>NC_138030.1:76187416-76787416 GCF_964106645.2 Podarcis pityusensis
TACAGCATACCTGAGAAGGTAAGGGTAGTGGCTGCCAAAAGCTGCCCAGTGCATCCTGGACCCAAGTCAAGGTGTGAATCCAGGTGGTTTTGGCAACCTTTCCACACTAGTTTCTGAACCTTTAGAAAAAAAGATGTTAGTAGTTACAGGTCACCATGTCACTGTGTTACAGTTGTTTGAAAAGTTTCCAATGCCAGTATTCCTTCATCTGAAAAGGATGCATGACATTGGAAGATGGTCTGTTCTTACCTCTGCTACTGGAGAAGTTCACCCCATTGTTCCTAAAACCATGTGTGGCCTAGAGCAGTACAGATTACGCGCTGAACCACATTTAGCCTTATATGTCAATCATTTAAAAACGTGTGATAGTTTCCCTATGCCAAAATGGGATGCAGACATGGCTGAATGCAGACATGCCCTCAGGCCCATTTGGCTGGCTAGCTACACGTCAGTGATAACATTAACCTAGCAAAATGCTACCCATAGGTCAAGGTGAGGAAAGTTGTGGGCGTTGTTGGACTGCAACTCCCATCATCCTTGTCCATTGGCCATTCTGGCTGGGACTGATGGGAATTGGAGTCCAACAACTTATGGAGGGCCACAAGTGTCTCACCCCTGCCTTCAGTTGTGAAAACAAGAGGCATCTTTGTTCCAATTCATGAAGGTCACACATGTTTCAGGTGCTGCTTCTGCTACCCAAATCTGATATAACAAAAAGCTCTCCTCAGTTCTAGCCACTAAAGACAAGCTCTCAATGGTTACTCTCCTTTTACATGCATACATATAGATAAATAATTTTTATTTGTGTGGCGCCTTTCCACACCATACTCACGGTGGCCTACAACATGAAAAAATACATAACTACAGCATAACAAAAGTAGTCATAAAATAAAACATAAAAAATGCACAACCAAATCAAGCAATTTACATCTTAGTGCAATGTTGCATTTGACCCCATGTTTCCGCACCTCCAAACAATGTTTAGATATTGGGAGCTGGAGAAGGTAGGTAAATAAATGTACAAGCCCCCATTCTCTGCTTCCCCACAATTTTAGCCAAATCATGCCAACATAGACTTCCAAAAACAAACTAAGGGGTCGTCACAAAGTTGGGAAGAAAGGCCACATCTATCCCGCCCCTAATTAAGGCACAGGTTCAGATGATTATTTACTGATTTCTCACCCTTTGCCTTAAGGTCCCACGATGGGTTCCAACATTAAAGCAATGTTAAAAACGGTCTAAAACAACTTACAATAATTAAAAAAATAAGGTGGGATCTAAAAATATATACACCTCAAGTGTCAAAAGCCAGGGTAAAGAGGTGCATCTTTGGAATCTTCCAGAAGCTGTATTATGAAGAAGCCACCACAAATAATGCCCTCTCCCAGGCCACCCCTACCCTGAGCTTCTGAGGGCAGAGAAACTAGCAAGAAGTCCCAAGAGGATCTGTGAGGAAGGAGGGGACTTTAGCTGGAATTGATCCCTTTACAGAGGACAGCCTTCTATTTGAAAGGAGCAGTGTGTTTTTTCTGGGGGACATGCAGCGGTACGCATACCCCTAAACATTTAGTGAATCTATGTACTTTTGTCCATTAACTGTATTCATTTCCCCCCATCTGAACTATAAAATGGTGATTTTCTTGAGTCAAAATGAGAGTACCTCTAAACATTTTTTTTTCTGGGGGGGAGGAAAGCACTGAAAAGGAGTATTGTGTTTGAAGGGATATCTGGCCCAAGTGAGGAGTACAGTAAAGATAAAAAGAACCCTAAAAAGGGATAAGCTGGGGTCTTGAAGCCACCCCTCACAGCACCATCTGGGCAGTGAAGTGAGCAGGCTCACAGGTGACTTGGTTACAATGTTATGGCCTCCATTGTGGAAGGAGCTATGCCTTTAAATATCACTCGCTTGAGACTCACAGGTGAGAGAATGAGTACTTAGATTGCACACAAGCCCTGCTTGCAGGTTTCCCCACAGGCATCTGGTTGGCCACTGTGATTAAAGGCTGCTAGGTTTGCTAGGCCTCTGGCCTGGTTCAGCAGAGCCCTTTTTATGTTCTTCCACAGTATGGTGAGCTATCTTGTATTTATCTTTAAATTATGGCAATTGTTTCAGAATGTTCATCTTTACAGATAAATGAGCAATTGTACATTTTATGAAAACCTGTGTGGGCTTTTGTTTTTTGGGGTGGTCTAACTCGCCCTCCAAACAGGAAATGTGTAAATGGCCACTTTGCCTCACACAAAGCTTTTGAGCCAAGAATGACTTGGCTCAAATCTCATTTCTAAAAATGGCTTTCTAAATGCTAAATTGCTACTATATACTAGTAAAATGCCACTTGTTAAGGGTGCTCTGGAGGAGGGTCTTCAAATATTGCAGGAACTCCATGGCATGCAGTTTGTGCAAAATGTCAACGCTGAGTGTCTAGCCCAGTGATGTCCCTATTTTTCAGTGACAGTTCCGGGTTTACAGAAGCCGTCTATTTTCATCTGAGAAATGTCGGAGGATATGGAGTTACCTGACCCCTCAAGGCAGCCCTTTAAATGTTTTATTGTTTGATATTGGAAGGTGCCCAGAGTGGCTGGGGCAAAATAATAATAATAATAATAATAATAATAATAATAATAATTATTATTATTATTATTATTATTATAATAAGAAGAAGAAGACATCCCTATTTTCATTGGAAAAATGTTGGAGGGTATGGAGGACCTATTCTTAGACTTCAGCTCTCCTAATTGCCATTGGTTATGCTGGCTGGGGCTGATGGGAGTTGAAGTCCAGTGATATCTGGAGGGCTGCAAAATCCCCACCCCTGACCTAGAATTATTTTGCCCCATGAAACTTGGTCAGAAATATCCTAGGTTTAGCAGTTAGTCACAGCAAATTATGACACATACTTACAGTAGACATCTTGGGAAGTGGGATATAATATATATCTGTGTGCGAGGGAGAGACATCTCCAAAGACAAAGTAGATATCAAAACTATCTACTGAAGTGAAATCAGCATCTTGTGTAAGTTGCTGGGCTACCTGCCCAGTATAATTAGGAAGTAGTGAATTCAAATACTTGGTGCCTCGTTGGATGTTTTTATTTACATCTTCATTTAAAAACAAACAAACCCAGGCACTGCTGAGCTCAGAAATCCCACTTGTTTTGTCCAAAGCAGAAATAGGTCACAGACACCGCCTAGGTGTGTGGTAACACCAGCAAGCCAGCCCCCACTTCTCCAAATCAGATTTACAATTTAATTAAGGAAGATCTTTGTCCCGTCTAATCCCATATGTCAGATGTGGCCACAGTCTGTTGAAGGAGGAGACACACTTTCTAAATTTACCTTTACGTTTGATTTACTGAAGACACAGTTAACGTATTTAGATTGCCATGCCTCAAATCTGAACGCTGTTCTCTCGGGAGCCCAGCATTGTTTCACGAGCAGTCGGGAGGAAAATATGTTTTCCCATGGTCCAATTTAAGATTTGTCGTCTAGGATGTCCAGAAAAGGTGTCTGTGGTGATAAAGATGACATATAGATGGAGACCACCCAGCTCTTGCAACTTGAATGGCACTATAATGGTAAAAAAGTGAGGGGGTGGTGAGCTAGCAGTTTAAGGGTTGTGAACAGGGATTTACTCTGCAAATCTAGAACAAGCAATTGGAGGGATGATTATTGATCAACATGAGCATAAAAAAGTTAAGCAGGATTTCTGTTATCATTAATAGAGAGAAGAAACGTCTGGTGGGTATTATGGCACTTTTAAGAGCCAGCATAGAGTCCTACAAACAGCTGAAAGATTATTCTAATTCATAGGAGCCAATTTTTGGTCAGCCAGATGCCTGGGACTTTCCTAGATCAGCAGTTTAGCAAATTCCTTCCTGACCAGCCACAAAAACAAGTACTCTCAATAGATTTCTGTAGCTACTTTAGGTCAACTGTGTATTGCAGCCTTAGGCTGGAGGGACGGGACCTGTAGCCCTCCAGATATTGCTGGACTACAACTCCCATCATCCCTTCAGAGGTGTCCATGGGACACCATTCCTTTTCATTGAAAAATATTCCCCTAGATTTATGGTCAGACTAGACTCTGAGAGCATTCTGCTTATGAGCATCCACAGGCATCTGGTTGGCTTCAGAAGAGGGAACAGTATGTAGGATTAGATAAACTTCAGCTGATCCAACAAGGCAATTCTTATAGTCTCTAACTCTAGAAGCGGTATGGCATACAGTATTTCTGAAACTTGGGTCTCAAGTTGTTGCTGGGCCACAACTCCCGTCATGGCTGACCATTGATCCTGCTAGCTAGGGATGATGGAAGTCGTAGTTCAACAACAGCTGGAGACCCAAGTTTGGGAGCAATTTGGTATTAATCCTACTCCTGACACCACACAGATACAAGCGCAGAGTTGGCCATTCCAGATCGCACAGTTTCGCTGTATTGTGATCTTCAGCTAAAGTACTATCAGCTTCCAACTTCTGGCTCAGCTGGAGTTTGGTTCATAGCTGAGTTTGACAAAACAAAATGAAATCCAGCCTGCAGTTCTGTAGCCATCCAGGAACATCTGCTTATAAGCTCACTTCTTTTTCAGGATTCAGCTGTCTGCAAGAAGATAACAGCAAAGGATTTCTATTCTCCAAGTCTGGGATGCTGCCAATGCATAAGAAGAATGAGTTTCCTCAGACAGGTCAGGCTTTTGCTATGGAAAAACTGGATACTGAGAAAAAGGCAGAAGGTAAGCCAGAGGGAAGGAGAGAGAGACTGCGTTTAGTTTGAGAAAATGCAGTTAATTTGCTCAAGAGAAATTAAAATCACTTTGGGAAAATCAGTTCATTTGCTCAGGGCTTTTGCTGAGATGTGCTGAGTTAGTTAATCCATTCTGTTCCTAGGATATTTTTACATTTTAGAATCAGGTTCATGGTGTTGAGTTTTCTGACAACAACAAACTCGACATACTGGACTGTTTTGTCACTAAAAGTCTCAGTGAGGAAGAATACCAGCCCCCACCAAAACAGGAAGTGGTGACTAGGATTCACTTCCCCTTGAGGTCCAGCTATGCTTACATGAGAATCTAGTGGCACACAGTACTATGAAGACAAAAATAAATGGACTTTTGCTACAGGAAGCAAATGTGCAAAATACTTGAAATCTTTTCTTGTGCTTTGGTTCTTCAAAGATCAGGAACTTGCTACAAAAGCACCTCAACTCGAAAGCAGGCGTCCCGTGAGACTGTGGACTAAATTACAGAACCCTCAACTGCAAATGTAGACAAATGTGCCCTGTTCCAAAAAGGGAAATTCACACACAGAGGGACAGCATGTGCATGCACGATCTCTGTCCACATCACAATGTTCACCTGAGCCTCATGGAACTAGCTAGATCAGGGGTTCCCAGACTGGTGTATGTGGACCACCAGTGGTCCATGATTTTAATTTAGAGGGCCTGCAGTGTGTTTGTGATTTGTAACTGAAGACAGGGGGTGGATATTCGATCCCTCACATTGAAGATCCATATTGATTTTAATTGTGTGGGATTCAAATGGTAATACAATAAAGCGCAACACATAAGAAAAGAAGCAATTGAAAAGCACGGAGCATCTAGCAATAGCACATTACAATGGCTACAACAGGCAGCAAAATCATCCCATGGTCTGCCAAGACTCTTAGCAACTTCTAAGTGGTCCACAGGGAGAAATGTTTGGGAGTCACTGAGCTATAGGCATTCTTTTATGTGCACCCAGATCCCCATTGAGAGCAATCAGCTAATAATGAGCTTCCCACAGCTGGTGTTGTCAGAAAACTAGGAAGGCCATATTTGAAAAGTCCAAACGTCCCAGCATAGGGGGGTCAATCCAGCCCCCCATTTCCAAGCCAAACCAAACTTTCCCTTTCCAAATCTGGCTTTTTCCAAGTTCATTTGTCAGATCCGAAAACTCATATTCCTGTTGGGCCTGTTCTGTCAAGACACACTCCTGATTTAATTCCTGAGTGGGCTCCACATATTTTCCCACTGTCTGTTCAAAATTTCCCACTGCCTGTTCAAAATTTCTAGTCGAAGTCGCCATCCAATTCACCTTCTCGTGTAATTGTTCCAGTAGGGCATTTGTTTTATAGAGAGCACACAACAAAGCTTCTGAATACATTGTCCTGCAAGGTCAGATGCCTGTTCCCACGGTTGTAATCTGTAACAGCTGCCGGCTCCCTGGAGTTGGTTACAGTTTCACAGACTCCCTCTAGGGGGAAAACTTCTATTTGTTCTTGCAACAAAGTTTCCCTTTTTGAGATACTTTGTCAATATATATTCCTTTAAAATGCGAAGGGGAACAGTGGAATCACTATGTTTCTCTTCTTTTAGCTATCTGTCAAAAACACTTGTCTTTGGTCAATGAACTTCAAACGTCAGTCCTGACACCCCGCTCCAGGATCAGGACAGAGGAAAGTTACTTTACTTTAAAGTCACTTTAAACAGTCCAAAAAGATCCCCCCCCCTTCTCCTGCTGTCGAAGGGGGGTTCCACAATTTTAAATGGTGAAATCCAATCCTTTAAAGACGATTTTCTGAGCTCTAGTTTAAATTGTCTTTGCTTTATTCTGTTTACAAAGGAACGGAAGGCTGACTTCCTGTTTAGACCTTCCCGTTCCGTACCAAATTAGAGTAAGTTTTTAAAATCCAATTTTTTCTGCTCATTAGTCCTTATTTGATGTCCAATTGTTCAAAGTCTAAGTACTCATGGGTGCTTATTTTAAAGTCCAAATTGTCCCAGGAAAAAGGCAGCGCTCTCCGGCAACAGCTATGCGGCTTCGCTCCACGGAAATAGCAGTTGACTCACAGCACCGCGCCACTTCCCCCTCTTCACTTCGGAGCCCGTTAGTGGGTTCCTTAGCGGGTTGGGGGGGCGCTAATGGTGCCCGCCAAGTCCCATGGTCACAGGCTTCATCCGCCTGTGATTTTTAAAAGGGTCCCCGCTTCGCCGTAGCGGAGAAGACCCGTTTCCTGCGGAGCTAGTCCCTCCAATTCAGAGGGAGTCCGCCATTGCCGGTGGCGCCACCCCGGAAGTCGGCGCCACCCCGGAAGTGTCTTTTGGCCATGTTGGTTGGGGCTGATGGGAGCTGGGAGTCCAACAACATCCGCAGGGTCATAGGTTTCCCATCTCTGCTTTATATATAGCAGATTCCGGATTGAGTCATTCCCTGGCATCACCAATTTCAACAGCTCTTAAATAGCAGGGCTTGGAAAGACCTCTGCTTGAGACCTTGGAGCAGCAATCAGTGCCAGAGCAGAGCAGTCCTGGACTAGGTGATGCAGGTTCTGGCTCAGTATGTCAGCTCCACGTGTCCAATAAACTTGGCTATTTTGGAGAAGGCCTGCAATTAAGGTAGCAGAACAGATGCTCAGGAATTTGATTTCAGTACCAGAACTGATCCTTTCCTAGTCACCCCCTGCCCCCCAAAATAGTTATTCGTTTCAGCAGCCTAATTGGAAAGATAGAAAGAAAAGGTTGTTGCTGTCATTTTAAAAACAGCACATCGGAAATCCTTGGTGCTTCAGCTGAGATGGCTCAGCCAGTAGAGCATGAGACTGTTAATTTCAGGGTCATGAGTTCGAGCCCCACACTGGACAAGAGATTCCTGCATTGCAGGGGGTTGTACTCATGGCCCATTCCAACTCTTACGATTCTGTAATATCTTACAAATCACACAGAGAGCTGATCTTGCCTACTTTCTGCCCATCTCTGCAATAATGGATCTCCCGTGCAAAATTTCATTTAGGCCTCGACACATATTTAATAGTGGTGTCCAATGGCAGCTTAGAATTCTGCAAAATGATTGTTTCTAGTATTGTTTAGTCTCAAGCTCAGTAAGATCTTAAACCAAAGATTTCTCATTTTGTGGAGTAGCATTTAGCGGGCTGGGCTGTGGGCTTGGAAAGCATGGACAAACTTATATATATACACACACACACACACACACACACACATAACAAAGTTGAAACTTTAAAAGTGGAGAAGGAAGGGAGCCATCTTTCTTTTCTTTTCTTTTTTGTAAAGACTGCTCAGAATTTCTGATCATGCTTCCTGGTGATACAGTGTGGAAAGCAATGACAAGCAGCATTTCCAAGAAGCCTCAAGCTGTTAACCTCCCTCCTTTCCCCTCTTCCAAAAGAACATTTCAAATTCCTGGCCTTGACCTTATTTTTTCATCAAGATGACCTTTTTTGTGTGTCTTGAGATGTTTTAAGATACTGGATCTGATCCAGAAAAGTCACTGGGTTCTGGCATTTTGCTGAATCAGGCGGGAAAGCTCAGAGCACCTTTCACAGCGCCAGAGCCTCCAAGGTTTATATTATATGAGGGCATTCCAATTACTGTACGTGAGAAACACAGCGAAGAGGAAGTGATTCTGAATGGGGCAATTTGAAACACTGCTCTTTTGGTTTTTTCATCCTGAGGCATCGGGAAGAAGGATTTCTGTCTCCAGTTAGAACATCTGGGTCCTTTCATTCAAAGCCCCCAAACTCAAAACACTTGCTGAGGCATTTCCAGGGGGTGGGGTGGAGGAGATTAGAAAGCCCCAGGCAAACATTGCTGCAATTTTTTTTAAAAAAATCTGATTTATGTGTGAGACTTGCTGGGCCCTTCTCATCATAGTTTGAAGTGAAGTGATAATAATAATAATAATAATAATAATAATAATAATAATAATTAATAATAATAAGGCGGGAGGGATTGTTGAGCATGACAGCAGACATTGACTAGTTCTTTAAACAGTGGCTAACAGCACAATCTTTTGCCATGATAGCTAATGAGTAAGTCCCACATTCTTAAATGGGAACTACTCCTTAATAAGTGTGTTTTGAATTGAAGAGAACCCTAATGCATACTTATGCTATTGATATGATGGACACTTGGAAATAATTGCTACTAAATTCTATTGGGCTGAACATGTAAGTATGCATAGGATTTAAACCTACGTAGGAGATACTTCTGCGTAAGAATGCCTTGGATGAGGCTGCATCCTAGACCTTAGGTCAACCCACCAGATTTCCATCCACAGCAAAAGGGCCATAGCTCAGTGGTGGAGTTTACTTTGCATCCAGAAGATCCCAGATTTGCTCTCTAGTAACGTGGACAGGTGGCCATAATTCTAGGACAGCTCACCTCACCATCCACCACCCATGTATGGCAGCATATCAGTGGCATTGTAACCTTATTGTGCACTGGTTTGTGTGTCAAGGCCTGGTCTAACTTTTCAGTGTTGTGGTTAAGGAACGCATAGGATGGTAATTAGTGGGTATTCAGTGTAGCAAGATAACCTCAGCATGAGTAATTATCATTTATGTGTCGGTGGGGAGGCAAAGATCTGAATATGGTTTGCCAAATGTCGTGGCAGCTTTGTGTATTAATTCCCTCAAACTACTTTATAGCTTCTTTTAATTTAAGAAATAATGTGAGCATTTCTTTTCCTTTTTTACCTTGCTGCTTAAAATAATAGAATACATAATGATGTATGAAATATACTCGGAGTCGAGAGTGGATTTCATGCTCTTTATTAGTGATGAGGAGGAATGGAAGTTCCCCCAGACTGTCTGCTTTATATACATTATTTACACAATGGGCCCCACGTGATTGGCTAATTCCGGGATTCTCCTGTAGGCCAATCAGGTTGCGGATTCCCTTCCACTTGGAGCTGGGTTGGGTGGCTCCTGTGGACCAATCAGACTGCTGCATTCTGGATCCTATTCAATTCAGTACATAACAATGTATAAAGCAAAAGCACACCAATGTCACATTGGAGAAGTCTTGATGAAACAGCACTTGACCCAATTCTACAAAAATTCCACAAACAGCAAGACCAAAAGCTCGTAAAACAGCAATAAAAATGTCGGCAAGGGACAGCCTCAATAAGACAAAATAAATAGTCAGCTAAAAGCTTTTTTTTAGAAATAGATCTTAAACAGACACTTAAAATCATTCAGCGTCAGGGGTTGGTGACTCTCGCCTGGAATGCCATTTGACAAGATGGATGCCACCAGAGAAAGCCCTGATCCTTGTGACTGCTTTCCACATAGGTCAGGTGCATAGCTGTCAACGTTTTTCTTTTTTTAAGGGAAATTCCCTTATTCTGAATAGGATTCCTTGCAAGAAAAGGGAAAAAGTTGACAGCTATGGTCAGATGGTAGATAGATCTGGAGCAAGGCTAGATGTGGGGGTGAACATAAGGTGCTCCGTAAGATATCCAGGTCAGTTAGGGTTTGAAAGGTTAAAGCCATCACCAGAAACAAACCATGTTGGCAACCAACATAGATCAGACAAAAAATGGGCATACTATGTTCTGAATTCCTTATTCCAGTTAAGAACCTTGTGGCAGCATTTTGCAGTTTCTGGATACCTCAAGGGCAATCCCATGTAGAGCAGATTTCAGTAGTCTAACCAGGAGTTGACTGGAGCAAAAATAACTGTAGTGAGATCCAGTTGCATTCACACAGTCAGTGTCATGTCTAGTTTTATTCAAAGACAGACACTGAACTATTTTTCTTTTTGTGGAATATTCATTTGTTTTCTAATCCTTAACGGACTAGTGTTAATATAATAACCTTTTTAATATTCAAGAATGAGGGGGTGAAATGATTATGTAAGGCCAGCATAGCTCTAAAAGCTTATACACCTGCATCCTTATCAACTTTTGAGCAAAGATAATATTTGTATACAGAACTGAACTTGCTTAACTCAACATATATAAAGCTGGTGAGAAAGATATCTGTACTGTGACAAGCTAGTGCTTGGAATGCAGAGCACTTCCTTTTCCGGTGTGTCATAAGGCTTGCTCTGTTCATTTAATATACATGGGGAAGAGTATCGCTTCCTTAAGATCATGTCTTCCAGTAATTTAATAGTGGTGTGAAGTCATTGCACACACCCTCCACAGGCAGTAACCAGTGATGTAGAGATGGGCTGGGAAAACCATAAGCATGAGGATGACAAATTGTTCATCTGTTTTAACTATCTATTACTTAGTGACTCGGAGCAGAAGGGTAGGGTGGCAGTAGCTACACATTTTAAGTAATATGCAGTTTGCATATGAGCAATTGAAAATAGTAAATTCCACACTAAGTTTTCAAATGCAGGCACAATTCTCATCTTTATATTACAGTAGGAAGCTAGGAAACGTATACCAATGAAACCTATAGTCAAATCACTGTCAGTAGCTTTCCAATGTTTCAGACTACGAGTTTGTTTAGTCTACCTAAAGATGACAGGGATTGAACCTGAAACCTTCTGCATGCAAAGCGGATGCTCTAAGCTAAAGTCCTTTTCAAAGCCATTTCTGCTTTTTTGTGATGATGTATTAGGGCCATCTTGTTCATTATACAGTGACAAACACAGGTTTAGTGCTAGGCATGCTCTAAACAAGGAGTGCACCCAAGTATGGCTTTCTGATGAGTGACCCTGTAGAGATATACATGTTTTCAGCAGCCAGTTTCTCCCATTCATGTTTTATATTTTAGGTGTACACTTAAAATTTATTATGAAGCTTGTGAAGAGCCATCATAATGAAGCTACCTGCATTTTTCACAATGGTTTTATAATTCCATGGATCAATGGTGGCTGGTGCTTATTGATGGGGCAGAAGGCAATCCAACAGTAGGTTGAGCCAGAGCCCGTGAGAAGTGGAGCCAGAACCCGTCACAGGCATGGCCAAGCCATTCTATCTTTTGTCCCCATCCTCCTTTCTTTTGACATCTACAATGGCAAAACCAACACTAAGGAGAGGCACTGGTTATATGTAAGAAGGCAGATGGGCTTGAAGGAATCAAGACTGAGTTTCATGGAGCATTGTCCCATCTGTCCTAATGGAGCAGCCTCCAGTGTCATGGATTGGTCTGTCACTCAAGACTGAGCTATTGAACAGGCTTTCCAGCTGTCTCATAGACTTTGTTCTCCCATCAAACTAAGCCAAACGCTTAGTACAAGTGTACAGTCTTCCAGAGTGGATCTTGCAGCTGCTTTGTTCTTTCCCAGACCTTTTTGCTGTTGCACCCTTCTGATCTGAGCCAGGTTTAGCATGTCATCTAAATCCTGGTTTGTGGTTAAGCTCTCTCCACAATAAATATAAGTTATAACCAAAAACAAACCTTGGTTACAGCTTATGGTTAGTCTGGAGAGAGAGCTTATCCATGAGTCTGGGTTCAGACAACATGCTAAGCCCAAACCTTGGCTTAATTTAGCTCAGTGTACCAGCAAAAAGACCCAGGGAGGAGCCAAGGAGCTGCAAGCAGCCACATATTAATACTTTATTGTATACTGGGATGGCAGATTCATGTTTTATCAGACTCTTCTGTGATTGGTGAAAGTCACAATGTCTTCAGATTGCATCATTAACTCATCCATCTTTTTTTCAGCTTCGTCTTCTGGTTGAACTTGTGTGGCCTATGTCCTTGTTTCTTATCCTTGTCTGGCTGAGGAGCGCCAACCCACTCTATCGCCAACATGAATGTAAGAGCATCATCAGTAATGGAAACAACTTTTGGCATGCAATGCTCCTTGCTTGAGGCTTTGAGTACAATGGTACCTCGGGTTAAGTACTTAATTCGTTCCAAAGGTCCGTTCTTATTTTTTTTAAAACATAATTTTTATCAATAGGCCAATCATATCACATTATTTCCAATCACATTAATTCCAAATTATACAGCCAAATTTTTCAATTTTGTTGGGGGTACCCATACATCAAGCTCCGAACGAGGATCCAAACATCACTTCTATTACTGCTTTAATTAAACAATTCTATCCAGTTCTATCCAGATAGTCTCTTTATTACTTTCTTCATCTTGTTGTTGTTGTCATATATTCCTTTCTTTGCGATCTCTGATATGTTCTTAACCTGAAACTGTACTTAACCTGAAGCACCACTTTAGCTAATGGGGCCTCCTGCTGCCGCCGCGTCGCCAGAGCACGATTTCTGTTCTCATCCTGAAGCAAAGTTCTTAACCTGAAGCACTATTTCTGGGTTAGCGGAGTCTGTAACCTGAAGCATATGTAACCTGAAGTGTATGTAACCCGAGGTATCACTGTAAATCAAAGCGGCCTAGGTTTCTGTTACATGCTTACAAGTTAGGTCTTGTTTTACCTGCTGGGAAGCAAGGAAACAGATACAGCAACGTTTATCTTGAGCCAGTCCTGCATGTTGTGGGGACAGGGTTGAGTGCCACCAACCTGGAGCTCCCCAGCACTGTGCATGTTGAAAGAATATGTTAGGTGGCATCATTAGGATGGCATTTGATTTGCCCCATGCCTGCTCTGATTCCCTACCATCGCCTATCTGTTACTGGGGAAACAGAGGTTGATGGAACCTATCAGTCTTCCCATGGCCTGTAGCTTGGGCCTTGATAGCAAATGTTTACTAGAAAGGTACAATGGGCATGATATAATGTTTTTGAGCTTTGCTGATGGAAGTAATTACATACTTTGCTAGAGCTCCCATAATATTGCACCAGTATACTACGTCTAGGGGATTAATGTGGATGAATCATCTTGCCCTTGACTCCTACGCTTGTCCCTTTCTGCCCATTTAATCTGCTGTTGTGGTTTTACCCTCGTCACTGCATCTCTTTGCGCCTGAAAGAGTTCCCTTCCACATAATTGGTGCAAAGTACTTGCCAGCTGAGCTCACTAACCAGCCTATTGTCTTTGACCATTGTCAGAATGCAGTCTGGTTTGTTATCAAAGGGAAGGAGATGTCAATCTGATTTTTTAACCATGTACTATTTGTGGAAGTGAACCATAATAATAATAATTTATTATTTATACCCCGCCCATCTGGCTGGGTTTCCCCAGCCACTCTGGGCGGCTTCCAACAAATTATTAAAGATACAATAAAACATTAGATATTAAAAACTTCCCTAGTCTAGAGATAGCACTCTTCTCCCTAAGCATTGTATTCTTCTTATTTGTGTTGTCTGTATCTTTAGTCACTTCAAAAGCTAATATTTTCCAAACCACTGGAGCTGAAACAAAGTTTTGCACACATTTCTAGCTTGCACCTACAGTATGTGTTTGAAATGTTTTCAAATTTCACTTTGCAGAATACTTTTTAGTAACTTAAATCTTGCCTTGCTGTTAAGGTAGCAATGTTAAATGCCAACTTACCAAATTTTATGCCTTCCCCCACCCCTAAGTTCCTAAATCAAACAGAATTCATATGGTAAGCAAAAATATTCAGACGTAAGAGAATATAAATTTGAACTTTTGCAATCAAACACAATGTAGAAAAACACTGGAATATTTCCCCTTTCACCAAAATCCATTTTGGCTCTAAGAACCATAAAGCATTGACTTTACTATGCTCCTGCTGAAGGGAAACGGGCACTCACTATAATTTTATTGAAGTCGGAGTTAAAATAAATTCATAAGTGTAGGAAAAGCACGCCACAAGATGGTGCCTGATCTGTCCAGCTTCAGAGTGCAAGTGTGGAACTCCATATTTTGAAAAATCCCCTCATTCAAAAATAAATAGACGCCAATCTTATAGAGATGGCACATATCAGAAACTTTAGCTCTGGCATTCTAGCTTATCATGTGCAGGAATTAAGTGGTGGTGGTGATCACAGAATGGGCTCCTTTGAGAGGGGGCAGGGTATTAAATAAATAAATAAATAAATAAATAAATGGTCAGCCTTCCCCAACTTGGTGCCTTCCAGATGTGTTTGACTACAACTCCCATCAGCCCCAGTTAACACAGCTGAGTCAATGGGAATTGTCCAAAACAGGCATAGGCAAACTCGGCTCTCCAGATGTTTTGGGACTACAACTCCCATCATCCCTAGCTAACAGGACCAGTGATCAGGGATGATGGGAATTGTAGTCCCAAAACATCTGGAGGGCCGAGTTTGCCTATGCCTAGTCCAAAACATCTGGAGGGGCCTGTGTTGGGGAAGGTTGTGCTCTTCCAATTAACCTTTTAATAAAACTGATATGCCTTAATCTAATATGCCACTGGATAGCTCAGTTGGTTAGTATCTATGTAAGCAGTTTTAGCTATGTTTATTTCCTCCTTTTTTGTTTCTCATATCAAGGTCACTTCCCAAACAAGGCGATGCCCTCTGCAGGAACTCTGCCGTGGCTACAGGGCATCTTCTGTAACATGAACAATCCTTGCTTCAAAAGCCCGACCCGTGGAGAGTCTCCAGGTGTCGTATCAAACTACAATAATTCTATGTAAGCTGACAGCGTCTCTTGCATCTTGGGGAGGGGGAGAAATCTGCCCATGTTATAGGCTTCCATGTTCTACTGTGAAATTGTAGCTGAGGGCCGTACCTCAGTGGTAGGGCATTTACAGAAAGTTCCTGGCGGTTCAATCTTCAGCATCTCCAGGGGAATGGGCCAATTAACTATGAACCCCAAAATTAGACAGAGAATGTCCCCTGTCTAAAACCCTGGAGAACCACAGTCAGTCAGTGTGGACAGTACTTGGCTAGATGAGCCAATGCTCTGATTCTGTATAAGGCACCTTCCTGTGTTTCTGTGCTCCCTAACGTTGCCTCTGATATATGACTGCATGAAAAACAGCCCCCCTGATGAGCTCGCAAAGTGTGACCCAATTTTGTGTTGTGAAAAAACTGGTAAATAGGAGGCTAGGTAGAACTCATGTGACACAGGTTTATTTCTCTTATTGTTTTTTTATCAGTGACTTTAAATATTGTTGCTGCCCACTCTGTGATTTAGACGAAGGGCAGGTTATAAATATATGTACGACTGCGTACACAGCATACATTTAAATCACATGGCCTCCCCCAAAGGATCCTGGGAACTGTAGTTTGTTAAGGGTGTTGAGACTGTAGCTCTGTCCCCAGGATTCGTTGGGGCTGGTGGAGAATGTGGTTTTAATCTCTTTTGATTTTATGGTGTGGATGGGACCATCATGGTAATGGGGTCAGGTGAAGGACACAGCCCCATCACCAGGGTTGAAGTTAAGAGTCAACTGCTTGTCCAGTCACCCTGCTTGTAAATGTAAGGAGGGGGTACTATCTTGTCCTCAGGGTTATATGTCATATTTTTTCCATAGCCCTGTTGGTGGGCATAAGTAGAAAGGCATAGCATAGCTCACCCACAGGTTGGAGGGCTCCAGTCTGGTGGGAAAGGCAACTGGCTGCTGTGCTTCCTTTCTCCGCACATGTGCCCAGCAATGCTGCCTGCCGCCATGATATGGGGACCTCATTTGGGAAATGTAGCAATCCATGCTAAGCAGCCTTTCTCCTCCTGCTCCCCCACCACCTTCAGTTTAGCAAGAGTATACAAAGATGCTCAAGAACTATTGCTGAATGCACATGCAACAGAACTGGGCCGACTCTGGGAAGAACTACGCTCCATGACCCAGTTTATGGAAACCATGAGGACAAATCCCGAAAGGATTGCAGGTAATAATAGTTCTCTGGCATTTGGAGAAAAGCTGTTAATTATTTCCTTGCTCAGAAGATAAGCAGCGGTCAAGCATTTTCAACTTGATTAACCTGCAGTTTTTGCCAGTGACACAGCAATGAGACTCCCAGTCCCTCACTCCAGATGCCTCTGGTCTCTGCTGTTTCCCTTCCCATCTGCTATCATATCCACCTGCCTGTCTCAGCTCCAAGCTTCCACAATTCACATGGGCTCAGATTCTCACTTGGGCTTGACTTTGCCTCTCGGTCAGTGGTGAAAGTCTGGTCCTCCCGGTGTTTTTGAGCCACACTTCCTGGCCCTTTGTGCTCTTAACCTGAGACCTTTCCACTCCCATTCATCTTTGCCAACAGCTTGTGCAAATATAACAATAATCCATTCACTCATTTGGTCAATAGACACAGTAATTTCTTTTCGGTTCAATTCTATACACGGCTATTGGGCTTAGGTTGGTTGGTGTGTATGTATGTAACAGGGATGGGGAAATTGAGGCTCTCCAGCTGTGGTAGAACTACAACTCCCATGATCTCTGACTTTGACTATGCTGGCTGGGGTTGATGGGCATTGAGTCTGGAGGGCTGCAGGCTCCCCATTCCAGTTGCACAGGCTTGCAGCCTTCATCCACAAGTTAGATTTTCTGGGTAAGTGACACATTAAGTCCAGACAACTCTACAGCACGCTGTCACAATGCAGGTTACAGGAGACCCCATTGTAAGTCATCAAGCCAAAGAGCACTTGGCAAGCCTCACCTTTATGCTGCCTGCAGGGACTGCAAAAAAAGGGTAGGTGGTTCAGTGTTGTAGCTACCAGAGGGTGGAGAGCTAGATGGTTGTTTTTGCCCCGGATGAAGCCTCCAGAGGGGAGCTACTGAGGCTCCCAGCCTCTGTGTGTGTGCGTAAGCAAATGTGCATGCAGAGAGTGCCAAACTGGGTCTTTGACCCAGGTGAAATAAAATCTAGTTTCGCCCCTGGGTAGGTAAAGCTGGTGAGCTGCATTCTGCTTGGTGGGTCACAAATTGCATAGGCCTTCATGAGTTGGTTGAGCACCAGCACAAAGTCCATGTCTGGTGAACCGTTCCCTAAGGACATGCTTTTCTTGTTAAAGAGGTTCTTAGCCCACTTGCAGGCTTATGATCAATGGTGAAAATGACAGTACAAACGGATTCTTACTAATCTTTCAGTTCTGTCAGAGATTGTGGCTGCTTACCTCTGTCCACTCTGATGAGAGAGCAGATGCAGATATTCTGAGCAATTTTTTTTGCAGGTTTTTGAAGAATTGCAAGGAGTAGGCTCCTAGGAAAGCTCCTAGAAAATTAGGCCACAGCAGGTTCTCCTACTTGATTGGGAGAAGTCTACTCTGTAGTTTACTTAGCATAATGATTAATCCAGCCCTGGTCATGAGAAACTAATTGGAGGAATTCGGGACTCCCTACAAGGAAGCAGGTCTTTGGGAGGTGAACTGAAGAAAGAGATTACAAAACCATTTCTCCTTGAGTAAGTGACTGAAAACACACACACACACACACACACACACACACACACACACACACCCCAAACTACAAAACACTCAAGAGCTTTGAAGCTCACACAGTTCAGGGCCACACTCCAGGCCTTTTTTTGGAACTTTCTTCTATTCTTTGAAATCCCAGGTCTGCATTTTATGAGCCCGCCAACCCCATTCAACATTCAGAAAAATAAACAAGTGTGGTCCAAATGCCAAGTCTCTTGTGTAATGTGCAATACAACTGTCATTTCACATTCAGACACCTTTTTAAAAATAAAATAAAGAGTCTTAAACGCTGTTTGTTTTTAAATGAATGCATTTCTTTTAGGCCAGTATTTCCCAAACTTCTTAAGTTCACTCCCTGCCCTCCATTTCAAACTTATTCTACCTCCTGCCTCTCTCCCAATCCAGCACTGCCTAGTACGAGTGTGGAGCAATTCTCACATGGTTCCTGCTGTGCAGTGATTTTGATGTGGATAGGGCCTGCATTGGCATTAGGCAGCGGAATAGAGCAAAACGTTTCTGGCGCTTCCTAAAACGGCATATCAGGAAGCACTGTTGGAACAAAGTGGACGTTTCTTCCAAATTTGGCTGAGAATGATGGGGCAATTGAGGGAGCTGTCAGCCCCACATGATTCAGTGTTGATCCTCTGCTAGAGGGCATGTGTCACCCATGCCTTGGCTGATGGGGAGAAGAAAGCCTGTCTCAGCATTTTATCTCCCCTTTTGGGTGTCCCACTTTCTCCCAAGGGGACCCAACCCCACTAGTTTGAGTACTAGTGTTTTTAGACAAAGCTGATGTCTAATGCAGGCAGAGGAATAGAGCAACAGCTCTGGGAAATTAATCTCTCTATCTCGATTACTTTTGTTCTATGTATGTCTCAACTCCTCAGTTGTAACTCCTCAGTTGTAACTTCTTTAAATAATATTGTAATAGGCAATATTTTCTGGGGGGAAAGGTGGGGGAACTCACCATGAAAATTGTTTGTTTGTTTGTTTGTTTGTTGCGTGCCCAGTCGCAGTGCCGTAGACACACACACACACACACACACACAGAGGCAGTGGCTAAATGTAAGATGTGATTAATAACCTCAAGCAGACAATGATTTGGATTAGAAATGGCCACAACTTCATTGATTACAGATTTTTTATTTATTTATTTAATTTTTTTGCCCAGCCATTGGGTGTATATCTATTCCTGCCCCTGGCCCAAACATAAAATTCATTAATTTTTAAAAGGTAAGGGAACTCAGTGCCCTCCGAGTTCCTGCTCAAGAAAACCCCTTGCCTTTAAAGCATATTTCCCCCTCAAAGAATTCTGGGCACTGTAGTTTTACCCTTCCCAGAGTTACAATTCCCAGCAACCCTTAACAAACTACTGTTCCCAGAATATTGAGAGTGTGCTTTGAATGTGCTTTAAAGGTATAGTGGTCTACGCAGCCTTCAAAGCACTTGGCATGCATTATCTCACAATTTTTTTACCACAATCTTGTGAGGTAGGCCAGTGGAGTTGGGTGTGTGCCCAAGAGTCAGAAACTGTGGTTTCCTTAAAGCCATGGAATAGATTTGTGGTTCTAGCTCAAGCTCAACCACTGTACTGGCTTTCTTAAAGCCACCATAGTGTACCAACTTTTAATAGGCCTCTTGTCCTTTTTGTCTTCTTCACCCAGGAAGAGGCATACGAATCCAGGACATCCTGAAAAATGGGGAGAACCTAACTAAGTTTCTGCGTGAAGATGCACGTCTTCCTGACATGGTGGTTCACCACCTGATGAATGCTCAAGTGAGACCTGAACAGGTGAGTCTTGTAAATATTGCAGCAAACGGGCTCATGTAAATATGTTGTCCCTAAAGCAGCCTATCTCACTTTATAGGTAGCCTCAAGAATAAAAGAGCCCATATCTGACAACCCAATAAATCAGTTGACTCTAAGGTTTGACCATTGTTAGTGCTAACCAATTGCTGTTCTCTTAACCCTGGTTAAGATCCCAGGTGTATAGTAGAAGCCCATAAAGCTTAGCTTATCTTGCCTATTTTTGTTCTCCATCCCCCAAAAGGTGTGTGTAGGAGACCTGCTTTTCACTATGCAAGCTGAGTGGATGGAAAAAATGTTTTAGCCATGCCTCAGTCATGTGGCTGGTCAGAGCAGATGTTTACACAGCCACAGGGAACGCAAGATATGGTTTGCAGACACTGTTTAATAGTTTCTAGGTGATCACTTAAGAGGAAATACATTGCCACAAAAGAGGAACTGTGTCCCCCCACAAGAGAGGGTACAAGCTTGTATAAAATTTGCACATGCTAATTTATGTGTGGATGCAAATACAGAAATAATTGCTATAATTTAAACAAAGTAAAATACATCTTAGCAGTGGGAAAGACTTTGACCAGCAAGTGACATGTATGCCTGCTCAGTCTACAGTTCAAATGGCAGCTGCTGCTGAGCAACTTAAAAGCTATAGACTTAGCTTGAATATAGTCATGGCCACCTTAAACTACCCTATTGGTTTCACATCCTGGTTTGCAGCAAATCTTTAACCATTGGTTTGGTAATGAGACATAATACTTGGCCATTCTTCCATAGCAATCCATGACTAAGGCACAAGTATTACCAGAAGTTGCCTTTATTGCTTTTGAGGCCTGAAGAGGCTGATGCTCAGTCATGGATACATGCCCAGTAAGGAAATTTTCATCCATGACTAGACCTGGCTTGGGCTCCTTCTGTGGTTGTCTATGCATCACTTTATCTCAATAGAAGTGTGAATGGGACCCCAATGCCCATGTTGGAGGAATGTTGAAAACCCACCACTCCTGATGTCAGCGAGGGCAGAGGTGGAAGGGCATTGTCAGGTAATTGTTCCAGGTGAATAGACTGGACCCTCGGATGACAGATCTCCTGTCTTGAATGCTCACCAAAATAATAGCACTTTGGCCCCCCCAAAAAATATCCTTTGGTGGAAAATTGCAATCCCAGGTTATCTCCCAGCATTTCCTCCTCACAGATAGTTTGTGTGTGATTCAGTCCAGGCTGCCATTGCCCCCTTCTGTCCTTGTGGCTTGGGAGCTGTGAGAAGAATGTTGCGCTTTTGAATGAGGCCGGCTGAATCAGATCTCTGGAACGAAAGCCTTTCTGACCGTGTGAGAGTGCAGGGAGAAGGAGGGAAGGACTCCAGCTGTCTGGGCACAATCCCTTTTTCTTTATTTCCCCCCTTTTTTCATTTTTGCTGTACAGTGCCCAAATCTGGGAAATGTGTGTGGCTGTTTGTGGCCAGCAGGAGATAGAATTAATGAGCTTGCTTTTCACTTTTCACTCCTTTGGGGTTTTGAAAATTGTAGGTGGCTTGCATGACCATTTGCTGGATTATTCAGCTGATTGGGTTCTGAGCAGAGCTGTAGGAAGCTCCCTGGCAGCTCTCTGAATTGCACAGAAGAAAGCATTTTATTTTATTTTTACCCCTGACAGCCTGGAAAAAAAAAGTTAGGTTCTATGTGATGTGAAAGCCAGCAGTCTTTACCAGCACAAGTGGTTTCAGTGAAATAAAATCCTATCTCTCCCGCTCTTTTATTTTAACAAATAACAAATCCTGCAGGGCCCAGTGTTGGTGACTTTGGGCACTCACCAGTCTTCTTTTGATGGGTGTTGAAAATCACCAAGGCACCAGTGTGTTCAATGGCAAGACAGTCTTAACACCCCACTAAAGAAACTGCAGTTGAGTTCTCCTGAGAATAGCATGTTGGCCATCTCATCATGTATTCTTGTAAGGGTGCTTTAATTAATTGCGGTGATCTTACTTGGCTAAAAATCAAACGGATTTCAGCACCTGAATAGTGAAGTGGAGTTCTTGATCATAATTTATCAGAGTGTGCTTGTACACACTAATGAGTGTGAACCCTCATTAATACAGAATATACATTAACCTACATCCTATTCCCTTGTCAAAGTGGCCCTTGGGTTGCTGACCCAGGTCTGCAGATCTCCATTGTGATTCTTAGGGCTCATCTACATGCAGTCAGCCATCCGAGTAATAAACATTTTCACGGACTGCAGCCTAGTCTAAAGATGGGGTGAGGAGGTGGCATGTTTCAGTAGTCTCACATGAAAATCCCCAAAGATAGAAAATTAGTATGCCAGGGGTGCAGGTAGGGTAGAACCCTTCTCCCTGATGCCTAGCTTTCTTTGTGCAGTGTTTTTCATGTAAGAGGGAGCATGCCGTCATTCAGTCCTGTATTCCCGCCCCCGCCCCCATTCTGTAGCAGCAAAGCCATGCCATCTGCAATTCAATTTTTAAGACTGTCCGGTGTTCATCTGGAAATGCATCTGAACGTACAGTGCATATTTCTAGTTGCAAAGCAACTTCCTGTTTCCAGTTGACCAGAAGCTGCTCTTGGAGCTACGCTTTGTGAACGGATGTCATTACCATGGGATGCTTTGATGCTGCTTTGCCCACTGTTAATCATATATCCTGTTCACCTCCCCCTGTTTAAATGCCATTCTGGAGAATGAAAAGAGGATAGTGGTCAAACTAAGGCCTGTTTACGAGCATCTGAACTTCTTTTTTCTGCAAAGGGTTGAGCACAGCTGAAGTGCTGACCTCACAGCACCCTGGGAGTGCAGGAAATGACACACACTTGCTCATGAAAGCTAAACCTAATCTAGAGGCCACCTAACTGAGAAAATATTTTGTTCCTCATCTCGAAAGTGCTCAGTGAACAATGGCACGCTGATAAAATTACTGGAATGTATTTCTCAACTGCTGCTTTGAGGCTGCAGGGCAGATAACAGGCAGCTTTTGACTCCCAGAAGAAAAATGGTGTGTGTATGTGGGGGGGGGGGGGGGAGGTTGGCTGTAGTCAGAACTACCAGGAAAACTGTATGGAGGGGTGTAACATTTTTCTAACTCTGCTCTTCTGGGACATTTTCTGAATTGGGCCTCTGTTTGCTGAAGCTTCTGTACATAAAGGACATCTTATGGGCTTGTGGTTAATTTCAGTAAGCCGATGTATAATCTTGTTTTCATTTCTGTGTCCTAACACAAGGTTGTTTTCTGATGTCCTTGGCCCATCCATCATGGGGAACACAGATGTTATTTATTATTGATCTCAGTGCTTTTTATCCTGCTGTTCTACACCAAAGTGTATTTGTGACAATCACAGCAGCTGCAAATTATTTCAGAAAATAAAAACAACATAGAGAAAAACCAACAGTAAAACAATAATTGTTAGTGCCATTCCGCCCGCCCCCCAGCAATCTAAAAGATAGCTGCTCGGGTTTCATCCAAATTACGCATTAAAAATAATAATAAATCTTAGCCAAAAGTAATACAAATTCTGCAGCAATAGTCTATGACCTGTACAGACACTGAAAATTATGCATGCTTGCATCATTTATTTTATTATGCACCATTTATCCTGCAGTGTTTGCTATTCTGCATAATTTATACTGGCTGTAGTAATCATTTGGGCGGGGGACCAGGTGCCAGACCCTTTTATTTTCCCAAGCTTCTTAATCTGAAATATATTTTTAGTACCTTTAAGTTCCATTGTACAGACTTTAACGACAGATAGGTCATTCTCAGACTGCGTGTGCGTTATTGGCTTAAATAGTAGCTACGTTGTTTTTTTCTCTTTTTGGTTTAAAAGCTTTTTTGGGAGGGGTAAACGTATCAAAACATCGCATTTCCTAAAAAAACTACAGGGTAGATATGGATTGCAGCTAATGTGTGTGTACACAACCCTCTGCTGCTTTTTTTATTCTGTTTTAGGCTTATTTTCATATTGTACTTATGGTTTTGTTTTATTTTTACTTGTAAACTTACATAAGAAGAGCCTGCTGCATAAAGCCAGTGACCCATCTACTCCAGCCTCCTGTTACCACAGTGGCCAACCAGATATCTGTGGGAAACCCACAAGCAGAATTCAAGCACAAGAATGTTCTCCCCTCCTGTGGTTCCTAGCAATTGGTATTAAGAAGCATTCCTGACTCCAACTGTGGAGGCAGAGCACAGCCATCATGGCTAGTAGCTTTCGACAGTCCTCTTCTCCATGAATTTGCCTAATTCTCTTTTAAAGCCATCTAAGTTGATGGCCATTACTGACTCCCGTGTGAGTGAGTTCCATAGTTTAACTACGCACTGCATTAAGAAGAACATTGTTTTATCTGTCCTGAATATTCAACATTCAATTTCATGAAAAGTTACCCATGCACTTCGCATGTCGAAATCCCGAGGCCACCCCCTCGATGAATGAGACACAAGGACACAGATATTAGGTTAATGTTATTGGGCAAATTTAGGCCACAACTTTATTGGTTACAGAATGTGAGCGGTATTGGCTTAGGCATTGGAATTGACTTGACTATATCTGACTCCTGCCTGTCATGCAGGGGGTCCTGTAAAGGTCAACCACCAGTAGGGGGAGCCCCATCGGTGCAAATCAACCCGAGCTCCCCCTGGGTTCCTGACGGGGTCATGGCATGGACCTAGCCCCACCCCAGGCTTCGGACAAGATCCACACACCCCGGATTCCTTTAACAGAATACCCTTTAGCTTGGAGGGGCAGGTGATGGCCACACCTCCCCTCCCCATCATAAGATCAACCAATGCCTAACCGCCAAACCTTACAAAGCTGTGACGATTGCTACGAGGTAGGCGAAAACCAAATGGCCCAAGCCAATTTGCCAAGTGGAAAAATTCCTACCAGGCCCCTCAATGGCAACCAACCGAGGTCCATAGCAAGGCCAATGTTGAGAACCTGAAGATAGGGAGGGCGGGCGAGAGATCAAGGAAGCGCAACAGAAGGAAGTTATCTGGCTCAAGCCTTGGTTTAAATGGGTCACGGCCATGCCCCCCAGCCAGCTGATTGGCTGGCTGGATCTATGACAAGTCTGGACCTCTGGGTGATAAGGGACTCTGCCCCCACCCCCGGAGGGGAGTGGGTGGCCACGTGGTCCACTGCAAGTCCTCCCCACCGGGAAGTGGAGCGGATTTCTCAACGCCATGAATTTTATAAATTCTATCACGTCGACTCCTACTTGCCTTTTCTCTATAAACTACAAAATTTCAACCTTCTTTAATAGGGGAGTTGCTGCATCCCCTCAATCATTTTGTTCAAAGGGCCATTCTGAGCCCTTTCCAACACTGCAATATCCTTTTTGAGGTGAGCGGTGGCGAAAATTGCACACAGTATTCCAAATATGGTCACACCACAGATTTGTATAATGGCATTATGAGATTGGCAGTTTTATTTTCAGTTCTTCTCCTAATGATTCCAGGCATGGAATTTGCCTTTTTCACTGCTGCCACACACTGGGTCCTCATCAAGCTATCCACTACAACCCCAAGGCCTCATTCCTGGTCTGTCAATGCCAGTTCAAACCCCATGAGCTTATATGTGAAATTTTATTTTATTTTTGCCTCAACTTGCAACACATGCTTACATTGAATTGCATCTGCCATTTCCCCACCCATTTGCTCAGTTTGAAGAGGTTCTTTCGGAGCTCTTCACAATCTGATTTTGTTTTGATGGCCCTGAACAATTTAGTATAGTCAGCAAACCTGGCCACTTCACCGTTCACTTCTAAACCCATAAGAGCAGGGCTCCCCCCCCCCCAGCCGGAACTCGCTGGAACTCAGTTCTGGCACCTCTCAGGTGGGCGCCATTGCCATTCTAAGAGAATGAGGGAGGTGTTCATGCTGAGTCCCGGCAACTTTTTATCTAGAAAAATGGCACTAGTTTAAGGACAAGTTTAAGAAAACAACACCACAGGTCCCAATACAGAACCTCCTGGAGAACTTTTGTTGTTGGGCAGTATATAAGTATTGAAAACAAACACAAATAAATAAAGGTCTGAGCTGTGCACTGAAGCGAACTGACAGCGATTCTCCACATTGATAAAGAATACGTATGGTTTGTCTTTGTTTTTAATAATAATATTTATTGTTTTCTATTTTAACAATCCAATAAGACCACATTAAACATTCCAAATTATACAAATTATATGATAATCAAACAGTCCAAATATTGTGCCAGATTATAAATTTTTGGCGGACTTCTCATGCTCCAAGTTCGGGGGGTTCTAATCTTGTATGGTTTGTCTTTTGCCTACAGTTTGCCTTTGGCGTCCCAGAGTTGACTCTGAAAGATATTGCCTGCAGCCGGGCCCTGCTGAATCGCTTCATTATCTTCAGCAGTCCAGGGGGCTTCCAAGCTGTGCACCAGGCAATGTGTGCCCTATCCCAGGAGGACCTGCAGAAGGTCGAGGACTCTTTGTACGCCAACACAGACTTCTTCAAGCTTTTCCATTTGGTGAGTACTGGCTGCCAAAGGCTGATCTTTTTAGATATGGTTACGTTTGTCTTGTTTTTCAAAATTCTTGTTGCTTGGATAGTAGTGCTGCTGCTGTATTTGTCCCAGAGGAAGAGGTAAAATGATTGTTATGTTGCTGGTCTCTGAGAAAAAGGAACCTTAGGTATGCTATACCTGTGGCCCAGCGCCATGGCGGGGGTCCTGTGGAATCCTGGTTAAGGATTCCTGTGGAAAGGAATGGCTATCTTGGAAGCGGGCATGGCTGACTGGCTAGAGTCTTGAACAGGTGCATGCCATCCTGCAGCATTTCCCTGCAGGGCAGGCAATCGGCAATCAATAGCTCAGTTGGTTTGAACCCCACATTGGGGAAAGGAGTCCTGCATTGCAGGGGGTTGGACTTGAAGACCCTTGTGGTCCCTTCCAACTCTACCATTCTGGGATTCCATAAGAACTGCTTGGTTTGCTATCATTTCATTTTAATTGCTCAAACTTTTGCATAACTCTAGACTACTTAATTGTAGGATGTTGCCATTTTGAATTCATTTATGACATCTCTTACACTTAGTCCCTTTCCGTGACACATTTTTGTTTGTTTGGGCTTCATTTCACACTTGAGATTCTGCCAGAGTTTTATCTTCTGTATCCTTCAGCATGCCTTGCCCTCATGAGCTGTCAAGGTGCGGTTTAGCAGCGGTGGGACAATCAATCAATCAATCAATCAATCAATCAATCCGCTTGGACATGGACCTAGAAATCCCAGAGCTGTACCTAGAACTTGTGACACAAAATGAAGTATGGATGAGCCTTGGGGTTGTGCAGGCACCCACCCCATACTGTTAATGCACATGGCTGCCTCCAAAGGATCCTGGGAGCTGTGATTTGTTCAGATTGCTGGGAATTGAGCGCCACACATGTAACAAACTGCTCACTAAAAATGCACTAACAAACTTCCATGCCAGCAGTGTCTGCGGGTTATTTTTACTCAGACTGTGGGGAGGTAAAGAACGGAAGGGGGAATGGTTTAGTGCCTCCCTTCCTATTACAGTTAACATAAGACACTCCGCTTCTCCCTTCTTTATATGTGAATGGGATGGCCTGCTGAAAAATACACATGCGCACACCGCCATTATATCTTAATTGCCCCTTCATGCATATCTGCCGATGTAATGTGGTTGATGTGGGTTGTCGTCCCCACCCACCCACCGCAGCCTGCTGCCAGCCTTTCCTTCATACCCTGAATTCAAGGAGGTTTGGTGTGTGACGTATCTGAAAGATGATATGTGGTTAAACCCTTAAGGGTTTTCTTAAGGAGGGGAAATTAAACATTAAAAGAGAGAGAGAGAGAGAGAGAGAGAGAGAGAGAGAGAGAGAGAGAGCAGGGTAGGGCAAGAGCTGCAAAACTACAGGTGGGAGAAGGAATGAGAGTTGGGCTGATGAAATGAATAGTTGGGGTGGGTTTGCGGATTGAGGAAGAGCCAGGGTGCGTCCAGATGTGACTATTGTGGAACTGGTGTTGCTTACACACACAAGTTTTTTTTTTTTTGCAGTGTCTTTGTGTGATGTTGTTGTAATCATCAATACAATAGCTCATACCTTCAGAAAACTTTTAATCCGGATTTCCTCTTTCTGTGGAAAATCCAATGAGTAAAAATAACCTGTTATATTTTGGCAGCCACTTCTGGCATGGAAGCTTGTTAGAGCTTTTTCTTTTTAAGCAAGTGGTTTGTCATGTGTGTGATGAATGATGTTTTAGTCGGTGGCCTCTAATGATAACAGCACCTACTTCTGTTTTCTCCTCACCTGTGTGCAACCTAGTCTTCCCATGTTCAACACTCTAACCATTTTGCAGAGGGACAAAACAATGACAATGCAGCAGAGGCATTCTGTTAACTTTCGCCCACTTGGGCATCGGCTTTTGTGGACAGCAAATAGCAGACAGCAGTGAATATCCATGACTGTAAAAACAGAAATGAATGGAAGTGAATGCATGAAATGCACACACAGAAAAATTGGTCCCAAATTGTGATATGAAGCCCCTGTCAGTAAGGAGTCAGAAGGGGGATGGAGGGGGATTTCTACTAGATCTTTTTGCTTGGGAAAAGTTTGCAAGATCTTGTCGGCAGATTAATGTGGGGGTGAAGGGGAAGATTTGGGGAGAAGGTTATATGACTGGAGTGTTCACTACACATTCACACAGAGAGAATAGTACAGTTTTGTGTGTGTGTGTGTTTTCTTTCTTTCTGGCAAAGCAAAGGGTAGAGCTGAAGGAGGAAAGGCTGTGTTTACAATTGTCAGAGTCAGCACATTCTTCAGATTTCCTCCAGAAGTGTTCAGCAGACTAGTACCAGGGACGGAAAATGTGGGCAGTGGGAATCAGCCAAGGCTGCTATGTGGAGGCCCAGGCAGAATGTGAGGAGGGCAGAGCAAAACGTATCCACAGGACCGCTTTCATGTTTATGTTGGATGTCATTGTGAGTTGCAAAACTTTTCAGGTGAGCAAAAGGCATAGCAGAGTCTTAATGATCTCTCCATCGTTCTGCCTTCAGAGGCTACAGAGAAAACATCAACAGTGGCTCGGGGCTGTTTGGGTTACAGGCGTTCCTGTTCACTGTACATGACAGGTTATAAATACCAGCATGTGTGCACCGTAAAACTGTCAATTTGTCAGGTCCCTGACAGCCTGAGAGTGATCTGTGCTTTTCTCCCATTCTGTGTTAGTCTGCTGCCTGGAAGGAATGATGCCTTCAGCAGAATAGCTAGTCCCCGCACAAACCTTTTCAACTTTCAATCTGATTTAGGGCTTTTTACAACTGTGCCCCAAGGATATGAAATCTGAACTTTGCCTGCAAAGCAAATACTCTGGTGTCAGAGTTTACCTCAGCCTACACTCAGGTGAACGATTGTTGCCCCCTGGAAGGGAATTCATTGTTATGGTTTGAAGGTAATTCTGGCATTGATTTCCTATCTTTAACCTCTGAGGTAAGATAGGCAACAGAGAAACTGTGAAGAAATTGACCACAGATACTGGTGGGCCTCAGAATAAGCTCACGATTTGGACATCTCCTCAACTCTTCAGTCATTTTGGAAGCTGCCTTATACCAAGCCTTATACCATATACCTCATTATATGAACATAAAAAGAGTCTGCTGGATCAGGCCAATGGCCCAACTAATCCTGCATCCTGTTTTCACAGTGTCCAGCAAGCAGAATACGAGCACAAGAGCACTCTCCCCTCCTGTGTTTTCCAGTAACTGACATTCAGTTGCTGCCTCTAGCTGTGGTCACATGAAAAATCAAATTCTTCCGAGACGTTCTAAAGGATGGTTGAATATTTTAACTAATCCAAGTCACTGGTGGGAGTGTGGGAGTGTGTGACAGAGCAAGGAAATGAACAGAGAGCAATATGGATTAGGCAAATTCTTAAAATTCCTTGTTCGCCCTGCAAAATCACTCACCGCAAAATTTCCTGGTCTGACTGGACTTTCTCATAAGGTGACAGGCCATGAATACTAGAGAGGCCTCCCTTGTAATCTATGGTATGCGTGATGCCACAGAATGATGCATTCTGAAATAATTTCAGCAAGCCAGAAAGACGATACCCGCAGGGTAAAAAGGGAGTGGATCATGTTTGGAATATGTGATTCCCCACAGCCTGCAGGGTGGGAACAAAAGCAACACCGCTCATTCTTTCTTCTTGCACATCCAGGAAAAGAAGTGGAAGTCTTTCAGATGTCGCAAGATCTTGGCCAGCACCACAGGGTCCAATCCACTTTGCCACATCTAGAAATGCTTGTCCCATAATAGGATAGCTATGTCGTTGGGTGGCAAGCATGGCATCGGGTCTGTTTCCATTGCTTTCCATAACAAACTCAATCATCTGATCATGGTCCTGCTGCTGTTATCCTGGGTTCATCACATATTGCTTGCTGGCTTAATGGTCAGTAAACAGAAGCAGCAGTGGTGCATGTTTTGGGACAGTGGCAAAATCAGGGCTATGAATTGGCATCCTATGCTGAAAGCAGCCCTTGTAGAAATCAGTAACCTGCTTGTAAACCATGAGATTTGATGAATGTGCTACAAAGTACAAACTTTAGATACTCTGCAGAATGTTGTCCATTCGTGGATGGTATTACATAATGTACTGAACGAAGTCAAATGAAAACTGATCAGTCTAGGCATTGTATGCAAATCCTAGGAATTCTATAGATTTCCAAGTAAAATCTAAAATGTCTCCAAGTTACGAAACATGAGGACACATGGAAAGGCATTGTGTTTTCCATAGGCATTGCGTCGTTCATAGAATCATAGAACTGTGGAGTTGGAAGGGACCCTGAGGATAATCTCTGTCAGTGCAGAAATCACAACTAAAGTATTCCTGACAGATGGACATACCAACTTCTGCTTTAAAACCTCCAGCGAAGGAGAGTCCACCACCTTCCCAGGGAGTCTGTTCCACTGTTGAACAGCTCTTATAGTCAGAAAGTTCTTCCTGATGATGATCCTAGGAATTCTGTGGTTGAGATTAAAAAACAAGAAGTCATGATTATTTGAGCCTGTATGAATTTTGTGTTCAGGGTGTGTTAGGGTGTTCATGACTAACCCAAACCATTTTGCTGCCTGAGATGAAGGACAAGGTGGAGCCACCCCCCATTCCATGTACACAACCTGATAGGACGGACAATTGCATCTTACCTTGAAACTCCTCCACTCGGGCCAAGCATAGCAGGTTAGCTTAGGAAGTATAGGGCAGGCCATACAGATCTACCTGTTTCTTGCTTTTCATCATTTTTTGCCTGAGGATGTTTCCTTGTAGTAGGTCTGGCCCTAAGGGGGTCTTTTCCCTGATTAGAGAAATGGCATTGTCTTCTTGTAGAGAGTTGGAAAAGGGCAACTTGGATGACCGAGGCATTGAAGGTTTGGAAACACAGCCTAGGAGGCTAGCACAAGCTAGCTCCTGACTCTGAAAGCATTTAGGTAGATACTGGTCATGTCTCACCAGCATTCACTTTTCTTCTTTTACAGCTTCCCACCGTGTTAGACGGCAATGCTCAAGGTGCTGATCTACAAATGTGGGGACGAGTGCTTTCTAATGTGTCCCAAGCTGTGCAAGAGGTAACACTTTAGTATTGTGGGGTAGGGAAATGAGTGCAACTGGCATAAATATTGAGTAAGGAACTTGTAAGGAATTTGTGTTGGACACAGGCGGGCATCCTTATGCAGTGAATTTAAACATGCCAACTGCTTGGGCAGTTTAATAATTTCACCCACTGGTTTTCCTTAATGCTTGTTCCTACTGCCTGTGACTTATTAAGAAGCCATGCATTATACAGATCTGCACCTTCAGTGTCCTGGTAACTGATTGCATATTCCTCTATGTTAAACAAACCTGCAACTAAAAAGCTAGCTCAGCAGGAAGAAGGCGAGGCTAGAATCTTACCCTGATGTGCACTAGCTTTTCATTTGAGCACATTATTTTCACATGAGGTAGAATTCCAAAATGGTTTTCACCATCTGAAGTTTGAAGTGGTGTACAACCTACATTTCTGAATTCAGCTTCAGACTGACTAACAGTGATTTCTAATCTGATATATCCAGAACCTATATAGGGCATCTGATAATATGCTGCTCTTTGTCTCCATGTATAAGGATGCTGTTGCAGCTCATTCTCTGCTGTTATATACCTTGCCTGACTTCCAAACCTCCTTTTGGGTTTGGTCTACAGATTCCTTTGCTTATCTCTGCATGCCCACTTGATGATGATTAACAAGCAGCCCTTAGTAATGCACTCAGATGTGACTATCTTTAGTCTTCACATTCCTGATCAAACCTGCATCTTGCTTCAGTGCAGCTTGATACTTCTTTCAAACACCATAATACCAGTTCAACACATTTTTTTTGTATTTAAGAGGGGCATAGCCAAATATGTCCTTAATTAGAGTAGAAGAGAGCAGGAGCAGTGTTTGTTATTTTTAAAAAAGCAAAATCCTAGAAGAGGGCAAGTTTGCTGTAGTGGGCATATTGTTTAGCTTTATTATTGCTTTCTGTTCTTAGTATAATCATTCATTTAAAAAATGCTTTGTTTCACTGCAGCTGGCACGTAGGCCAAGTGTTCAGGACCTTTTATCAACCCTACAGCCGCTTCTGCGAGATGGGGAGCCTGTGTCCTTATGGCAGCTGATGAGTTCTTTATCTGATCTTCTCTGTGGCTACCCAGAAGGAGGTGGTTCCAGAATAATCTCTCTCAACTGGTACGAAGACAATAATTACAAGGCCTTCCTTGGGGTTGACTCCATGAAGAAGGAATCCATTTATGTTTATGACAACACAACCAGTAAGTCCCCCACCCCCACCCCATTGGCTGTGCTTCATGTGGGCTTGTATTATAAGATTAAGATTGATAATGCCACTGTTACACCATTAGTTGTTTCAGGAATTTCGCCTAACAACTTAATCCATGCAAAGGCATAAAGCAGCTGGAATCATTAGGGCAGGAACCTGTGTGTGTGTGTTTGCTAGCAATGCAAGGTTGCTGTCATTTTAAGATTTGCCTACATTACCTGAAAGAGACAGGCGCTTCAGTGAGAGAGACTCCAAAATTGGCATTACGGCCAGGGGTGGGGAACACCAATTCGGCCTTCCCGATCTATCTAGCCCCATTTTCCCCCAAACTTGGGTCTCCAGCTGCTTTTGTACTACAGTTCCCTTCATCCCTGAACACTGGTGTTGCTAGCTAGGGATGATGAGAGTTGTAGTCCAAAAACTGACCTGGTTCTTAGGAATCTTCTGAGGCCATAGCCACAGTCTCCTCATTAGCCTTGCATCAGGCTGGAATGTGTCCTTGAGCTCTGATTATGCCTCTTGCTTGTCTGAATGGACAATACAGAGGTCCTCGTGGTTTGGAAGAAAGGAGGCGTGTGTGTGTGTAGAAACTCAGCTACTATAAAATTGACCTTTGTTGCTCCGTCCACTTTCACCTTGTTGTGAGGCTCTCAGAACGCTGACCAGAAAGGAATGCTTCCCTAAGGTGGAAGAAGGTTCTCCACCCCTGCTACCTTAGGACAAGGGTGGGAAACCTTTTCCAACGTACCACATTCCCTTGTGAATAGCCATCATCATCTGGAGTAGCTTTTCTCAACTGTTGGGTTCCCAGATGTTGTTGGACTACAACTCCCATCATCCATAGCCAGCAAGGACAGCAGCCAGGGATGATGGGAGTGGTACTCCAACAACATCTGGGAACCCACGGTTGATAAAGGCTGACCTGGAGGCCACCACCACCGCCTGGATGGCACCAGTTTTGGAAAAGGCTGCTTAGCTCTGCTGCTGCCGTTGTACTGCTGCTGTAAAATGAGCTCAATAAACCCTGGAATTTCCATCCTTTAGATTTCAGTCAAGTAGTATTACACTGCTCTTTTAACTAAAGGCATGGCGGCTGCATAGATGCAACCTGAACCTTTTTTGCTCTGTTTGCTGAGTTCCTAGAAACTGGTGTAGCTGCAATTTTCTGTTGGTAAGATGGAAAGGCTAGCCTGCAGAATGTCGTGAACAATTAAAAACTGGGCCAGTGTTATATAACGTATCTCCTTTCCCCTCCCTCTCCTCCAACAGCTCCCTTTTGTAACACATTGATCCAGACTATGGAATCAAATCCTTTAACCAAAATAGCCTGGAGGGCTATGAAACCATTATTGATGGGGAAAATCCTCTTTGCTCCAGATTCACCTGCCGTTCACGAGATACTGAAGAATGTAAGTTATTTTCTCTCTGCTACACCTATGCACCTGCAGTGTTTATAACATGAGCACTTTGCAAGAAAGGTCCATTGAACAAGTGGCAACCAAGCTGTTGCTGCAGGCAACAACAGACCTTTCCCCCCCTCAAGAAAATGTAACGTGGCCTTTGAACTCAGGACTGGGGAGGAAAGAGGGAAGCCCAGCCTCTTTTTAGTTCTCTAATACTTACCATTCGGGTTTTTTAAAAAAAGAAATCCATGTAGCTACTATAGCAGATCTTTTTCTGCTTGCTGATGCAAACCCAGGACTGCAAAAATTGGAATGAAGCAGAATTGGTATAAATAATACACAAGGCCACTTTCTAATTTATTCTACTGCACTGATATCCCATGTTTTTTGGCCCACCCAGAAACCATTTGCAGTAATTAAATAACAAAGCACCAATCTATATCACAATAACTGTTCAGGTTCTTAAGTTTCACATGAATTCACTATCTCTGTTCAGGCATTCTTCAAAAGTATGGGGGGGAATAATGTGCAGAATGTGGGTGCAGAATGCATGCCTCTCCCCCTGTGCCAAAAAACTTGTCCTCACCACCACCAGCCCCAACTCTTGCAGATTGGGCAGGGCGGTCTGAAAGGGGGGTTATTTGTGCATTCCCCTGAACATGCTTAGACTCCTCCCTACTGTCTGAGTTCCTGGCTGCAGAAGGGCTTCAAGTGCCTTCAGCCAAACACATGAAAAAGATCTCCCTTCAGATATTCCCACTCAATATGTGAACGTTCAGGTGAAGCCACTGGTGATATTAGGGGCCAGGGTCTCATTCCCAAGGCCCATTACTGCCACATGAACATTGCCACATTATCAATATGCCTTTGTATTCTGAAGGCAGCAGAAATACGTATTTAGTGTTCAACTGTTCAGTAATTGCTTAGGGATGCTGTAGCTCTGGGTTTCCTGGGTGGAGGGGTTTGAACTAGCTGGCGTCTAAGACTATCTCCAAATCTTCTGTTTTTCCTATGATTCTTTCTTCCTCTCCCTTCTGCAACTTCCTAACTCAGGCAAATTCCACATTTGAGGAACTTGTGCGCCTCAGACTCTTGGCTAAAGCCTGGAAGGAAGTGGGACCCCAAGTGTGGAGCTTCTTTCAAGACAGTGTGCAAATGAACATGATCCGGGTATGTGCAGGATACCTTACTTGGTATGGGAAGGGAACTGGAATCCATTAGGCAGAGTGATGTGATTGCTTCAAACAGCAGGTGCTGGGGTGGCAGCAATCTCTCCTATCCCCCATTCCTAATGGGACTCCCAAGCTATCCTGCTGCCCTCAGGTACAGTGGAGGATGCTGTCTTACCTGAAGGGTCAACTGTTAGTCCAGTCAGAGTCTGTACTTCAAATGGGAGGAAGTATCTTGTCCCTTTGCCTCAGACAGCGCTATGTCTTGAGCTAACCCCAGCTACAAGGGCTAATATAGTGTTGCCAAAGTTGTCGAGCTTTTCTGGGGGCCAAAGTTGTTGAGCTCAAAAAAAAAAAAAATATGAAGTTTTTGAGAGATTTTAAAGGAAATTTGCTACAACCTAAACTTCCAACATGGATTGCCATGCATCCATTTTCCCTTGGACATTTCAGTGATTTCCGCCTGGACACGGTTTCCGACTGCTGTATTCTGGATATGTCTGGGAAATTCCGGATATATAGCAGCCCATGATGGGTATCTTTGGTTATGACTGGTCTGGAGAAGGGGCTATGCTGCCACACCCATGTGTTCTATCTACCTCAAAGCCAGTGAACACAAGGGCAATTAAGGTTTAGCCTCTAAGTAGCTTGTTAGGGCAAAGGGGTCAGACCTAGGCAGGGTTACGGTTTGGGTTCCTCTATACCTGTGTGGATGGTTGGTGTCTGATTCTGACCTTTCCCCAGACTGAATTATCCATGTAGGCTTAGTGGCAGGTAATTCTTCCCTTGGAGTTACCAAGGTTGCAGTTTCCCAGGTGATAGAATACAAATACATGTACAAATATAATATGTTAAATTAGACCTAATGTTTCTTCCCTAGGACACTTTGCAAAACCCTACGGTGAAAGGCTTCTTAAATGAGCAGCTGGGTTCTGAAGGTTTCACTGCAGAAGATGTGATCAATTTTCTGTACAATGGGCCACCAGAGAGAAGAAGGGAAGGCATGGTGAACTTTGATTGGAGGGATGTCTTCAGTGTTGCCAACCAGGCTCTGCATATGGTCCACGAGTACCTGCAGGTAAGACTGGTATCTTTTTCAATATGAGGATGGATGCTCACGACAGTATTAGAACATCAATGCTCAAACATTTAGAAAATAAGAATTCATAGAAAGCATACAGGACACACAGACAATGTTTGGAAGATCTCTTTCCTATAGTAAAGCAGTAGCTTTCAATCCTTCCAGCCAGCCAAACTGCAGAGTTTTTAGGCTGTGTGTGTGCTGTTCAGGGTCATAACTTTCACAATCTAGGGAGCTGGCATTGGGGATGATTTGGGCAAACAATGTATTTGCAGTTTTAATTGAAGTTTACGGTCCACAATGCAAATTCTAAAAGATGAAGAAGGAATAAGCATGCAGGCATAAGTAAAAAAAACCTGGAATACCAGTGCGGTGATTTTTTATCTGTGTTCTGCAAGAGACATGGGGGCATGAGAAATAAATTTATTTAGTAATTAAGGGCTTCTGTGAAGCCAAGGAGAGGCTGCCCACTCCCTCTTGGCATGATTCACTGCTCTGGTGTTGCTTCCTTGCAATCAGGGTTTGTAGTTCTGCCACAGATCCATATTGAGTGTGATTGGATCATTTCTGACGCAAGGCCGCTGCAAAATTACCTGACCTCAGAGGAAAATAACTATTGTGTCTGCATGAATTACCTGCCTAGGCTTGCTCCTTCAAGCCCGGAGGTGCACCCAACAGTGATGCACACAAAAGCATGGGGGGTTGACTACACTGCAGTGGGAAGGGTAATTCTTATGGGAGGCGCTGTGGTCTAAACCACTCAGCCACTTGAGCTTGCCAATCAGAAGGTTGGCAATTTGAATCTCTGTGATGGGGTGAGCTCCCGTTGCTTTGTTCCAGCTCCTGCCAACCTAGCAGTTCAAAAGCACACCAGTGCAAGTAGATGAATAGGTACCGCTGCTGCGGGAAGATAAAGGCTGTTTCTGTGCACTCTGGCACTCATCAGTGTCCCGTTGCACCAGAAGTGGTTTAGTCATGCTGGCCACATGACCCGGAAAGCTGTATGCGGACAAACGCCCTCGGCCTGAAGCAAGATGAGCGCCGCAACCCCATAGTCACCTTTGACTGGACTTAACCATCCAGGGTTCCTTTACCTTTTACTTTTTCTTACTGTAATAAACTTGAGACCAAACATTGGATATAAGCATATAATATGCCTCCAATTTTAATTCAGATGAGGACTTACTTGATGGAAACCTCCCCCATGAGAAGAGCTCACAAGCAAAAAAAAAACCAAGCATGTCTAAGGGAAAGCTAGGCTAGAATTTGTCTCACTGGGTCTAGTTTTCTGTGTCTTCCAACTTCCAGATCCTATTGCTCCCAGGCCAATTCCATCTTCTTGGTCCCATTGGGAAAAAGAAACAGAAACATACAGTTTCTCCCATGGGGTCCAAAGCAGCAATTTGGAGGTTGAAAACCAACTAATAGGGAAAGGTTAAGGCTTGGGTCCCAGTTTTACTGTTTGGGAGGCTGGTTTAGATTTGAAAAGGAAAGGGGGTGGGAAAGAGATTTGCATGTGATGTATGAAGGAAGAGTTGGCTTAAAAGCAAGTAAAGTGGTACCTTGGTTCTCAAACTTAATCCATTCTGGAAGTCAGTTCCAAAACCAAAGCGTTCCAAAACCAAGGTGTGTTTTCCCATAAAAAGTAATGCAAAATGGATTAATCCATTCCAGACTTTTAAAAACATCCCTAAAACAGCAATTTAGCATGGATTTTTCTATCTCACGATACCATTGATCCATAAAATGAAAGCAGTAAATAATGTACTGTACTATAAAATGAATAAAACAGTATGGAAGATGAGAAAAATTAAAAAAAAAATTTCTTACCTGCACTGATGATAGTCATTGTTTGGTTGGGGGACTTTTATCCATTTCCACAGTCACACAATCAATCAATCAATCAATCAATAGCTGAACTGGGTTCCACATGGTCACAAAAACAAATTAACCAAATAAAGCCTCAGAAACAAAAACAGAAAAATAAATAGCAAAAACAAAAGCACCAAACTTAATCCGTTCCGGAAGTCCGTTTGACTTCTGAAATGTTCAAAAACCAAGGTGCAGCTTCTGATTGGTGCAGGTGCCCTGGGAACAATAGCTGACAGCCACATTGGACGTTCGGCTTCCGAAAAACATTCAAAAACCGGAAAACTTACTTAAAACTTACTTCTGGGTTTTCGGTGTTTGAGAACCAAGGCATTTGAGAACCAAGGTACCACTGTATATGAATAGTCTGCTGATAGTGTCCTCTTATTTTGGATTGTGTAACTTCTCACTTCTTATGTGTAAAATTGTGGTACTCTTTTTTGTGGGGGAAGGTCCACAGTTATTGGGCATTGATCTTGCTTGGGATTGGGAGGAGGGAGGTCTTGCTAACGAAGCAAAAAGTATGCTACAAAGATGAACTTTTGGCATGGAGCAGGATGAGAGTTGAGTAGAACAATGGCTTGATTTCTTCCCCAGGGGTTTTAAAGAGAGGTCTTGGCAGGCATTAATTATGGGCCCCATATCTTTCTGACTTATGACTTTGGGCGAGGCAGACTTCACTTGGATAATGGGGGAAAGCAACTTGATGCGAACAATTGTTTGTAAGCATTTGTTGCTAGCTCTGATAGTTCCAACAGACTTGCGTTTTGTTTGGTCATTCATTTATTTGCATTTCAAAACTGAGCATGCAATGGTATCCTGCTAGGGTCCAGAGCCTACTGACCGTCTAACTTGATGGTTTCTCCTTACTGAATTATAAATGCTAAGTGCTATAAAAAAACACTAAGTATTTTTGTGGCTGTTTTAGTTAACTTCTAGTTAAAACTGAAAAATATATAGGGAGGGGTTCATCCATAAGTTTCCTTTATGTTCAGAAAAAACCTGTAGTGTAGTAGTGTTGTACAATTTTATTTGCAAAGAAGGATGCTTTTGTGAAATAATAAGTTGCCTACAGTTACTTCATATTGTTGCTGCTGTTATCCTTGAACTAAACCATCAATACTGTATGCTCAAGGGGATTTTGGGCTTCTGTTTTTTGAGCAGCAGCCTCTCCACACAAAGAGGCAAGCTATTTTTTGAATCTGAGAAGACTTTTTTAAAAAAAACCCCAGCCTGTGGCATAGTAAGGGTTTTTGTTGTTGTTGTTTAAAGTCAAAAATTTACTGGGCATGCCGGCCCTAATGGTGTGCCTATAGTAGCGGGGTCTGATCAGAGGCCTTCTGGATGTTGTTGGACTCCAACTCCCATCAGCCCTAGCCATCATGGCCCATGGTCAGGAGTTATGGGTATTGTAGTCCTCTGGAGGGCCACAGGTTCCCCAACTCTGGCCTAAAGCAGCCTTCCCCTCCATCATCCCTGACCATGGCACATGTTGACTGGGGCTGATGTGAGTTGGAGTCTAAAACATTTGGAAGCACCAGGATGGGGAAGCCTGGCTTTAAGTAACTCTTTGGATCCTGGTTGTTGCTACTATTACACCCCATATCCAAGTTTGACTGGACTTAACCATCTAGGGGTCCTTTATCTTTACCTTTTTACTACTGTTATGCATGGGGTCTTACGTTCAGGACAGTGTTGTTTCCTTCTGGGCCAGAAAGCTGGTTTTTCCCCCTCAGGGGAAAAGATAAGCAACCTTTCCCCTCAAAGTTGCAGCCTAGGTTGTCATTTTGGATTTTAATAAAGGCTTTAGCAAAACATAGTTGCATCCGGTAAGACTGCATAGAAGTCCGTCCTTTATTTGAAAGGCTGCGTCCTGCCCAAGTCTAGTGTAATTTGCTCATCAACAGTTAGCAGCCGGACAGTATACTGAGCAGGACCACAGGTGTCTATGACCAGTACCTACTGATGCAGCTGGAGCAAGAACTGCAGGGTGGGCTGGACCCTAAGAAGCTCAACAGGGAGCTATTAACCCATCAAGCATCCAGAGGAGAATATATAAGGCATATATCTTCACTGCCAGCTACTCCGCTTCTTTTTGATGTGCTGCATTATTGTTTACAGCAAAGTCTACTGCATCCTTCTTAGTGGAACCCTCTACTTGAAGAGACCTCTGGTGACATAACCTTCTGGAGGCTCTGGGCTCCCATTGAATCTGCTGCTGCCTTTCCTCTTGAAGTGCAGGTGACAAAGGTTGAGCATTTAGGGTCAGGCCAGGCCTTGGTCTGTGCTCAGATGGGTTATCAGTGGGGCTCAGGTGAGACATCCGTGAGCCAAAGCACTTTGGTCAGCCTTAGGACTTTTAATGGGTCCTTCCATGTCCTCATGAGGTCCTGTGCCTCTTCCTGAAAGGAGGCCTTCTGACTGTGCAGGATCCTGACAACTGTCACTTGGTCAGGCTTCCCCACTATGGCGAGTATTTCTGTTCATATTATAGTTATTACTTTCTTGATTTGCATCAATATAGATGAATTTTGGGCAATTTTTTGTCATATTTTTTGTTATCAGTGTCCACTTTTCAGTGATAGAACTGTACAATGTTCCTTTTTACATACGAGCATAATTATAATACAGGTGGTTTAAATACATCGCTTTTTGTTGATCATCCACTAAAAAGCGATATAGCCTTGACATATTCTTTAAGTGAGGCGTATTTTGGAACATCACCAGTTTAGTTAAAACAGGATCCTTTCTATTCAGAGGTGCTTCCCCCACCCTCCCCCACCATTTAAAACAACATAAGAAAAGTTTCTTTAGATGACAAGGCCAAACAAGGGAGACTTTACATTTCAGAGAAGTCTGCCTGTTAAATCACAAGTTGTCTGCAAGCACTTTGATGTACAGTAATTGTTGGTTGTTGGCTTGCCGAAAAGACCATCTAGATAGAAGATAAGATCAAACAAGTTGGCTTTGTGTGGCATTCTATGAGGTGAGGTAATTAAACACATTTCTTCCTAGTCCGTTTAGGAACTGAATGCTGCCTACTTACTTGCCAAGATGAGACAATGATAATAACTCGCTGGTTTCGGAGTTAGGAAGCTCAATAAAAATACAAATATATGGTTATGTGTGTTTTTTTAATTACTTGCCATGCCACGTTTGCAGTTCCCAATTGCTTTTTCTGTAACAATGCGCAGGAGTGTGGTCAAATGTCAATATATTAGCAGATATAAAGATACATTTAAAGCACACACACACCCCAAAGGAATCCTGGGAACTGTACAGGCAATGACCAATTAATGTGTCTCTGAATGATGTGTGCTTGCGCATGCGCGCATGGCGCTGAACCCGGAAGTGACAGAAAACATCACTAAACATGTCCCTTAAAAGGTATTTCGGGGCAGGGCACATTTATGTGTGCTCTGCCAACATGCATTGCATCTAGGAATGGAAGCTCCAGGCGAAATGGTTGTTGACTGTAGTTGAAGGGTGTTTGGAATTATAGTTCTGTTGGGGTGGTGGACTACAGTTCCCAGAATTCTTTTAGCAGGGGAAATGTGTTTTATGTATATCCCATGTACACATAGTGCCTTCTGCAGGGATGGACTATATAGGAAATGTGGAATGGAACCCCTTCATCACCCCAACACTTTTAAATAGACTCTGCTGGTCATCATATAATAATAAGTTTGTGACAATTTTCCAGTCCAATAACTGTGTCTACCTCTGGATTGCTGCCATGGTTCCATTCGGATTTCATCATTTCTATGTATTCATTGTGAAAGACATGTTTTCAGATGCATCCTCAGCCCTCCTGCTCATTCCTACTGGGCATATATGCTAAGAACGCCTCCCGTTTTCACCCACAGCCCATGATTTCAACCCTTACACTTTTCCAAGCATACAGAGTAAAGTGGAGGCTGAGTGAAGTGTTTACCCATAGAAAAGTGTGTCTTGGTGCCTCCTCACTGCAGTGTGTTTTTTCTGCTGGATGTGCTGATGAGACACTTTCCTCTTGTCTCTACCTGGTGATTTTGTTTGCTCTCCCAGTCTTATTTTCCAGGTGGTGGGCTCACATTATCTTTTCCCTCTGTTTGTTTGCTGAGATGAAGGTTTTGCTTTGCTGTTCTTCCTGGCTAGACATTTCTTTAATGACCAGGCTCCCAACTCTCACCCTACAATTACTCCATTCAGGCTACAATCCTACACCCATTGTAATCCACATTGAACTTGCGGCGGGGGAGGGGGACCTCTCTTTTGAATTAACCGTATATAGGATTGTATTGTCAGTCTCCACACATTACAGGATGGTAGGACAAATGTTAGATGTGGAATATTCTTAAGTTGGCCTTTTCGGTCTTTCCTTTTATCTTTTAATCACCAGTTTTTACATATCACTTTAGCATGAGAATAGGCATAGAAGTCTTAAGGCGTGTCTACATTAAAATTTTAAATTGGTTTCAAGTCTCATGCATTTCCCAACCAAGAAACTACTAGCAATCCAATTTCAAACTGGCTTCAATGTGTTGTGTTGATGTTGTTTTAGAGCAGGGATAACCAATATGGTGACTTCGAGATACTGGTTTTATTCAATTATTTCAATTATTTATTAGTCACTTTTCAGGACCCAAACCCACAGAAAAATAAAAACAATAAACCATCAGGCAGAATACAAATCCCATGGTCAGGGGTGATGGGGAGTCCAGCAATACCTAGAGGGCCCCATGTTGGCTATCCCTGCCTTGGAGTAAGAAGCAAAAAAGTTATATTGAACCCATTTGTGCTTATGTAATGCATATGTCCTTCTGTCCTACTTCAGTGTGTCTTCTACTTTTTGTACTCTCTCCAGTGCTTGGCTCTTGATAAATTTGAAGGCCACGCTGATGAAACCCAGGTGACTCACCGTGCTCTTTCTCTTCTGGAGGAGAATAAATTCTGGGCTGCTCTCATCTTTCCTGATCTGGACCCAAAAACCAGACTGCTGCCGCCTCATGTCAAATTCAAGATTCGCATGGATATAGATTCAGTGGAGAAAACGAACAAAATCAAAGACAGGTGATGGCAGTCTCACATCTTGCAATGTGTTGAAGGCTTGGCCCAAGCTTTGCCTAGGCTATGGCTCTAGGCCCAGGTTGGCTGGAGTCAGAATATAAATCAGTGCAGCCAAGGCATTTCAGTGACCAAGACAGAATATCCTGGAGGTGAAAATATTATAATAAAAAGCTAGATAAATGATATTTTGCTGCTCTTTGGGGGTTTTCCACCCCAAATTCTGCCTAATGGTAATCCCTAAATCAGAGGGTGTTATGAAGCAGATGAGCAGATGCTTGATAATATACAGCCATCCTTTATATGATGGTACAGTGTGGAATGCACATCCAGAATTGGACCCCACATTGTGTAGGCTGGTAACAGAAGAGAAGCCTTGAAAGCCTGATTTACTCGGTGTAACGTAATTTATGGTAACATAAAAAGCAAAGATAGCTGTGTTAGTTCATAGGAAGAGCTCAAAAAACCCCCAAGATATTAGGAAATAACTTGAATAGGGCCAACTAAAAAAGTTACAAAATAGTGAGCAAGCTTTCTCCAGAATTCTTCGTCAGGTTGGATGCTGTACAAAGCTGGGGGGAGGAGATAGGAGAAGAAAACACAAAGAGTACATTAAAAATTGACTGGGTATTGTAGCCATACGGTTTGCATTTAGGCTCAGTCTCAAAATTGAGGCTGCAGACTGGCTGAATTAATCTCTGCTAGGTGTTGCGGGTTTCAGGTTACACTTAGGATTCTGAGACAAAGAAGCAATGGCTGAAAAGCCAATTTGGAAAGTATAAAGCACCAACAGTAACCTGGATCTGTCTCCAGCCTAAACACGCAAGTTCCTAGCTGGGCGGCGATCTGTAGTTCTCATAAAGATAGAGCTGCCACTTTTTCAACCTTGAATAGTATACGTCTGAGGCTCTGGCAATTGTAATGTTAACCCTAGTCAGCTTTCCACCACCCTCAGCTTTCTAGGTTGCATATAATAATGTTTTTATGTCTTTACAGGTACTGGGATCCTGGCCCCAGAGCTGACCCAGTGGATGATCTGCGTTACATCTGGGGAGGGTTTGCGTATCTGCAAGACATGGTTGAGCATGGAATCATCAAGGCGCAGACTGGAGTTGAAGTGCCTTTGGGGATCTACCTGCAACAAATGCCCTATCCATGCTTTGTAGATGATGTGTGAGTAAGAGCAGCCACAGTGATCTGTTTCTGATAACTAATTGGGTGGCTGGGTGGGTGGCAGATTGGATTTTACAGGGGGCTTGGCTGCTTTTTGCCTTTGATCTTGCTGAAAAGCTGGAGAAATCCAGGATGAAGGTATTAGGCAAATCTCCTCCCCACCCCCAAGGAGTCTGGGATGTGCTGCTGCCCTGCTAAGTCTGAGATAAGGAGGCTGGAACAAAAAAAACAACAACACCAAAGCACTGGAGCGTTTTAAAACTTTAAAATAGAGAACAGCAAGGTCTGGGATAACTTCCATTGGGAAAACAACAATCCATGGATTCATTAGCAGGAATGTACAGGAGAAGTTGGAGTTTATAGCTGTCTGAATCTTCCCATCAAACAAAAGGAGAGGGGAAAGAGCTTTTGTTTTTTTAAAAAACTCCTCTGGTTTTTAACAAGAACTTGAAGGAAGGTTTGGTGAAACGGTACAGTGTTCCAAAACAATCAGTGGCTTTCCCTATCTCTGGAAAACATTTTACACTGACCGACCTAGCAGGATTTTCTTCTCTTTTTCTCTCATGCAGCCACAGATACTGTGTGGGCAGTTGTGCCCCAGAAATGCCCTTGCAAATCAGGGAGCCAGAGACTCTCCTAGCTGTGGAGCTGCCACTGGGGATTCCAGTGCGGTGAAATCGACAGTGTGTCTGACTAGAATCAGGGAGATCCATGTTAGGAACACAAGACGAGCCCGCTAGATCAGGTCGATGGCCCATCTGGTCTGTCGTCCTGCTCCCACGGTGGCCAACCAGATGCCTGCGGGAAGCCCAAGAGCAGGGCCTGAGTGTACTCTCCTCACTTGTGATTCCCAGCAACTGGCACTCAGAGCCACACTATCAGAAGCATAACCATTGTGGTTGACAGCCTCGCCTTCCATGCGTTTGTCTAATCCTCTTTTAAGACCTCCCAAGTTGGATGCTATAACTGTTCCTTATGGGACCGAACTGCAGCATTTATCTGGGCTGCGTGAAGAAGTACAGTCATACCTCAGGTTACAGCTGCTTCAGGTTGCATTTTTTCGGGTTGCAGACCACCGAAACCCGGAAGTACCGGAACAGGTTACTTCCGGGTTTTGGCGGTCGCGCTTTGTGCATGCACAGAAGCACCAAATCGCAACTCACGCGTGCGCAGACGCGGGTTGCGAACGTGCATCCCGCATGGATCACGTTCGCGACACGAACGCCCACTGTACTTTCTTTTGTCTGTCCCAAATATTCCAACGTTCAGCTTCACAGGATCTTCCCCGATTTCTAGTGGTATGAGAGAGAGAGAGGGTCAAAAACTTCCTTGTCCGTATCACGTTCAAACACCTGATCAGCTATTAAGCTCGCAGTTTTTTTCCTTTCAGACTTACATACCCCCCACAGGCCTGTTTTGAAGTTTTGTATGCGAGTGGGGAGTGATAATATGCCATCCTGAGCTCCTTTGTAAAAGTAAAAAAAGTAATAAATGATAAACGAAATTTGAATAACATATCAGCACCCTGCCCCTGTAACAAACAGTCTATGAGCAGTCTATGAAGATAATAATGTTGCAGTAAAAATACAATACAAGCAACAAATCAAGCACAAGAATAAAACCAAAACAGGCAATTCAAAATAGGAAGCAAAGAAATAAAACCCCATACCAGAAAGATATAAGAGTAGGCACCATGCCCAGGCCTCTTTAGGCAGGGCATTCCACAATGGGTGGGTCTGCAGTTGGGGCTTGTCAACCTGGGAAGGTAGCCCATTGAGGAGAAGGAAAACTGATCCTAAACCTCTGCTGCCTTGCAGCATATCTTTGGGAGAAGAAAAGGCTAAGGAGTAAACCCTACACAAATTTGGAGTGGAGACCCTAAGAAGGTTGGATGGTGCCTTGCATGCCTCCTTCTGGCAACTCCTGCAGCCAAGCTGGTTCCAAACGTATTGCTCTGCTTCCTTTTGGATCGCATCAGTGAGGCCAAGAGGGGGGTCTTGTTGTCTGACCCTCCATGCACACTGTCCAGGCTTGTGCCCTGGGGTGGTCAACTTAGGTGCAGTTAACACAGTAGTTTGACTTCACCCTTGGAGGCACACTCCATTGACAGACAGATGCCAACAAAAAACAAGGCCTCTAAAAAGGCCTTTTCTCTCATAGCCACCCACGGTCCCTCGCTAGGCGGGGACACTTGGAGAAGGGCCTCAGATGATGGCTTGGGTAGGGGGGACATGTGGGAAGAGGTCATTCCTCAGATACCAAAGCCTCCAAACAATGAAGAGCTTTAAATGTCACACCTCTGAAAGCTCAGCATTGTTGAATAGTTCTGCAGCTACTGTATCTGAGCATCTTCATTTGCAGGGTTTTGTGGAGGCTCAGCTGCCTGTGCTGCTATGCGCAGGAATGGGGTAGGGGGTGGTGGGGTCATAGTCATGCATACAGCATTTGAGTTTTGTGTATCGCCCCCCTAACAAAGACCTAACAATATCAAATTCTTCAGCCTCTTACTTCAACTTCAGCTCTCCATTAAGTTCAGCAGTCCTGAGGTTAGAAGCTGAATGAACTTTCTTTTTCAGATTACAGAGGGTAAGAGACCAGGCCCAGGGTCTAGCTTTTTCTAAAGGTTTTGCATTCCTTTGATTTATCATCAATCATCATTAACCCCCAGGTCTCGTCTTTACATACAGGGAAGGGCTCTTAATGCCATTTTAAAACTGGTTTCACAATGGGGAAATGCTCGTGTAAAACGAGAGCTAGATTAATAGCGTAGGCCCAACACATAATGAGACGAGATCCCACTTACGTCGTCTTTTATAATTCCACTTTCAAAGTTGCTTCAAGGCTGTCTCTTCTTCCAAATCATACTATGCTGGGTATGTGCTGCCATAGCTGCTTGTCTGTGAATGAAGTGCCTGCCTCTGATGAAAGACAGCCCTCTGGTGGTTAGACCCAATAGCATAATTCTTGAATGTAAATGCTATTCTTTTAGATTCATGCATTTTTTAAAAATTAAATTAATTAATTAAATTAAGCATTGATAATATTGCACTGAACATACAACCTTCCATCAGGTAAGAGATATATTTAATATGTGGCATTTTTCCTACCTAGAAGGCACCTCAGTTTGGGGAAAATACCGCATAGGCTCATTTTACAACATCACGTGTGAAAAATCACTCTCGTGTATCTGTTGTCATGACGGATTATGGAAATACAGTCTCGCATGGCTCCCTCTCCAGTGAATATACTGGCTCTATGCAGGAAAAAAGTGGCACGAATCAGGTTGCGGTCCTAACTTGGGAGTTGAACTCAGTGGGAGTTACTTATGAGTAGACATGTGTAGGATTGCATTGTCAGGATAGCAATGGGTTGAAGCTAACTAAATTCTACTCAGAGTAGACCCATTGACATTAATGGACCTAAGTTAGTCATATTTATTGATTTCAGTGGGTTTACTCAGAGTATACTAATGCGGAGTACCAACTCAGTGTGTGCACTGTATAGCAGCATCTCCCTGCAAATATACCAATATTTCTTACTTTCCTTGTAAGGTTGAAGTATGTGAAAGTAAAGTCACAAGTATTGTTCTAGTTGGGTGTCATTTGTACATTGTTTATATACTTATCATATTGATATCCCATCTTTTATCCTAGGAACTCATGATCCACCCTCATTTTCTCTCTCTCTAGACAACATAGGCTGAAAGTCAGTGAACGGGCTTCATGGCTAAATGAGAATTTAAACCCAGCTCTCCCCATTCCTTGCCCAACACACTAGCTGCAACATGCTGGCTCTTTGACAAGATATTGGTAGGGGGACAGGGGAAATACACAGCAGCTTGGCGCTCTGAAAATGAAGTTTGGCAGGGAAGCCTTATCATGAAGCAATAACAGCAGACTCCTCGAGGGCATCATTTTGTGGTCTCTAGTTTCTATTTCTGTTTCCTTTTTAAACACAAGGGTCTGTCTGGGAGGCACCAGCTTCCAAAATATATCCCTTCTCTGCCACAAATAGCATGGCCTAGATTAATTCTCAAAAACACTCTTTTTCTCCATTTGTCCAGTAGCAACCTCACTTAGCAGCCAAGGTGAGAAATAGTCTGCCTCTGCATTCCTTTTGTTTTTGACTTGATCTGTCTTGCCATGATCTTATCTTTGGCTCCAGATGCCACCCCCTCTCCTAGCAGCACAGACAAAACAGACGCAGATAATCCCATAAACATATGATACAGGTTTATTTCCCCCCCCCTTTAATTGCTACGTCTCCATGTGCTGACTTGATCATATCCTCAAGGAGGAGGCATGGCTGTGCAAAAGGGCAGGATCTACCTCTAGATCAGGTATTTGAGAAGGATAATTGATTGCAGGGTTCAGCCACAGCACAAGATTGCTACCTATGCATGGCAGGGAAAGAATATTTCAGCAGAAGTTGATACGCCTGTGAACAATTTAAACCTGCTCCCCCCTCCCATTTTTAATTTGATTTCTTCCATTGAATTGAGATTGCCATTAACACAGAGCTCACACAATCAGAAGGTGTTTTCTGTTGTTCCCATAATGAAAAAGCTTAAAGGTAAAGGTAAAGGTAAAGGTACCCCTGCCCGTACGGGTCAGTCTTGACAGACTCTAGGGTTGTGCGCTCATCTCACTCTATAGGCCGGGAGCCAGCGCTGTCCGCAGACACTTCCGGGTCACGTGGCCAGCGTGACAAAGCTGCTCTGGCGAGCCAGAGCCGCACACGGAAACACCGTTTACCTTCCCGCTAGTAAGCGGTCCCTATTTATCTACTTGCACCCGGGGGTGCTTTCGAACTGCTAGGTTGGCAGGCGCTGGGACTGAGCAACGGGAGCGCACCCCGCCGCGGGGATTCGAACCGCCGACCATGCGATCGGCAAGTCCTAGGCGCTGAGGTTTTACCCACAGCGCCACCCGCGTCCCATGAAAAACCTTAGACAAAGATAAATCAACCACCAAGTGGAAATAGCAGCAAGCAGACTGGGGATAAGGGCTGTTGCCAGCTCTACCGAATCTTAAATATATTGGGGGTTTATATGGGTTAAGAACTGTCTGCAATAACAGAGGAAGGCGATTTTCAAAAAGGCAGAACCCATAAATCCTTATGGGGCAACATTTCCTGTTCAAGCGAAATCCATTTTTTAAATCCACTTTCCTAATAATGAAACTGCGCTGTCTTGGGGATGCCGTGACGCTGTGCACTCACACCAGTTTTATGCCAACTTAACTTTCACGACTTCCCCTAAAGAAAACTGGAAAGCATAGTTTGAGGATGCTCTAAATTCTCATGGAAAACATCGGGAGTTTCCCTAGAGAGAAGGAACGGCTGTTAGACCAGTTTCAATCCGTGCGTCCCTTATGCACTGCCTCTTGGAGACTGTATGATTTTAACCTTCGTTTTATTTCTTTCCTGGGCAGCTTCATGGTTACTCTGAACCGTGCCTTCCCCATCTTCATGGTGCTTGCTTGGATCTACTCTGTCTCCATGACGGTAAAGAGTATTGTGCTGGAAAAAGAAATGAGGCTGAAAGAGACCATGAAGAACAGGGGGGTCACTAACGGGGCTGTCTGGTTCACCTGGTTCCTAGACAGCTTCATCATGATGGCTGTGAGCACATTTCTTCTGACGACTCTCATTACGGTAAGAGCATCACCTCCAGGCGAGGAGCGTTTTTCTTTTTCAAGGCCCAGACGTGCCATTTTGCACTCACGCTGCCGGTACTACCAAGGAATAATGGGAGCTATACGAAAAAGAGACAGACAGACAGACAGACCTATGCTGGAAGGATCAGCCTCCTGAGCACGTAGCAGCAGGCACATTCCTTTAGGTAGCCCCCAAAGGCAGCATCAACACTTGACAGAGATAGATATGTTTACTCCTGAGAGACTCGCAAGATTGCCTTCATGACAGTGCCTCAGGTTGGATTAGGTTTGACAGGTCACGTTCTAAACATTGCTGCTCACTTCAAGGAGGCCTCAGAAAACAGGAATTTCTCTCTCTCTCTCACTCACTTCTTTTTAAACCTTACTGTGAGGCATCTACCCTCTAATTCATTTGTCACAACCACCAGCTGTTCGCTTGGTTCGAAAAAAATACGTTGCTTCTGGGAGGGGGCACACAGAGTCATACCACTCAAGTGTGTCCCTTGGCGTTTGCTTTGATCTTTTCAATAAGCTTCTCCACATTCCTCTGTTTGGTCTGCAAAGTCTTACACGGGAAGCTGCCAGGTCAGACCACTGGTGCATCTCACTCAGTGTCGTCTACAGTGACCAGCGGTGGTTTCAGATGGGTTTTGCTCAGTAAAATTAACCACAAACCCCCCACATTTTGGATAACCTCCAAAGCTGTGCCAAACTTTTGCAGTTGTTTTGCCAGACCTATTTAGAGGTGCTGTGGATTTAACCTGGGGGACCTGTTGCATGCTCCGTTACTGAGCTGCAGCCCATCCCTTTAACCTCTTTCTTTCCTTTTCTCTGACTTACTCGGCCTTCTAACGTCCGCCAGACATGATAACTGGGCATTGCTTTGCAAAATGTAGAATGGCCCTCTTAGTGACTGCAAATATGCGCAACGCAGAGGGTGCCATAAAAGGCCAGAATCCACCTTTCAGCTTAATTACTCACACAAAATTATCCAGACTGTTAATTCTCTCAAGAAATAATAATGTTGATCTGCCTTGTCGAGTTGAACAACAAGAAAATTTTTGAATTCTCCAAAAGCTTTATATAAATGCTGAATGCTATCCAATGAGCATTCTAGGATAGTTCCCAATGGATTCTCCCTTGCTCAAAACACTCATGGACATCCAGTGAAGTGGAATGTTGGAAGATTCAGGACAGAAAAAAGGACAGCCCATAATTAAACAATGGAACTCACTCCTGCAGGCCACCAACTTGGGTGGCTTTAAAAGAGGATTAGACAAATTCATGGAGGATAAAGTTATCAGTGTTTACAAGCCATGATGGCTACATTCCGCCTTCATGCTTAGAGGCAGTACACAAGAAGGGAGAGTGCTGTTGTGCTCAGGTTCTGTTTGTGGGTTTCCCATAGGGATCAGGTTGGCCACTGTGAGAACAGGATACTGGACTAGCTGGCCCCAATGCCTGATCCAACAGAGCTATTCTTAAGTTCATTAGAAGATGGAACTCTTGCTTTTAAGTCACGGGTCATCTTGGCAGCTGGTGGGTGGAGCGCACCTTTCATGCCTCTGAGTAAATAGTGCCTGGGAAATTTCTCCTGACAAAGGCAAAGCCGAAAATGCAGTGGGAACTATTCTGTCATATTGGGAACTACTTAACAGCATGAAAACATACCTCTGTATACCCATTGGCTTGGCTTTTTTTGTTCTGTTTCTTCTTGTTGGGTGTGGCGCTCTTGTTTTTTCCTGGTGACCCTAAGGATTTCTTTCTTTATTTAATGTTCTGCTTCCTCTTGCTGTTTGTTTATTATAAGGGTTCTATGTTATTTTGATTGCTTTGTGATCTGCTGCATTCTAAAACAAAAGACAAAGCCTTCCTGATAAAGATGACTCTGGATGCCAGAATCTTAGCGCTTACTAAAGAACAAATATTTGTAAACAACTACTGCTAAAGCACAGTTTACTTTTATGAGAAAAGCCTGCTCCTGTTCAATTATTCCTCTGCCAGGCCTACCTGAACTGATATGGTGTGTCAGCTTTGACATTGTAGCTTGGCTTAGGTATGCAGTCCTATAGTTAGCACTTAACTTTGACACCACATTAATTTGGTGTTTATTGTTTGTTTGAGTTCACCAGCAGGGCTGATGTTATTTATATCGGGTGTTTCCCCCCTGGACTGAGGTTGTTTCCCACTTCAAGTTCAGATCAGTGTATCCAATATATCTTTTTCTTCTTCTCTAGAATAGTTAATGCCTTACGTGCCACATGTACGTTGCCAAATACTGCTGTTAAGAGAATGGCTTTGGCAGTATCTTTTGAAGAGTACATTAGGGGATCTGACATCTGACATATTGGCAAACTATGAGCTGGTTGTTGGCAATAGACCCCTGGTGATATAATCAGATACACTAAAGGCCGACACATTCCTCTATAGGAGTTTATGCCAGCAGTGATATCATACCAGTAGTAATTCATACTGTATATTGTGCTATTCCATTACTGCCACTTTTCGTGTGTCATTCTTCCTTGCACAAGCATAATTATACTTAATGCTAATAATTACTGCTGCACATGAACAAGCACACTTCCTGTGTGGGATAAAACAACAATGATGGTCAATTACCATTTGTAACTTTTGTCAAAAAATAGCTGTAGATATGCAAGGCCTAAAAGTACAGAACAATTATCTGTCCCACTTGATTAGATAAAGCTAACATCCAGTTGAGGTCCAACTGTTCACTGTAATGGGTCCTTAAAGATTCATAAAGATCATCCTTGGTTTACTTAGCAGTGCAAAAGATCCTGGTAGATCTTAGCCACCCTCATGAGATCTCCTTGGTTCTGGGTATTTGAATGTCATTTAGCAGCAAAATACTATTTCAGCTTTTTAAAAGACAGCAACTTTTAAAAAGACAGTTGATTCCCTTCTTCATGGACCCTATTTTTCAGAGGACTGTAATTTGGGGAGAAGAGATGACATGCATAATCAGAATATGCTCTGAAAATTCGGTAATTTGGCTTTTTGGTTTATTTATTTTTAAGCATCTGCTCTCAGGCAAAGGTGCAGTATATGAATTTTTATAAAAACACTTCAAGCAAACTAGGGAGGTGGAAGAACTTGTTTTTAGCCCCATTCCAAATCTCTTACTTTTCACATTTTGTAAAATTTTAGTCTGGTTGAACTATCTGTTTGACTGATATAGGATGCAATGCTGTACATGCTTATCTGAGAAACAGTCGCATTGAACTCAATAGGATGTCTGAGTAGACATGCATAGAGTTGCAGTCATAGCAAAGTGATTGTCCCTTGACCAACAGAGGGCAGCTGCACAATTTATGCTGGGAGGAGCAATGATAACCTGATATTTTTTCAATAACAACAATCCACGCAATGGCCTAATGATTACTGAAAGGCAGCTGCTTTTGTAATTCATGATTCAGTCCACGAGACCCCCACATGCTAGACTAGACCTGTGCCTTTGAACTGCACTTAGAGCAAGTGTGGGTGCTGCCTTAATGATGAGCCAGAAATCTGGACAACAAGTCTTCTGAACTGCTGTATTTGAACTCTACCCTGTGACGGTGGTACTCCTGCCTTGTTATCACCCAGTGCTCGGTACAGGGATGAGGAACCTGTGGCCCTTCTGATGATGTTGAACTACAACTCCCATCATCCCATCAGTCCTGCTGGCTGGAGCTGATGGGAGTTGGAATCCAACAACATCTGGAGAGAAATTCACCCAGTGCCTATCTAGGAGTGTGCAGGGTCATCCTGTCACCTTTTAATCCATGGCAGGCTACCTTCCCTGCAAGATAGCTACTGGTAACCATGCCCTGATCTTAAAGGAGGCTGCATTACCCAAAATGCCTGATCTTGAAGCTAAGGTTTTACTAGCAACTCTATGACATTGAGCAACCTGCTGCAGCAATATTGCAACACCTTGCGTAAAAGGAGAAGTATGATGAAGCCACACTGATGACATGCACAGCACAGAACAAACAGCACATCTTAAGCTGCCTGTCACTATGATGTGGCATTTTACAAGGATTGGATATGTTGCATGACTGCATAGGATACTTAAAGAAATTCTCATACAGGTTCATCCTTCCATAAAACACACACACAGTTGTTGAACAGAGCTAGGTACACCCTTCATGTATCTTATTGTCTGGAAGAAGGTAGAATATCAGACCTACTGACTTGAGTTTCACCCCAGCCCTTCTTTTTCCAATAGACTCTGATATAAATGCCTAGGCAGAGAGGATGGATAGCAATGAATGAGCAGAGATGAGTTCTGGTCTAAGCCATGCCATCAATGGAGACTGTAATTAACTGGATCTTTCTCTTTCTTTCTTTCTTTCTTTCTTTCTTTCTTTCTTTCTTTCTTTCAATGCAGTATGGCAGAGTGCTTCATTACAGCAACCCCCACCTCCTGTTCCTGTTCCTGTTGACCTTCACCACGGCCAGCATCATGCAGTGCTTCTTGCTCAGCACCTTCTTCTCCAAGGCTAATCTGGCAGCTGCCTGCAGTGGCGTCATCTACTTTACCCTATACTTGCCTCACATCGTTTGCTTTGCCTGGCAGGACAGGCTGACTTTTAAGCTAAAGATTATGGCGGTAAGAAATCCTCTTCACCCACTACCTCCACCCAACTCAATAGAAACCACAGTGCCCTCTAAATTGTGTCATTTATAACTTTTATAATTTCATCTTGTTTTCTCAACATCTTGGAAGCCTCATAGGTGGGAGATCAGTGGAAACCCATTGGAAGAGGTTAAAAACTTTAAATACTTAGGCATCCACTTCCAATATAATGCTTCCTGTAAATACCATTGTAAGCTTGCACTTAATGGAGTGGATACTCTAACACTAGCTCTGGCTATCACCTGTATCTTCTTTAACAGAGGGAACCAGTTCGTCCCAGCTGCACTAAAGGTTTTCAACACCAAAGTAGCCCCAAACCTCCTGTATGGCATTCCATTATGGATTGGTGCAGTTAAGCAACTGTTAGAATGCTTCCAACAGTATCTGATCTGTCTTCTTTAACCTTCCACATGCTGGCAGAATCCCACCACTCCAAATTGCTAGGTTGCATTGAGAGCAAAATCAGAACCTGTGGCCTATCACTTGAGTCACTGCTTACGTTCCCACAATTGGAAGCATACCAGACAATCAAGTGCAGAATACTAGAGTTTGAATTCCAAACCCTTTGCAGTACAGCCAACAAAACCTGTTCCCCGTTGGGGTTGGGAATTACACCCTCGTTTGGCCAGGACACTCCATATTTACACCAGCTTTACGATCCCCACCTACACAGAGCTCTTTTCCTCACAAGATTTAATGTCACCGTCTGCAGTTTTGCAAGGTAGATTCTCGAAAACTCCACTCTCTGGAGGGCAATATACTGCCCTTGTGGCACAAAACAGGTCGAATCCATCAGACATGTTTTATTTTTATTGCCCATTTTATGCAAAAATATCTTTGGCCCCTTATCAAAGGAGGGGATTTTTCACACTGACTCTTCCAGGGTGTCTTATTTGCTGAACAGTTGTAGTAATGACATTGTGGAGAATGTGGCAAGATTTTTGAGTGACACTATTAAATTATGTCACCACAGGTCCTAAGAGCCATCTTTGTACTTCATAATATCTTGACAGTTTTATGCTAAAGTATCTCCTGCTATGTTTTATCCTAAAGTATCTCCTGCTATGTTACTGTATTGTGTTCTGATCCATGTATACAATGCACTTCTATGCCTATAAAAGAGATTGATTGATTGATATTTGTGGGTGAGGAAAGGAGGAGGGGGGATTTCACCAAATAATCTTTGTAGTGGGTTGAAAGGCAAAATTCTCCAACAATTTAGGGGTGCTTGAAAATGTCTTGGAAAATTGCTGTGCTTTCCATTAGCTTAAAAACAACAACATTGTTTTAATGTACAAAGTTGTAAATTTTTATCTGTAAAGGGGAGGATAATGCAAATACAGACACTCTGAAATTTAAAAAAATTGGAAGATGAGTGGAGTGGATCATTCAGGAAAAACTAATCAAGGAAATCTACCCATCCCCTTTTCATTCCTTTGTCTGCCATATGTTCATTGCTAAGAGTTTCCCCTACCCCCATCAGTGTAACTTGACACCCCCTTCCTCTTCCTCTTCCAGAGCTTCCTTTCACCTGTGGCATTTGGGTTTGGTACAGAATACTTGTCACGCTATGAAGAGCAAGGCCTTGGGCTACAGTGGGATAACATCCGAACCAGCCCACTAGAAGGAGATCAATACAGTTTCTTGTTCTCTATGGAGATGATGGTTTTGGATGGTTTTATCTATGGATTGCTTGCTTGGTACTTGGATAATGTCTTCCCAGGTATGACCATGTCTCTTCCCTGTCCATTTTAAATAGCGGTAGCCTTATGGACTCTGTTGCTGCTAAAGAGTGATTTTAATAGAACTGGATTTTAAAGTTAGAGCTTGCCTAACTAAACATTAAAATAAATCAAATAAATAGCATCTCAGAATGTTCAATGCCAACTAGTTGAAACCTAGTGCAAACACTAGGTCCTGTGGCTCTGTGTAGTTACCACTGCAAAAAGGCAGTTAATAAACATGATTATAGCCTTGAATATAAAATTTTGGTCCCTGTCCCTTACATTATGGTGTTTTGTCCCTGCTGTCAGCATTTTGGCAAATTATGCACAAGGGCAAAAGGGCAAAGGAAGTCTCAGGCCACTATTTGCAATTTGCCAGGAGAACATATCATATGATCTTATATTCTTTTGCTTTTGTTCAGAAGAGTACAGTATATGGCATTTTAAGAAACTTGTCCTGCCGCATATTATATTTGTTCAAAAGCTAAAACAAAGCACCTCAAAAGATCTTATCTGAACAAGGTAATCTCACATCTTACCATTGATTTCCCTCTTATACGGGTTTCTAAAAATGACGCTGGTTACCACCAGATTGTTTCAGAGCCTTTCCCCTTCTGTAAAAGACTTGTAATCTACTCCATTTTAAGGAACTTAAAAATAGCATTTTCATATCTTATCCATGGTGGAAGCAGATATAAGCTTCTCATTTCCTCGTTTACCAAACCCTCCCTATTTGTCCCACAAGGTAATTTTCTTTGGGGGGGCGAACACCCACATGACATCATATATGACACAAGGTGCAGGGAAGATAAAGACACCACTGGGCTGCAGGGGGTGTTGTTTGTCTGCACCTGCAAAGCTGTGTGTACAGTGCTTTGTAAACTGGTTCTTGGGACTTGCAAAGCACTGCACACACAGCTGTGGAAGTGGCTACAGTTAGCTGACCATCTGCACAGGCAAAAATAGATCACCTAGTGTCATTGTGATGATTGGCTGGCTTGTGGTGGAAGACGGGGAGTTTCCCACCCCTATGTAAGGTCATCAAAGAAAACATCCTTAGTACAGACGCAGATCCAGCTTGCTATGTCTTGGTTTAGGTATGAGCTTCAGGAGCTCTTAAAGACAGACCGAAAGAAGAGGCGAGTTTTATGAGCCTAGGGATTAAAATCTGAGCTGGAGAAGAATTCCCACCTGATCTGCAAAACATCATCCCTCCCTTCCCGTTAAAAATGTACTGACTGGAAGCAGGAGCAGCACAAAAGGGAAGGAGGTCTGTTCCTGCTTCTCTGGTGCGCTGCTACACAGCACACCAGGAGGATAGTTCTCTCAAGAGCCACCGACACTACAGAAAGAGAAACAGAATGAAATCTTTTAAGGCAGCTGGACAGTTTCATCTGCAGTGGCCCCTTAATCTTTGGAATTTGGAAATCAACTTTGAGGGTAGGATTTGCCCACAGGAATCAAGTCACTTCATAGTGTAATGGAATGCAGAGTAATAGTTAGTGTAACTGATGATGTAGTGGCTAAGAAAGTGAGCTAGGAAATCCCTGTTTCAAACCTTGCCTTAGGCAGAACACATACTGTACAGGCTTTCACTGCCTGCTTATTAAAGATTCAACCAATCCCTGGTCTGGGGAATAGCTTAATTCCTTAATTAAATTGAGTTTCAGTTTTGAAAACAAAAGCAATCGGGAATGTGGTTATTCTCCCTCTGTCCCTTTCCCTCTGTAAAAAAACTTTACAGCCAAGACGGTGGTGGGTGGCTGTGCTTTGTTTGAACTTCTAGTGCACAGCAATGTTTGCTGCTAATGAAACACCAAGTAATTATTGCAGCGTAAGATTTGCATAGATGGGTTCTTCCCCATGGCAAAACACAAAGAGGTTTATGCACCCTACCAACTTGTTTTTGTTTCAGGAGACTATGGGATACCACGGCCTTGGTATTTCCCTTTCCAGCAGTCTTACTGGCTAGGGTCAGGGCACCCAAAGGCTGAGAAAACAACAACTGTGGATGGTGAGTTATGTGGAAAAACTGGTGTTCAGAAATAACTTGAGAACTGCTGATCCGTTTAGAGGCGAATGCTCTCTTGCATTCATTATGGGAGCCATTGTAAAGATTAGACACAGGCTTACAGTGGGAATCTTAGCAGGTGGCTTTGAACTCTGAGTGGCCCACTGTTATTAAAAGTGTTGCCGGAGAGCGAGTCGGGGTTCTGTCTGAAATCTTTCTAAATTATGCTGAGATTAACTGGCGGCCCGCAAATCATGTCTCTCTTACTGATCTGTCTGGAGATAGTTGACAAGGACTATTATGACAACTGCTGAAGGAAGTAGCGTGATTCTGATGTTAAACTGAGCTGGCACTGGAGTGACTCTGAACATCAGGTATAGCATTTCACTGTTCCTGGAAATATTCTGTAATCTCCCTTCCCTCTTGCCCCCCACCCCAAGTGAAACCATACTTCTGACGTGTCCCCAAACATGGGCTAAAACTGGTCCAACACACAGATGTGACCAACGCTTTTGCAAGTGGTCTGAACTAAGCCTGATACTCAAAGACAACCCATGTTCCCTTTAGTCTTACGATATCTGTTTTCTCAATGCAAATATGTTGGAAGATCCAGGTCCTCTCTTTCTGATGCTGCCTTTTTTCAGCAGCAACCTGAGACTGGAGCAGACTTCTACAGACATGGAGCAGGATGCTCTCGCATCTACCAAGAGATGCATAATAGAAAGGCAATATGCTTCAGCCCATTTGAGATAGGCGTGTTCTTGCATCCTGACCATTTGGGAACTGGTCCACACATCCAAGATACATAGAGGCAGACTTGTTCCCTGCATTTTTAGCAAAAGCCTTCAAGAGACTTAACAGCATCTTAAAAGCAAACCATTTGTTATGAAATAAGCTTTCATGGACTACAGCCCAACTTCATCAGATGTATGAAGTGTGAACCTGAGTATTTGTACATGTAGTTTCAAATGTATCATTGGTGATCTACGTAGAGCCCATGCTGGAGAACTGCACTTCCTTCCATTGGAGGTGGGCATGTACTTGGTTAAAGAGAACCTCCCTCCTTAAAACAGCAACAACAGGTCACAAAATGGAGCTGCAGACACAGGGATCAGACCCAACTCTGCCCAGTGTCTACTCTGGCAACAATACTGAGATCATTCACGTGATCATCTTCCATTGTGATATATGCCATCATCTGCCAGAAAGCCCTTCTGCAACAGGCCAGCCTCTTTGCAAAAGAATAAATGGGCAGAAGTCTGACATTAGAAATTGTGATATTCAAAGCCAGTGTGAAAATTTCAAGCCTTAGCATGATCAGCAATGGAGTGAAGGAACTTCAAATGAAGACTGCAATGTGAAACCACTGAATTACAACACACCAAGAGGTTCAATGCTATCACTTATGGACTGAACCGAGACAAAGGATTTTGAGCACATTATATGTGTTAATTGACATATCAATGCCAGGATGTCTTTGTCCCGTCCCCCGCCCCAGAATTACCACTGTTAATAACATAATTATAATCGCTTGTGCTTTTCTATATTTCATTTCCCTTTGACCTCATGGTTTACAATTCCCCCCCCCCCCCAAAAAAGAGAAATGATGCTTATATATATACCTATAACTCTGGATGATACTGCATTCCATTTAGCAAAGTCCACAAAGAATATGCCATGATAAATTTGATAACCTTTAAGGTGCTGATGCATCTGCATTCCTGGCTTGGGTTTAACTTCCTAGCAACATCTCATTGACACAGCACCTCTTCAGATTTCTGATACATCCAAGGAAGAACCTGGTCAGATGTTATGTCCTCTGTTGGGTCCCTGGGAATGGTCATATGAAGGATACTCTGGATTGTATGAACTGGCTCGATCTGCGTGCATGTTAAGGATGCTAAACTAGTTTCCATTAAGAAAAACCTCCAATCATCCAGCTCCATTGAATTATCAATGATGTTGAAATCACTACTGTGAGTCCAAGTGCCTGGAATAGATGCATAAACAACTCATTCCAGAATCCACAAAACCACAGTGACAAACAGTTGCTATACTACAGAGAAGGGAGGAGAAAATCTGTTATTTGCATGGCTGTTCTGTTTCTCGCTGCCATAGTACTTCACAGGCTATGACAGGCTGTTTGAATCTGGTTCTCAGCAGAGGAAGGTACTTCTGGGCCAGCAGGAGGCTACTCCCCTCTGCAAACAACCTGAAACCTCTCCCACCAGCACCATCCCAGTCATGGCACATGTCAGGTTCAGAGTGGGGGAAAAGGGCAGCAACATTGCCCCCCTGGAAGCGGATTTGCTTTTGTTGCATTCTCAGCTGAAAGTACAGCTTTCCCACTGGATGTCCTGTGAGAGGAATTCAGAAGAACAGAGGATGCATCTGTTTGTTACTATTGACATTGCTTCTGTTTTCTAACTTCCAGGATGCCACATATCAAAGCAGCCTTGCAAGGCTATATACTACGAGGAATATTTAGGCAAAGCTTTTTAAGGCATTGATAGGTTGCAGGGGTAAGGTGGGCAGAACAATAAATGCAAATGCTACATTGTGCAGTAGGCTACATGCATTCACACAACAAACTCTCCTCCACCCAGGCAACGAAGAGCCATTATCAGAGTTAAAGGACATAATCCAGTAAAGCAAAAACACTCCAGGAGGGTGCGAGACAGGCCTAATAAGGAGTGAGGCTTGGGGAGAGTTCCAAGGGCCAGGTAGAGAGGCCTGGAGGGCCACATCCAGCGCACAGTCCTGACTTAGAAATTAGCGCACAACCATTTGATCCTTCTCTTTTGTCCTTTCAGCATTTCTCCTGTTTGTTTTTCCATATATGTCATTTGCTTTTATATATGCAATTGCTCATATGTTTTTCCTGTAAATTGCTCTGGGATTTCTTTTAGGAAGCAATTCCTAAATGAAATAAGTAATCAGCAATAGCAGCATGGATCTTCATGTTGAGAGCATCAGCAAAGCCCACTGAAAGACATTATTTTAAAAATGTTGCCAGCTTCAGTTCAGCCTTTCTCCACCTTCAGTCCCCGAATAATGATGGACTACAACTCCCTTCATGCTTGACCACTGCTCCTGCTAGCTGGGGGTGATGAGAGTTGTAGTCCAATGACATTGGGGGACCCGAGGCAGAGAAAGGCTGCTTTAAATCTTTTAACAACAGAGTAGTGCATCCATGTCATGTCCTTAGAATCACCATCTGCCTGGTGTTTTATGGCCTCACCTGGTTATTCGACACATGTGCTGGCAGCCAATAAAACACCTGGATTAAACCTGTATCAGTGCAGGCGCCCCCTCCTACCATGGGACAGTGGCCACAAATACACTGATAGGGAAAATGCAATAGGTGCTGTGACACTGGCTCAGACACTGGGAGATGAGGCAAGGGATTAGCTCACCTTGCCACTTGCGTGTAACAAGCTAACAGAGCAAGGACTTGAACATCACAGGAATGCAAAGCATACCCTGATCACTGAGGCAGTAAGTACTCTGTGAACACAATACATAGTGGAATAGGAAACACTCACTCTATAGTAGTAAGAATCACGTCTAGTTTAATATTGTTTTCTGAGTCTCACTTGCAGTCATTGTGATTTAGGAACAAAACTTCCTATTGGGGAATTTTAAAATTTAAAGTCCTAGTCCTCTAGAAGAGCTGTAAAAAAAGAGATTTAAACCACATAGAATGCTTCTCCTTAAGCTTTGTTGGACAAGGGGCAAGAAGTTCCTGGCGTTTTGTAGTTTAATTAACAATTCTATGTATTTTAAAAGACCTATACCCAACCAGATGTGGCCTTCACTATTTAGGCATGTGCCTTCTGGTGGTCGTGATACACACACACACACACACACACACACACACACACACACAGAGAGTCTTCTGTTAAATGTTGCTGTTTAAATGAAACTTACAATCACATCCGCACCATGCACTGAAAGCACATCTAAATCACAGTACTTTCACCAAAGAATCCTGGGAACTGTAGTTTATCCCTCACAAAGCTACCTTTCCGCCCCCTCTCAAAGAATTATGGGTATGGTAGTTTACCCCTCAAAAAGTTACACTGCCCAGCAACCCTTAACAAAGTACAATGCCCAGAATTCTTTGAGGGGGGGAATATGTTTACAATGTGCTATAAAGGTGTAGTGTGTACTCGAGACTGACAGCAATGGTTGCCTTTTAAAAATTACTTGATTTCTGATTAACCTAGACAAAGGTTCAGAGAAGGAAGGCAGCGTCAACATGAAGGCTGAAGAAGAAGAGATGAGAAAGAGCATGGCTGATGAACCCGACAGGGGGAAAACCCAGACAGACAGCCCGTTGAAGAAGGATGGTAAAGAAAACAAATGTAAACACAAAAGGAAACCAGAGTACATCGAGCAGGGGAAGCCTGAGGCAGAGACAAAAGGCAAAGATGAAATGACTAGTAAGGAGAGAGAGAAGCGGAGTAATCGCAACTCTTTTTGTGTTATACATTTGAACTTTGATGTGCTCCTTTGTCGCCAGTTCGTTTGTCTGCCTGTGTGGTGGTGTGTGAATAGCTCCAGGTGGGTGTAGCAGAGTAGGGGCATCTCACTTTATTGTCCCAGGAAGGCCAATTCCAACAAAACAGTCTGAAGAACTCTTCGTTGGAGGTTGGCATACAAAGCTAGCACAATCAGGGTGAACAGTTCGGTCTAGCTTCCTCTCAGACATCTATAAACCTTTTTAAATGGGTCAGCATTCAAACATGGTATGCACACTGATGTGATACAGGCCAGGGGGAAAAACACTTCTGCCTGATTCTCTTTGCTGTGCAAACTGACCCTCTGAAGTAATATTTGGGCACAGGGAGTTTTTGCACTTGGTGAAAAGTTGGTGATTCAAGCACTGAGCATGAGCACACATTCTTTCAAACTTATTGAATGAAACCCCAGGCCATTTGGGTTCATCCTGTGTGATGATGGGTGAATGAAAGCAGGGATCTTCCTTCAAAAAGATCTAGCCTGTAAAGAAGCAAAGATCTCTTTACCATATCTCCTCCTAGCACCTTGTTGGCTTATTCCCCAGATTGCTGCAAGTCCCAAAACTCTGCAGACGTTGGTCTGCCTTAGAATAAATAACTGACATTCCCTTTTCTAGCCTGTGACCTTTAGGCAGCTTGTGTGATGAATGTGTTTTTGAAAAACACAGATTTGAAAAGAACATAATTCAGGATCCATTGAATTGAATTTCTTCTCAGCTTCCTTTATTGTATTTGGAATGGGGAAAGCTAAATCCATGTCCTAGAAACTTTCATATATCTTTGTAGTATTAAATCCAAGGACTTTATGCATCAGTAGTATCAGGAAACTTAAAAAATATCCTGCACAGATGACTGATGACTAAAACAAGCTATCCATGTTGCAGTGCTCCATGTTTTCTTGCTAAAAAAAAGTAATGAATTTTAAATTTAAAATATACTGCTGTCCCACCAACACAAATACCTGCGTTGAAAATGTACGCACAAAACATCTTGTGTTCTCATGTCTCCAGCCCATCATACGTGATTGAAAAGGCACTCTGGTGCCTTGCTGTGTCAGCCTGAGTCTGGGAGCATAGGATGGATCCAAGCCTCTCTTCTTCCAAGTTTTGCCCACCAAACCTGAATGCTGAATATGCCATCAGAAGCCATCATGAAGGCATGGTTGTAAACCTGTGCCCTGTTAGGTCACTTCAGACTGCAAGTGGAAGGAAGGTTTTTTAAAAAAACAAAAAAAATAGGGCAGGAGAGTCACATACATTTCTTGACAATACCTTATTAGTAGAAAGGGACATGCCTGGACTGAGTTGACTGCACCCTAACATAGCTCTTCTGATCCTGAAAAGTTAAGTAAGCAAACCCTTATGGAAACTCCTCTTGCAAATCTTAAGGTAACTTGGATAAACACAAGTCAAAAGGCTCTTGATTTACATCATCTCAAATGCCCAAGGGGGTCGTTTACTTCAAAGGCTGTTTCTTTGGCCCAGAATTAAGCAAAATAAAACAGTCCCCATGGTGGCATTTAAAATGGCAGTCTTATGAGCTCAGTCTTCTGGATGGCCTGTATTCAGTGGGAAACCCAGGCCTTGATCTTTCCTCCTGCACAAGGGTGAGTTTCTCCCACCAAGACAAAAAGAAAACAATGTTATTCTAAACTCTGGTGATCTCATTCTGTTCCCCCTTTTTTGTGTGTGGGGAGGAGTGGAATAAGAAAAAAATAAAGTTGTTCAAGTGGACAGATGGATTGTTTCCATGCCAGATTTTGTTGTCACTGCTGATAAAGGCCTCCTGCTGCTTTCTCCTGTGCACCATAAGAGGCCACTTTAAATTGCCCTGTGCCATGGCTGTGACTCTGTAGTGAACTATTGTTCACAGTTGCTGGTCAGTTTGCAGATTGGGCTCCCCCGCATCCTCAGGGAGGTTGGTGGTTCAATTGGTGGCTGAAAAAAAAAGCCCTTTGTATGTTTGGGAGGGGAAATTCTCAGAAATTACCTTCTCATAAGTCTCTTATCAGAAATTTTGACTTGGTTCTCCACATAGTTGGCTATACCGGCAAGTGGAGCAATTTAAAGTAGTCCTAATATGAATATTCGTAATGGCCAAGGGCGATCCTCAGTGTGGTAGAAGGTCCACGAAAGCTTTGTCAGCAACAAATGTCCATGACCATTATTGTTAGCTCTGACCTGACAGTTTCCACAAAAATCACTGCAGGTCCAATTCTTTGTGGGCTAACCATGATGCAACCCAGGAAAAAAAAATGTGTACTGTTAAGGGGACGGTGAACCAGAATGTGTTGCAATGCAACTGCTTCTTCTAATAATTATAATATGCTGTGTTTCTTAGAGCTGTAGTCACACACCTCTACAGCTCACCTCTGCAGTTGTTTCATTATTATTTTTTTAATATAAAAAAAATCTTTGTTTCAAGCAAACTTGCACTTTGAAGAGGAGCCTTCTGGTCTGGTCCCAGGCGTGTGTATTCAGAACCTGGTGAAGATCTTCCCCGGTTGCTCTAAGCCAGCTGTTGACGGAATGACTATTACATTTTATGAGGGTCAGATCACTGCTTTTCTTGGCCACAATGGAGCTGGGAAGACAACCACTATGTGAGTCAGCCTGAGATAAGATTATCATGCTGCTAATTCCATTTTTTCCCCTTGCACTTGATATTCTGCCTTCCTTCCATCATGGAACCCAAGGTAGCAGACACGGTTTCCAGGTGGCTACCCATCCGGGCACTTAGCAGATCCAGACCTGCTTAGTTTCATCAATATGCTAGCCTCTTATGCTATATACTAACATTACATGCATACACACTATACTTGCACAGGTACAGGTTTTATACATAGCCACCTTTGTTATTGTTCTTAAATTATATTCATAATTTTAGTTCACTGACAATAAGACAAAACTAGGATGTAATGCCCTTTTTTAAAAGGGAGGGAGGGAAAAGAAGGTGTGGCTTGTAAAACTCCAGTTACAGATAAGAGTTGAAGAGTGAAGATACATTTCACACCTGTAACCTCAGCAAACACTTTCTGAAATGAAGTGCTGTAGGTAGTATGTGTGGGATGAAGGAGGAGGGTAAACCTGCTGATAAGTGAGCTCCCAGCGGTTCAGAGTGGTCTCTGTATTCAGAAAATATTTGTGTATTTTTTTTTAGCATTCTCTCCAGACTTGTCATGTTGGCATTGGTGTGTATGCAGGTGTGATCATTTTGGCCTTGAGACTGTAATTTAGTTTCCTGTGCCCCAGTGGAGAATCAGCCATGATGGAAAGTTCAACCACTGCCACTCTCATCACCAACAAACACGCCTGAGAACAAGAGAGGGGTTTCAATCTAGATATGGAACACTAACCACAACCAAATGCATGTAAATAACAATCAAGGGAAGTGATTGACCCTCATAGAGTCTCACTAAACAAACTGCTCTTTGTTTATCAGGTGATCTGGTAGTTTGCAGTGATCATCACATGATTAGTGAAGAGTAAGCAATGAACATATTTTTTTTTTTTTAATGTGCAGTAGGTTTGGGGTGCTTGGTCAGCAGAATCTCATTTAACGTTCTGAGCCAGAGAAGAACTTCTCAGGAAAATGGTATTCAATTCATAATAAAGCTGAGCATTCTAAAATGGACAAGCTCATGTGCTGAGCCAAGTAGTTACAAAATTCACTAACATTGCTAGAGATGACAGGAGGCTGAGCTTGCACTTATCTCTCTACTCTGATGCTAGTTCCTGTTAATTTCACTGAATGGTTCTTCATTTCACAAACAAAACTGAAATTCTCTAATGTGTGTGGCTCAAAAGATAGGCACAACAACCTTAAATGCTTATTGCTGCTGACAATTATACTTGGGTATGCATAGCTAAGAACAATATGGAGGATGTGCATATGTGTGTGTGTTCCCCTCTAAATTGCATGCCAATTGTTGTTGTCATAGTGATTCGGTCCATTTAATCAACTCTCCTAATAACCTGTTCTGCTTTGCAGCCCAGGCACATAGTTAGGTATTGGGGTTTATTTTAATTTCTGCATGTATTGTAAATTTACATAGCCATATATTTTGTTTCCTGGGGCAGTTCTGGTTTTAGATACAGCAGTAAATATTGTTTAAAATGAAGGTAATCGTCTTGTTTCCTACAGAGGATTGCTCTTACTCTCCCGTCTTAACTAGTGTGAATTATAAACATGGATCACCCTTATCGGTGATCACATTGGCTTGTGCGGGGGTGGGGGGATAATTCCAAGACCTCGGGAGAAGGAAATGCCTATCTTATAAAAGTGGAAGTAATAGGAGAAACAAAAGCAGATGTCTCTCTGGAAGAGCAGCATTTTTTTCCTGGGGTCAGGTCTTCTTAAATATGCTCAGAGAGACGGGGAGTCTTTAGTCTGAAAGAATTGAAAAAGCAATGAAGTCAGCAAAGTTGATATGCCCCTCAGGCCTAGGAGAGTTCCAGGTGCATTGTTTCTCAGGGGTCTGGACAAACATTTCCTTGGCTTTCGGTTTCTACTGCCCCCAGGTTTCTTCCTGAGTAGCTATTATATGCTGTGGCCAGGTCAGTTTTTCAAAAACTGTGGACACTGCAGATCTGCTCCATCTTTCCTTTCTTGTCACTTGGCTTGTACTTTGGGGGTTTTCTGCAATATGAGCTGCACATTATGTTCTCTTGGGTTCTGTTCTTGAGCTAGAACAGACATTATCTTTGCAAATGTGTGTGCCCCATCCCATGTTTGACAAGATCAATGGGGAATTCAGGGGTGGGAAGCGCTGAAAGGGGGGAGGATCAGCAAGAAAAAGCCTACTTCCCCTATCCTGTGCCTGCTTGTTGTCCCCCCACCCCGAGTGCCACCACTCCAAGGGTAGAGATGGGGGAGAAATTAGATGTGGTTCACATTTTAAGGTGAAAACCCGATTTTCCCTTTCCAAAACAATGCAGGAACTGAAACACAGCCATCCTTCAAAATTCACACTTCTCTGAATTTTGCAATGTAGTTAATCATCCAAGCAATGTGTGCCAAATATATATATAATACTTATTCTAGATCAAAGAGCGCATAAAATGTGAAAGAAATAAAAACCTATTGGAAAGGAAGACACCCTGGTGGATCTCACCAACAGAGGTGTTAACGGTCAAAAAAGTTAATATGGAAGGGAAGAATCCTACCTATGAAGAACTGACTAGGAAAACGGATCAAGGTATAAAACTTAGACCCTATGAAGAGATTAAAAACTCATTTACTGGGTGGCTGCAATACCACCAGGTAAATGACCTGTTAAAAGAAGATAAAAAGAAAATAGGATTCGAAGATAAAAAATCCAAATTCAATGTGGAAGTTGTTGAAGGAAAGAACAAAATATTGTCTAGAATATACGATATTTTATTGGAGTGGCATACAAAAGACGAGGAGGTGAAGGAGGTTATGACTAAGTGGGCAATAGACATCGGCTATAACATCGATTTTGAGAGATGGCTAGAATTATGGAATATTAACATGAAGTTCACGCCATGTATGGCATTAAGGGAAAATATGTGGAAAATGATATTTAGGTGGTACCTCACACCAGTGAAACTGGCTAAGATCTATAGGTTAAAGAACAAAAGATGTTGGAAATGTGGAGAAGTAGATGGTGACTTCTACCATATGTGGTGGTTATGCAGCAAAGTGAAAGGCTTTTGGGAATCGATTTATAACGAGCTTAAAAAAAATTTTAAATACACGTTTCCCAAAAAACCCGAAGCCTTTCTGCTAGGAATGACAGGTAAAGAAATTAAAAAAGAAGATAAGGTACTATTTTTATATGCCACAACAGCCGCAAGAATCATGTTAGCACAAAATTGGAAAACGGACGCCATACCTAATATAAGTGATTGGCAGATTAAATTAACAAATTATGCCGAGCTCGCTAGAATAACAGGAAGAATAAGAGATCAAGATGAACAGAAATTTCATGATAATTGGATTAAATATTGGATATATATTGGGACTAAACTTTAAATGACACTGGCGGGATTGGAATAACTCTAACAGTAAAAGGTTATTATGTAAAAGAGATAAAATACGTGAATATAAAGTCTATTTGATACTTACCAAAGGAGTGGAAGGAAGTTCAAGGCTTGGCAGAGCCTAAAATAAATGTATTTATGATTTATGGAATGAATATATTATGTGTAATTTAAGTATTGGACTTTGTATAAGTTTATATGTATATATGTATAATACCAATAAAAATTTATCAGTGAAAAAAAAATGTGCATGTTGGCAACATGTTAACATTCAGTTTTATGTGCATGGCAAAAAATAATAATAATTCAAAAGGGGACAGGGTTCCAGGAAAAGTGACTTTGGAAATCCAATGTGTTTTGACTATATGCGATTTTGGCTTTAGGTGCAATACCCAAAAATATAACAACCGTGTAAATTGTGGGTTTCTGTAGTAGGCAAAATTGCACACAAATGTGTGTATATTAGAAGATATTCACTGATGACTTTTCATTTAAAAAATGCAGACTGGTGCAAAAAACTGAAAGTTGAGCGCCGCAACCCCAGAGTCGTTCACGACTGGACTTAACTGTCAGGGGTCCTTTACCTTTTTTATTCCTTTCCTAGGCCCACTCAGTCTTACTTCCACTTGCAGAGCCAGGATGAAATGTTTTTGTTTTAATGTTCCAAGGGTTGCATTTGCAAGGAACAGATAAACTTCCATTTGAAAATGCAAGTTATTTAATTTTTGACCAAAACCGTCTCAGTATTACAAGTGTTTCAGGTTCTGCCTACAGCCTCCTCAGATCTCATGTAGTCTTTTGTGAAAGAAAAAACAGAGAATTCTGTTCCGATAGTTTTCATCAAAAATAAAACTTAAACCGTTTTTCTTTCAGTATCCCTTTAATGATATAGCTCAGCAGAACTAATAATAATGACTTAATGCTGCTCTCCCCCTATAAATGTGTGCATGTGCGTATGACTTTTCTTGTTCATTCTTAAGTTTAGATCCAGCAAGCAGATCTGTAAAGCTGTCTTTAGATTTGCATTTTTTCCAAAACGTGTCTATAGACAAAAGCGCCACCTAGTGGTGCCCCAGGACATTATCTCAACTTATCTGATACTGCTTTGTTTTTTTTTATTTTGTAAATAACAGCTGTATAATTATTGATAAACATCACCTGTTTCTCATGTTGTTTGGCCAGGTCTATCCTCACAGGTCTGTTTCCACCTACATCTGGAACAATACTGGTTGGTGGGAAAGACATCCAGACAGACTTGGACTCCATACAGCAGAGTCTAGGCATGTGCCCGCAGTACAACATTTTGTTCAGTCAGTAAGTGCTGCCAGGGATTTGCTTCAAATTTGCTTCCAAGTAATGTGTTTCCCAACTGAAAGGCTGCAATTGTTCTGACTACCTGATGCAAGTCTTCTGTTCGCCTAGCAGACACACATTGATACAAGCAACCCCAACATGAAAGTGTGCTTGTGTTAGTTTTGCTCTGTGATGATTATTTAGGCTTTAGTTAGGACCATAATTCACACTCGTGGGAATGAACTTAGGCAAAATGTCAACACTGACACTCAAAAGGATTATATCATTCTGCAACTCAGAGGCAAGTTTGTGGGTGTTTGTTACCATTTTGAGAGAAGAAGACAGCCAATCCCCTTTGAACCTGCAAAACTTTTTCTATGATGATGTTGCATTTCCAGCAGACTGTTACTTCTTCTCCCCCTCACAAAATCTTCTAGGTTGTAGACAGAAGTGGTTAGAGAAAAGCTTAGCTCTGACATTATAGTACTGTATTCCCTTTTCCCTTATGTCACCTCTGGATAAACAATGTTTGCAGGCTTCTGAAACGTTTCAGAAACCTTGCACCAGTTGAGCTTACAGCAGAGGCCTCTCTGTCAAACTGGCTTCAGCTCTCTGTGGATGGAAGCTTTTGCGTCTTGTTTCTACAGTATAATAGTGCAACATGCTTTGTCTCTTTTGGTCAACTTAAAACAGCACTGTTTCTTTTCTATAGCCTTACTGTTGCAGAACACATCCTGTTTTATGCCCAGCTAAAAGGGAGAACCAGAGAGGAGGCAGAATTGGAAATGGAAATGATGCTGGAAGACATAGGCCTTCCACATAAAAGGAATGAAGAGGCTCAAAACTTATCAGGTATCCAAAGGTTTGAACCCTCAAAGTCCTGTGTGCCTTTTTAGCTCTTGAATGTTAACCATTCACTGCTGCCCCTGAAGGCAGAGTTAGATGCTCTGTTTAACCTCACCCATGTTCATCCCAGCACATATTGGCAAAATTGTAGTAAAAGTACAGTAAAAAGTAGAGTGCATGATTGAATAGCTGATATTTTTGCACCTCTTAGTGGCATGAGAAGCCCACCACCTGATGAAGCTACATCACTTTATTTTATAACAGGGTCTTCCCCACATATGGTTTTGTTCACTGATACGTAATGGAAGAGTATTCTCCCTCTGTGACTGCATGTTGTTTGCTTATCCTAAGGCTGAAAAGGATGTGATGTTCACACAGTCCGAGCCATTCCTGAGACTGGGATATTCTATACTCGGATATCTAATTTCTCTGAAGGATTGAAGAAATGTGCTTTTGCTTTTAACCTATTTTGCATGTTGATGTTCTTTGTCGTTTTCTTTGTGAGCTGCTTTGAGTTATTTTATATGGTAAAGCAGAATATAGCTTTTTAAGAAATCCCAAAGCAACAGCAGTGTTTTGCCAGTTGTATCAGAATCAGGCGTCTTGTGGCGCCTTGCAGTCTTAACGCATTTATTGCAGCATAAGCTTTTAAGTGGTCTCTGGTCTAAAAAAAGCTTATCCTACATTTAACATGTTAGCCTTTAAGTGCTAAATCGTCTGTTACATTAAATATTTGATTATTGCTTGTTGAGGAGCAGTCTCTTTTTTCTAGCTGACTCTAGCTGCGCTCTCTTGTTTTCCTTAGGTGGCATGCAGCGAAAGCTGTCCGTCGCCATTGCGTTTGTAGGCGAAGCGAAGGTGGTTGTCCTAGATGAACCCACTTCAGGAGTTGATCCGTATTCCAGACGATCCATTTGGGACCTCCTGCTGAAGTATCGTTCAGGTAATCTGTCCTCAGAATGAAAACTTGGTTTGGTTTTTTCCTTTAAAATCTTTTAATAGCATTCCCTTGTTTCAAAGCTTCTTGATGATGTAAAGATAGCAGTCTCTCTGTGTGTGTATACACAGAAAAGGACCATGGATTTCAGACAAAGCAGACTGTGCATGATCTCTCACTGTCTAAGGCTGCAATTTGTGCTCCATCTACCCGTTAATAATTATACATTCTTTCTGAAGAACTATGAAGGAATCTTCCCATTCAAATGAAAAGGCAGCAAAGATTGACAGATTATAGGCTCTGCATATGGGGTGCACTGAGTATATGTTTTGGCTAAATTCAGCAAATTACGTAGTTGTTGATTGTTAGTAGCGGTGACAATGCTTAGATATTTTTTCCCCCTTCGGTGGGTGGAATATCTGCCCCAGCCTCTCAGCTTTACATAATTGTCCCATGTTATTGACTGTCAAGCTTTTGCATGCTAACTCCCTAAGGTTATTAAGTAATGTCTGATTATATAATAGACAAGAGGCCTGCAGCCAGTGTTTTCACAGGTGATTTACTATTTTTTTATCCCATTTAGGGAGAACCATCATTCTGTCTACTCACCACATGGATGAGGCAGACATCCTTGGCGACCGGGTTGCTATCATTTCCCAGGGAAGGCTGCACTGCTCAGGATCGCCTGTTTTCCTAAAGAATTCCTTTGGCACAGGCTTCTATCTCACCTTAGTCCGCAAGATGAAAAACATCCAAGACAGTGGAGGAAAGGAGGCTGTAAGTGTTTGGCACCATTTTGCACAAGTAACCCGTAAGCATTATTCATCCCCCAATATTCAAATACAAATACAGTACACTGCGAGTGACATTTTATTTGTATACATTCTGCTTAATGGGGGGGGGGGGAGGAACAAGAGGCACTTTGATTAATCAGGGACAGGTAACTGACCTTTCCTGTCCGCAATTGTTCAGAATTCTCTCCAGCTCCGCACCCTTGAAGGTTTGCCAATGAGGTTCTATAATTCCTACTCCATTGACGCCATAGAACACAGGGCAGTTGAGTGGAAGGGCCTCTAATGTTGGGACAGAAAAAGTGGGTGACAATTGGGTGGAGAGGGGAAGTTGAAAATAAGGAGATGATAATATGCTGAAAAAAGACCATGCAGCTCTAACTCAGTGTTTTCAAAACCTAAAAGTCTAAAATAAAGAACAAGAAATGCTATGATGAAACAAGTCCTTGATCTGAAAGTTCCTATGTGTAAACCAGAAGCTGTTTCTGAGCAATAAAACAACTTACCTTTCTTTGCAATGTATTGGTTGTTAGCAGTGATTAATTAATCGGCTGTGTTAGCTGGTTTAATGTATCATATAAAGAAAGGTCATTCAGGTTAGTTAGATCAGACAGTGAATTCTAGTCTGCATCTCCTCAAATCATTTTTATGCCCAAAATGATAGGGGGGGTCGTCTATGAGGAAAAGTTGCAGCATTTGAGATTTTTTTAGTTTATAGAAGGGCAAGTACAGTGGTACCTCGGTTTATGAACAGCCCTGTTTATGAACTATTCGGTTTACGGACTCTGCAAAACCGGAAATAGTGTTTCGGTTTGTGAACCTTACCTTGGTCTACAAACAGAAGCCGAATGGTGGAAGGGCACCGGCGGCGGGAGGCCTCATTATGGAAAGCACGCTTTGGTTTAAGAACGGATTTGGTTTAAGAATGGACTTCAGGAACGGATTAAGTTTGTAAACCGAGATACCACTGTAAGAGATATTTATAAAATTATGTATGTCGTTGATGAATTGGATAGAGAAAAGTTTTTCTCCGTCACTTATGGCACTAGAAGTCGTGGACATACAGTGAAGAGGAAGGGTGGAAGATTCAGGACAGAAATAAGGAGAGCTTAATTAAAGAGTGGAACTTGCTGCCACAGAGGTGGCCATGAATTTGGATGGCTTAAAAAAAATGATAAGATGAATTCATGGAGGCTAAAGCTATCAATGGCTGGACAACATGGGCCATTGGCCTGATCCAGCCGGCTCGTCTTATGTTCTCATGTCCTCACTCATAATCAAGAACAGCGTACATTGCAGTACCACTTGAATGCAAAGGTTACACAAGCCCTTATTATTCTCCGTATTTATTTGTTTTTCCCTCTTAAGGTTTACAGCTCACCTTTCCACCATTGTCCGCAAGGTAATTTTAACGATTGCATGTGACTTATGATAGGACAGCCTTGAACTGCAAAATACAAGGAACACTATAAAAGGCATGCCTACAAAATTGCCAACTCCCAACCGAAGTATCAAGCAGTTCCCAAGAATAGCTGGTTCAGCAAAGGTTGAAAACAATTATTTGGAAAGCCTGATCAGCAATCATTCCTGATAAACACTATACTTAGCGCGTATTATGATCACATTGAAGCTGATAATGTGACTTGTTCCTCGTTCACCTTCCTCTTGCTTATCTGATTTTAGACCTCTTGCAGCCTGGGATCAAAATGCTCGTGTTCCTGCTCCAGCTGTGTGCCCACAAACAAAGCCGAAACTGTGGAACAGGAACTGGATGGTGAGAACAGGGTTTGGCCGACTTGTTCATTGCACAACATTATGAAAATGTTTATTGAGTTACTTATACCTTCATGGGCCGTAACTATGATAACTAAATGGAGTGTCCATGTTCAGAGGCAGCAGGAACAAATAAACTGGGAAGGGTGTTCATGCCTTGCTTGTGCCCCTCTTAGGAGGCCTCTCTGAGGTGTCATCCTTGGAAACAGGATGCTAGGTGGATCCTACTTCTGACCCAGGGGAGATCTTCCTGTGTTGTTTTTTTTATAGTCTGCAGGGGTGCCAACGAATAAAATATTGGGGGGCAGGTAAGTCCTGCCCCACATAATAGATCACAAGAAGCAGCGCACACACACCATTCAAATGGCAATGCCCATCAACTTTGGGGGCCCCTGGCTCCCTCAAATATTTTATTTAGGGGGGCAAAGGGACCTTGGCTCCAAGGAGTTGGCTCCTATGGTGATTACAGTCTCTAGTAAGCCTCTACATGTACTGTGTATCTTGGGAGGACAGCTCTTCCTAACTGGCTTGTTGAAATTCAAACAACTGTCGATTCAGTATGGCGTAGTGATCAGTGTCAGACTAGGATGTGGGAGACCAGGGCTCAAATCTTCACTCATTTATGAAGCTTACTGGATGACCTTATTCCAGTCATAACCTTCAAGGCCTAGCCTGTATCACATGGTTGTTACGAGGATAAAATGGGGAGGGGGAGAAGAACAATGGAAGGCACCTTCAACTCCTTTGGGGAAACATGGGATATAAAGGTCGGAAGCAAGTAAATACTTAAACAAACAAGCAATTTGCCATTCATTTTTTCCAAACTCTGTTCTGCCTCTTTGCAGGTGATGTGAATGAACTAAATGAACTGATCCACCACCATGTTCCAGAAGCCAAGTTAATAGAAAGTATTGGTCAGGAACTTATCTATCTTCTACCCAGTAAGAATTTCAAACAGCGAGCATATGCAAGTCTCTTCAGGGAATTGGAGGAAACCCTGGCAGATGTGGGACTCAGCAGTTTTGGGATCTCCGACACGCCCCTTGAAGAGGTTGTTAACTTTGTGGAGTGTTCTCGCTCTCTGTCCCGCCCGTCTTTTCTTTCATAATTTTGGGTGGACGTTTATACCCCATCAGTAATAAGATTTTTGTAAATATTAAGTGTGTGTCTGAGTTCTTAAGAGAACAAGAATCCTATCTGGATTTATGGGGAGCTAATGGTACAGTAGGTTCTACTGTTTTCCAGTAAATTCAGGCTCTTCGCCTACATTACTGTGGGGCAGAGGGAAGAGGATGCTCCAAGACCCTCATGTCCCCACAGAACATATTTATGCATCTCTCTTGCAGGTTTTCTTGAAGGTTACAGCAGAGGCTGACCCTGGAATACAGAATGCAGGTAAACTCTCTTGTCATCTAGTACCATGCTAAAAAGTTGATTTAAATATCTGCCATATCTTAATAGACTACTGATTTGAAAACAAGAGCCACTAGTGTGTGGGAAGGGCTGTAGCTCAGTGGCAGAACTGTAGAAAGTCCCAGCTCCATTCCCTGGAAGGGTGCCTTCTTACATCCCTAGCCATTGGTAGGGTGGGGATAGGGAACTCCAGACCATTATGATCTTAAGCTATGGGTGTTTTTCTAGAGGTTCCCAGGTGAGGGCATTCTTCAACAATGAAAGGGTTAGGGAATCTATTTGAGAATCGGTTCTAGGTCTTTTGGGGCCATGCTTTTATTTTAGCCATAGTGATGCAAATCCAGAATCAAATTGATGTAGCTCATCAGCTCACAAACTGATGGAAAATGGGGAAGACCTGGACCAGTACAGTAGGCATTTGCTGAGTTTATTTTCTATTAGATCTGCAAACGTTTCCTGCTGTAAGAGTAGCTGCGCTATTATCGTGCCACTTTGGAAGTGGTGTTTTCTAAAAGATCAAACCCTGGAGAAACTCAACAGTTTCATGAATGGCAAGGCAAAAAATGTAAATGTAAATGAAGTAATTGGCATGGCAACTTTGATCTGCAAACTTTAGGAGCTGCACAGGAGAACGGTGCTGCTGGACAAGAAGAGGGAGCCCACCAGACTGCTCCAGCAGCCAATGGCACTTCTCGGATGCCTGTGGCACAGGAAGGGGATGGGAGCGGTGGGAAAGGATCAAGGCAAAGCAAAGGTTGCCAACTTACCTTTCAGCAGATCAAAGCACTTTTCATCAAACGATTCCACCACAGTACACGTAGCTTTAAAGACTTCCTTGCTCAGGTATGTGTTCCTCCATTACAGTCACAAGAGCTTCTTCCAGGCCCATGTGGGGTGGGGGCAGCCCAGTATACTGCCCCATTTTTCAGAGGGCTGAGCTGGCCAGGGGCCCCACCCTCCGTTTTTGTTTGTTTGAGTTTATAATTTTATTCTAACAAGACTCCCGCTCCGGGCCTCAAACAAGCTCTGCACATGCCTGGTTTCTTCCATATGGCATTCACAATTATACACACCTGCATTTATAACAGGCTTAAAGGGAGAAAGAAGTACAATCTTATTGTAAAAGCACCTCACTACATTATAAGCCTATCACTGGGCTGTACTTAAAAATGAAGCCCAATAAACCAGATCCTAAAACATTCTATCCAGATACAAATCAAGCTAAGGCCGGTTTCTGTCAATTAATTTCATTGGGTGTATACAGTCTACAACAAATTATACCAGGTCTTCAGAATTACCCAGAGAAGCATACATACGTACTTCCAATAATTTGCTATTGACATCAGGGTGATGATATAAATTATTTCAACTTGCTGCACATTTTAATAACAGTAGCCAAGAATGTAGTTGTTTTTGTTTTTTTAAATGATGAGATCTTAGAACAAAGCCATCCACCTGAGTAGGTGGCCTGTTGTCCTTTCTTGTCAATGATGCATCCCATACACTGAAGAAAACAATACGCTTCTGTAAGAGAAACCCAATTGTGCAAGTTCGATTTGGGTGGAGAACAAGGTATCCAAATACAGACAAAAACTGAGAACAAAAAAGTCCTATTCTATAGGTACTGAAAACTCCACATAATTCATATATATGGAGAGGCCGTAGCTCTGGCAGAGCATTGATTTGTGTGCAGAAGGTCCCATTGTAAACCGTACTGAGCTTAATGGAGCAATGGTCTGACTCGTGAAGAGGGGTCTTCCTATGTTCCTACATTCTTATAATCTTCCTATGTTCCTACATTCTTATAATCTCTAGTTATATGCTAATATGCTATTAGCATAATATGCTATAGCATAATACAGTGGTACCTCGGGTTAAGAACTTAATTCGTTCCAGAGGTCCGTTCTTAACCTGAGGCGTACTTTCGCTAATGGGGCCTCCTGCTGCTGCTGGCACGTGATTTTCGTTCTTATTCTGGGGCAAAGTTCTTAACCTGAAGCAACCACTTTCTGGTTAGCGGAGTTTGTAACCCGAAGCGTCTGTAACCTGAGGTATCACTGTGTGCTATTAGTATATGCTGCCATTCTCTTTAAATTTGGGAGGATTAAAGAAAAACCTGAGTTATAAAATGCAGCAGATTTGACTCTTATTCTTTGATGTATGACATGTAGTGTTATCAGACCTATGTGGACTTCCAGCATAAGTGTCCACTGTCAGTGCGCTTGTGTGTTATCTGAGTGGTACTTAGATACCACTGGTGTGCTGTAAACCCTGCCGGTGGCTGACATTTTCCATATTGCCTGCAGATTGTTCTACCTGCCAGCTTTGTGCTGCTGGCTCTGATACTTACAGTAATCATTCCTCCATTTGGTGAATACCCCAGTTTAACTCTCCACCCTTGGATCTATGGGCACCAGTTCACTTTCTTCAGGTCAGAGAAGACCTTCCTCGCTTGTTCCTAGATAGCACTTGTGGTGCCTTATTGCTGAGTGGATTCTAGTTGCCTGCTGCTTCATTCCGGTTTAAATCATGCAAATGTAGTCCGTAGTTAGTTGCTGAAGTCATTGTCAGACTTCTTCAGATCACGACTGATCTTTTCTCCCAGCCTAGATTTTGCATCTTCCTCCTGGCTAGCTAGTGTCATGTTTATGGCATAATAGCAATGCACTACCTTCTAGGATTGTTGCTAGCTAATTCAGTAGACCCATTAAAATGCCGTGTGTACAATTTCTGCTTTGTTTGAGATACTTTGGCTTCTGTGTAATGAAAACAAGACACTGGGTTTGCTGCTCAATATTTTTCTTTTTCTGTCCATCCACACTGCTCTAAATAGCTAAGTGGTGCAGTGTCAAAAATATGCAGTTAGGCGCTGTCTGGGTGAATGTGAACGCTTGTCACTTATGGCCAGTTTGTTTAACCTCAAACATGAAAAAACCTGTGGGCACACACACCATATTGATGTGACTTGTATACATGTGTGTGCTCCATTTCCATAATTTTTCCACCTAGAAAGCAGGATAGAAAGATTGTATGAAACCAGTACAAAATACATACAGACTCTGTGAACCAGCCCAAAGCATTAGACTATATGGAAAATGTGTGGATAACCAGGAGATATGGATGGACAAGGTACAGCACAGGGAATTACCTCTCTGACACAAAAACTATTGTGTGTGTGTGGTTTTCACCTTACATTTAGAAATCAGTGCCTTGGTCATGGGTCGAAAATACCCTTGTCCTTCCTATAATCCTTTTACACTTAGTATGCCTTATCCTACAATGGGCAGTTGATCATTAACATATCCTGTGGCTTGACCCTACCTGTGTGATCAGCCGATTTTCATTCGCCACTGTCTTGCTTCTGCAGTCAGCATCTTTTTATAACCTTAAATCTCATCCAATCTCATTAGCAATGAGCGGCCTGGCAGTGAGCAGATGGTTTCTCTTATTGACGCCTTCTTAAATAAACCGGGATTTGGAAATCGCTGCTTGAAGAAAGAGACCCTTCAGTAAGTCACTTTGTTCTCTCTACTAATCTAATCTATTCAATTGCAGGGTGGCATCAGTAGTGCTTGAAACAGTAGGGAGCTGGCCTCGGAAGTTTCCCAGCCAGTGAAAATCTCGGAGAATGTTGTTGTCACCAGTGACAAAACTGGGGATTTTGTCTGTTGGTTTAATTATTTTATTTCCAAATTTGTAAACTGCTTTTCACCATAGAAGGTCACAGAGCGGTTTACCGAACAATGATGAAATAAATTCATCAATCAAATGACATGGTGAGGTTACAGGGAACCAGGCAGAGGGCCTTCTTGGTAGTGGTGCCTGCCCTGTGGAAAACCCTCCCATCAAATGTCAAAGATACAACCTTCCATAGACATCTGAAGGCAGCCCTGTTTTGGGAAGCTTTTCGTGTGTGATGTTCTGCTGTGTTTTTGTATATTCTGTTGGAAGCTGCCCAGAGTGGCGGGGGAAACCGAGTAAGATGGGCAGTGTGTATATATATAATAGTGCAAACCTAAAATAAGCATAATACAATTTACTTAAAATACCTCCTGTAATAAAAAGTGCCTTAAGCAGGGCAAGGGGCCTTTCTGATCTCAGCTGTGAGGGAGTTCCACAAAGTCAGACCCACAATTGAATTCATGTCCCCTGTGCTGTGTAGAGAAACACAGCAAAGCACCCCAAATTTAAGAGAATAAAAATATGAAATACAAAGAAAGGAATGGTTTTGTGTAAGGACTTAGGGGTTGCTCCACACATGGGTTGCCTCCACAATATCTATTGGTGTCCACAATAGCTCCATCAATGTTAAAATGTGCCCCTTGGCTCAAAAAGCTTGAGAATCCCTGGCCTAGATGTGCCCCAAACAGGTTTACTGGTGACAAGTATGGGCTTGTAGTATAAATAGCCCTTTAGTTACAGGATAGGTGATTAGGACTGGGCGATGTATTGATACACCGTCCAAAATTGGTTTGAAGTCCACATTGTGGTAACGGTTTTGTAACATTGGACATGACGATATATCACAAATCACAATGTGTCCCTGTGCTATGTAAAAAATCATGATATGGGAAAAATCATGAAACCAGTCATCACTTCTCTCATGATTCTTGTTGTGCCCCTGTTGCTCTGTACTATACAATACCAATTGCAACAATATTTTAAAAATAAAAATGGATCCATTTTAGACTCCTAAGTAGTAGCAGTTGCCAGAACATCACCCCCATTCACCTCTACATAATTCCATCCTTGTTTCAGACATTGTGATATATTGCAATGTTTAGCTGGTAATACTGTATATCATGAAGTTGAAAACCTGACATCGCTCAGCCCTATACCTGATACATGGGGTTTGTAATGTGTTTAAGGAAACTGCTCCTTTTTAACGGTTGGTACTGTAAAGGCGAGATATATAATTGCAAATTTTCCGAGATCTAGCATGGCCCGTTTGATATTAACATTGCTAATGAGATCATCTGTGCTCTTGTCTCCTTGTGTAGGAACTACCCTTGCATTAATGCATCAACTGCCTGGAGGACACCGGCTGTCCCTTATAACATAGCTGCTCTTTTCCAAACTAATACATGGCATCCCCAGAACCCCTCACCATCCTGCAAATGCAGTACTCGGAAGAAACTCACCATGCTACCTGAGTGCCCTTTGGGAGCTGGAGGACTTCCTCCCCCACAGGTAAGAAAGACTGCTTGGTTGCCATTTGCCTGTTTGAAGCACTGTGGTTGCCACTGAATTGGTTTCAGGTGGATTGAAAGTGTGCTAAAACACACACACACACACACACCCCAAATTTTGCATTTACAATACATTTGTGTTACTTTCCATAATTTGCTTCACTTACTCAGTTGGTAAGTTGTAGTATTTGGCCATCTTGGAAGGATTGCTATAGTGGAAATAAGCATGTGGGGATATGGGGAGCCACAGTAGAAGGGCAGCAGCTATGATATTTTTTAAAGTTTGAGACACTCCTTTGGAAACATGCAAGTTTCTTTCGGCCACTTTTCTATAACCAAACGCTCCCAAAAGAACCCAGTTTTGAACCAAATTCTACATAGCATATATTGAAAACATATAGAGAAAATCCTTTTAATACACAAAGGAGCAATTCACAAGTAAAATGTAAATGGATGTTAAGGGAGTCCTGTTGAGTATCCTTATACAATTCTGGTTCAAATGTAACATTAAACCATGGTTATGACAACAAGCCATTGTGAGCCTCAGGTCTGTGTCCAGCTGGCTCTTCTTATTCAGTTACACCTTGTGTAACAAGCTTATTGTGGATTTGCTTTTTGTGGTTGATCCAATGTGCTTGTGATACGCAGCTTGGATCTGGGAGACCCGAGTTCAAATCCTATTCAGCTTTTGTGGGCTCACTTTTGGAGTATGTCCCAAGCTTTCTACCTCAGTGCCCTGATCTGTTAAAATAGAATAGAGATTTGCCTCTCACGATGGTTGTAAAGATAATTTAGAAAAGTAATATCACTTTTAATAGTTAAGCTGCAAGAGAGAGATTCATTTGTTAATAATCTTGTTGGGCAACTGCCAAACTGAACATTGAGGTTTCATTATCTGCCTTTTCCCCAGAAAACAGGGCTGTGCAGAAAAACAATTTCACAACGCTCTTCCTGAAATAGCTTGTTGGTCATATTTTGTTAACTTTGAAAAAACCCTCATGCAGTCTCATTTCTTCTAATGAAGGGTAGTGCTGCCACTCTGTGGTTAAATTCATATACTACTTGAATGGGTGGTTGTTTTTGCTAGCTGCCGAGTTGTTTCTTGTCTTTTAATTCCCCAAAGCTGTAATGACACTAGTTTGCGATTGAGAAGATTTATTGCTAGGGTTTTGAGTGTCATTTGCATACATTTTTAGGGTGAGGTTTATCAAAGCTTACAAATATTTTGGCAGTCTTCAGTGAAACCTGCCTGGCTTTTGATTGCAAATCACTGGTATTTTATGTGATCTGAATTCAAAATAGAGAAAAAGACCAGAAGTTCCTCTTGAAATTTCAAGTAGAGTCAGGACGGTTCTATGGTTTCAGCAGGGGAGCCATTTCTTACTGTAAATCAAAATTAGCAATCACTGCTGTGCGACCTCTTTCTGTGCCTGCCTCTCTGAACTGCCAAATTCGAACCATGAGGGGTTTAACAGTTGTTTTCTTAATCCATTTGTCCTTTTCTTTGCCTTTTAGAGAGCTCAGCGTAGCACAGAAATTCTTCAGGATCTCACTCATCGAAATATTTCCGATTTCCTGGTGAAAACCTATCCCACCCTCATAAGAAGCAGGTTGGAAACTTCTTTTTTTACAAATCTATGGCAGCTTGTATAGCCTGAGGCTCTGAACAATTACCTTGAAATGGTTTGAAGAGTTTTGAATACCCAGCCCACTGTTCAGTTCTCCATTCGTTAGGACACTGAATAAAATAACTGTGGTTTATAATATCAGCCCCAACTATCAATTAGTGGTCAGGGTTGATGGGAGTTGTAGTCCGACAATATTTGGAGGGCCACAGCTTAACCATCCCTGGTTTTGCGCAGAGCCAGGTGTGCAAGCAGCAAACCCATTGCTTCCAATTAACTTTGCTGCTCCTAACTCTGCACAAGATTGGGTTGTGAGGGCAAACTATGTTATACACAAATATGTTTAACGAAGCCTCAACAGCTTTGTTTTTGCTTTTTATTAAAAGCAGCTTTAGTGTTGCGATGCTCTTGCCACTGTTCCTGTTCAGCATCACAGCTTTTCAAGCTTTGTTATGCAGTTAGGAGTTGGAAGGGATCTGAGGGTCATCTAGTCCAACCCCCTGCAATGCAGGAATCTCAGCTAAGTCATCCTTGACAGATGGCCATCCAACATCTGCACAGAAAAAGCATAGAACAGGTGTACATGCATAGGCTATCTCTGGGCAATCCATCTGTACCTGTACAAGAAGGTCAGATTAATGAGTGGTAGTCAGGAACAATGATAGAGGGTAAGATCACTCGCCATCCGAGTATGGATTACACATTCTTGTAAAGTCACACTCAGTAGCATCCAATGAAGTACTTCCACTTGTGCAATGGAACTTCCCTTCCCTCTCCTCCCAGCCCGTGTCCTCCCCAAATCTGTGGGGAGATGAGGGGAAATTCCATTGCAAAGCCAAATGTCCTTGCGCTTTGAAAATACTCTTTTTGAAAACACTCTTATACCGCCCATTGTCCCCAGATATTTTATTCAGCAGTTCCCTGAATCTGAAAGAACCCGACTTTGTGTGGAATATAATATTTTCATTTTCTTTTGCAGTTTGAAGAGCAAATACTGGGTCAATGAGAAAAGGTAGGAAAGCACTGTAGGTTTTCTGTTGAATTTTGAAGCCTAAAGACTTTGCTAAAGGATAACAGATAGCATGATATGACTAACCTAGTCGTTATCTGGTTTATAATTATATTCCATGCTCAACATTGAGTAATGTACTTCTTTTCTCTAAGAAAGGCACATTTATTCTTAAGGGAATGTTCAGTATATCAATCTATTCATAGAAAGATGGGGTTCTCCATGACCAATTGATGGTCATGTCCTCTTTGTGTTTTAGATATGGAGGAATCTCCATTGGAGGAAAACTCCCAATACTGCATGTCACTGGAGAGCAGATTGTTGGTTTTCTGAGAGATCTTGGTCAGATGATGAACATAACAGGGGTAAGCAAGGATTGTTCTGATTTTATGCAATCGTAAACTCTCCCCACCCCATGTCTATAGGCATTAAAGTATGTTTACACTGCAGAAAAATTTAGCCCTTGCTTTCTGCTATTTAGGGTGAAGCAACAATGGCTGCCTCGAAAGAAATGGCAAATTTTCTTAAGTACATGGAAACTGAATACAATATTAAGGTATTTTTTTTATATTTAAGACTAAACCTTTCAATGTTTAGAAGCACTCTATCAGGGATAGGGAACCTTTGTCCTTACCAATGATGTTGCATTTCAACTCCCATCTTCCTTGACCACCGGCCCTGCTGCCTGTGGCCGATGTAGTCCCAGCATCTGGAGGGCCACAGGTTTCCCATCCATGCACTATGGGATCCTGCAAAACCTAGGGCTTATCAACACTTCCTCTTGTCCCACTGCTTTCCCCTGGGGGGAAACCACTCTTTAATGCTCAGTCATTAATTCGGCAATTCGGGCTTCCTCCAGGTAGACATTTGCTCCAATTGAGCACTAAAGAGTGAGGTTTCCCTGGGAAAGGAGTGGGACAAATAAAAAAACCACTCGAACCCATTGCTTTCTAGGCACAGGACCCCTAGTCAAAAATAGACAAGTTTTCCCTTTCCTGGCATTTAACACTCACACCTAAGGGAACAGTGGCTTTGTTGTATTACCTTAACTGAGAAGGAAGGAAGGAAGGTAGGAAGGAAAAGAAAGAAAGAAAGAAAGAAAGAAAGAAAGAAAGAAAGAAAGAAAGACTATTTAAGATATGAAAAGGGGCTTTTATTTGCTTTTTAGAGGGAAAGGCAAGCATGAAATTTTGGGATGAATGCCACCTGTTTCAAGACATGAAGTACCACCCCAACAAAGTTCTGAGATCTTGACCCATTTCCACTTATATAGCCAGGTTGTGAAATAAAGAAGAGGCAGAACTTGCCTTGCTCAAGTTGCTAATGAGCTAACTTCCTCTGCCAGGTGTGGTTTAACAACAAAGGCTGGCATGCCATGGTCAGTTTTCTCAACATAGCCAACAATGCAATCCTGAGAGCCAATCTGCAGACTGGCAAAGACCCCGAGGAATACGGCATAACTGCTATCAATCATCCACTGAACCTCACGAAGGAGCAGCTCTCTGAAGTCACTGTGTAAGCAATTAAAGTTTGCTGTTATGTATCCGTCCCTTCTTGCTAGCATGGGTACCGTGACTTGGAATGTGCCTGTATGAAAGATAAAAATATTTATGATACTTTCACTAAGTATAGTGCAGAAATCAAGCTACTCTTTAATTTGGTTAGAACCTGTCCTTTCATTTAGCAACAGGTTTAGGGTGAACAGAAGACAGAGGTTGCTTTCAGGTAGTAGTTTATTGTGGAATTGGTGCTGCTCATATATGCAGGGGTTTTTTCCCGGTGTCATCAAATGCCAGTCCATACTTTTTTTTTTAACATTTAATCTATATTTCCTCTTACTTATTTAAAAATACTATGTTTTTCACCTAGATTCACTGCTGGTGTGGCAACCCAATGACACATTTTCCAAGTTATTTCTGGGTGGGCAGGTTTGCCACATATGTAGTGACATTTTGATAGGTGCTCGTGAACGCTACACCACTACTTCTGTTTGTTCAATGGCGTGCATCCTAGCCACGTTGCTTCTGGCTGCTCAGATGATGTGAGGGGGCTTATATTCACCAATTGCCACATGCTTGGAGATGTAATCTTGTGAGATCTTGAGAGAACCTCAGTTCTGTGGTGACAGTACACATACATCGAGGTGTTGTTGTTTGTTTTTTAAACAATAATAATACAACTCTTGATCATTAGCTGTCCCCATCTACTTTTCTCCCTGCAGGCTGACCACTTCGGTAGATGCTGTTGTTGCCATCTGTGTGATCTTTGCCATGTCTTTCATCCCAGCAAGCTTTGTCTTATACCTTATCCAAGAACGGATGACCAAAGCCAAGCACCTTCAGTTCGTCAGCGGTGTGAGGCCTTTCGTTTACTGGTTTACCAATTTCCTTTGGGACATTGTAAGTAGCCGATGGGCATGATGTAAGAAAGTACAGAGGAGGCCCACAGCTCAGTGGTAGTGCATGCAAAATGCTGTAGGTTCAGTCCCTGGCATCTCCAGGTAGGGCTAAGATACACCTCTATTTGAAATCCTGGAGACCTGCTGCCAGCCACTGTAGACAGTACTGAGCTAGATGGAGCAATCGCCCGACTTGTTATAAGGCAGCTCCTTATATATGTGTCACATATGTTGTCACATATGTCCAATGAGCCCAGTAAAATACTGTCATGCAGCCTTTCCACAAAACCTTGTTGCAGCAGACACCCAGCTCTTTCTAATCAGATAAAATCAGCCCAATCCATGTCATATTATTTACCTTGAAGTGATGAATTTAAATTTTCATTGTGATTTATGCAGTTGTCTGATGTTGAATCGTATCACTGATTGCCCCAGCAATGCCACAAGATCCTTTACTGCAGGTGCCAGAGCCCATTCTAGCACTTATCCATATAAAAATGTTTTGCCCATTATGGACAGTGCAGCTAACCCCCGGCCTGGGACCCTTAAGCAATTTTTTCTAAGATGCTGCCAAGTTTGGTGGTGGTGGTGGCAAAAAGGAGAAGAAATAAAAGCAGGCACAGTGCTGAAACAAATTGCCCTCTTCCTCATTCCTAAAGTCAGACATTTGATAAGGAGGTGATAACTCAGTTAGCTGATCTGCACTGATCAGCTGGGAAGGGGGCCGTGTGCATGTGAGAAGGAGTGTGGGGTTGCCACACCTCAAGGTTGGTCAAGGGTGAATGCAGCCCATCAGAGCAACAATGGTTAACCAACCCTGATATGCACATGCGTCTCTTCCTGCCACCTTCTTTTTAAAGAAGACCCAACAAAAATATTCCAAACTCAAGTATATAATATAAAATATAATATAATATAATATAATATAATATAATATAATATAATATAATATAATATAATTAATATAATATAATATGCTGATTGATGATGATGATGGATTTTCTAGCTAAGGCCTATATTTCTGGGCAGCTTTCCTGTTTTACCAGGAGAATAATATACACAGTAGCATGCATCCTGGAAAATATTGGAAAAGCTGGTGCAAAATTTGGGGATATGGCTCCAAATGATTTCCAGGTGTTTTATTTGTTTGTAATGAGTTTTCATTTTCTTCCCCCTGTGCCAGGTCAATTATGCAGTGAGTGCTGGCTTGGTAGTGGGAATATTCATTGGTTTCAAAAAGAAAGCATACACGTCCCCAAGCAACCTTCCTGCACTTATCACATTGCTGCTTCTATATGGGTAAGTAATTTCATTAATTCTTAACAAGGCCAGACACAATCAAAATATGGGTGTCTGTTGTATTGAGTGGGTGCTTGTTTCATTTATTTAAATACCAGTTTATACTTTTCAGAAACAAAGTCTCAAAGCGGTTTGCAACCTATATTAAAAGCAACAAATGAAGCATTACAGAATATCAAGATAAAATATTACAGATGAAGGTCAAATATAAAATACAGATTCAAAGTGGCATAGTTTTTAAAAAAGTATTCTCTTAAAGTTGACATTAAGGATAAAAATCACCTGAAAAAATGCAATAAACTTCCACAAAACAGCATTGTTAGCAACTAGAAATAACTGTGATAGTAACACAATATGTTATGTGGAAATTCTTTATTAGGCGAGTGTTTGCATAAAAAGTCCATGATTTCCAATGGAATAAGGAGTATTTTCCTATGTGTGAATAAGTGAATTTTTGCATATGAAGTGGGCAGATAGTGGGGGATCTGCATGTATATCTTAAACATCCAAGCCTCACTCTCAACCATGCAGATAACTAATGCCAAGCCAACAAGTTATTAAAAGAGCAAATGTTGGTTCTACAAAAATGCATAGCAGCATCTAGCATAATTTATAACTCTTTTGCCGGCTCTTGGACGTGACAACACAGACTCTCACTCAGGCAACCAAAACACAATTCCGATTACCACCCAATAATACATCACTCACCAGGTATGCAGTACAGAATTAAAGGGGAAGTGCTTTCATAGGGATCCCAAAAGGTCTACACTGCACCAGCCTTCTTCTCTGAAGGCAAGTCAGTACAGAATTAAAGGGGAAGTGCTTTCATAGGGATCCCAAAAGGTCTACACTGCACCAGCCTTCTTCTCTGAAGGCAAGTCAGTTAGCTACAGGTGTTAACACACTTGTTCTCTGGAATCAACTGCCTGGCAGGGCACCCAGGAAGAGGGTGGCCAAGAAATGACCTCTTCCCTATCCCAAGACCTCTCACCACCAGCAAAATAAAAAAGCAGAGAAGGTCAGACATAGTTTGTTCACCAAGCAGATAATTTATTACCCCACTTTTTACTGTTTTTGCATGCAGATGGGCCATAATTCCTATGATGTACCCATTGTCCTGCTTCTTCAGCATCCCAAGCACTGCCTACGTTGCCTTGTCTTGCATTAACCTCTTCATTGGTATCAACAGTAGTGCCATTACATTTGTCCTGGAGCTCTTTGAGAACAACCCAGTGAGTGACTTTTCGCCATAGACATTATTGTGACAAGAGTACTGTACTTTTTAACCTATGATCCAGCAAGGGTATTTATGTGCGGATGTGTGCCAAGTCAGATATTGTTAGAAACAGTTGCTGAAACTGCCATGAACTTTTGCCATCTATGAGCCTCTCTGCTGTGGCCAGCGTAAGATGTTTAGAAATTCTAAAGGGGAATTGGCCAAAAACAGCATCCACTTTTATAGGTCCACTTTTCCTTTAATCCAGTAGCACTGGATAAAGGGGTGGGGGCATTCATCTGCCACCTAAATTTCCTGTTTGGTACATCCCAATTGCACATCCTCATTTACACGCCAATTACTGCATCCTATTTCACTTGCCAATAAAAGCTAGTAAGGTAAAGAATTGTGTAGCCTTTCATCCTAACTCCCAACGTTTTCTTAAATTATAAAGGAACTCTTGAGTAAATCTGGATAGCGCTAGCATATTGTGTATTTCTGTTTCTTGCAGGTTCTGCTGCAGTTCAATAAAACATTGAAAAATATCCTGTTAGTATTTCCTCATTTCTGCCTGGGTCGTGGACTCATTGACTTAGCCATGAACCAAGCTGTGACTGATGTATATGCTCGGTTTGGTAAGTACAGATGGAACGTGGAATTGTTCTGTTTTGCCCCATGCCCAAGTAAGCTTTTGAACACGGAGCTGGCCCTTTCAGAACTTAATATACACCCTGGAGGGGTAGGGAGGGTGCAGAACTTTGATCCAGTTCACATTTAAAGGGCATACCTAATTTTCACTTTCCGGAAGAAAATGCCAATTAAAACACAGCCATACTTTGAAATTCCGAATTTAGTGAAAATAAAACAATGAGTTATATCATATATTAGCAAACTGCATACAAAATTGTGTGCATTTGGCCCTTCTAAAAATGATAATTATTTTATTTCTCTATCTGAGGCAGCATAACTGAGGTGGGTTGGGGTTTTTTGGAAGGTACCAGCATAGCATATTCATTAGGAGGAAACACCTAGAGAAATTGCAAAATAGTTCATTGATAATGGTAAAATAAAGTCCGTCTTTGTATTTGAAAACAATTACTTCAGTGGCTGCCGATGAAGCACATTGTCTATTTTGGTAGTAATTCAGGTTGATTTTGGTTGGTTTCATCTCTAAGGGGAAGAACATGTCTTGAACCCGTTTCACTGGGATTTTGCTGGAAAAAACATGGTTGCCCTGGCGGTGCAGGGCGTCGTCTATTTTGTTCTGAATCTTCTGTCGCAACATAGTTTCTTCTCTACAGGATGGTATGTTGGAAAACTCTTGGCCTGTAAAGGTCTCGTATGTATGAAATTAGTTAGTTTTAATGCATCTGCCTTCTAAAGTACCGTTCTGAGTGTGGGATGTGTGTTTCAGTATGTATATGAAGGCTGCTCTTCACACCTGGAACTTGTTCTGTCTGGCTTCTTCAGGTTTGCCCAAAACACGATGGTGCCCGTTATGGATGAAGATGAGGATGTTGCAGAGGAAAGGCAACGAATCTTGAATGGAGGCAGCAGAATGGATATTTTGAAATTACAAGAACTGACCAAGGTAATCATCTTCCAGGCAGCGTTTCAAAAAGTGTGTTTGCTTTACTTTTATCTTGGAAATGGAAGACAGTATGCCCAGCATGAAACCTCTGTTTGGGGCTGGGGCATCCTGGACCCTTATTTCCTTGACTTTTGATCATCAGTCTGAAGCTGCTTGCATCCCTTGGAGCATCTGGAATGTATTATTTTCCTTCCTGTTACTCCATTGTTGAAGATCTAACACATAACTGTAAAGCATCATTTTCCTGGCTTTCTGTTGACACTACCTCTGAATCACTCCTTGCAACTTCCATTTACTGTACTTCATTATGAAAAATATGAAGAATATTCTAAATGTGCAAACAAAAAGTTGATGTTTGCATAAAAAAAAAATTATTGATAACTTACTCACCTTGACATACTCATCAGTAAGATTGTTAAATTGTTAGAGACCATACGTATGCTTTTAGCAGTTTTTACCTAGACCTCTCTTATTTAACTTTGCTGATGGTATGCTAATTTCCATTACGTTGTACCCTCTTGTCCCTGTAAACGGTAGATGCCAAGTTCCAATATATTCCTTCAGCTGTAGATTTCATAGAAGAGATTATTATTTTAAAAAGTTCCTCCTCTTATTCTAGATTTATGCAGGTAGACACACACCGGCAGTGGACAGACTCTGTGTTGGCATTCGTCCCGGAGAGGTGGGTTGTGAATCAACTTTGTAAAGCTTTGAAGTCATTCACTTTTACAACCTTCTGGAATTAACAAAGTGTGTGATTACTTTAAAATTCAGTGCTTTGGTCTCTTGGGTGTGAATGGAGCTGGCAAGACAACAACATTCAAAATGCTGACTGGAGACACTCAAGTAACATCTGGAGATGCTGTAGTTGCCGGTCACAGGTATGTCGTGAAAAATGCCAGAAGGTGTCAGCCCAGCCCGGTGAACAATGAAATTATTTATTTAGGAAAATTTACATGCCACTTGATTGTAGGAATAAAAACACCCTGTAACTTGAGTAACTGTCATTGCACTGCCAGTTAGCAATATTTCCCTGTTCTGTGGCTGAGGGCAGGAGAAAAAGTCATACGTATTATGTTTTTGGTGGCTGGAGAGGGAAGTAGGCTCACCCAACACCTCCGGCTCCTACAAGATGCACGTGGCCTGAGGTGAGCTTGTTTTGGTTTCTTTCCCCTATCCTACATGGCAGGAATGGAATAAAATTGGAGATGTTGTGAATAGCTCACTGTATGTTAGCATGCATTTCTTCTTAACTACATGGTAACTCCTGTTCTGTGCAATTTATCTTATAATGGTGGGGTTTTTTCCTTCAGCATATTGACTCACATATTTGATGTTCATCAAAACATGGGCTACTGCCCCCAGTTTGATGCGATTGATGACCTGCTCACGGGGAGAGAGCACTTGCGTCTTTATGCCAATCTGCGTGGTGTCCCAGCAGCAGAAGTTGAGAGGGTAAGGACAAATTCTTCCTCAACGTTTATTATTTTTAAAAAGTATGATGCTTTAAAAAACAACAACCATGATTTCTGATCAGTCAAGAGTTGTTTATATATTCTTTGAACTTCATCCCAAGATATCCAGGCCCAAAAGGCAGTTACGTACCGTATTTTTCGCTCTATAGGACGCACTTTTTCCCCTTCAAAAATGAAGGGGAAATGTGTGTGCGTCCTATGGAGCGAAGATGCCATAGCCCCGCGACCCTCTCCCGGCTGGAGAGGTGACGCACGGCTATGGCAGGAGCCTCTATAGCCGCGCGTCAGCCGGGAGAGCGCGCGCGGGGCTAAAGAAGCACCCCGCGACCCTCTCGCGGCTGGAGAGGTGACGCGCGGCTATGGCAGGAGCCTCTATAGCCACGCGTCACCTCCCCAGCCGGGAGAGCGCGCGCGGGGCTAAAGAAGCACCCCGCGACCCTCTCCCGGTTGGAGAGGTGACGCGCGGCTATGGCAGGAGCCTCTCTGCTGCGCCTTTCCGCTGCTCCCTGACCTGCTCTTTGGGGCTGGTGGTGGGCTTCCCCCCGCCAGCCCCAAAGAGCAGGTCGAAAGGAACCTGAAGCCTGGAGAGCGAGAGGGGTCAGTGCACACCGACCCCTCTCGCTCTCCAGGCTTCCAAGGTAGCCGCCTGAACGGCACCTTGTTTTAGAGCGGGAAAACAAGAGAGGGAAAGTTCTCCCCCTCTCTGTGCAGCGCCTCCTGCTGCTTCACTGAAGGGGCGCTGGGCAGAGAGGGGGAAAATTTTTTTTCTTGTTCTCCCCCCTCTAAAACAAAGTGCGTCCTATTGTCCGGTGCGTCCTATGGTGCGAAAAATACGGTATGTTGTTAGATCCCTGGGCGGCTCTTTGATGTCCATGCATATTCTTATCTATGTTGCAGTACAGATATGCATTCACCCCTGTGAAAATTTCAGGTAGCCAGTCTGGCTAGCCACGCCACCTTGCTGCTGTTGTTTCCACGTGCCAACCTTGCACCTGGTAAAATAATTCTGCAAATCCATCCTGCCAATCTGCAGAGTTTTCTTGCGTTACCAATGCATAATAAGAGTTCTGTGTGGATTCTGGAGAATTAACACAATAACTGCATTCCTTAATAGACTCTGCTCCCATCATGGACTGGATTGAGCCCATTGTGTTTTAAGTAACTACCAGTCCTTTGACCTCCTTTATCCCTTCTTCACAGGTTGCAGAGTGGGGAATTCAGAAGCTTGGTCTCCTGATGTATGCAGATCAGTTGGCAGGCACATACAGCGGTGGGAACAAGCGCAAGCTCTCTACTGCCATTGCGCTGATAGGCTGCCCTCCTTTAGTCCTGCTGGTAAGTCATTTTGCGGCAAGGAGGCCAGGTAAAAAGTAGCCTCTTTAGGTGAAGGCAATTCTGTACGGTTGTGGAAAACTCCAGTTGGACACCGTGTGGTGTGCAAATTATTTTACTTCTAAAAGTAATTTCTATGTCACCATGTCGTAAAGTATCAGGACGGTACACAACACACTATTAAAAACACCAATTTCTCTGAGAAACACCCCAAACAGTGCCAAACTCCAGTTGTGTCTTCTTGCCTGGGGTGGTTCTTTGCAAAAGTTAGTGCCCTGCTTTTCTTGCTGTCCTCTGCTGAACCACCAGTAGTATACCCTCTTCAAATGGTGTTTCTGATATTTTTAGAAGGTTAAGTCGCACTTTCCCCCCAAATTAAATTTGGCAGCATGTTTCATCGTAACACCTGAAAAAGTGTATTTTTTAGAATGTGTGAGAGTAAGAATACTAAAATGCAAACCTGAGCCTTGCAGGAGTATGAAAAATAAAATAAAAAGGTGTATCTGTCCTTCCCTCACTGAGCTCCAAATAGCACTAACAAAGCTCCTGTTCCAGGCTGGCTGGAGCCCTTAGCAGGAAATGCTGTTGGGTTACGTATAGGGCATATGCTGCAATATTTTGCTGAGGGTACCCACATCATTATTATTATCCACATCTCACAGGATGAGCCAACTACAGGAATGGACCCTCAGTCCCGACGCTTCTTATGGAACTCAATTGTCAGTGTGATCAGAGACGGAAGAGCTGTGGTCCTTACGTCACACAGGTAATACAAACCTCCCCATGTAAAATCAGTATGGGAATCTAACAACCTTTCTAAAAAAATACTTTCCACTGTTGTAAACCTTCAGAGAAAGCATGTGATACAGTACTCCTAGCAATAATAATAATAATAATAATAATAATAATAATAATAATAATAATTTATTATTTGTACCCCGCCCATCTGGCTGGGTTTCCCCAGCCACTCTGGGCGGCTTCCAACAAAGATGAAAAATACACTAAAATGTCACATATTAAAAACTTCCCTGAACAGGGCTGCCTTCAGATGTCTTCTGAATGTCAGGTAGTTGTTTATTTCCTTGACATCTGATGGGAGGGCGTTCCACAGGGCGGGCGCCACTACCGAGAAGGCCCTCTGTCTGGTTCCCTGTAACTTGGCCTCTCGCAGTGAGGGAACCGCCAGAAGGCCCTCGGAGCTGGACCTCAGTGTCCGGGCAGAACGATGGGGGAGGAGACGCTCCTTCAGATATACTGGACCAAGGCCGTTTAGGGCTTTAAAGGTCAGCACCAACACTTTGAATTGTGCTCGGAAACGTACTGGGAGCCAATGTAGGTCTTTCAAGACCGGTGTTATATGGTCTCGGCGGCCGCTCCCAGTCACCAGTCTAGCTGCCGCGTTCTGGATTAGTTGTAGTTTCCGGGTCACATTCAAAGGTAGCCCCACGTAGAGCGCATTGCAGTAGTCCAAGCGGGAGATAACCAGAGCATGCACCACTCTGGCGAGACAGTCTGCAGGCAGGTAGGGTCTCAGCCTGCGTACCAGGTGGAGTTGGTAGACAGCTGCCCTGGATACAGAATTGACCTGCGCCTCCATGGACAGCTGTGAGTCCAGAATGACTCCCAGGCTGCGCACCTGGTCCTTCAGGGGCACAGTTACCCCATTCAGGACCAGGGAATCCTCCACACCTGCCCGCCTCCTGTCCCCCAAAAACAGTACTTCTGTCTTGTCAGGATTCAACCTCAATCTGTTAGCCGCCATCCATCCTCCAACCGCCTCCAGACACTCACACAGGACCTTCACTGCCTTCACTGGTTCTGATTTAAAAGAGAGGTAGAGCTGGGTATCATCCGCATACTGATGGTGAGTGGCAGGAAGGAGCAGGGCCCTCAGACACTCACACAGGAGAGTCCTCCTGGGCAGCAGAGCGCAGCAGTCCCTGTGAGGCTTCAGGCCCCGCCCTGGGCCAGGTAGGTGGTAAGCAGCAAGAGCAGGGCCCTCAGACACTCACACAGGAGAGTCCTATGTACTACTTCAGTTTGCAGGTGGCAATCTACCATTTCCCCTATCATAGAAAAAGACCACACATTTGGAAAGTTAAAAATGGTTTACTTACAAACTCTCTGAAGGTCCGATTCATGTGCTTTTCCATACAGCAGTCAGAAAATGCAGGTAGCAAAACTTAGGTTAGTTCCAAAGTGGCAAAAGTTCCTAAATTATTTGTATAGGAATACAAGGATGGCTTTGTTTTTTTAAAAAAGGCCATGTGGTCTAAGCTTGGAGCAACCTCTTTTCAGACCTCTTTACATACTGGAGTTCATGTGGCAGACTGAAGGAAGCAAGACTTTCCTCCCAAGTGGACAGAGCAACTTAGCTAAGACTGGCAGGACAGCTTACTATGGCATTAACCTCTTCGTGCATTAATTAGACTTAATCGTGTTGGTTATACAGGCACTCCCCATTAGCATGGGGGTTGCATTTCAAGGCACCGTGCATGTCAGTCGGCCCCCTTGCGGTGCTGAACAGCACATGCGCCATGAACGCGCACAAATGGGGAGTTGCCTGTATGAGGCTGGTTATCCCACAAATGTTAGGGGCTCTCTCTAGACCCCTATCAGAAGCAAGCCTGCAATAACGGCTGAGCATCCTGACAAAGTTACAACGCAATGGAGCATTTACTGGCTGGGGTCAATATGAGTAAGTGGGACTACAGACCTTTTTTTACATCAAGCTTTCTCTCTTTACAAGCATGGAAGAATGTGAAGCGCTCTGCACACGTCTAGCTATCATGGTTAAGGGAACCTTCAAATGCCTGGGCACCATCCAGCATCTCAAGTACAAGTAAGCTGATGATTCATTTCTCATGTTTATTGATTGATTTAGTGCAATTTAGTGTAGTTGATGGATGAATCTTATTTACTGGGGTAGTAAATCCGTCACTTCATATACCATGGGTATTTCACAGATATGGAGATGGCTACATTATCAGCATGAAAATAAAGGCCTCTAAACCCGGACTGCCTCCAGACCTGAGTCTAGCTGAACACTTTGTAGAAGTGAACTTCCCTGGCAGCATACAAAGGGAAAAGCACCATAACATGCTCCAGTACCAGATATGCGCCTACTCGCTGGCCAAGATCTTCCGGCTGATTCTCTCTAACAAGGACAACCTGAATATTGAAGAATACTCTGTCACACAAACCACCCTGGATCAGGTAAAAAAATAGATGCTAAAAATGGGGAGGGGGACCTAACTCAACAAATGCAAGCCCTCCGCCACTTAGGAAGCCCCCCCCCCAATGCCTAGTATGTTTTAGTAACAGGCAATTCTTTTTAAAAGGCTGTGTGCTTCCAGATTCCATTCATCTGAAAACAGAGAGTGGCAATAAGTGAGGAAAGTGTTTATTTAAAGAGGAGATAATGGTGGTCAGTCATTTTCAGTAGAACCAAGCTTTGCAGACCAATTATACTAATTAAGGTGATGCACTTGTCATAAGAATAGCCTTCACTTCACAAGACATGGCTCTTCCTTTGCAGAACAAAAAGATCCATTTCTTTCTCACAAAAAACCTTACATGTATTTAATGTGTGCTTTTTGAAAATTCTTGTTAGTAAGAAGCAGGCTTATTTCTGCACACATTGTATGAGAATTGCCTTGTCAATCACACCACATCTCATGACTTCTGCCAGGTCAACCTGTGCATGTGTCTAATCGGAGGAGGAGAGCTTATTTCCCCTATGTTTCACTCCAGCTCTAAAGCAACATCTGGTTGGCCACAGGTTATTTGTTTTCCAATGGAAAGGCCAATTCTTGTGTTGCCATCTTCCTAACTTTGTTTGGGGATGCACAAAAAGAAGGGCCTCATATGGTGATTGCAGTTCATGTGGGATAGACAGGTCCTTGGGTCCTGACCTTAGAGGTATTGGGCTTAGCCACCAGGCTTGATCTAGAAAACTGCATGCATGAGATGGAACATCTGGGGGGAGGGGGACGTGGAGAGATCTTTCCAAGGTCAACACTGGAGTCATGAGTCACCTCTGTTCTTGATATTGTCACAGACATTGTGGATTTCCGTACTTCCTTCTAGTAAGTGCAGTTCTGATTATGCATTTACTGGTTTCCTTCCACAGGTTTTTGTGAACTTTGCTAAACAACAGATGGAGGATGAGGAAATTCATCTCCACCCTCGTGCAGCGGGAGCTAGTAGAGAGGTGAAGGTGACCCCTGCTTTCTATCGGAAGACAACTGCATAGAGAAGTTCTGCAACAGGTGAAGCAAACTCCCCAAGAGCTGGGCCCCAGGCCAGAGCAGAGCGCTACAAATCCTGAATAAGCTTCTCACCAGCACAGGTTTTAGCCCCCTTTCAGTGGTTTCCCTGCGTCTTTGGAACTCGCCCGCAAAGGAAGTATGTATGAATGGATCCATCTTCGTTAAGCTTTTACAGAACAAAAAAACCCAGCTTTGCTTTTCAGTCTTTTCTACTAAAAGTGTTGTGCTGGGCTTTTAAAGCAGTTTTTAGTATTATAAATGGGTTGTTTTGAATGTATTTTAAGCATTTTTTAAATATTGCGTTAACATTTGACAGCTGCCTGTGGAGGGCTCTGCCCTGTGAAGCTGCATGTGCATTTCTTAAATATATATTTTTTTAGCAAAGTAGAATGTAATATTAGGAACTTTAGCTTGTGGCACAGTGATGGGATCAAATGAGTAGATACTAAGTTTAGTCAAAATCACTTTTGTGTTCGTAAAATTTTTTTTAAGGATGCATGTGCTTTGTCTCCTAGTTTCATTCTGAACCAAAAAAAGAAACAAGCACACATGTTTATTTAAAGTCTCTATTGTTCTGTGGCATTAATGCTCTGGGTCAAATCTAGACTTGACAGCAGTCAAGCACAAGATGGGCTGTCACTGCCAGCAACAGAATCACAAAATTTTACGGATGAACAGGAAATATTTGGTCTTTCATGGCCTTCTTTACATTAGTGGCTCACTTTTACTAGATTAGTTTTAAGTTGGAATATTCCCCTCAGCTGTTGACAGTTCGTTTTCAACTCTTGATACTACTTAACTCCCACTTAAAACCTAATTAAAAGGTACAATGGGGGAGTTCACAGTTGTGCCATTTTTCCCACCTTGAAAATCTTAACAGGTGGTGATTTGGATTTAGCCCAACCATAGCTTGTAGCTGCATGCAGCTCTTAGTGAAGTCAACAGGAAACCACCTAGAAGAGATTCCCCCAAGGTGCTATTGATTTTGACATCTTTTTTTAAAAGGATTTATGTCGTAGGAGTATTGCATTAGCTGAGTTTTGATTCAAGCTGCTCTAATCTCAAGATCAATAACCTTTTAGTATTGTTTTGTATGTTTCAGTGCTATAACCACTCTGGGGCTCTGTTGAAGGTAAAACTTTTTTTTTTAAAAAAATAGCTTTCTTTTTAATTCAGTTATGGTATTAGAGAGTAGCTGCCAGAAAGTGGCTCCTTGTGTGGATTTTGGGTGGTTTTTGGTGGTGGAGCTCTTTAAACCACACAGGCATCACACTTTTTTGAGTGACTACACTGGGTGTTTAAAAACCTAACCATCCACACACACCCAATGAGAAGTAACTTACACAACTAGGGCTGGGCGATGTTAGATTTTCAACATCACAATGTATCACCAGCTGAACATCGTGATTTGGCAATGCACCACAATGCTGAAACAAGCTGCATTGGCCCCAGCCCATGATGGTGCTTTGCCGGGCTGGGGCCAATGCAGCTGGCTGCAGCCTGTTGCTTAGCTGGGGGGGGTGTGTGGAAAGGCTCCGCCCCCCCCAGCTGAGAAAGCTCAGTGTCTCTGTTGCAGGGCAAGCAGCTGTGTGCCCCTGAACAGAGAAGTTTAAAGGAGTCCCTCTGCCCATCTCTGGCTCGTGCAAGCCAAAGGGAAGGGCTCTGTTACACCAGAGGGAGCTGCCTTTGCAGGCAAGGGTGAGCTACTTCTTCCTCCTGTAAAGGAGGCAGCTCGCCCACCCCCCACAGATGGAGCAAGCACTGCCAACCTGATAGGCTCAGTTTGTAGCGTTTCCTCCATCTCTGAAGATCTCTCAGCTGGGGAAGTGGGAGCACTTTAAAACAGAGTGCCCAAACCATCGCCGGCTCCGTAAAACTGCTTGGCTGAGGCAAGGGCAACTGCATGCTCCTCAGCCGAGCAGTTTCAAGAAGTGGAGGGAGGGACAAGCTGTATTGGTGCCTTGCTGATGGCGCTTGTTTCTCCCTCTGCAGCAGAAACCACCACTGCTCCTGAGTCCCTCTGCCTCCATCATGTTTCTCCCTTGGCACACTGGGCGTTGGTAGCAGAGGGACTCTGGAGCGGAGGCAATTTCACCAGTGATACACCGCTGAGTGAAACCGCCATCCCACTCTGCCCCTCATACCAGCCCTGGGCAATATATACATGACTGCCACTCCCAGCAATAACTACATCACAGATGGGTGACTCAAGAGGCAAAGACCTAAAAACGCTCTCCAAATACTGGAAGGGCTAGCATGAAGAGGAGACTGAAGAGCTGCTCTGATGGCAGGACTAGGGAGTATGTTTCAGTTGAATATTAGGCAATACATAAAATTAAGTGCAGTTCAACCATGGAATTAGTTGCAGAGGATGGACTGCTATCTGTTGGGAAGGATTTCCTGTACTGAGCATCTGGACGGACAATGCTATAATTCCAACATAGCTTTGAATAAAGAAACAAACTTGAAGCAGATCCTGAAAGTCATTAAATGTGATTTGCATTTCTCGGATGTAATTTGCTGTATAACAAACATTTACATATTGTCTGTGTGAAAAGAATCAAGAGGTTTTTTATCTTATCATGGATGCATTTTTTTAACTTGAAAAAGATTGGGTATTAAAGAAATATTAAAACTTCACTCACCAGTCGCAATGTGTCTTCTATTGCTATAATTAATTGGACAGAATTCAAAATATAAGTTTGAATTTATTGCATATTCTCTTTACAAATTGTTGCAAAAATTTATGTACATTTCTAGAGGAATAAACATCAAGAAACAGTCAGAGTCCCTCTGCTGACAGTCTTAAAATTAAGTTCTTAAAACTTTGTAACATAATGTCTTATTCATTTACTGATTTGATTTGCACAGAGCCTTCTTAAAATGCATTGAACACAAAATAAGGAAAAATATTTTCCACATTTCCTTGTATTTTGGTATATATGAAGAGTAACTAGAGGACCACACCTCCATATTTCCTTTTGGCAATATGGGACCACTGGTTAGGCTATGACCCTTTGACAAAGGCAGGGATGGAGATTTGGGAAGTTTTCGTTCCTACCTTTGATGAAGATAGTCACAGTTTCCTTGGGCTCCCATGATTTTACTCCTTTTTTTCCTCTTGACACTTTCTTCCTTTTCTCTTCTGATTTACTTTATTCTTCACCTGCTTACCTTCATTTTCAAATTTAAAACAACTTTTAAAAAATAGCTTTTCCCTTTCCTGCTACCTTTTGTACCCCCACTGACTTTCTCTGGAGCCACCAGTAAAGAGCTACCACTCTGCACGCTATCATTCAAGGTCTTATTCCTTGTAGCCATCACATCTGCCTGCAAGAGTATCTGAACTTAACACCCTATTGGTGGTCCAACGCCCCTGCATATTCCACAAAGACAAAGACATCCTCCATACTGATCCTGCCTAACGTCCTTCCCAAACTCCACCTACAGCAGGAACTGATACTACGTAGATTTCCCCCCAATCCATAGCACCTCTTGAAAAGGCCTGGCATTCCTTATACCAGAGCTTTCCAAACTTTTCACGTTGGTGACACACTTTTTAGACATGCATCATTTTGCGACACAGTAATTCAGTTTTACTAGCAAATCGGCGGGCCGTCTGCTCCCTTTCCAGCAACACACAGTTTGGAAAGCTCTGCCTTAAGATGTAGGCAGGTTACTTAAGGTCTATATAACCCATACCAAAGTGCTTTGGCAATCATTCCACCATACTATGTTAGGTAGAAAAGTCACCCCAAACACACTATCCTGATGGATTTGCACCTGCATTACCACGGCATATGAGGCGCAAAGGTTACCTGTCCCTGCCAAACTGACAGCACATTCCTCTGGGGCAGCAGACGTCCTGGTGGCATCCTTCACAAATGCCTCCCTACTGGAAATCTGCAGTGCAGCCACCTGCGCATCTCCCAGTACCTTTACCATACACTAAGACAAGACACCTGGATGTCAGCTGACACCACCATTGGCCAGAGGGTCCTCCAGCAGGCCTCCCCGCAGTGGTACCCACCCTAGTTGGGAGAGCTTTGGTATGTCCCAACCAGTGGTGTCATGCTGGCAAAAGGAAATTGTACGATTGGTACATACCTGAATAGTAGATTTGTGTTGCCATTGTGGGACCATTGGGGCCCCACCCTCTAATGGCCTGCAACACTGTTTAATAGTTCAGTCAGTTAGGAAAAGTTATTGTTCCATAGGAATTTGGCTTTATTACTGTATGTTATTTGCTTATTAACTGATGAGACTCCATGGACTACTTGTGCTTAGTGAGTCTGCAATGCTGAGGACAAAGGAGCCATCCATTTCCTAAATTTTCACTCCTTCCTTCATCAAAGGGGCAAAGCCATAGCCCAACCAGTGGTCCTGTGCTGGCAACACAAATCTACTCTTCAGGTTAAGTACCAATTGTTCTACTTACATTTGCAAGTACATGGGCAACCCACTCCTATGCAAAGGAAGCATCCCTGAGCCTACTCTGATATAACGATGGGGGCGAATTCAATTCACTTTGCATTTGAAGCCAAATTTACACTTTCCAAAACTATGAGAACCAGAACATAGCCACCCTTAGAAATTCACACTTACCCAAATTTTGTGATGCAATTCTCCAACCAACCAATGTTTACAAAAATGCATATAGTAGTTAAAAGTGTACATAAAAATTAATATTAGTGAAAATAACATTAAAAATGCATTATATTAAGGAGACATTGCTTGCAAAAATGTGTGCATTAGTCAAAAAGGCATACAAAAATGTGTTTTCTAGCAGAAATTCATATTAAAATGCTGAAGCACTTTCAGGAGGATATTTTCTAACAGAAAATTCACAAAATGCTGCATAAATGTGGAGGACCGAATTTAAGACTACAATCATGAGAAACAGAGAACCAAGACTAATTGATTTGCTATCCCTACTCTCAAGTAAGCATGCACCAGGGTATAGCATGAAGTGTTTTCCAAGAATGAGAAATGCAAGTAGAATAATCACATGATAGCCTTGTTGGTATTGCATCACTTCAGACTGCAGGGTGGTGAATGTTTGAATGCTTCTTCCATTTAACAGAACACCCTGAATGTAATAATTTAAAATATTTCTGGACCACTTTTAAGGTTAAAACCCTGTCAAGTCAACTTACTAAATAAAAACCAATACAAAAATAACCAGAATTAATAAATAAAAAACAGCTGATCCAAAACATAGCATCAAGTCCCAAAATATTAAAATCTAATACAAAATACAACTATCAGCCATCCATTAAGACAACAAGAGCATGCTAAATAGGACAAGAGACACACAAGAACCCTTTTTCCTTCATGTTCAAGTTTTATATAAATCTGGGAGTTTCTTGCAATGGAAACATTCAAATAGTTAACTCTCACCTTGCAGTCTGAAATGGTTCATTCCCAACAGGTCTGTTTCAAATGATTATTCTGAACATTTAAACTATGTTGTTCTCATTCCCAGTGCTCTCTCTCTCTCTCTGTGTGTACCACTTTCATTCACAATGTAAAAGTATTTCCCACAGCAAATGCTTGATTTGAAGCTGCCCACAGCGTTTTCTATGCCTCAGCTTTGAAGCACAATTCATCCAGAGATTGGGCAGTTCCAGGCTGTTGCTATTTCAGGTTGGATTCAATCACACACTGGGGAAATCTGGTTGCACAATTAGAGCGGATTTGGAGCTCTTTCACAACCCCACTTTCTCCCCAAGTCAGACTTTTTTGCAATAAGGAAAGTGAAGGGACACACACCAGAAAGAGTGGGAAAACAATAATAATTGCTTTGATGCAACATCATCTAACCTCCCTGGAAACGAATCAGGATGAACACTCAATAAACATATCATCCGAAAGTGCCCTCCCTCAAAACATATCTGTTTGTGGAATTCCAGACTGTTTCACACCAAATTCTCATGCTTCCTTTTTGCCACAGGGCCTAGCCCAGACTTTTACAGAAAGTGTATTCTTTCAGCAACAGTGGATAATACCTTTGCCAAACAGTTAGCTCTGAACACCCTTCATGGCTAAAGATAAGAACATGGGGATTGGGGGAGAAGATAAAACCAATACTGAATCCCACAAATTTTAAAAATACATGAAGATGTTAGCGGAGTAGGAATGCTGAAAATAATGCCAATGTATTTCACATTTGGCAACCAATGTGCCCCTTTGGTTCCATATAGTACATGGGTAGACGAATCAAAAAAGCCCGGAACACAATGAGCTATGGTGGCTCATTTACCAGAAGTAATTTATTTACTACGGTGGACGATGAAGCCACTGGATTAGGTAATTCCCTCACCACGTTACCAAGGAGCTAAGAATTGTGGGAGGTAGGTGAAACATCTCTGCATCTTCCATAAGTAGTGCTGGGCACAGATTGTACCTTCATGCCGAAAGTACTTTCGAGATTCCATGTCCAACAGGAATCAATTCTTCCCACTTTCTGTCCTAATCCAAAGCACCCTAGAGGAAAGGCCTGGCATTCCTTAGGCGTTCATCGGGCACTAAAGCTGTACATTCATTGAACACAAGAAATTAGAACAACGGACTCCTTGTTTGTGTCCTTCCACCCTTCATCTCTGTGGAGGAGGGTTTCAAGTTCCACCCTTGCCAGATGGATACGGGCTTGCATTTCCGTAGCTTATGAATCCCTCAAGCTGCCCCAGCCAACACATCTATTTTCTCATTCAACCAGATCAGCATCCACTTCAGCGGCCTTCGCCGCTAATGCTCCGCTGCTTGATATTTGTAAGGAAGCTACTTGGTCTTCCTCAAGTAACTTCGCCAGGCATTACAAGCTGGACCAATTATCGTCAGCTGATGCAGCATTTGGTCGCACAGTTCTTCATCGGGTACTTTGATCAGCTCAACTGCAGTTGGGGATAGCTGTGGTACATCCCAATCCAGCAACTTTATTGTCCACAGTAGTAGGTGGTGACTGGTCTTACCTGAAGAGCAGATGTACTACCCATGTACTATCTGAAACCAAAGGGCGCATTGGTTGCCAGATGTGAAATCCCCCCCCCCAGCTCTCCAACCCCACTAGGTAGATTTTGAGCCCATGGAATTCCACACTAGATAGTAATTTCTGCATGCTCCTGGGAAACCTTGCCTAAATTATCTTCATACCCTAACTTATTTTCTTTGCCTGTGGTTGTGTCTATACAGCCTCATCCACTTTGTTTCTGATAATTTAATTTTAAAAAACCCAACAACCCTGTTCTTACAGTAAGAAAGGAATGATAGACATTCTAAGACTAGGATAATCCTTAAACTCTCGTATATAGGTGGAGTGTTTATCTTTTGCCCAGACTGACATCTGAATGAAACAAAGAAAGGTGAAGAGTCCCACTGCAAGAGAGAGAAAGAGAAAGAGAAAGAGAAAGAGAGAAAGAGAAAAGAGAGAGAGAGAGGTCAACGTTTATGAAATATTGTAGCTGGAATATTAGCCCAAAATTTTCAAACCAAGAATCTTATTCACCTGGAACGCATTGAGTCATGATAGTAAAACCAATCCATGTCCCCAGCTGTAATGGTGAAGAAAATGCAAAACTATTTCACACAATAAAAACTGCTAAAACAACCTAGTCCCCTTTTTAAAAAATACATACAAAACACATTTCTTTTTAATATCAGCTTGTAAAAACCTTAGTAATAAAACAACTGAAATACAATCAGGCACACAACCAGAGAAGTAACTGGAGCCATTTGGATATATGGACCAGAATCCACAAAAGCACAGCCCCCTTGTAGAGTTGTTTTTGCAACCTCGACAGACCTACCCACACACATACACACTTCAATTTTGAAAAAAATTAAAATTATGAGTCTAGAATTCTAGAACACTGCATTTAGTTTCTGTTGAGACAGAATGGAGGCAGTTACAGATAGGTAGCCGTGTTGGTCTGCCATAGTCAAAATTAAAAAAATCCTTCCAGTAGCACCTTTAAGACCAACTAAGTTAGTTCTTGGTATGAGCTTTCGTGTGCAATATAGAAGGATCTGGCAACTTCTGTTTCAGTGTATCTGAAGAAGTGTGCTTGCACACGAAAGCTCATACCAAGAACTAACTTAGTTGGTCTTAAAGGTGCTACTGGAAGGATTTTTTTTATTTTGAGAATGGAGGCAGTGAGTGCAAGTGTCAGTCTCACACACCTGTAAACCTGGTCAGTCAAAATTTATGCAACCAGTTAGCCAGTCACTCACCTCCAAGACCTATGGCCTATACAGCTGTACCCCTATCCTAACCAAGTCTTTGTGTTCATATTTTTCTTCCTAATAATTTTCCCAGTTTGGGGCATTTTCCAGGGAGTCACTATTTTGGGGGCGGGATTCAATCACACACGGGTAAATTCAGGTTGTACATTTTAAGTGGATTTGACACTCATGTACAAAAAAGAGGTTTTTTTAAAAGAAAGACTTTGTGTTATGGAAACAGGGACAACAGTGGTTTGATATGATGTCATACAATCTCCCCACAAACAATGAGGATGAATGCTTAATAATCTGGAAGTGACCTCAGAAGCTGCCCCCAACACTTCTTTACACTCTTCTCAAGTTTAAAAAAAAAAGTTTGGGAATTTAGTATGAGAGCTTTTAAAACAGGTACATGTACACAAACGTCCTCCCGACATCCTTTAAAAATCTCTCTCTCTGAATTTTAGGTGGTTGCTTCTGAAGGGAATTCTCCATGGAAAACTCATATATGTGCACACATGCATTCGCTATCTGCATAGTAACTGCATCTGTTTTCGTGGTACATAATGCATTTCCCCACTCTTGCTCGCTCCATAAAGTCTATATTCCTACGAAAGTGACACTCTGCTGCAACATCCCTTTGCAGCAAATGACAGTGCAAGTCTCAAGTAAGACAATGAAGGCAAACAATAAATTCCTATGCTCCAAACGCAAAAGTCAATATGACGTAGAGACAGAGCTCAGAATATTTTGATGTCCAAAACAAAATCCAAAGAACATGGACACACAAAAATGCAAGCAGCTAAATAACTGGTACACTTTTTCTACCCTTTGCTAGTACTGCAAAGGTGGGCTGTGTCACACAGCCTAATTCAGGCATAGGCCAACTTGGCCCTCCAGATGTTTTTGGGACTACAACTCCCATCACCCCTAGTTAACAGCGCCAGTGGTCAGGGATGATGGGAGTTGTAGTCCCAAAACATCTGGAGGGCCAAGTTTGCCTATGCCTGGCCTAATTCATGGTAGAGTCAGTTCTGCCATAATGTGAAAATGTAATAGGACCTGCATAGTTGCACAATCCTCTAAACAACCTCCTGCAATACTCCTGTTTACACACTCCAATTCATTATCTGACTAATTTAGCTCTTTCACTGGGCAATTTTTAAAAAACAATCTTTATCTTACCCTTTTTTCATCAGTTTCACTGAGAGGTGCAGCTTAAACGCTGTTTCAAAGTAAAGGATGTGTTTGAGATGCAACTCAGCTGTGCTTTTGTAGCCAAGGTGGAGTAATAAAATACATGCATTTTACTGAGTTTCTCATCCCAGAAGTTGCCCCCATGAAATCCTGAACATTTCTTTACACTCCCCTACAAAAGCAAAATCTTACACCAATCCTTAAGCATAAGCTAAACATTAGCGGTCCATTCAGTTTTCAAACATACATACCTCATAAGTATAGTTAGGGCAGGACACAAAATAAAACAGCCATGTGAAAGGATTCTTCGTCGGATAAGGGATCTTACTGGTCTTGGATCCTATTGATTTAAAATATCCACAGAAATGTAAAACTAGTGGTACTTTCTGTATACAGACACATTTTCCCTATAGCATATGGTTTGACAGCATGGCTCTAGTTGGTAAATATAGGGGTTCTGGTAAAACCCAAAGTAGCTCCCGCAAGTCTGAAGTCTGCTCTTCTCTGGATTACAGAATGATCAGCTGTGGGATGGGATGAAAAGGACCATTCTATAATGAGCTAAGCTAGGTATCATTTTTCGCTCTCCGTAAGACTAGACAGTTTAGAGTAGAAGTCCTTTTTCCTCCTCCCTTGCCTTGCATATTTGGAAATCTTTTTTAAAAATGGCAATGTCATTAGCCAATAACCTATGCTGACTGACTACCTTCAGGCAGTTCCTGCAGTGGACTGTCTGCCTAGAATAATTGTAGCTTTAATCCAATATACTAATATGAACTAATTCTCTGATGCAAATCCTTTTGTAACCAAAACAGCACCGACTAGTAGGTATCAGCAGGCTTGGAGGAACCTCAAGGATTGCAGAAGTATTAATGATCTTTACCAAAATAAATAAATGCTGAGGGGGAGGTCAGTTTACACCTTTGAAAGCCCACCCTAACTCAAGCCAATTAATGATGATGATGATGATAATAATAATAGAAACTAAGCACTCAACTTTTACCATCTCTTCTCAAATTACTAAGTGCAACATGGATAGAAAAGTTTCCAGCTTCACATGTCTGCAATGAGACAGAAATAAAGACAATTAAAACAAAGACTGTTTTAAATAAAGAGCCCTCTGAACAAATACAATTATGAGGATTAGTAGAACAACAATGTTCTCATTAGCCCACTCTACACTAAGCACCAGGATCATAGCTGGGGAGGGAAGGGATAAAGCTCCCCTCCCCGCACACTGTGTTCCATATAAAAATCCCCCTTAAAGTGGCATCAGTGGTTTAATTCATTGGAAGATTTCAGCACCATTTCAATCAGTTTATTTAATTTTGCATTTATAACCTATTATTTATTATACGAAAAGGGGGGGGGAATGCAACATTTCTTTTAAAAATCATTTTTCAAACCAAAAGAAATTGTGCACATGGTATTATTTAAATTACTAAATCAAAATTATTATTATTAAATTATTTAAATTTGTCAATCCAAAAAGAAGCAAGTCACCCATATATCTATAAATCTATTTTCCTACAATCCTTTGCCCCTTGCTTGCACATATTAAATGAGTTTATATGTAATTACCACATCCCAGATTCCCTTCCTCTCTACTGAAACTGGCATTTTAAGCTGCAGTCAGGAATATAATCGCCATTTGTACATCTGCATTTGCCCATTCCATATACTATCTAAAGTACAGCAAAGGAAATTTCTTACAGTATAGTATTTATATTTGCAACTTACTCACCAGGAACATGATCAAAGCGAGATTGACCTGCTTTTGTCCATAAGCTGCAAGACAAAAACAAGGGAAAGTTCAATTTAGCTCTCGGTTAGCACCGTTAATGAAATGCTAAAACAAAATAAAAAGTAAAATGTTTGTTATGCTGCTACTTACAGGGCGGTGTGTAAAGAGGATGGTTGATATAATAAGCAAGCCAGGCAGCAAATCCCCAGTAATAGAAACAATTCTGTAAAAACAAAAACAAAAAAAGGAAAAGGGGGGAAGCCATTTATATTTGTGTTAATGTTTTACATTATGTGGGGCTATTGCTACGATTTAATCCATGTACGTTTGTGATGCATATCCATACCAATTCCCGGGTATCATTTCTTTGTGACACCTTTATGTGGCTAAGAAGCAAATCCTAGGTAGGGGCTATGCAAGAAATGTCTCTGTTCTCAATGGTTCTTATTAAGTTCTATGGAACAAGCCAACAGAGCATTCCTAAAGTGATTGTGTGGTTTGCGCCATCCAGAAAAGGAGGAGGGGGGCACTTTCAATTCTCTCCTGTTGACACTAATAGGTGAGGAACTGGTCTACCAGTTCCAGGGCTGGCCTTTTTTTTTTTTACCCTTTCTGGGAAACAGCAGCTTTGGCAAATCCAAGGCCTTTCCCTGACCTGTCCTTGGAAGAAATTAGTTTCTGGCTCTACCATTTAACTTTCCACCATTGGTCCAGGTGGATCTCCCACAGAGAGGGAGGTCATCATAATCCTACAGCCCCTCAGTCCAGGGAACACAAAATTGCTCCCTAAATTAGCAAGACAGTTGAGAGGAGGGACAAAGCTTTCTCTCTGCTCTTACCCTGAGGGAGAGACACCCACAAAAATGTATGCCTAAGAACAGAGCATACGGAAACGCCTCGTGTTTCTCCTGCCTTTATTGAGACAACCCCACTTCCTCTCAGTTATTTCACTATGAAACAGAAGACCATTCCAATTATTATTGCCCAGTGCTATTTTTCAAGAAAAATTGTTCTCTTAGAACGGCAATGGCGCCCACTTGAGAGGTGCCAGAACTCAGTTCTGGCGAGTTCTGACTGAAAAAAAGACCTGGACCTGCCCATTATTTGACAACATTCAGCCAAAAACCCCAAAATCTATAAATTTCAGAACAGAGGAGAAATTTTAAGGAAATAGCTCTTAAAATGAGAACATTTTCCTCACAGTTATTTGTTAAGCCTGGATTTGATGTTCATTTGCTTGTAGCACAGAGGAAAGTTCATAACTTTTAAATGCTTCTGACCCCAGAGTTAAGCTCCCTACTAGTGTTTATAATGCATTTAACGAGAGAACACAAGCCCCAATTTGTTATGTCTTTTACTCTAGAACTTTCTCTGTGCAGAAAGCACCCATGGGCTTTCCCCGCTAATGTTGGGAATTGTGGAAATCCCATTAAATGTGAATGAGCCACTGTTCTTAAGTGTCTTCAACCGAACAGACAGTTGCTCAAACGTTAATTTAACTTAGACCAAGGTAGGCTTTTTGTGATAATGTTCAACTACACATAGCAAAACTTGGTGCCCAAATACACCAAATACACTTTCTTTTCTTTTCCAATGCTAAGATAGCCTAATGCACTGAAGCAGCAGCTAATAAAAGTGAGTGGTCCCCAATACTGGTGTGAAACTTGGCAATGCAGGGCCTTGATCCCAGGCCAACTTCTTAAATGCAGCCACAGCCAAAAGCCTCTTATTCCTATCCAACAAAGCTCCACAGAGTATCATTGCTATCACTTATGTTTTCATTTACCCAGCCCCATCGCTTTAATAATTGTGATGTCCCCTTTTATATTTTTTTCAATAGTTAACGCAGCTGCAGCAGGTGATTTTTGTATTAATGCATTTTTGTATCATTGGGAGAAGAATGCTCATTCACTTCAGAGACCTCCAAATGTTGCTGGAACGCAACTTGCATCAGCCACATGGCCAACGTTCAGTGATGGTGGGAGCTGTCCAACAATGGCGCCTGCAATGCACGGGGTTGGACTAGATGACCCTCAGGCTCCCTTCTAGTTCTGTGATTCTAATATCTGAAAGGCCAGGTCAAGAAGTCCTAACTAACGCCCTATCTGCACTTTATAGGTAAATCAGCATCAAACCACTTTAAACAGCCAAAGAATCCTGGAAACTGTAATTTGTTAAGGGTGCTGAGACCGGTTAACAACACCCCCTCACAGAACTACAGTTGTACCTTGGATCCCGAATGCCTTGGTACTCAGACGTTTTGGCTCCCAAACCTGGAAGTTAGTGCGAATGTTCTTTGGAACCCAAACGTCCAACGGGGCCTCTGTGGCTTCCAATTGGCTACAGGAGCTTCCTGCAGCCAATCAGAAGCAGCGCTTTGGTTTCCGAACATTTTGGAAGTCAAACGGACTTCCGGAATGGATTCCGTTCGACTTCCAAGGTATGACTGTATAATTACCAGAGTAGTTTAACAATCAATCCCTTTTCCTAGGGACCTCTACCGGTTTAAAAATATTATGTGTGTCCTCACTTTGCATTGCGTAACTGTAGACGGTTCCACACTGTGGAATCTCTCAGGTGAGTATGCTAGAAGAAGATACAGAGAGATTTTTTTTACTAGGTCCTGACGATAACCAAAGCAGCTACTGTATAGGAAAGCCATCAGTGGCTATGATTGTTCTCACCCAATCTTGATGTTCTTCCAAGACAGAATAAAAATACTTTTTAAGGATAAGTATCTGCATTGGACCAGATCGAACGGTAAATGCTGTAATTAATGTGAACTACATAATAACATAAACCAGTCTGAATAACAGGCTGTAGAGTAAGTGATCTCCACTTTACCCGAAATTGATAGCAGTAATAAAATAACTGGCCAGCTGCCACTAGCCAACTTATTCTTCAGATGCATTGTCATTCAGCATTGGGCTTACTAGAAGCACTTAAAGCACAACCAAAAGGGCCTCTACGAACATCCCAGAGAGCTGTACTCTTAAGAGATGTATCCTATCCAAGGAGATCTACAGCCTTAAGTGGAAACTAAGAAAAAGTGCATGGAAAGATCACAGAAATCTTGGGTACCATATAGGTGAACATGTTCATGTGCAACATGAATAATCCTTGCTACTTTTTGTTTTTAAAATATTAAGTGGGGTTACAGGCAGGATGCAGCAGATCTAAGAAGAAAGAAACCGAAAATATTCATTTCATCACTGCCGTAGCAAGCACATTTGGATCCATTTCATTAGTTAAAAATCACTAACTTTTCTCTTCATATAGCCATATTAACAGGAACTGCTAACGGTTCTATGCAATTCCATCAGCCATTCTACACAATATATATCATAGCATTTCCAAAATAGAATTTTTACATGTCCAGGCCAAATAAAGTATTTTATTCAAGCTGTTTAATACAAGCTGTCATAAAACTTAATTATAAGCACGGGTAGATTTGCTGGAACAAGGCACTATGCGTTGCTGGTTCTATGGCCGAGTTCAGATGTTAACACCAGTCTACAACAAAAGCGCCTTGGGAATTGGGCTGCCACCAGAGACACATCAACGTCCATGCAATATGCACTCTGGGAATACCAGCATCTCCAAACATGGCCTTCCTACATGACCCACACCATCAAACAAAACGTAGTGACAAGACAAAAAACTCCCAAGTGTAGGCACTGTTTGTCAACCAACAGCGCTCCCATGTGAGTGGTTTCAGATCGTGAGCCCAGAAGTGGTCCCATATTTCCTGAAATCACCAAGGTCCTGTGGGTGCTACAAGCTGGCTCTCTAGAAGTTATTTCTGAAACAGGTACTGAGCACTGCAAGAAAGAGTAGTCAAACTGAATTCATGTGAAGGATACAGGCCTAGAAACACCAACAAGGCAGGCATTCACGCAAAGCAAGTTTTTTCCAATTGCCACCTGACAGAACAGCTTAACCAACTGTATTTCAAATGCACAGTCTAACCATTCTTATTTGCTATCTAGGTGGAATTATTTAATAATACTCTGCTTCCAGCGTATGTTTAAGATAGCTAAAGGCAGATTTTCTGTGAAGCGCTCTGCCCCTACCATTCAAAGATTTCAGCCAAGGAGGGTCTTTAAGACTCATAAAGACACAAGGAGCATCCGTTTTGATATAGTGTCACTTCACACTGTAGGTGAAATATAATATATATTCTCCACTAAATAATAATTTAAAAAGCACCACACTAGATGAGGAAAGGTAGTACATAAGGGTAGTACACACACTTTCTCCCAGGTGTATTTTATTTCCACCTTGAATGAGTTTTTGGCATGGGAAAGCATTCAAATAATTCAATACCCCATAAGCATTCTGAATGGTTCAGTTCCCCAAGGGCTACACCACATGATTTTATTTTATTTTTAATGTGAGGACTGGCCCTAGCATGCTATATAGATCAGAGCTTAAACCCAGAGTGTGTTCACAGAGAAAAGCAGAAAATGCAGAACATGTCTATGGGCTAGAAAACACCAGACGTTTCCTTCACAGGGTGGTACCTCAGAGCACATCAGTGGAAGCCACAGATCATGTCATGATGATATCACAATTCCCACTAACGTTATCAGGACAGAAGGGACCAATTGGGGAAGATGATAATAACTTCTATCCCTGTTGCTTCTCACTTGTCAGTCTGGGCAAGGACCACATGGGTCATGTCTCAGGGGGAAGGCGTGTGAGAGATAAGCAACATAAAAAGAAAATAAAACAACTTTCCAAACTGTACAGCGTTCACCAACAATTATTGCTGCAGTTCAAATTTCTCATTCTCAAAAACAGTCCCGTCTCCTCTTTCAGGTGGAGAAGACTAACAATGAAGCAACTGAGAAGACAAGACTATTGGGGAAACAAGTTGTGAAGGAAAACAGCAGCCCTAGAGAGTGGGGCGTAGGGAACCTGAACATGGGCAAGAGAAAGGCGCAAGGGCTCAGGCCATGTGGCAACACTGCGGAGATGTAGGGACAGAGAGGAGTGAAAGCTGGAAGGAATATGGCAGAGTGGCTGGGAGAGGGTACTTTATGTGTGGCAGTCGCTATGGGTTCTTGAAGGTGACCTGGAAGTAAATGGGGCTGAACTAGGAGACGCTACAGGACAGCGCAGGAGTCCCATGCCAATTTTTCAAATAGGTTTTACTGTGCAATGACATCAACATGCAGTGTGTTTTTCTGCTCTCATCAATGGCTGCAGAGACGCCAACTTGCAAGGGAGATGGAGGGCCTTGATGGCACGCATGCGCACATCAGAACAGAGGAGCCGGAGCTGAACATGGCGGTAGCGCAGCTTCAATGGCCGGAGGCTCCTCCTCTCTAACTCCTCTCCTCCTGCCACTGGCCTGGGGCTGCTTCCCGTCTTTCCCTTACACAACAGGAAGAGGAGCCACTAGCCATTGGCACCACACTGGGCTCCACGATTGGCCTCCTCTTCCCCTCATGGCGGGTGGCAGTGGCAGGTGGAGGAGTCAACTACTGAAGCCACGCTCAGCTCCATGCTTGCCCTCATATTTTTAACATTGGGGGTCCCAGTTCCCCCCCAAAAACATTATTGGCCCCCCACAAAGAGCTGGGCCCCTAGGAATCCAACAGGGGGGCTGTCATTTTCAACAACAGGCCTACATCAAGTGTCAAGCCCAGTTCCAGCTTGTTTGCTGCAATAAGCCCACTAGCTCCCTAGATGGAGCCAAAAGTAAGCTCAGGAGCATAGGAAACTGCCTTATATGGCACCAGGCCATTGGTCCATCTAACTCAGAACTGTAAACAAGGACTGGCAGAGGCTTCCCCTGATTTCCCAGCCCTAGCTGGAGAAGCTGGGGATTGAACCCGGGACCTTTGCTATGCAAAACACTGAGCTGAGGAAACTCACACTGTCAAGGAGGACCTTTGCGCCGGGCTAGAAGGGATTAAGTGGCTATAGAGCAACAGTCTATGGAAGAAATAAAAATGGTAATGTGGAAAAAATAAGCTTCAGTAGTGAGGTGTTAATGTTAACAGGTCACATCGATGTTAACATTTGTGAGTGGCAGGTGGCAGCACCGTGCCCCGAAAGCCGTGCCAGGGATTTGGTGACTGCCGTGCTGAAGGTGGCGGCCAGATCTGAATTTTACAGAAGGGCTGTGAGTAGATTGTGTGGCAAATTTACCTTAACAATATTCCTCAGTGGCATAGTCCCATGGGAGAACCGATGAACAAATATTGTTTCAATCAACCTTTTGATGTAGTGGAAAGAATGGCAGATACATGCCAGGCTAGAAACAGCAAGATAAAAGCGTTTCAGAAAGCTAGAGAGACAAATACGGCAAGACATTTCGGAATAAAGTTGCGGCAAACCCAAGAATTAAATCCTCTGGCCTTAGAAGTGCGACTTACTTAACTACGGGGTGCCGGCTCGAGGGAAACCTGTCATCCAGGCCATAGATAAAAGGCATACGGAAATAAAACGCAAAATAGATGAACAATGGGCCCGTATATTCTATCAAGAATACCTGCAAAAAAGAGAGAGGTGGTTAGGTGGTTACCACGGCAATTCTCAACAGCACTGGATGCCAGGGAACAGGAAACTGAGGTCCCCAATATGGCACCTGTGGGGACCCTCAGACATGGCATCTGTCAAGGCCCCTTTATTTAGGTGTGTATTGGTGGGCAGGTTGCTTGTTTTGAGGGAGGTTGTTGTCTTGCTTTCTTGTGTGTTGTTTTTCATGGGTGGGCATAAAGCTGGTCTTGTCTGTTTTGGGGGGAGGCAGGCATTTTGTCTGGGTTTATTGGGGGGGAAGGGTCCTGAGCATCAAAAGATTTTCAAGTGGGCCCCTGGGGCAAACAATTAAAAAATGGGGGGGGGGCTGCTTTAGTCAAGACGTTGGCCATGGCTTGGTTCCTTACGCCAACACTGTATGCTGTTATTCCAATCAGTATGGATGTCGAACAAGCATTTGCTATTTCATACACACACAGTTTGTTCCAGCATTTTATCCCTATCCATGCAAAACCACATTGAAGTGGGCATATAGCATGGATTGGATGAACGCCCCCCAAAAGTCAGGCAGCTTTATAAGGTCCTACATGATTTTTTGTGGGGTGGGGTGGGGACTGAGAACACAATTTGGCATGTGAGTAAACTAAGCTGCTTAAAGAATTCTGCAGCCTTCGTGTCTCTGAAGACGTGAATTGCAAGTTCTGGTGAAAACTCAGAAACCAGAGCGGAATATCTAGTCATCCGGCCTTTGGGTGCCTTATCCTTCCTCTAAAAAGTGCAAGTAGAATAAGACAACTAACGATGCAAAAACGCTCAAACTGCACAATTCACAGAGATTGTATAACTTGGGTTATCCTGGCAGGATGAAAGGCACAAGACACCTAGTCCTAAATTTGGCTCCGCATGAGCCACTTACTTCCTCTTAATGCCACGGATTCCAACACATTGCTAGTTCCTTCGCTTCCCCTCCTTCCCCTCTCCCCATGTCCCCTCTCACAGCATGTGCTTATGTTGGAACCCAGCCAAGGACGCCTCCATCTGTGCAGGAATGTCCAAATGAGAAGAAGCTTGGAGGATGAGAAACAGTTATGCCAGCAGTAGAGAACTTAGGTGTGAATTATACTATTTATATACATATAATATTCACATTTCAAACTACTGCTTTCAGCTTTGTAAGTTACTAGCACTATAACAGGGCATATTAAAGAGGAAGCAGGAAGGTATTGGGGCAGGGGCAGGGGAGGGGGGGAGCTTTGAATAGCAAATTCATTATTTCCTGTTCCCACAGATTCTGGCTTTGCCTTTGTAAAAGCTCCCATGCTATCTTTTCCAATCAGGCCAATGTGTGTCTTGAACAGGTGTGACAGACAGAAGTCAACTGGGGAAATATCTATGTCCTTATGTCTCGGAAACACTTCACCTGTTGAATTTCTGCAGGCACCGGGGCTCAGTCAAAAAAAAAGGAAGAAGGAACCAGGGTCACTATTCTGTCGCTGACGGTCCTGTTCAATAGGACTGGGACGGGCAGCTGGCCTGCCTCTGGGTCTCTTGCCCTAATTTAGGAAAACCTGATCCCTGTGTTGTTGTTTCTTGCAACACCCCCTAATTGCCATTGCCTTCCACAAGCTGTGTTTTGTCGTGTTGCCAAGCAACCACTGCTGCTTTGCGATGTGTTTGCCTGCCAAGTATTTGTGGCAATTCTATGCCCCCCCCCCCCGCCGCCGCCCTTGGATTCTTCACCCCACCATCTTATAAATCAGACACACACAAAAAGGAGGGGAGAGCAAACAAGAGAGAAAGAAAAATATGGCAGGGTTGAAGAGAGACTCCTACCAATTGTGCTAGTTGGCAAACCAAAGCACGATTGGGGACTTGACCACCAGCACAAGGAGAAAGTGATGCAAGGATGAATTAAGGCAAACATTAAAACATTCGAGGCTTTGAAGCTCACCATTGTCCATCCTATCTGGGGCCCTAAATCTTTAAAATAGAGCGTAGCGGTTGTGCCAACAGGGAGCAGCTGAAGGGCTTCTTCATCCCTCAGTGATTTTCCTTCTGAGAAGAAGAGAGGAAAAATTTAAGGGGCTTGACAGCCGAAGAGGAACGCTGAAGCATATGACTCCTAATCAAAAAGCCTGCATTTCCCGTTGACCTAATAACACTTTTGCATTTATGGCAATCAGCCTTGGCTGAAAAGCAGCTTATTGCTCCAATTAAATTCCATGTTCACTCAGAGCAGGGGGCGAGGGAGTGTGAGAACGATATACAGCCTTACTGACTAGGCTTAGGCGATATCTGGTTTTCAACATTGTGGTTTATCCCCAGCTAAACATTGTGATATACTGATAGATCACGATATCTGAAATAAGGATAGAGCTATGTAGAGGCATTGGCTGGCTCCAGGGTTTGTCTCTTTTGTGATTCTTGCATAGCACACAGACACACACATCATGATTTGTGATATATTGCCAGGTCAAAAATTATGGAACGAGTATCATGATTTGGAATTCAAACCAGTTTGGGAAGATGCAAGGATATACTGATCAGCCCTACCACTGACCCGTCTAGTGTAGAACTGACTACTCCCCACATGCAGCAGCTCTCCGCTGGCTCAGGCAAGGATATTTCCCAGTCCCAATAGCCAAAAAACCCTAAACACAAGATGTCAAGAGTTGACCAATGATCCTGAGAAAGGCAAAGCAATAGAACTATGGCCTCTCCCATAAGCACATTGTCTGGAGTAGCTTGAATAGCCGAAGAGATAAAAAGTGTAGCAGTAAGTGTTACATGACAACTGTTTTATATATGCACGCATGGTTTTGTACCACCACTCTTTCTCCAGTGTCCTGCCCAAGGCCAGCTGCGGATGGTAGTAAAGTGGGGTGTCTCCCAAGAGCCCAAGACGAGAAAAGCACCTGCTGGCCTGACAGCATCGCCATTCTTACTTTGCACAGAGAACCGAACAAGGACAGAAGACTGCAAGAGACATTCTCAGCTTGCATGGCCTGCCTCTTCCAGGTTAAGTCCTCGCTCCATCCCTTGAGCTCTGTTTTACCCAAGCATACATGCGATAAACATGGAGGCAACCATTGGTCTATCTACGACTGCAGGATTATAGACTTCTCTTGATTGACAGATCCTTTAATGTTACTGGAGTTTCGTAGTGTCTGTGGCTACTAATTAACACTAATACATCTTTTGGATGTCACAGCAATATTGTAATGGGTTTTTGCTTTTCCTATAAACTGCTCCAAGATAAGAAAAGTGGTATTTAAATGAAATAATAAGAATAATACTTCACTATAAAATACTTACTGGGATCAAGCCTTATAGACTGCCTTGAGGGATACCACTGAGGATCTGTAGGGACAAAAAAAATCACACAACCTTAATAATAATAATAATAATAATAATAATAATAATAATAAAGTCTGCTCAGTTTCCTAGCACTGGGGCAGGGGTGTCTGTGCCACAAACAGAGAACTTCTGAATTTACAAATATTAGTAAATTACCAAATTGGTGGAAGGGCAACCAAGGAAGGGGGTGTATAACTACTTTTTTGTACAGGTTTACTAGAATTGTTTCAAAGTGCATAAAATAAGATACATGGCTTGTATGACATCAGTGGCGCTGAGGCTCCATACAATGACATATAATTCAAGCATTTCTGGGAAGCTTGCCTCACTTTTTAAACAGATTCTTTTGAAAAATACATATACTTACATAATTTATGGAACATTAGCCTGATATCACTTATTGTAGCATTTGGCTCAACCTAGGTAACAAAAAATATATATCTATAAGCATGCAGGCATTCAAAAAAAGGCTTTTCAAGCTAATCAGTTCCTTTTTTACATTTTAGGAAACAGGAAATTAAGGGTGAGCTTCCCTATCTGTGATATGGAGGGAAATGATACTGATCCATCTCAAACAGGATGCTTTAAACAATTACTAAGAAAATATAACTAAAGCACACGGATCACTCAAAATTCAGTTAAATTGCAGTAATAACATTATGATTACTTACCTTTTCCAAAAAGCATAATTGTTGCTTTGTCTTCCAATCAAGGATTTCAACCTAAGAGAAAATACCAAGTGAATAAATCAGCTAGAACAATCTCGCCGTGACGGCTTCTTGTAGCTGTGTGAACAGGAAACAGTGATCAGACTAACAGTTGTTAAGCTGGTTGCTAAGCCATATTCTGCAACCAGGGGGTGTACATAAGCTTTTTAGCTTCACAGAATGTTAACTGTGATCCATAGTCACTGTAGGATAACAACAGAGTGGCACCTAACTAGCAAGTGGAAATTATTAGGTCTTGGAGATACCTGGTTTTCAACACCATGACGTATCACCAGACAAAAAATCTGAAATACTGATATATCACAGTGTCTGAAATAAGGATGGAGCTATGTAGAGGCATTGGCTGGCTTCGTGGTCCGTCCCCCCCTTGTGACTTTTGAATAGAGCACACACCATGATTTGTGATATATTGCCAGGTCAAAAATTATGAAACCAGTGTCATGACATGGACTTGAAACCAGTTTTGGGCAATTTATCACCCTGCTCTAACACACATCATGATTCGCAGTATATTGCCAGGCCGAAAACTATGAAACTGGTATCACAATATGGACTTGAAACCGGTTTCTCATGATATATGAAAATTATCCATGAAATTATCCATGCTGTGCTAAGGATCCTGCAGCGCTGAAGAAATAAGCACATGCTGTTGTGTCAATGTAGTGTCTGGAATGGTGTAAGGAAGTTCATCCATTCTATGCACTGTTTCCAGCCGTATTTGCATTGTATATGAACTTGGTGTAACAGTGCCCTTGCTAGTGCTTATTATTATAGAATCATAGAATTGTAGAGTTGGATGGGACCCTCTAGTCCAGGCATGTCCAAAATCAGTTTTGAGGGTATAATCTGGCCCGCCGGTCGGTTCAATCCAGCCCCTGTGGTAGTTTATTTCCTGGGGTAAAATCCTTCAATCTTAAAAAAAGCTCAACAACTTTCAACTTTGGGGTAAAATCCTTAAAAAAGGTTAACTTTGGCTTCATCAAATCTGGCCCTCTTTGAAAAAAGTTTGGACACCACTGCGTCTAGTCCAACCCCCTGCAATGCTAGCACAGAGGTGTTATAGTGCGCTATCTTGTCACCACCATGTTCCAGATGGTTCCACCACGTTCCAGGTGGTTCCTTGACTCAGTGAACTTTTACATCAGCTTGATATGTCATTGCATCCCACCCTGAAATTTTATTTGCTGAGGAAGCAAATTCAAAAGAGCTTATTTCTGGGAAGACATGTATACCATATTACATAGGATTGCACTGCATGTATACTATTGTTACAGGAGTGGTATTTTCCCCCCTCATGAATTAGACCACATTTCTTTAGTACAGCATACAGTGGGACCTTGGTTCTTGAACTTAATCCATTCTGGGAGTCCGTTCAAACCATCCAAAAACCAAGGCCTGGCTTCCGATTGGCTGCAGGAGCTTCCTGAACTCAATTGGAAGCTGTGTTGGACATTCGGCTTCCGAAAAACGTTTGCAAACCGGGACACTCACTTCTGGATTTGAAGCGTTCAGGAGCCGATTTTTTCAACAACTAAGCCATTTGAGAATCAAGGTACCACTGTACAACGTATTTTCCCAATGAACCGCTAAGTCAAATTATGCTGCTATGAGTATGCAATGTTGTAAGTGGGACATAAACCTTGAAATAATTAAATTTCTCAAATGCTCATAGGCCTTTTTTTTTTTTTTTTTTGCAGTTGGAACTCGCCAGAACTTAGGCACCTCTCAGGTGGACGCTATTGCCATTCTAAGAGAACAAGGGAGGTTTTCATGGTAAGTTCTGGAACTTCGTTTTTCTAGAAAATGACATTTGTTTAAAAGTTGTAAGAGCAATTGCAGGAATACTGTGGGCCTAATTACCACCTCTTCCCATTTATGGTTAGCCACTTGGATCCCAGCCCTTTCCTGTTGCTAGATTGTCCTACTTGGTACTTACAACCAAATACCATATTGATTCCCCCCCCCCCCCCAAAAAAATCACTCATGAGAAAAATGCTTACTTTGCAATCTATGAACAAGCAGGCTGGGATAAGAGCAGTGCAAAGTGAATTAATCCTGCCTGTGCTGTTATAAAGTGCTTGTGTAAGTGAGCCTCCTTTTGATTTAATTAAAGCAAGAGCATTAATTTCTCCTTATACCCCAAGCACCTGATTACTTCTTAGTAGTCAAATTAATCTTTCCAAGCATTTCTCCATGTAAGTCTATTTTCAGATCAAAATTCGTCTGCCAGAGTTGGCAATAAACCATGCCAGGGAACTATTTCTTTGCAATTGTCTGTTGCCAAGCAGCAGCACTGGAGGAAATACAAACAGATGCTTGACTGGAACAGTTAGATGAGCATCCACTGAAGAAAGGTTTATTGAGTAGAACAACATCTGCAAAAGACCATCTGATTGTGCAGGGATCACTACTCACACAATGCACATGCACGCACACAACTGTATATGCAAAGATGCAGCTTTGTAGACTGTCTAGATCACACAGTTGGCGCTGTGGGTTAAACCACAGAGCCTAGGACTTGCCGATCAGAAGGTCGGCGGTTCGAATCCCCGCAACGGGGTGAGCTCCCATTGCTCGGTCCCTGCTCCTGCCAACCTACCACTTCGAAAGCACATCAAAGTGCAAGTAGATAAATAGGTACCGCTCCGGCGGGAAGGTAAACAGCATTTCCGTGTGCTGCTCTGGTTCACCAGAAGCGGCTTAGTCCTGCTGGCCACATGACCTGGAAGCTGTACGCCGGCTTCCTCGGCCAGTAAAGCAAGATGAGCGCCGCAACCCCAGAGTCGGCCATGACTGGACCTAATGGTCAGGGGTCCCTTTACCTTTACTTTACAGTAGTGGGTTTTTCCTGTTCTATACTACACTGCAATATCTGCTGCTTGCAAACTTTATAAAACAATGCCAGTGTGGAACAAACATCTTAACATTCACCCACACACCCAGACTCTTTGCCTTGGGCTCCCAAGTGCCCTCTCTGCATTGTGCCATGTGTAGCAATGGAACCAAAACCCGAGAAAGCATACGATTCCAACCAACCCTTACACACTCCCAGGTCTGCCTATAAATTCCCGCCTCATGCGCCAGCAATGTCCTGATGGAATATGGGTTACCTGGTACCAGCATCCCGCCAGCCTAGTTTTGTACCTCACTGGCACAGGGAGAAACCAGTTAGAAGCCATTTGCATTGGCACAGTTCAGGAGAACAGCCCTTTCCTACACAGGACGGGAGTGTAAGAAATTTGGCTGTGTCTTCATTTTTTAAAACTGCTGTTTTGGAAAACACAATTTGAGCCACCTCTCTCTAAAAAAAATCGAAGTTGCTATTGGTCCCAGAAGCTACGTGACTCAGCATAGCTCTCACCGCTTAAAACTGCTATTTCTCCAATAACTCGAGCCCACCAGTGATAGCAAACAGCTTTCCAAATAACTCAGCAAAACAAGAACCCCCCACTAATATCAGTTAGGGTGGCAGGGGGGATAAATTATTGAGGAAGAGCTTGCTTTTTATTCGTCAAGTACAAATGCTTTTCTTTCGGAAAGAAATACGTGCACTGGAATGACCTATTTCCAAGCCTAGTTTGGATGCAAAAGCCCTCTAAGGAAGCCAACACAGTGAATTCCTGCTCATTTAATATTAGTACTTCTCATAATTTGCCTTTGGACTCTGTAAAACAGACCTACCCATGCCAAAATGCAGCCCAAATATGGCAACTCACCAGGCCTCTAGAAGACTCCTATTTTTCCTGGTTGTCTGGACTCCGAAAACAGGGCACTTGTCAAGGGCCTGGCAAGTCACAATACATGACTGATGGGTTGTGTTCAACTGGGTTGGTTGGAGGTCATGCCAGGTCTCCTGCAGAGAGGCTTTCTTTGCAAGACACGTGCTTATTAATTTTTATATTGTGTTATCCAGAATATAAGATTTCAGAGTCCTGATCCAGACAGCTCCAAACCCTACAGATGACTCAAGTTAAGTGCTGCTGCTCATAATGTTTTTGACAAAAAACTATTCAATGTATTATTGATGGGTTTGATTCCACACATTATGGGATTGGTCTGCATTATTTAGTTGAGAGGAAAGGCTCATCCCTTTTATGGGTAATTCAGGACTGTGTATCTTATTTGCAGATCACAGGCGCTTGTTAAATATCCTGGTAACTTATCTTTCTCTAGTAAAAGAATCTAAACTTTCTGAGCTGCAGAAAGGTAAACAAACAAACCCGAAGCAAGGCACATGCCCAAATGTTGGTCATAAAGGGTGCTTACAGACCGTCACTATTTTGTAGGTGGGATTCAGTGGTGTGCCAACAAATTCTGGTTCTGCAATTAATCTGGTGCTCTTGCACAGCAAACCCACTTCCAAGCAAAATTAAGGAGCAAAGTGTTGGAAATTGTAATGGAAAGTGTGGGATTAACAATTGTTTGAGACAGGAGTGCCTGGCGTACTCTGGTCCACGGGGTCACGAAGAGTCGGACACGACTAAACAACAACAACAACGTTCATCACCATCTAAACAACAGTCTCAAGGCAATTTACTAAAGGTAATTAAAAATCATAATACATTTGAAAGAAAACTAAAACCATACAAAGCATGGTTCATTGTTGATTCATTATTGTGCATTCTCGTGTCTAATTTTTTCTTCACAGGTACTGACTATGCCTATCTGTAGAACACCTATGGACACAGCATTGGTCCAAAATATGAAATATCTCATGTGCAAGTGCACACTGAAATGAACCACTGCCCTGTGAATTTTTCTTGTTCTCCAGTGTTTTTGCCAACTGTTATTATTTCTGAGTACAAATGTGTAGTATGCACTTCTCTTTGGATCAAGGCCTGAAATAGTTTGTTTTTTTGAGTGGGGTAAAGGTAAAGGCAAAGGGACCCCTGACCATTAGGTCCAGTCGTGGCCGACTCTGGGGTTGTGGCGCTCATCTCGCTTTACTGGCTGAGGGAGCCGGCGTACAGCTTCCAGGTCATGTGGCCAGCATAACTAAGCTACTTCTGGCAAACCAGAGCAGCACACGGAAACGCCGTTTACCTTCCCGCTGGAGCGGTACCTATTTATCTACTTGTACTTTGACGTTATTTTGAACTGCTAGGTTGGCAGGGGTAGAGCAGGCAATTAATTTCCAATATTGTTTAGGTGCTTTGAAAAATATTCTATACAAGTATTTCAAGATTAGAAGCTGAGAACAAACTCACTGTTTTAAGATTGGCCACAGGATGTTATTGTTGTTTTTCTGAAACACCTTAAGTTGTTAAATCACCATGCTCAATTAAGATTACATATGCTCAAATGCAGCTCAGATTGCACAACACAAAACCTGACAAGGCAGGTGGCGGTTTAGTCTTCCAGGAAGTTGCCATCGTTGTGGCCACTGCAATTTCACCTTCACCTATTAGTCTGAAACAAAATCTATGTTCTATTTTCAGTCATAATATACCCAACCCTCTTATAAGCACAAAAGACACTGTTAGCACACTTAGCATGCTAATGAAGGCATGTATAAGATGACAAAGCACAAAATTGGGAGATTTGCTGAAAAGCAGTAGTTTCGCCAATTTCCAAAACAAGCAACCAGAGATTGCTTCAGCACCACATTAAACAAAACCATGTTTGGGCTTAGTGTGTGGTTTGAACCCAGACAAAACACAAGCCATAAACCATAGGAGAAACTTTGGTAACCGACAGCCTGAGAGTCCTCCCTACCTCCTGGCAAAGGAGCTGGGATGCCAAGGAATGTTAACGAAAATCCCAACTTGTCAAACATAAAACAGTTGGCACGAACCAACCTCCTTTTGGAGTGCTCCTCGCGGGCACAGCTTCTCCTTCGATAGCAGAAGACAGGGCTAAGTGGAGGGACACCCACATTCTCTCCAGAATAGTTGATCAGTTGAATTGTTTTGCCTGGCTGCAGCAGCAAAGGGGAACGTCTGATTGGGTCCAATTGGATCTACCCCTTTCAGCCTGCGAGGCCCTTTCTGACAAGCTACACCTACCTGCCCCTACATCTGATGTCAGGCAAGCAAAGAGGCATGCTCACAGCACAAGGAAACTTGTCAGGCAGAGGCACTCAATGGGTTTGGGTTCGGCAAGGAGCATGGCCTGCAGAGAGTCTGAAGGGCCAGTTAGAGGGGTGTGTTTGGCCTCCAAACCCAAGGTTCCCATCTCTTGTCATAAAAGCCCTTTGTTGTTCTTAGAAAACTAGGTCGTCAAAGGTGGCAACCATCTATTCTTCAAACACGGGCAAACGTTAGTGCAGCAGCTATTACTAGTAGGAAGATGTGACAGCCAAGTAGGCAGGTAATCAAGAAAGGGATGCCTGCAGATATTTATTACACAAATATGGATAGTCAAAGGAGGCTGCCTAATATCAAGTCAGGTCCATCTAGCTTAGTATTGTCAACACTGTCTGGCAGCAGCTCTCCAGCGTTCTGAGCGGTCTTTCACAGCCCTACCTGGAGATGCTGGGAGTTGAACCAGGACTTTCTGAAAGCAAAACAGTTCCTTTACCACTGTGCTATGGCCCTTCCCGGAAATCTGTAGTCCATGAATACAGTCGCATGCCTGCCAACATGCATGTGTTGGCTCACTCTTTTAGTGTAAAGGGTTTTTTAAGCTTTTTGCAGAGCAGAAAAAGGTACCGTATGTTTGCTGTGGCATGCAAAGTGTATACTCCTTTGTGCCATGGCAGTGGCTGCCCATGACCCAGGAGGTACCAGAATGCCAAGAAAAGTCATTCTCTTCCCACAGAGACATAGAACTCTTGGGCTTTGCTATAGCTATGGGAGACACCAGCACCTACAAAACCCCAAAACATCAGACAAGGTTCCTGCTCAGGAAAGGACACCAAAATCTGCTGGTAAGACACAACCCACCCTGTACCTCCCCCATCCCAAGCCTGATGGGTCAGGAGGACACAGGACCAACTAAAGGTAAGATGCAACAGCAAACACTAGATATCAGGTGGGTCTCCAAGTGCAGCTTGGTCTAAAAGTGGGTCCTCCTAGGTCTTCAGACTTTAGGAGGAGTTTAAAGGCCATGCCCCCCTAAGCACGCTGGAGAGGAAACAAGTCCTAGTGGTTGCAGCAAGACAACGTGTTTACGGATCCAGCGGCAGTGCCGGGTTCCGGCTGGCTCCAATGCAGAGAGAGCAGTGCTGCTCCTTCCCCCGCCCATCATCATCATCAAGGCACCCGCCGGCGAGGGACCCTTTGCGAGCCAGCCCAAGAATGGAAGGCGCAGGCGCAGCCTTCTTCCTTGCATCTCCGGAACCCTGGGTCCCCTTGGGGGTTTCGCCCCAGCCCCACTGACGCGTCCTCCTCCTCCCTAGCGCAGGCTCGCGGGGGACACCCACCTCGAAGAAAGTAATCCTGCTGCCCATTTTGCAGGCGGCCGCCCGGCCCCGACTCCAGCTGCCGGCGTAGGGGATGCAATCGGCACCGCCGACGGCGGCGCCACCTCCTCCTCCACCACCTCCTGCTCCCGTCTGCGCCGCGGATGCACTTTAATTGGGGGGCCCCCGGCCGGTCTTCCGGCCGGTCAGGTGATTCCTTAGCCCCAGGAGGAGGAAGCCCTGCAGGGAAGAAGGTGGAGGGCGCGTCCAGACCGGGGCGGGCAGCGGTGCTCGGCCAGCTTACGCCTTCATCCATCACTCCCGCCCCATCCCCTGGAGGGAGAAGGATGGAGGAGGAGGTGGTGCCGCCGCCACCGCTGCTACTGCCGCTGCTGCATGCAGCCAGGGTGCGCTCAGCTCCTCAGCAGCTCCGCAGCAAAAAGGGGGGAAAGCAGAGACCCGGAGGGGCGGCGAAGGTTTGCTGCTGCTGCTGCTGCTGCTGGGCGCGGCTTTGCGCCACGCGCGAGGCGCACAGAAACGCGCGGGAACGTCCACCTGGCCTCTCCATGTGCCTTGGGTTTCCTCACGTGACTACTCACGTCTGGTCGAGTGTTTGTTTGCTTAATATGTCTTAATACCTCGCTTTTCCTCAGAGAAGTTCGAAGCAGCTCACAAACAAGAACCAGAAAATAAAATATGAAACACAACAGCACTTTTTTTTTATCCTCCTGGGTTGCTTGCCACCTTGGTAATAAATTCAGCAAGCCCGTTATGTATTCACACAACAACCACGTGAAGGAAAGAGAGACAGTGGCTGACCCCAGATCCACCCAATGAGCTTCCTAGCCGAGAAGGATTAAGAATAAAAGGCCTCCCCTCAACAAATTTACCCCCAACTCTGCTACCTCGTATTGAGAGTCAGTCCTCAGTTCATTTACCGAGGTAGCTGTGGTGGTGAATACGAATTCCTGTGACCCGCGTGTGGGGCTAAATAGCAAAAGAAGCGGCAGGCAGTCTGGATTCAAAATGTGGGACCTTGCACACTCTCCAGCAGGAGAGAGCCCCCAATAGCCCAGTTTAAACACGCAAAAATCAAGCAGTGGTATAGTTAGGTTTTTCGACCCTTTTATCCTGCCAGCTTGCAAATACAGCACTCTACCCTTTTGCAATCAACAGACCACACCCTATTAAGTAAATTTAAAACGCTTTACTTACAAAATGTTCCAAAGGTCAGATTCGTGCATTTATCCAAGAAGCAGCAGGATACTGGCAGAATACTTTTGGATAGAAAATACAGAAAGATGGCTTCAAACACATGCTTTAAGCTTGCAACAAAGCTTGGATATGCCTTCCTTGGTCAATTAAAATGCCACAGAGAGAAGAAACAGGAATTCCTCCTCATGGAAAAGAGGGGGAGTGACTTAGCTGAGACTAGGAATCCACTCTGTCGTTTTAACCCCTTCATTAGCACTCATGCATAGTTATGTATTTGACTGCAATTCCCCATACAGTACACTGGTACCTCTGGTTACGTACTTAATTTGTTCCGGAGGTCCGTTCTTAATCTGAAACTGTTCTTAACCTGAAGCACCACTTTAGCTAATGGGGCCTCCCACTGCTGCCGCGCAATTTCTGTTCTCATCCTGAAGCAAAGTTCTTAACCCGAGGTATTATTTCTGGGTTAGTGGAGTCTATAACCTGAAGCATATGTAACCTGAGGTACCACTGTTGTGGTAAGCAACATGCCTTTGGGTACTAGTGGAGATGCTGTAACTACTCATAGCCCAAGAGTGGGGATCCTGTGTCCCTCCAGATGTTATTGAACTACAGCTCACATCAGCTCTAGCAACTATGGCCCGTGGCCAGGGATGAGGGGAGTTGTAGTTCAGCAACATCTGGAGAGTGAAAGTTTCCCCACACAACTGACATAGATTCTATGTTGTCTATGTCATATCATCATCACATGTATTTTGTCCCCGATAGGACTCAAGGCAGCCACGTTGGCTGGCTGTAGCTCTCTGGAGTTTCAGACAGAGCTCTTTCCCAGCCTTACCTAGAGAAGCTGAGGACTGAACCTTCTTCTGCAGGCAATCCTGTATGCAACAGTACTGAGCTGTCTGCTTTTGCCCCAAATGCAGACTCAGCACCTGCATGATTGGAATCCATGTCAGGTGCTCTTGACTGAGGCCTGTCTGCTTCTCCATCCCATTAAGACCACTGCAGACTAGGTAAGTGTCCAAATTGGGCCTTGAATACTTGCAGCTGAATATGCAACTCCATGCACAGATGCAAATCATCACTCGATGTAACAGGCATAACACAATGAACATGCATGGGTGAGGAAGCCTAGAAACAACTGTCATATCAGTCTAACCAGATATTTATCTCCTTTTTTATTTTATGAATATTTTACAGAGTTTTATCAGTTACAAAAACATTAAACAAGGCACAGTAAATATATGGTACAGGTTGGGATGTTAAGTAGTTCCAGTTAGTGGGTTGCATTCAACTAAGCTATACTCAGAGTAGAGCAATTTAAATAAATAGGCCTAAGTTTGTCATGTTCATGAATTTCAATAGGTTTACTCTGAGTAGGCCTAGCATTAGATACAGCCCAGTATTTTGCAGGTGGAATTTGAATGTATACAGTACTAGGAAATTCAGATTTGTGCAATTAAGGTGGATTTAAATGCTCTGTTGCCCTTGCACAATAAATCCTTTTTTAAAAAAGAAGCCATCTTTTTGCAGTTAGGTGAAATGCATTGACACGTGTGTAATTGACAAAAGATTAATGGGAAGACATATAAAAAGTCCCTCAAAGAAATCAGAACAAATGCTTGATAAAGACCAAATAAAATATAACCTCTGCTTCTGACCAGTTCTGCCAGCATACATTTTGTGCCAGCAGCATATTTCCAGTTCTGCCAACATGAAGCTGCCAGCACATCCTATAGCCCCCTCAAGTCAAGGGAAATCAAGTACAGAATTGGGTCCCTAATTGTGCCTCATGCCTACCAGAAAACAACTACCGTATTTTTCGCACCATTGGACGCACCGGACCATAGGACGCACCGGATCATAGGAGGGGGAGAACAGGGAAAAAAATTTTTTTCTTGTTCTCTCCCTCTAAAACAAGGTGCGTTCAAGGTACCTATTTTTTGGGGGGGGGGGGAAATAAAGAAAAAAAAATCCCTCCCCAGGCACGGGGCAGGCGTGGGGGAAGCCCGAGCTTCCCCCGACCCCAACCCCCAGAACAGCCTGCTATCCGCAAGCCTAGGGAACCGAGCCGGTCTCCCCAGGCTTGTGGAGAGGTGCGCGAAGCCCGGGCGCGCTCTTCAGTGCGCACCAGGCTTCGGAATGCAGGCAGCTCCGCGCCACCCTCCCGAGCCCCGCGCGGCTTCACGCCGGGATCGGGAGGGTGGCGCGGAGCTGCAGGAAGCCCTGGGGCGCAGGCAGCTCCGCGCCACCCTCCGGAGCCCTGCGCGGCTTCGCGCGGGGGTCTGGAGGGTGGCGCGGAGCTGCAAAAAGCCCTGGAGCTCAGGCAGCTCCGCGCTACCCTCCGGAGCCCCGCGCAGCTTCGCGCCGGGATCGGGAGGGTGGCGCGGAGCTGCAGGAAGCCCTGGGGCGCAGGCAGCTCCGCGCCACCCTCCGGAGCCCTGCGCGGCTTCGTGCAGGGGTCTGGAGGGTGGCGCGGAGCTGCAAAAAGCCCTGGAGCTCAGGCAGCTCCGCGCTACCCTCCGGAGCCCCGCGCAGCTTCGCGCCGGGATCGGGAGGGTGGCGCGGAGCTGCAGGAAGCCCTGGGGCGCAGGCAGCTTCGCGCCACCCTCCGGAGCCCTGCGCGGCTTCGCGCGGGGGTCTGGAGGGTGGCGCGGAGCTGCAAAAAGCCCTGGAGCTCAGGCAGCTCCGCGCTACCCTCCGGAGCCCCGCGCAGCTTCGCGCCGGGATCGGGAGGGTGGCGCGGAGCTGCAGGAAGCCCTGGGGCGCAGGCAGCTCCGCGCCACCCTCCGGAGCCCTGCGCGGCTTCGCGCGGGGGTCTGGAGGGTGGCGCGGAGCTGCAAAAAGCCCTGGAGCTCAGGCAGCTCCGCGCTACCCTCCGGAGCCCCGCGCAGCTTCGCGCCGGGATCGGGAGGGTGGCGCGGAGCTGCAGGAAGCCCTGGGGCGCAGGCAGCTCCGCGCCACCCTCCGGAGCCCTGCGCGGCTTCGTGCAGGGGTCTGGAGGGTGGCGCGGAGCTGCAAAAAGCCCTGGAGCTCAGGCAGCTCCGCGCTACCCTCCGGAGCTCCGCGCAGCTTCGCGCCGGGATCGGGAGGGTGGCGCGGAGCTGCAGGAAGCCCTGGGGCGCAGGCAGCTCCGCGCCACCCTCCGGAGCCCTGCGTGGCTTCGCGCGGGGGTCTGGAGGGTGGCGCGGAGCTGCAAAAAGCCCTGGAGCTCAGGCAGCTCCGCGCTACCCTCCGGAGCCCCGCGCAGCTTCGCGCCGGGATCGGGAGGGTGGCGCGGAGCTGCAGGAAGCCCTGGGGCGCAGGCAGCTCCGCGCCACCCTCCGGAGCCCCGCGCGGCTTCGCGCAGGGGTCTGGAGGGTGGCGCGGAGCTGCAAAAAGCCCTGGAGCTCAGGCAGCTCCGCGCTACCCTCCGGAGCTCCGCGCAGCTTCGCGCCGGGATCGGGAGGGTGGCGCGGCGCTGCAGGAAGCCCTGGGGCGCAGGCAGCTCCGCGCCACCCTCCGGAGCCCCGCGCGGCTTCGCGCCGGGATCGGGAGGGTGGCGCGGAGCTGCAAGAAGCCCTGGAGCGCAGGCAGCTCCGTGCCACCCTCCTGAGCCCCGCGCGGCTTCGCGCCGGGATCGGGAGGGTGGCGCGGAGCTGCAGGAAGCCCTGGGGCGCAGGCAGCTCCGCGCCACCCTCCGGAGCCCCGCGCGGCTTCGCGCCGGGATCCGGAGGGTGGCGCGGAACTGCAGGAAGCCCGGGAAGGCCTGCATTCGCTCCATAGGACGCACACACATTTCCCCTTCATTTTTGGAGGGGAAAAAGTGCGTCCTATAGAGCGAAAAATACGGTATCTAGTACTGATGTAACCAGATTTGGTGTATGATCAGAATAGTGTTTAAGCTCTGCTTTTTAACATCCCTTCCATGCAGCCTTCTGGGATGTTGCCAGGGTTTAGTTAAGCATTATTGGAGTCCAATGGACAGCGATAAATAGAAGCTTGCAGCAGCAAATTCCAAATACTGGAAGGCATTATTTGCATAGAATACATACAAAAGGGGGATTACTTATTCCAAAAGGGGAATATAAATAAATTAGGCATGATTTACAAGTCAGTTTTTGGATTTCATACAAAAAGTTATAGAACTCCTCGCATTCATAAGTTATGCCTTCTCTATTACAGTATTCATATGCTATTGTTCAGCATCTAAAAGCATGCAATTTTGTAAGGATCAGCTACAAAGGAAAAGGGAAATTTAAATAATATTTCAAATGTTGATATTGGAACTTAGTCATTTTCATGGAGGATACAACTGAGTGCCAGTGATTAGGCACTTTGGACTGAATCGCGCTAAGTTATGGAATGAACACAGAACTGATCGGGACGTTTGAGATTTTATTTTTGCATGTGAAAGGGATAGATGTTTCTGAGCTGTTTTCATTGCTTATCCCATAATATGTAGACCTTTGTTCATGTAAAGTAGGGCACCTATAGACTTGAACACGTTAAAACAGTATTGTCCCTGAAGCGTTTTTTTAAATGAACAGGATACAATTCTGTGACAGTTGGAAGGAAGTTGATCAATGCTACTTGGGAGTGATCCAAGTGGTAATCGTACACCCACTTATCTGGAGTAAGACCCACTAGGTTCAGTGGGACTTATGTCCAAGCAGATATGTAGATTGCAACTTGAAAGTTCCAGTCCCACCACCACTCTGGGAAAGAAGCAAATCCAGGGCATCGAATCACACAATGATACATTAGGAAACCTGCTCCTCAGACAGGTGCTTTGGATTCATGGAATACTTTCATAATTCAGTAATTTTATTTCTTGTTGAATGCAGTTAATTTTGCAGCACATAATTTAAAGAATCACAGCCTTCAAAACCAGCCACGCTGATGAGTTCCAAGTTAACACAATGCTACACTTCTACCCTCCCTGACAAAGCAGTCTGTGGAAATCAAATTGTGCTCAGCTTGCGACACCCTTTCGAAAATAAACACATAGCTGTCAACCGTCCCTTATTTGGCGGGAAACTCCCTTATCCCAGTGCCGTGTCCTGCTGCTGTCCCTTATTGATGATGTCCCTTAAATTTCCCGGGTTTCATGCTCGCCTGGCTCGGGAGGGAAGCAGCGGCTCGGGGTCCTCCGCCGTGAGAGCGCATGCACGAGCTGCCGTGTGTCCGTCTCTCCCTTTTCCCCCTCAGGGGCACGTCGAGAGGAGACGGGTGGCAGTGGGTGGGCAGGCAGCCCCTCTCTTGCGAGACTTCCCCCGCGCTGCCAGGGGAAGCTAGAGGCGGCGGCAGCTGAGGAGGCAGCCTGAGGGAGGAGGGGATGGGGAGGGATGCAGAAGGGCGGCGCTGCAGCGGCTGCTGCAGCACCGCAACGGCTGCTGCAGCACCGCAACCACCTCATGCCGGGCTTGTGGGCGGCATTGGCGAGAGTCTCTCTCCCTCCCCCCCCAGGCGGAGAAGGGCCAATGGAACTCCTCGCCCCAGGACGACGGCAGCCCCGATGTGCTGCTTAGCATACCCTCCAACCAGTGCAGCATCTTAATGTACTGATTTCCCCCTCTGCATCCCCTTCATAACTCTATTTTTATAAATCATTTGTCGATCCATAGTTCAAATTTTTACTACAAGTTTTCTGTCAATCCTACCAATGTATGTAACTCTTTACAAGAGCTTTTCAACTAAATTATAAACTTTCCCCATTCTTTATTAAAGAGGTCCTCTTCCTGGTTTCTAATTCTGCCTGTAAGCTTTGCCATCTCGACGTCGTTCGTCAGTTTTGTCTGCCCCTCTTCTTTGGTCGGAGTTGTAGACCCTTAGGATCGTCTAGTCCAACCCCCTGCAAAACACAGTCAGTGGCAGCAAAAGCAGCATGGCCCCATCAGTGGCGGATTTCTGTATAAGCTAAGTAAAATCCCTTATTTTGGCTGCTGATCCCTTATTTTCGAGGCTGCTGGTCCCTTATTTTCAAATCTGTAAGTTGACAGCTATGTAAACGGGTCTGTCCAGGATCGTGTCGTGAGCATCCTTCTGGCGCCAAGCAGCCCCCCTACCTCACTCAACACAAGTTGCCCTTACACGGGCGGTGGGGGTGGAGAGAGAGATTAGAGAGGAGAGAGAGAGAGAAAGCGACTTCGTTATACACGGCTGCCGTAGGGCGTATGTTGGCGCGAAAGGAGTGGCTGAGATCCTACGTTAACCGGCAGGGGGCGCTGTTCCAAAACACGCTCCCGGCGGAGAGACCGGGTGAGGGCAGAACGCATCGCAGCTGTCACGGCACATGCTCCTGACTGCTGGGCATGCGCACTGGCAGCAAGAACTCCCCTCTATGTGTGTGTGGGGTTCAGCTGGGATCAAAGCAGTTGGCCGCCGCCGTTGGGAGGGCCCCTTGCGCGCGATCCCCGCTCCCTTGTGGCTCTGTGTGTGTCCGTCCCGAGCCACGTGACCGGGGACGGTGACAAGGCACTTTTCCCCTCCTGCTGAGTCACCGTCCCTTGTCTGAAGGGAAAGCGAGGGAGGGAAGGAAGGAGAGCGGCGCCGCAGACTCTGCCCGGGTACCGAGTCCCTTCCTCTTCTCCTTCCTCAGCACTCGGCGGCCAGTGGCTTCCAGCGGGCGGAGAGAGCAGGCGACCAGCGGTCATGGGGACGGAGAGCGGCAGCGCCGGGGTGCTGCTGGGGCAAGCGGGCACCCTCAACCTGCAGACGGGCAACCTGCTCAACTGGGGGCGCCTGAGGAAGAAGTGCCCGGCCACCCCCAGCGAGGAGGTGAGCCTGCGGGAAGCGGGGAGGAGGAGACGCGTGGACGGGCCATTCTGACGACCCGCTCATGTTGGTCGTGAGAACGCGGGCGCGCGGATCCCGATTCTTGCTCTCCGCGCGGGATGAGCACCCCCCCCAAAAAAAATACCCCACCAAAGCCAGGCCGCTGCGATCGACCGCTCCCTCATAAATTATACATATGGGGGTTGGCAGGGGTTTTTTTTGTTCCTCGTCGCGGAGCCTTGAAAGGGGTTATTTATTGTCTTCTTTCTGTGGCAAAAGCAGCGGGAGGCAGCGCTGGGTGTGTGCGTTCCCAAAGCACGTTGGTTTTATTGACTGGGGTTTTAGTTGTTGTTATACGTCTCTCTCGCGTTGAAAAGAAGAAGAGGAGGACCCCAAACAGCACGATGCTTTGAAAACAATGAGTTGGTATTAAAATCCAGATCTCTGTCTGAATCGGGGTGGAGGGGAATTAAAGCTTTATTGATTTCCTGGTTCTCTGCTCCGCTTTAGCTGGAGAGTTTGTGGGTTCAGAGCAATGTTGGAATCCCACCACGGAGAGTTATCTTTTTTAGAAGCCTCAGTGTTAAGTAGATATTTGTTTATGTTGCTGTGTATTTTCCTCAGTGCAAAAACAATTTGCTTCTTCCACTGTATTGTGTTTTTGTCCAATGTCTTACAGTTTGCTTCCAGGCAAACAACCTGTTTGTAGAGCATTCACCTGATTTGTTTTGCACAAAGTTTGTAGGCAGGTTATATGACGTCTCACCAAACAATTGTTATCACTTTCCTTACTGCAAAAAGTCTGATTTTGTTTGGAAAGCGGTTTGTTGCCCAGTAACGTGTGCTGCCGTAACTTCCGGGTTTGTCACTGATTCCCCATCTGAAAAATTGTGATAGCCTCAAAGCATCCTTAGTCTCTCTTAATAGCCTTAAGAGTAGGGTTTTTTTGAAAACATTGAAGCCCATCACAATTTGTTAACAAGTGCTTTTCTGCTAAATTTTGGACATGATTTTAAAAAACCCTCTTAACAAGCACTTAGGTGAAAAGACTCCCCAAACATTTCTACATAATGTTTGGTATACTGTCAGGGCATACACTTCCACTTTCATTTATTCTGCTATGTTTCCCCTAAACTTTTCTGAATCATAAGCAAACAACTTTTTCCAAATCTCTTGCTAGCATTTTAGCAGTTTGATGAGCTGTTGCACGTTTGATCAGGCAACTTACTGAAAATTTGATAGGCAGTTATGCCTTTGACGTCAGCCTAACTTAACTACTCAACACCTTGTAGTGCTAAAGGTTTTTACATTAAATCTGTTTAGGCTTTTTGCGACCCCAAACTTGTTAGCTAAAAGCATGTCTAGCTTAGCAGTTAAATGTGAGCATCTTGAACTGTGTTGCGGCATGTAGCTGCAAAAACTTCCTTGCCCCACCCTGGTTGTAATTGACATATGGAATCCTGCTTGTAATTAGTTTGGCATCCTATTGTCTCTTCAGGCTATACTGACAGGCAGCACTGTATTGGTCTTATGCTTGGGGGTCAGTTCTTTTTAAACAGCCTAAAAATGGTCCTGTAAAACTGCATTTCATTCTAATCATTTTCTTTTTGTTTTATTACTTATTTATTAAATTTGTATACCATCCTTCATCCAAAGATCACAGGGCGGTTCACAACACAAAAATACAAAATGAGCACACAAAATCCATAATAAAAACAAGAACAAAAACAAACCAATAACTCCCCCTCCCACATAGAATTTTAATCAGCCTGATTAAAGAGAAACATTCCCCCCCCCGGCACCTAAATATATGTAATAAATATAAATAAATTTTATTATGGCTAATGCAATCTATTCAAAGACAAGATATCTTCTGGACTAAAGTGTTCATGTATCATATTGACCTAGTTATTTTCTTATAATTGTCAATTTCCTTCACCCCCAGTGTGCCATAAGGTGATATATTATAGTATTTTGTAACCCAAAGTAGTCATCCTCAGCTTGAGGAAAGTTTTTCCCAAGCTTACTTTTATTCTCAGCTATCCCACAATAGCCATTTATACTCAAAACAGTTGGTATTTAGAGGACTTTTGCTTTCAGATCATACTTCCACCTTGATATGAGAAGAAAAGTTTATCACAGCCACAAATCACAATAACCTTTTTTCGCCCTTTCAAAAGTACGCATAGTGAGTGTGTAACAATAATTAAAATTTGCTTTGTGACTTCTTGGGAAAGTACATTGCTAATCTATTGGGTAACTGGCTTGCCGTGCTGTTGTTTTTAATTATTATTCTAAAGATGAGGTTCAGTTCTTAGCACTGAGCATCTATAAAGCCAGCAGCTTAGTTTCAGAACATGGATTATGAGGCTTGGGAGCCATTGTTCTGCAAACTATAGGCCCCCATACCATTCTGAGGTAGTAATGAAGTTATGTTTGGCAGCTATCCCGTAGCCTGCTTGAATATAATGAAAGCCTCGGTTCAGATCAAAATAGAGGTATTACTTTTACAATAGGCAGGGTGGGAGCAATACTAGTAATAATAGTAAACTACAACACAGCTTGTGGAGTTTATTGTTGTTCTTAGTATGCTGCTATTAGGGAAGTTGTGTAATTTTTATGAATTTCATGTGCTTTTGTGTGAATGTGCTGATATTATAATGTATTTGTATTATGCTTATGTTTTTAAATATGTTGCGTGTTGCTTGGGAAACCCTTGTGCAACAAGCTACTAACGAGTAATTAATAATACAGTACTTCCCTGAAGGGAACTGCTCTGACACGTGTAAAACATACGTACCAGAAGCATGGGTTCCTATTTTATTATCTTTTTTCCTCTGCATACAACTACAGTATTGTTTCTAACCCAGTGGCTTTCAAACTGAAAGCCAGAAAACGGGAGTTCCTCAGTGAGAATATCAGTAGAGATGGACAGGTTTTCTGAAAAGACTGTGCACTACAACTCGTCTGGCCCTGTAATGTGTAGCTGCAGGGAAGGGTTGTGTGTTTTACAGGGCGTAGTCTCAGTTCATGCTAGGTGATGGTAAATGGCATTCACTGGCTGCCAAAAGATTTGGCCAGCAGCCTACAAAAACCGAGTGTGGCTCATAGAATACACCCCAGAATCCTTTGGAAGATGTAGACCGCTCAGAGATTCCTCAGCACAGACCACTCAGTGGGGAAGGGGTTCCCCAAAGCTAGAAACTTTGAAAACCACTGTTTTGGTTTTACACCTGGGGAATTGAGTCAGATAATAAATTTGAAGCTTATTTCTATAGCTGCGCTTTTTACACTTTACAAACTGTCCAAAGCCATCACAGCAGGGAACACTAAATATGAGGGCTGTTAACTGATTAAAGAATTATTAGTTGGCCTCTTAACCAATTATTGGCCTCTTAACCAATGAAGTTAATTGACGAGTTATGTTTAAATACCGTAACATGGTATCAGAATCTCAGTTAATAAGGTGCCTTTCTGAAATTCTAAAGAGTGTGAGGTAGCTTCCAATTCAATAGACAAACGCTACTCTATTCTAGTACTAAAAATCACATTTAGTTTTCTCATTCTGAAAGTTTGGCAAAATTAAACATGACCACAACATGCTTAATATTTGCCTTTCATTGAATTGTTTCACAACAATTAAATCAGTCAAACCATTTTAAAGCTTTACTTAGGCTGAATTTGTAGCTTTTGCAAATGATATTTGCATGAGAAATACACTACTATAAGACCAGGTGCTAGATTTTGCTTCTCTTCCCTTTTTAAAAATAATAATGGAAGTTGTTGCTCATTCAGACCTGGACTCAAACTTCCCTATGCCTTGTTAACTGAAAAAGTTAATTGATCATTCCATTCAGTATCAGCAACCCTCAATTCAGATCACAGTGATGTTGAGCAGGAAGTTGAAACTTGTCCAAAGAGACATAAAGAAGACAGTGGTCTATTGGTGAACCACTGGCCAATTTTTAGATGAAGGCTTATTGCCGACTGCTGGGTTTGCTGGATTCTGGTACAGAGAAAGAAACTTAGTTTCTTAAGCAAGAGTTCATACCTGTGGTTCTAGCTTATATGTTACATAAACCACTGTTTTTTGTGACAGGAACAAGCCACAGCAAGCCTTACATTCTTGTACCCCTCCGCTGCCCTCCTCTAGCACAATTTTCCAGTTCTTTAGGTTTTGGTGACTTGTTCCTCCTTTTCTTTGCCCCCAAAAGTCATGAATCTGCTGCATTATTTGAGGGTTCCTCTCATTTCCCATCTAGGCCCCTGATGTGACCTTATGCAGGCCACCCGCTTTGTCTAATGGGAGAAGGGAGCAATACTTTAAAACCAGCATGGTGAATTGCAGAAAAAATAGGATTCCTTTCCTTTTTACTGTTTCCTGTTTACATTTGTCCTCACATTTTTGTTCTATCCCTGTACCCAGATATAACTTGCTTAGTTTGTGTGCATAAGAGAGAAGATAATAGGGATCAGCAGAGGCAAGTTTAATTTCCTTTTCTCACTGTATTGCAAAATTGAAACCAAGCGGTGTTGAATAGTGAATATGTTGCTTTGCAGCTGCGGGATTGCATTCAGAAAACCTTAAATGAGTGGAGTTCAAAGATCAGCCCAGATCTATTGCAGGTAAGTGACCTTTCCTGTTTTGTGTTTCCTTGCTAGTATGCTTGTCAAATAATTAGAATTTTCTCTGGCCCAATCTCAGTCTGTCCTTGTTAAATGAAATTTATTGCTGGGGAGAGAAACAATATAATGAAAGTTATCATAGAAGAATTAAAGTGCCTTTACCTGGAACCAAAATAAAGTCAGAGGCAGGCATTCCTTCCCATTCCAAAGAGTAGGAATGGGCAGGTGGAGAGCTGACAGATGTCTGGTCACTGCCCTCCATATGCTTCTTTGTGACACAGAGCAGGACTTTGGAGGGCAAATGGAGTGTCCAGACAGGTTCCTGCGGGAAGACGTGATCCTTTAGGTAATTGGAATCCCAAGCCATTTAGGGCTTTAAATGTCCAAAGCAGCCCTTTATCATGGACTGAATGGACACAGAGGAATGGTGGGAGGCACCAGCTGGGGAACCCGCAAGGACCCAGGGCTTGGTGGTGGGACAACGACGAGTCATCAGAGGGAGAAGAGGAAGAAGATTGGGAAGAGGTGTTGGAAGCTGGAGAGGTAACAGGGTTTAGTGAGCAGGGAGAGTCAAGTTCCCCTCCCTTCTGGTCTCCCAGAACCAGAAGAGGCGTGAAGAGGGAAGAGCAAAAACAGGTCTGCTGGAAGTCTCAGATTGCTTGGGAGAGGAGGAGACTTAGGCAGCTGGGGTAAGGCAGGGACCTTGATTCTCCACAACTATATCATAGGGACAATATTTCCCAAGAAGAGTTGCTGTGCTTATGAGGCCTGGCACTACTGAGCAGACCTTGTTTCTTCTAATAAAGAGTTAATTTCGCTTACTCCATGTGATTTATTGCTGACCCACTCCTGCCAGTCCCATTTTGCAATTAGAATGGGACCAGAGACCCAGTAATTGGATGGTTTGTGTAAACATAACCCCGTGACTGTTTTTATTTTCTTTTTAAAACTGTTTGTTGCATGTGTTTTTATTTCATGCCCTGCATTTTTGAGGCTGAATGCAGGCATAACATAAAACAAGGACTCTCAGAATATGTGTAGTGCTACAAATCTGCCTTGCATACTGAAGATGTGCTTTGCCTTTCACGCAGTTTGATGAGGTGCTTGTCAGACTTGCCCTCTGTGGCCTCCAGCTGTGCAGTGTGGACCAGGCCTTTTGCAACTGGGTGCCTTGGACAGGGGGATTCCAGAACTATTGTCTCAAGCATCTACTGCTGAGTTGTTTGCTCTCCCTCCCCCATATGAAAACAGAATTTTGATGAAGCTCAAGGCTGCTTTTTATATGTCTTCTCTAATGATACAATATGTGCTTAGCTGCCAGTACTGGTAAGCTTCTTCTGACTGTCAACATATTTATTTGCAGGAGCTGCCCGAAACCCTTGAATGTACTCTAGCCCAAGCAATAGAGAAGATCAATCCTGAAGAAAGGGAAGAACTGAAAGTTTCAGGTATAATTTGTTTGTTGACTTCATCGGGAGAGATGGGATGGAGTTGGGTCCAGTGTTAGTCAACCAGCTTCTTAGGTACAGAGAGTCACTTTCCTCTGGGGACTTATGGAATATTAAATTGAATAGGTTGGGGAATTGAGTAAGAGGTCCAGCATAGCACAGCTTAACATTGTTATGAATGAATGGGGCAGCAGAGCTGAAAGGCAACAGAGTCTGCCATTGGCCAGGAGACCAAAGCTCGTTTCTCTGCATATTATATGCTGCTTTTGTTCAATTGCCTTCAGTAAAGTATCATCACTTACTTTCTCTTGGGACTCTTATCTGCATTATTCTAGTCACTCTGCTGACAAGGATTGCAGTCGAGGATCTGCTAACTAAACAACCTGATGACTAATTCATAGGAGGATCTGCTAACTAAACAACCTGATGACTAATTCATAGGACAAAGCAATATTATTTATTCCCTTTTATTATTTTTATCCTGCTTTTCAGACAATTGTCCTCTCCCAAAGGAGATCACAGAAATAAAAAAGGATCGTTAAACCCTGCTTACCTGGGTGTATTTGAATTTAATATGCTTACTTCTGAGAAAACATGGTTAGCATTGCACAGTTAGTAGTTCATCTGCATTTAGGCTGTGTTTGCACCATGATTTAGCATTATGAGGCCAAGCCTTTGCAAGTCTCTGTCTTGCACACACGCGCACACCGCAGGTTTATTTATCTGGCTTGCTCTGGAGAACTATAGTTAAGAGTGACCCAAGTTAAGGATACTGTGGTTAATAAAAAATAGAAGCATAAATGCTTGATCGCCTCCTCACAGCCACACCAGAGGGGAGGGGAGAGTGCATGAGCCCTGGGCTTGCAGATGTATCCAAAGTGCGCACCACCAGAACTTTGGTACTGCTTTGCTTATATATCATTGCATCCATATTGCTCTTTCCAAAGTCTGTACTCAACAAAAATCTTCAGGATCATCTCATAGCCTCAGGCAATGCATATCTCTTTCTTTCTTTTCTTCCTTAAAGCAGCTGATGCCACTGTTGCAATGCTGGAAGTAAAATGAAAACAGAACTGGGACAAATGTGAGGGAATGGCCAATTGCATAACGCATCAGCCTGTGAGCTTCCAGAGGCCTCCGGCTGTTGGATACAGAATGGTGTGTTAGGTGGTCTCCTTCTGGTCTCCTTCAGTAAGGGGCAATTCTGAAGTTTCTGGAAGAGAGGGCAGACATTTCTAGGTTACAGCACAGTTGCAGAAGGGTCGTGGAACCATCCTAGTGCTCTGTATAGATAGCGGCTATCCTTGCATCCTGAAAATGAAAACAGTTGTTAGTTCAAAAATAGCTACATAAATATGAGTACCGTATTTTTCGCTCCATTGGACGCACCGGACCATAGGACGCACGGGATCATAGGAGGGGGAGAACAGGGAAAAATATTTTTTTCTTGTTCTCCCCCTCCAAAACAAGGTGCGTTCAAGGTACATTCACCAGAGCTTGTGGGGCTGGTGGTGGGGGGAAGCACTGCTTTCCCCCACCGCCAGCCTCAAAGATCCCTGAAGCCTTTGGAGTGCAGCGCCCCGCTGCCCTGCAGAGGTTTGCGCGCAGCCCTCCCCAAGCTAGAGCAGCGAGACGGAGCCCTCCGTCTCGCTGTTCTGGCTTGGGAACAGCCTTGCTAGCTTCTGCAGGACAGCGGGGTGAAGGCACCCCGCTGCCCTGCAGAGGTTTGCGCGCAGCCCTCCCCAAGCTAGAGCAGCGAGACGGAGCCCTCCATCTCGCTGTTCTGGCTTGGGAACAGCCTTGCTAGCTTCTGCAGGACAGCGGGGTGAAGGCACCCCGCTGCCCTGCAGAGGTTTGCGCGCAGCCGTCCCCAAGCTAGAGCAGCGAGACGGAGCCCTCCGTCTCACTGTTCTGGCTTGGGAACAGCCTTGCTAGCTTCTGCAGGACAGCGTCTCGCTGTTCTGGCTTGGGGAGGGCTGCGCGCAAACCTCTGCAGGGCAGTGGGGTGCCTTCACCCCGCTGTCCTGCAGAAGCTAGCAAGGCTGTTCCCAAGCCAGAACAGCGAGATGGAGGGCTCCGTCTCGCTGCTCTAGCTTGGGGAGGGCTGCGCGCAAACCTCTGCAGGGCAGCGGGGTGCCTTCACCCCGCTGTCCTGCAGAAGCTAGCAAGGCTGTTCCCAAGCCAGAACAGCGAGACGGAGGGCTCCGTCTCGCTGCTCTAGCTTGGGGAGGGCTGCGCGCAAACCTCTGCAGGGCAGCGGGGTGCCTTCACCCCGCTGTCCTGCAGAAGCTAGCAAGGCTGTTCCCAAGCCAGAACAGCGAGACGGAGCGCTCCGCAGTGCTCCGTCTTCCTGTTCTGGCTTTGGGCATTCGCTCTATAGGACGCACACACATTTCCCCTTAGTTTTTGGAGGGGGAAATGTGCGTCCTATAGAACGAAAAATACGGTAAATCTTGCTGAGAGGTGTGTGCCAACCTGGGTCTCTCTTGGGCCTGGTATTGAAGGCACAGCCAGTAATCTTTCATATATGCTTCCTGAACAACAAGTTAATGAACTACTTTGAACCAAGGTTTTTATCTGAGTTGATAAGGCAATCTCAGTTCCATCAATGATTCTGAGAGTACCTACCATAAAAAAAAAACCCGAACATCTATTGTAAGTGAAATCAAGAAGCAGGTTTTTTATCACCACGTTCTAGGCTGAGCCATGGGCTAAGGTTAAGTGTGAGGAACCTTTGTCCCTCCAGATGTTGGTGAACTACGACTCCCATCATCCCTGGCCATCAGCGATGCTTGCTGGGGCTGATGGGATTTGGCTGAAGGACCAAAGGTTCTCCAACCCCTGGACTAACAACATAAAACAACATTTCTGCCATTCTTTAACTCATCCAGTGCGTCAGGAGCTCATTGGCAAAAATTCCTTGTCTTCACATGTAGAGAAATAATCTGTGGGCCGCTGTTCACCAAAAGGACCTGAGCAAACATGTCTTAAGTCAAATTGCTTTGAAATCTAACCTTTCTATAAGCTTGTTTTGCATTTCATCTCAATGGGAGGCTTGCCTAGAAATCTATAAACCTAGAAATAACCTAGAGCAGCAAATAACCCTTAACTCAGTCTCTGAAAGGCGGACATTGTGTAATATACGTCAGACTTTTGAATTGGAACAATTGGTGTTCTTGGGAATTAATTGCTTTTGGGAGGGGAACTTCTTGCATTTTTGTTGTTCTTGTTGCTTTATAGCTAAGTTGTATTTGTGCAAGACATCAACATAAAGAAAGGAGGAGGCTGCATAATTCTTCCCAGCCTTTCTAGGAGACTCTAGAATTTGAACACGGTACCTTCTGCATTCAAATTATGTCCTCAGCCGCAGTGTTTTGGTCATTCATCTGTGCAGATTTAATGTGCTATTAAATGGTCAGAAACACACAGTTGGGAATTTGCATTATTTGCAGGTGTTGCTTTCCCTTATTAACTCGTCTTTTATTTTCAGCAAAATTGTTTATCGCGGGATCAAACACTTCATCAATCAGAGAAGCAGTCAGTATGAGTAAGTTGGCAACTTACATTTGAACATATCCAAAGTTTGCAGGGTCTTTTCTTTTTCTTTTTAAAGCCTTCTCTGGCTCTGAAACAGAGAAGCTTTTCCTAGTCATGAATGTTTTAAAAATCTATTGACCTTTGTACCCTTTCCCTACTGTCTTTGAACAAAGTTGGCAGACAGTGAAATGAGGGCGGGGAAGGAATAACTTTCAGTCGAGGGGCTGCATTTCTCGTGGTTTCCTTTTCAGGGTCCATCTTTCAAATAATAGATGCAGCTAAATGGAAGGTGAGCAGGGCTGACCAGCACATGCATACATACCTGAACATACCTCACATATTACATGTATGCTTACATATACAGCACACAACACGCACATAATTAGGTTTGGGGGGAATGTTTGCATTGGAGACAGTAAGACTTCTAACCTAAGTGCAGTTGGGCGAGGGTGCATTTCCAGCAAGGGGGTATGGCGGCTGTGACCCTCCTCACAATTGACCATGCCATATTTCGGCTTTGGAGGAGTGGGGCTCCTATTGGCTTTAATATTAGGCTTTTTTCAAACCTAATTTTAGTAGGCCAGAAGTGCACACCGACTTACTAAGAACTGGAAGAAATCCAGATTTTGCATTGCAGAGCAAGCTTCAATTCAAGCAAAAATTAGTCTTTTGTTTTTCTGATAGCTAAACTCTGAAAATAACCCTTTTGTGTGGTTTCCTTGGTGTACTATTGTATGTTCAGAACAATTAAGAACTCTGCTTTCTTTCCTCTCTTTTCAGCATATTTTGCTGCAAATACCTATTGTATAGGTTCTTTCTTGTAATTCAAAAATAGTTTAGCTTGATCTTGTAAAATTGATTTGTATCTGCAGGGATTTTGTGGATTCAGGGAATTGAACATTTATACAAGGAGATAGAATAAGTGATCAGAAGACAAGTAGATTCGTGTTTCTTAAAGCCTCCTGTAAATCATTTTTATTCTATTTAAGCATGAAAGTTTCTCTCTTTTTTTTTAAATAGCATGTTCTACCCTTGGTGTCGACCAGTTAGATTCCGTGATAATTGCTCCTCCTCCAACCGAAGACGGAATTAATCTTTCCTTAGAATATTTACAACCTTACTGGGCAGAGCTTGAAAACTTAGTTCAAAACAAAAAGATTGTTGCCATAGGGACTTCTGATCTAGATAAAGCACTGTTGGAGCAACTGTTCTTGTGGGCACAGGTAAGAGGCAGTCTATTCAACTGAAATAACCTGGATCTGCTGCTTTTTCTGTTAATATGTTCTGCTGAATATATTATGAAATCAGATCCAGTTTTAAACCTGAGTACAATATAGACACTTTATAGCCAGCTGGGCAAGCATGTAGTTGCATCGCTATATTTGATATGTAAAGCATTTTTTAAAAAAATTTAGAAAACGGAGCAGCTTTCCATTGTCATAAAAAATGTGCAGTCACTTAATTAAATATAATGTAAGGCAAACACCATAGCGCTATCTTATATTTGAAGGAAAGCTGAAATTTTTAATTTTTTCTAGGTGAAACCAAGCAGTAACCAGGTGAATCTTGCATCCTGTTGTGTGATGCCACCAGATCTGACTGCATTTGCTAAAGAGTTTGATATCCAGCTTTTGACTCATAATGATCCAAAAGGTAAGGTCCTGTTAATTGCCTTGATAGAGTAGACCAAAGGTCTATTTATGCTTTGCCATTTTATGATTGTCAGGGAACTGCCATCGGAAGGAAGGGAAGTGAAAGGGCTCACACAGGTTGGGAGAGACTCAGCAGCTGAAGAGGGAACCAGTAGGGGGAGAGGAGCTGAGCTGAGGGAAAGGGAGCTGGAGGGATGGCTCAGAGACACTTCCAGCGAAAACAGTGGGGAGGTTTCAGGACCTCCTGTAGGGACACCCACTCCTCGCCGGAAACTGTCACGCAGAGAGTCCAGAAGACGTGTTTCCGTTAAGGAGCTTTTATGTTGGAAGCGATTCCGAAAGCAACCACTGTCGGAATCTGCCAGCGACTGACGGAGCCATGTTTAAGGGGCTCCGTTACAGACAGAGGTTTGCAAACTTGACCAAACTCTGAGGGACTAGGATTTTACACACAAGCAGCTCATCGTCCCATCACAGCATTCCGACAGTCTTCGTGAGCAGCTTGTGCAGGAGAAGGCATCATGAGCAACCCAGCCGGAACCGGAGAAGCAGGAGCTGGAGCGGGTCCAAGCCTGGAAGAAAGGTACCGGGTGTTGGAGGTCCAGCTAGCGCTGCAGACGGCGAGGCTTGAGGAGAGGAGGGCTCAGGATGCAGACAAAAAGGGGAAAGACACCCAGCTCGTCAGAAAGGTACCAGGATTGGTGCAGAAGTTTGGGGGGGAGCCCAAAGACTATCATGGCTTTCGGACAGAGATGCAATATGCCCTCAATCTGCAGTTTGATGAATTCCCTGACGAGGAATCACGAGTGGCTTTCGTGATTGGGCATCTTGAAAAGGGGGCGAGAGACTGGGTTAGACCCCTGATGGCAGCGAATAGTGACGTCCTAAAGGACACGATGAAGTTCTTTCGCGCCATGGATCTGATGTTTTCCAGCGATATTGAACAGGGAGTGGTCCGCAGACAGTTAATGGCTTGCAAACAGGGGAGCCGATCTGTCCGTGAGTACTGGACTGAGTTCACCATGTTGATCCATAAATTGGGGTGGGATCTATCGGCGGAACCCATTCAAATGCTCTTTGAAGAAGGGCTTTCTTCGGCTGTGAAAGACGAACTTTCCCGGGCGCCCAGGGCGGAGTCTATGGACCAGCTGACCAAATCAGCGCTGACCATAGGAGCGCGCCAGGAGGCGAGAGCATTGGAGAGGCGGGAAGGGAAGGGGGAACGTTGGAAGGAGTTCCGCATTCCAGACATTCCAGAGCCAACTTTCCCGCCGGCAGAGCCGATGGAAATCGGAACAGCGCGCGCGCGCGCAGTTTCAAAGCCCAGTGAGGGGGGAAAGAAGGAGGGAAAAGGCGCCCGGAAATGCTATCTCTGCCAACAGCCAGGTCACTTTGCCAGAGTCTGCCCCCAGAGGAAGGAATGGCAAGGGATGGTAGGAGCTGTGGAGGGAAGAGAGGAAGAAATACCGAAGCAAGTAAAAGCCAACGCCTGGCTGCCACCGTCGGGGCACAGCAGCCAGGCCAAAGAGCAGTGAAAGTGCCCACGCCAGAACCTCCTAAACCCGCCCTAGTGATAGAAGTGGCGCTAGAGCTGCCAAACGGACACCCTCTAAAGATAAAGGCGCTGTTGGACTCAGGCAGCTCCTGCAATTTCATGAGCAAAGAGTTTGCAGCTGAACACCAGATACAGACGATCCCTTTAAGCAACCCCCTGCAGGTGACCACGATCGATGGCAGGGAGCTGTTGGGAGGAGAAGTCAGCTTGCAGACCGTCCCAATGATAATGAAGGTGGCAAGGCACACCGAACTGATAGCGTTTAATGTGGCCACCTTGGGAGGAGCTCCCATTATATTGGGGATGAGCTGGCTAGCGTTACATGATCCGCTGGTGGGCTGGCATCAGAGAGTGGTTTCTTTTGGTTCAGCACATTGCTTAGAACACTGCAAAGAGGGAAAGGGTTTGGCAGGGGCCCAAGCCACCCTAGCAGGGACTGAAGTAACGGAGAACGTGAAGGTACCACGACAATACGCAGATCTCTGCGACGTCTTCAGCGAAAGGGAAGCTGACCAACTACCCCCGCATAGACCCTTTGACTGTCAAATCAATTTACTCCCTGGGGCACAGCTCCCTGTAGGCAAGCTGTACGCCATGTCAGACAGAGAGATGCAGGAGCTAAGAGAGTTCATTGACAAGAACCTGAAGAGAGGGTTCATCAGAGAGTCCAGGGCGGTGGGGGGCAGCCCAGTGTTTTTTGTGGATAAAAAAAACACGAACAAGCCGAGGCTTGTGTGTGACTTCAGGGCCTTAAATGCAGTGTCAGAACCAGTGGCTTTCCCTATGCCCAGGATTGACGACATTTTGACAAGGGTCAGGAAGGGAAAGATTTTTACTAAACTGGACCTAAGGGGGGCGTACAACCTGATACGAATAAGGAAGGGGGATGAATGGAAAACCACCATGTTCACCCCTTTGGGGGCATTTGAATATTTAGTTATGCCCTTCGGCCTACAAGGAGGCTCCGCGTGCTTTCAATCGTTTATGAACCACGTCCTGGGGCCTTTGCTTTACAAGAATTGTGTGGCCTTCTTAGACGACGTGTTGGTGTATTCTGAGAATGAGGAGCAGCATGTGAGAGACGTCAGAGAAGTGTTGAGCAGGCTGCAAGCCAACCAGCTGTGGGTGAAACTGGAGAAGTGTCAGTTTCATACCAAGGAGGTGGAATTCCTGGGGTATCGCCTGTCAGACAAGGGATTGGCCATGGATCCCGGCAAGGTCCAGGCGGTGCTGGAATGGAAAACACCCAAAACAAGGAAGGATGTGCAGAGGTTCCTAGGATTTGGGAACTTCTATCGTAAGTTCATCCGAAACTTTGCCCACCTGACGGCGCCCATTACGGACTGTCTCAGCAGTAAGAAGAAGTTCGTTTGGACTGAGGAGGCGGAGCGAGCATTTGAGGAACTAAAAAGGGCCTTCGCCTCGGAACAACAACTCCTGCATGTGGATTTACAAAAACCGATGAGAGTGGAAACTGACGCATCAGACAGAGCTATTGGGGCGGTGCTTCTGCAGCCAGGGAAGGAGGAGTCAGAGTGGAGACCGTGTGCCTTTTTTTCGCGAAAGCTGAACAAATCCGAGAGGAACTACACGGTGTATGACCGAGAACTACTAGCCATTCATGAGGCGTTCCGGAGATGGAGGCACCTGCTAATTGGCGCACAACATAAGGTGCAAGTGTGCACTGACCACAAGAACCTAGAGTATTGGAGGACGGCACGAGTGCTCAACCAACGGCAAGTGAGATGGGCCCAGGAGTTCTCCAAATTTAACTTTGAGATTTGTTACGTGCCAGGCCCAGAGAACATTAGGGCGGACGCTCTCTCACGCAAACCTGAATATTTGGAGGGGGAGGGAGCACCCGAAGAGAGACATGTCATTCCAGAGGACCGCTGGGTGTGTGGGGCGGCATTGGTGGGACAAAGAGAACTGGTAGAGGAAACAGAGAATGATGAATACGCCCAGAATAAGCTCAGAGGTCTTAGGGGTGAGGGAGAGGAACCAGGGGGTTTCGAGGAAAGAAATGGAGCTTTGTATTACAAAGGGGCACTGTATATCCCTGAAGGAGACTTAAGGGGGAGGGTACTCAAGCAGTTGCACGACAGCCCCACGGCGGGGCATTTTGGACAACACAAAACCATGTGGTTGGTCACCAGGGAATTTTGGTGGCCTAAGGTGAGGGAAGATGTACGGGAGTATGTAAGAGGGTGTGAGCAATGCCAGCGAGCCAAAGGGGAGAGGCGGGCACCGGCGGGGCTATTAGAACCCTTACCAACCCCAGAACGACCTTGGGAGGCAGTGTCGATAGATTTTATGACTGATCTGCCGAAGTCCAAGGGGAAAACAGCCATCATGGTGGTGGTAGACCTACTAACAAAGATGTGCCACTTTGTAGCCTGCTCGCATGCAGTCACGGCGGAAGAGACAGCGAAGTTATTTGTAGAACACATTTTTAGGTTGCACGGGGTGCCATTGAGGGTGGTCTCAGACCGAGGAAAACAATTTACTTCCAGGTTCTGGAGGAAGCTCATGAGCTTACTGCAGGTGGAGGTCAACTTTTCGACTGCCCGGCACCCTGAAACCAACGGGCAGGCGGAAAGAGCAAACGGGGTCCTCCAGCAATACCTGAGGTGTTATGTCAATGACAGAGAGAATGACTGGGTAGAAAAGTTGGCGCTGGCGGAATTTGCCTACAACAATGCCGAGAATGTGTCCACAGGGATGAGCCCCTTCTTGGCTAATTATGGGTGTCATCCCAGGGCTTTCCCAGGGGGAGAAGGGGAGAGATGGGGTGTCCCGGCAGCCGAGCATTTTGTAGAAGAAATGGAAGCAATCCATCGTCAGCTCCAACTCAACTTAGAAAGGGCGAAGGAAGAATACAAGAGGCAGGCAGACAAGAACCGAAGGGAAGGTGAAACCATAAGGGTGGGAGATAGGGTGTGGCTGTCAACCCAAGGGTTGCCGTTCAAAGGAGGTTGTAAGAAATTAAGACCCAGGAGATTGGGTCCCTTTGAGGTCATTCAACAGGTCAACCCAGTGGCTTTCAGGCTCCGGTTACCCAACCACATGAAACTGCACCCAGTATTTCACAGGTCGTTACTGTCACCGTATGAGGGGGGACGAGAAGGGATGGCCACTCGGGGACCGGTCATAGAAGAAAGGGAATGCAGCAGCCATGTGGCAGAAATCCTCGACGCCAGATGGAAGGGGGATCAGGTGGAGTATTTGGTAGCGTGGGAAGGAGAACCGGAGTCAGAAAACACTTGGGTAATGGCAGAAGATATCAATGACGAGGTATTGATAGAAACGTTCCATCAAAGGTTCCCAAGGAAACCTCAGCCTGTGGAGAGGTTCCGGAGGGAATACTTTGGGACCACCGATGAGGAGGAGGAGTTGGAAGGATTCTCGGAATCGGAAGGGGAAGGGGAGATGGACTCTGAGGAGGAGGAGTACTTCGAGACCAGGAACCGCAACAGGTGGAGAGAAGTGTTCGGGACATCGGAAGATGAAGGAAGTTCATTCCGGGGTTTTGCCTCCTCACCGCCCGTAGAGGAGGGGGCGAGAGGGGATGAAGGGGGCCCTGGAGGGGAGGTGGATGTCAGGGAACTGCCATCGGAAGGAAGGGAAGTGAAAGGGCTCACACAGGTTGGGAGAGACTCAGCAGCTGAAGAGGGAACCAGTAGGGGGAGAGGAGCTGAGCTGAGGGAAAGGGAGCTGGAGGGATGGCTCAGAGACACTTCCAGCGAAAACAGTGGGGAGGTTTCAGGACCTCCTGTAGGGACACCCACTCCTCGCCGGAAACTGTCACGCAGAGAGTCCAGAAGACGTGTTTCCGTTAAGGAGCTTTTATGTTGGAAGCGATTCCGAAAGCAACCACTGTCGGAATCTGCCAGCGACTGACGGAGCCATGTTTAAGGGGCTCCGTTACAGACAGAGGTTTGCAAACTTGACCAAACTCTGAGGGACTAGGATTTTACACACAAGCAGCTCATCGTCCCATCACAATGATCATTAAGAATTAACAGAGTTAGTTCCATATTCTGTGTAGGGCACAATGTATACAAAAAGAACTTTTTCCTGGATGCCAGCTTAAATCAAAGCCAGAATAGCTCAGCCCAATGTTTGAGGACATGTGCATAAGGTGCACTGCCTGTTACCATTTGAGCAAAGAATTCATTATTCCCACCTTTTTAACAATGAATTTCTGGCTTATATCACTTGTATGTTTGGAGATTTTAAAAACTGGTATTGATTTGGACTTAATGCAGTCAAGGAACTCATTCAGCAGGCAAAACATAAAGTCATTTGTAGAGATAACACCGCAGCAAAGATGTGCATAGCAATAAGCCAGGAGATAAATCCTGCAGTGCTGGATTAGTTTGAACAAACCTGGACTTTTAAAATAATGTCCAAACTAACATATTATAAAAGGTCAAGTAATGAACAACTGTAGAAGGTTCTGGAGTGTTGGTCTTGGTGATGTTCTGGCATGTCAAATATCAGGACTTTCAACCATATAGTGTATTTGCTTTATTGTAATTACATATATACATATTTCAAATATGATTGGCATTCAGATTGGTATTCTGAATGCTGGTAGCTCAATTTCCTAAAAGCTTTGCTAATCATCACCTTCTCCTGTCCCTGTTCTAACCTTAGAACTCCTTTCCGAAGCAAGCTTCCAAGAAACACTTCAGGAAAGTATCCCAGATTGCCAAGTGCATGAATGGACTCCACTGTGGCTTCTGCGATATTCAGTCATTGTTAAGAGCAGAGGAGTCATCAAATCCAAAGGCTACATCTTGCAAGCTAAAAGAATCCCAGCATCTTAAGATGGACCTTGGCATTAACCTGTATCTGAAAAGCTCTGTCTCTGCTATATCATTGCACCAAGATGCAAACTGGAATTTGTAAAGACCAAAATGTTTTATTATCAAGTAGTCAGTGAAGCCCAAATTACATATTGGAGTAAGAGGCTGATACCATGTTTCTCTATCAATTTCCTTTTATTTCATACATGGGTGTTTTGTGTTGAGTTCAGCTTGCTCACTTGTGAAATATTATTTTTCATTAACTGTTCGGGTGATTTAGAGATGATATATAAATAAAAATATTTGAAATATTTTAATGACTAATATAAACAGAATTTGACTAGGTATATTTTGATTGAAATATTTCTGTTTGCAAGGAGTAATGTAACTTGTTAAACCTTATTGCTGCTAAGCGGACAGCAGAGTAAATTTGGGAACACTGGTGGAATGAGCACTCTGATTTTAAACCAGAGATGTAAAATTCAGGGTATGCAAGTAAATTGTTTAATATATTCATGAATGTACTTCCCCACCACTCCTGTCATAATACAGTGTAATACTTGTATTATGTAACTTTTTTCTTCTATCATGTCTATACTACATTTCTCTTGATATATGCCCAAGGAGATGGTGTTTCTGTATTGGAGAGCACTGGTCAAAAATATAATTAACTTTGCCAAAGTTTACCTAGTTTCATTTTGCCAGTGCTAAAGCATGGTTTACATTTTGAGACCCATAGAAAGATGATTGGCTTTATATATAACCTTGACATCACATACAGTATAGATCAGGGGTTCCCAAATTTGAGTCTCTAGCTTCTTTTTGGGCTACAATTCCCATCATCTCTGACCACTGGTCCTGCTAGCTAGGGATGATGGGAGTTGTAGTCCCCCCAAAAAAGCAGGAGACCCAATTCTGTCTGAAAATTAGAGCTGTCATAGTTAAACGAAAATTAGTTTGGGTTGGTTCCAGACTGAATAAGCGTATAGCCACTGAAATAAATGGAATTTGTTACTCAGGACTGACTTAAATCCTGATGATTTACAGCAGGTCCACTCAAAGCATAACTAAGTGCTTATCCACACTTTTTCTTTTCCCACCACTTTATCCTGGGAAAACCTATACACTGCTGAATCAGAGCAGACGTCAATTGGGTTTTCAATGGATTGAAGTTTTCTCCGATTCAGTGGTAAAGAGCAGGTTTTCCTGGGGAAAGTGGCTTGGCAAATGGAAAACCACTTGGACCCGTTCAAAGTGTAGGCAAGCCCTTTGTGTAGCATCAACCCCTTGTTTTTGTCAACTAGTTTGGTGCATTCAGTGTTCTGGACTGCCTTTAACCTATGGAAACTTCTATAACTGAAGCAGTTTTCTAGTTTTTCATTTAGTGTATAGCCAAATACATTTTGGAGGTTTTACACCATTTGAGGAAGGTTAACATTTGTATTTGTATATGCATACCTATTTAATGAACTAATGACAGGTTTCATGAGGGGTGGTAAACTTTTATCTGAAGTCCAGAGTTTTACATTCTAATTAAAAATAGCATCATAATGGGTAGCTAGAAAGAGTAAATGCTTTTGTACTGTCTATCATATCCTGTTTTTGTACTTTAATCCATTCCAGTGGGCAAACTTCTCAAGTTTTTATTAAGTTTTTGAATAAGGGGGTTTAAGCATGTGGTGATGTTTGGGTCCTAAAATGTTTTAAGTAAAGCTTCTCAGACAGGATTCTGGCGTAAACTTTGATTTGCAGCATAAATATCCAAATAATTCTGGCGATATTGCTAAAAATAGTATGTACGGAATTTGCAGGATGTCTGTTTATGGAAATTTGGGGTTGCAAAACAAAGGATGTAGACAGCTGCAGTTGTATGTAGTCTGCTTCAGAATTAACTGGTTTTATTTAAACTTCTGTACCTAATGAGCTTTTACTAGTTTGAAAATCATTGTTGATTTAAAAAAAACCTTGCTTTACAGAAATTTGCTGGTAACTGTTTCTCCTCTTTGTGTGCATCTCTATATAAATTTTCAAATAATATTGCAGGTTATGTTGTCCTTTTTTGGAGTTAGGGAGTGAGGAACTGCAGATTTTGGTTTGGATTTTCTCCAGCCAGCATGAAGAACACTAGATGGAATGCTTCCCATAAAATGATACGATGAAATAAAACTTTAAAACAGATTTTAAACTATGCATGTTATCTGGAAAACATACACATATCCCAAATATGGAAGCAGAACACATTTTTGGTGACACTATGCCAAGAGAAAGACAGGCCTCAGTTTCAGACAGGCCTCAGTTTGAGTCAAGGCTCTACCCCATCCAGCGCTTCTTTTTAGTACTTATTTTTTGTTCATTTTAATACTGTATTTCAGGTATTTCAGATTCAGTGCTGGAATAGGTGACATAACCAAATCCTTCCTCAACACATATTGTACTCTAATCTTAAGCTGCCATATTTCAAAAAGTGAAAACCAGGACACTCTGGTTTTTTAAAATTGATTTGGCTAAGATCCAGGACAAAGCACCGCCTTTTGGAAATTCCCCCGGATGTCAATGCCGCCTTTGAAATCCTGAGAAAAGCCGGGTGTATGGCAGCCCTGTCTTAAGTGTTTGCAGATATACTTGAGTCTAGTCAAAAGGAATAAGTTATCTGAAACTAGACCAACCTTAGTTTCTGCGTGTAACTACCAATCCACACTAAGAGTAGCAACACTAGCAATGTTGCTAAATTTCCTTCATGCAAATTCCTTCTAAGTGCAGAAAAGACTTTTCCTTTCTGGAACATTATTTTTCTGTTGTTCTACTTCCATAAACCTTTCTGCCATAAAACTATGAACAGCTGTTCATCCTTGTCTAAAAGAAGCACCTCTGTGATGCAAGTCTACCACCTTAATGAGAACTACAAAGGAGTAAAATCCTAGCTAGGTCTTTTAGGCAGTGGTTCACAATTGGTGTCCACGGATCCCAGGGTGTCCACATAACCCACCCAGGGGATCTGTGGGAGCAGTGCTTTTTTCTTTTAAAAATGTTTAGGGGTACTCTCATTTTCCTACTCATATTGAAATACTGCCCCTCAATGAGGCAAAACTCAGATTCACCAAATGTTTAGGGGTATGCATACCCTGCATCCCCCTAGAAAAAAAGCACAGTGTGGGAGCATTCACATAACAAAAACTACCATAGAGATGTCAAAATTTTCAAAAGTAGAAGCTCCATGGCTTGGTTTTTGAAAAACAGTCCTCAATAATTAGCTAATTGGAAACCACTGTTATATGGCATTGTTGGTTTAATATTGAACTCTTAACTCGTGTGTGTGTGTGTGTGTGTGTGTGTCACACACCAGAGGCTTCCCAACAAAAATACACAAGACAAGAAAACTATCAAAAAAGCAAGTACATTAAAAAGTTCCCAGAGATGAGGATCTGTAGCTCTCCAGATATTATTTTTGCTACAGCTGCCATCCCTGGCAATAGTTGTGCTGGCTGGAGGTGATGGGGGTCCAGCAGCAGCTGTAGGGTCAGTAGGACATAGGTTATGGGGAAGAGAGTTGTGCCCCTCTTTGTATCAAGTTATCTCAAAAATTACCAGTCCCAGATTTTATTGTGCTTAGGCAGGTGGGATAGGCAGAGCACTATATAATTGATCCCAGGAGCAATCCCAGAGCTGCTTACAGGATTTGCAGCCCCTCCTACGTCATGGAATTAAGTGCTGTGATCTTCCATGTGTCAGATCCATTTGGTAATGTGCTTGCACACTACAATTTTTTAAAGCAGTGACTGCACCGGCTGAGAGGGAGCAGGTGTTTTATTAATCTCTCTAGGCTGTTCCATAACTATGTTCTTTTTATAGCTTGGAATACATCAAACATTGCAATTATAAAATATTAAAAACCCATAAAGTCAAAAAGTACATAAATATAGCAAACAAAATTCACTAAAGCTCCAATTATGAACACAGGTTTTGGGTTTAAAAGAGGTCCATGCTACAACAGTCTGGGTCTTTACCTATCAATAGAAAGGTGCAAACTAAGCTTCCCTGCAGGGACGCGGGTGGCGCTGTGGGTTAAACCAGAGCCTAGGGCTTGCCGATCGGATGGTCCGCGGTTCGAATCCCCGTGACAGGGTGAGCTCCCGTTGCTCAGTCCCTGCTCCTGCCAACCTAGCAGTTCGAAAGCACGCCAGTGCAAGTAGATAAATAGGTACTGCTCCGGCGGGATGGTAAACGGCGTTTCCGTGTGCTGCTCTGGTTCACCAGAAGCGGCTTAGTCATGCTGGCCGCATGGCCCGGAAGCTGTACGCCGGCTTCCTTGGCCAATAAAGCGAGATGAGCGCCGCAACCCCAGAGTCGGCCACAACTGGACCTAATGGTCAGGGGTCCCGTTACCTTTTAAGCTTCCCTGCAAGGGCTGCTCCCTTAGTGGGGTGCCACTAAATGTTCCAGGGGGTGAGGGTTACCTGGATCTTATGGTTAAGATAGGCACTTACAGTCCTACAGGTAACCCAGTCCCAAGCCATTTGGGCTTTAAAGGCCAAAAGCAGCACGTCTGGAAATGCATAAAGGTGTGGCGGTGATTAAGCAGCAGCGCTCGCTCAGAAAACATTTTGAAGTTGTGCCGCAGATAAAAAACAGAAAACTGTCAGTCCTGCTCTCAGGAAACGGACAAGCCTGTTCCTAAAAGCTGTTCCCCTTCCTTTATTAGAATTTCTCTTTCCCTGCTGAAGGAAATTTGCTCTAATTCCCACCCCCACCCCCACCTTCAGCAAACCTCCTGCCTGCAGACTAAGGGAGCATTATTATCATAATCGTTGTGTTTTTTTTTTATTTGATTCCTGTATTGCAGGGGTGAGACTAGATGACCCTCGGGGGTCCCTTACACTCTACAATTCTATGATTCTATATACAGCCCAATGCCAAAGGAGGCTTCTGAGCAGAAATATAAAGACCATCAAGATACACAAAAGCGTTGAGACATAAATATCCCATAGTTAAAATGTACGCTAAAACAAGAACACACAAGACAGCAACTAAGAGAACGAAAGAGTCGGGCGGGGGAAGCCCACGTGTGCGCCGATCTAGGCGAGCCGTTCCGGTCCGGTGCAGCTGACGGGAACCGTACGGGGAGTGGCAAGTTTTCACCCGGAGAACTTAGGAGAGCACACCAACCCGGAAACGAGCTGAAAGTGGCTTCCTTCCCATGCGTATTAAAGAAGAGAGAAGATGGTGGCCACGCGGCGGGGAGCGCGGCGGAGTGCGCCGGAGAGCAGGGACCACCCTGGAGAAGCAGAGGTGAGAAGGAAGCGGAGCGATATCTAGGGAGAGTGGGGGGGGGGAGGACAAAGGGGCAGCCGGCCCGAGCGATTCTGTTTCCGGCCCGCGCAGCTCCCGCGCTGAAGTTTGAATGCGCAGACCCCTCAGCCCGTCCGGGAGCGCGCGTAGCCTCCGTGCGCGTGACCGGAGACCGTTGCGCCGCGAGCACTGCCGTGGATCCACTGCGGCGGATCACTGCAGCCCTGATGGCGGCGGCCGCGGGGCTCCTGCTAAAGTCCCCTCGCGTGCCTTGAAGCGGTCCCCCGCCCCCCACTCTACTTCACTGGGGGGGGGAGCAGGGCGGCGCAGATGTGTTTTGCATGATGGATATTAAGATGGGCTCGGAGCTGGAGAGATGCGGTGCAATCTGAGGCACCGTTCTGACTGCTGCCTCTCTGAAGGAAAACATTGCAGAGAGGAATCGGATATCTCATGGCTTATTCTTAGTGGGGCTCATTCACCCCATAGAGAAAGCTCTCGAGGCAGGACCACCCTCTGCCTTTAGGAGGGGCGGGGTACAGAGGTGAGAGATTGGGCGGCAAAGCTACCACCGCAAGATACGCCAGCTGTGGTACTGGCTGCCCTCACATATAGCGGATGATGCTGTCCCATCGCTAGCGCTGAGGTAAGATTCAATGGTTTCCATACATAGAAGTAGGGATTGTCATTTTGTTGTTTCCCTCAAGCAGCAAAATGTCTTGGGCTGGCAGTGCTTGCTAGCAGATTGTACCTTGTTGGTTTTATGGATCCGTTTGTGAGGTAAGTGTAGCAGTATTTTTTAGAATTGCCTTTAGCTAGATAGTTGCCATACAGTGTGGATGTGTTGATGATCTAGTTTCTGCAAACTGCATGGTGCATGATGCTACCATAACATTTACAGCCATGGGGACTTAAATAGCACAGCCGTTGTCAAAATGGGACCACAGGAGTCCTTCAGACATAATGATGCTTTCTGGTGTTTTAGTAAAACCCTAAACTGCTGCTGAATTATGCTCCTAAGCAGATGCGTAAGTGTCCTCTTCTCCAAGTGAGAGTTACGGTACATTAAAGCAAACAGTTTGGGGGTCTTATCTTTTGAATTGTCTATCAAAAAACTTATAAATGGTTTTTGTTGGCAAGGTAAAACTAAGAAGATGACTTGCTGTGACAATTCGTGTAATATTGTTTCATTCTAACAATAGCTAATGGATTAAAAAGCCACAATGCATTGGAATCTGAGAGTGGAGTTTCTCATGTGGGTTTTGCCTGTGGAAATAGCTTTTACATATTATTTAACATTATTCTCTTTCTTACAGCTGGACTCAACGGAAGGCAGCACATCTGTCAGGACAACTAGGAGAAGTAAAGTGAATTCCCCTGCAAAAGTTGTTCCTGAGCCTCCTCTTGAGAAAACAAAGGAGTCTGAAACAAAAATGGATGCGGAGGAGCCTCCGCAAGCACAGGCATCTCTGAATAGGAGAAAGGCTGTAAATTTGGCAGACTCAGTTGCTGAACTGCAGGCTGATGGGGATATTTCTGAAGCAGAATCAAATTGCTCCTCTGTGTCTGGTCTTCAGACACCTTTATTTATAAGAATAACAAGAAGGCGGAAAATTGTAGTTCCTTGTCCACCAGAGACGCCCACTAAAAGCAGGCAGAGCAAGAAAGCTCCTCTTAGTGAAGGAAGCAGATGTCAAGAAGATGATGACATATCTGAAGCAGAATCATGTTCTTCCACTGTTTCAGGAGTACGGACTCCAAGTGTTGCAAGAATGACTAGAATTCGGCAAGTCAAGACTACTGTTTCACCAGTGTGTGAGGCCCAAGCTGAAGAAGTTTCTGATACAGAATCATGGTGCTCTGGTATTTCTGCAGAGCAATCTGTCCAGTCTAAACGAATAACCAGGAGCATGGGGCTGAGATTGTCCAAAGAAGCAATGTCTCAGCCTGAAAGAAAAAGTGAAGCTGTGGTGGAAGAAGCAAAACTGACTGACTGTGTAACAAAATCTGAGACTATTGTAATCTCGGATTCAGAGCAACCTACAAATTCTGATTTAGATGTAGACCAAGCCTCATCTCTCTCAACTCTTTTGATAAACGAGAAACCTAGCCCCTGTAAAACGAAGGGCCATTCTGAATCTGTTCTCAACAATGATCCAAAACAGATTGTGTCAAGCAGCCCCCCACGAAAGGGAAGAGAATGCACACAAAAATCACCTAAAAAAGACAAGACAAATGAGAGGAACTGTGAATCTGTGGGCAGTGTGGAGGTAAAGATAAGACAGGAGAAAGATATCAAGGAATTGGTCACAAAACAAATGTTAGCTGATGTATATGAAATTGCGGAGAGCACAGAGGAAGTGTGTGATCTAACTTTAGAAAAATCCATAAAGGTAACTAAGAACCAGTCACCTATAAAAAATAATTCGGACATTTCTCCATATGATGACAAAAAACTTGATCAGTCTAGTATGCTCCTGAAACAGACAACTGCTAATAAAAACAAAAGCATTGTGGAACCTCAAAAAATGGATACTGGAAATGTTACACAGTATCAAGTAGAAGAGGCAGTAGAAGTAGGCAAGCCATCAAAAATAGATAGCCCACAAAAAAATATTATCCAGTCACGAAATATAGAAAGCAACAGTGATGACTGCAGAATTTCTGTTGCAAGTTCAGACAGTGATGGAAGGCAAGATGAACCAGTTGCTGAATCATCTTCACATACAACCAAAACAGGCCATGAATCACATTTGACTGTGTCACTTCTTACAAGTGATGAGGGTGAAGAATCTGAAAACAGTGATTTAGAAGAAATTAATGAAGTAGAAACAATTGCCAGTTCGACAGATACTAGTAAAAAAACCACTACCACCTTACATGAATCACATAGTGAAGAACTATTTGTAATTGATAAAACTCCTGGCTTGGACTCCACCAGATCATGGTATTTAGAAGAGAAGGACACAGAAGGTAATAAACAAAGTGAGGAATCCTCTGAATTGGAAGACAGTGAAGAAGACTTTATAGATGAGGAGGAAGATTTAATAAATGAAAATAATAAAATGTAAGTTATCTCAATGAACTTAGTTATAGTTTATGTTAAGCAGTATTATTAGATGCATGTATCTGGGGCAGAATTGTTTATTGTTTTACAAGGTCTGAGAAAATGGAAGCAGTGGCAGACATGAATTGTCTGATACATGATTTCTAGTTTTCCAGGAAATAGTCACCATGGAGTAGGGGCATAAAGGTGCTTAAAAGTTACTGTAAACTAGGCTGTTGACAGTCTGTGGATTTGCCATATGCATTTCAGCTGCTTTTTAAGAGCTTTCTGTTGGGAGTGTACCAGTGGCGTAGCGTGGGGGGTGCAGGGGGGGCCGGCCGCACCGGGGGCAACATCTGGGGGTTAGGGTTAGGGGGCGCAAATCCACGGGTTAGGGGGTGCAAATTACTTGCCTTGCCCCGGGTCCTGACAACCCACGCTACGCCCCTGGAGTGTACAACCTTGGTACTCTGTTGAAAGCCTCTGTTGCAGCTCACATGCCTTAGGGAAAAGTTAAAACTTCAGTTAAAGAGTTGTCTGCATGTCTTGGTTCCTATGGGAAGGAGTTAATAGGTGTGTGTCAGTGCTTTCGAGACTGATTTGGTTTGCTCATTTAAATATTTTTCTGTAATAAGCTTTAGAAGGTGGTGTCAAAATGCATGTAAATTTAACATTTCTTTCTCTTCTAGTTTATCATTTTCAAGCAGCATTGATCCTGGTCTAAATGTTAAAAACCTTGGAGGCTCATATATTAGTTTTGATGCAGGAAAGCAGAAATCCGGCTTTCATGGAGTTGTGCCACTAAAGGAGAAAAAGAAAGATGAGGTAAAGTACCCAATGTTCACTGTTGTGCTAAAAGGAGGGTTAGAAGGAAGCCCTCAGTAAAACATTGGAGGAATCTACTCCTTGTTTTTTGCCAGAAAAACTGCATTTTCCAGATTTTCTTTTCTTTGATGCTCCTTTCTCAGCTTAACTTCTCAACTGTTCTGTGATTTCTACAAGTCCTATTGAGCCACTCGTCAGTAACCTTCCTGTGACTCAGTTTTTTGTCCTGACCTAGTCCTTAGGGAGCTTAACTTTTATTGTAACTGCAGTTTTCAAGTTTCCTAAAAATTCTTTTGTGTTCTGTCTGCTTAGCACTGTGTAGTAATTATGCTACTTTAATATACCTTTATAGCTTTTGAAAAAGAGTATTATAACTCCAGATTTTGAAAAAAAGGAATCTGTTCCACCTTTGAAAGAATCGGTCCACCAGTTGAAGAAACAACGTAGGGTAAGTAGAGCGTTACTGAGAAATGCTCAATGCTACAAGAATTGGGCTGACTTTATAGCTCTCTGAGGGCATGTAAGCACCCGTCACTTCACTTCTCAGCTTAGTCTGCCTTACAATGATTAGATAATGGGATTATTATTATTATTATTATTATTATTTAATTTGTATAGCGCCCTTCATCCGAAGATCACAGGGCGGTTCACAACATAAAAATACGAAACAGGAACACAAAAAGCAAAGCAATAACCCCTCTTCCACAAACACATTTAAAAGATCATAGAATGTTTAACCAGCCAAAGGGTGGTGACATATAAGCTGTTCTGAGCTTCTTGGAAGAAGAACAGAAAATATGACAAATGAAAGATGAAGAAGGTTGATAATAACAGGCTCTTCCTTTTTAAAAGCACTCTTCAGCCCTTGAGCAAAATGCCAGCGAAATCAGATTCAATCAAGTGCTCCTTAATGTTCATGTGGTTGCATGTGACAGCTGCAACACTGACTCAGTAGGTCTTTTTTACAGCTTAGCCTGTGAAGTCAGACAGCAGCATGTGAAGAAGACTTAAGAGCACATGGGTGCCAGAAGAAAGGGGCTTGCCAAGCGATTATGATTCCTGAAGAGACAAGAGGACTTGGAGGCTTTAGGATGGGTGTGGGGAACCATGCAAGAGTGAGAGGCAATAGCTTAGAGGAGGACAAAAAGGTGAAAGCTTAAGATTGGATGTTTGTGGATATTTGGGGGAACAGAGGAGGAAGTAAGCTTCATGTGGAAGATATGGCTACAATGAATGAGGAAAGAGTGATACTGTGCATATGGTGATGTCAGCTTGTAAGTGTGGGTTACTTAATATTACAGGAGCTTCTTGGGTATTTGAGTTTAATTTGGCACTAAAGTGTCATATTGAAACTGAGATGTATTCACTTGAAACATTAGTTAAAATTTAAAGGCCAATAACAGAGTCTGACTTCAGCCCATAGATGCTGTATTTCCATGCCCACTGCTGGATGGTGGTGGGAAGCTGTATTATCAAAACATTGTCAGAGGAAATCCAAAGCTTTATCTATATGGGGATAACACACATGCACACTCATTCACATCCACACACTACTTAAACACCTTACCCACTTCTTACCTGTATAATCTCTAAAGTACTTCTTTACTTTTAAAATAACACATGAAGACCTTGGTAAACTAATAATGTTGGTTTAGATAGTTACAGTTGCTTTTTTAAAAATTCATTGAAGCCTGTTTAAATACAAGGAAAATGTTTAAATATTGTGAAAACTGTCTTAATGTAAAGCTCTAAACGTTAGAATAACCTTTTGTTATATGTCCAGCTTCTAACACTTTTAATCATAAAGCTTGCTTGCAGTTCTTAACTAGCTGACTTTATTGCATGAAAATGCAGTTGTTTATTAGCAAGTGGACAAATACTGAACTGCTATTTCTTGGTGTGTTGAATACAGGCAGAGCGAGAGAAAACAACAGGCAATGGTTGGTTTGGTATGAAAGCCCCAGAAATGACTGATGAATTGAAAAATGACCTTAAGGCCCTGAAGATGAGGGCAGCCATAGATCCTAAGAGATTTTATAAAAAGAATGACAGAGAAGGTCTCCCCAAATACTTTCAGGTAAGAAAATGAAGATATTTTCAACTGGTTTTGGGTTTCTGCTACACCACGCTGAAGTTAAGCATACTTTGGAACATACTGACCATTATCTACTTTCCTTAGGTAACAAATTTTGTATGTGCATGTCACCTTAAGAATTAAACGCTGCATTAAAATATGCTCCAAAATCTGGGCTTATTGTATTCCAGCATATATCTTCCTTCCGTCATTCAGTTGCATTTCATTTGCTCAGCATAATGCTTTTTGCCTCCTGACTTTCAAATGTAGTATGCACAAAACATTTCTGTGTTCATTTTTTTTCATTGCTACTGCTTGAAAAAGAAAGTGCATGGCTCCCTGCTACATCCAAAGCTTCACTCCTTGTATATATTTTTATTGTAGCCAGTTACTAGAGTCCAGAGCACATATAAGCAGTAGTAAGTAGATGGTATGGTGGGGCTGCATTGCTCACCAGACCTTCTGATGGCTGAGTCCCTGCAGCACATGAGGGGAGCTGGTGGCTCTCTATTGCGCTGACATCACCCCCTCCACTCCACTATGCAGCAGCAACTTGACCACTGGGATATTACAGCTCCACAATGCTGACCATCACAACAGATAAGCATACTGAAGAGTCAAATGGATTCAGCTGAACTTGCACCATTATTTGAACTTAAATTCAGTAAACATGTTTAACTGTGTGCTAGATTTATGAATCTCCCCCTAAGATGAGCTCAATAAAAGTGTCTTAGCATGCTGCTTTTCTTTCTTTTATATCAAAACCTTTTCTGGATATTGCAAGTTCTTCACTGTGTTGTATGTATTTAGCAATTGTGTTTGAGAGTGTAGTATGTACTGGGCATCACTGCTCTTTGTTTGTCCAGTGACGCCTCTTTTGTAAAAATAGCCCTTCAAGTGTATGTAGCAATAAAATATCTTCTATTTTCTTTTCTCAGGTTGGAACTGTTGTGGATTCTCCAATAGACTTCTATCATGCCCGAATTCCCAAGAAAGAGAGGAAGAAGAACATAGTGGAAGAACTTCTGGCAGATTCTGAGTTTAGAAGGTATTTGGAATGAATTTCAATTGAAAACTTTATACAAGCAATGTGGTGATGTCAAAGAATGTGTTTTACTAGCAATATCTGGAGGACCACATTACTCCCATATGATCTTGTGCATTTAACATCGGAGGCCCTGCTATGCATCCCAAACATTTTCAGAAGCATAGTTGGTTGGAATTTGAGGCACAGGGCCTTGTCCATTTCAGTGCTCAGATTATACTGAAACTGTCTGTTTGGGGTTGTGTTTTTATTGCTTTGATGTCACATGAGTAATGCTGTAAGTGCTTTGTGTATATATAAAGAATGGCAGGGTGGGTTTCTTTATTTTTAAAAATGCATATTCATGGATACAGGAGAAAAAGACAATCCTGAAAAGTCAGCAGAGATACTTCATCTCTTTGAGGTGTTCCCAGTGTGCAAGCAGAATGGACCTATGCTCACAGTGGAACTTCACTTTTCTCTCCTCCCCTCATGAGTGCCATCAGAATCTGGTACAGTAGGTTGGAGCAGATTTTGAGGGTGAATGGGGAGCTGCAGTGCAGAGAGGAATGTGAATCCCCTTTGAACAAGCATCTAGTTATGCAACATTGGATTCCAGCCTCTGTCTTTGAAAGAACTGCATATTGCGGTTCATACTGCATGTTGTAGTAGCATCTTGCTTGCCTGTTAAGACAGAGCCCATTTTCTTCCTGTTTTAAGGTATTTATGTTGGAGAGACAATATTGAGATTCTGTGCCTGATTGGGACATGCATGATGATTCATTGCTGCCCGTTCAATCTCTTGTTAGGGTGTATGAGAAACAGTACTTCTGTTTAATTTTAATCAATTAATGAGTGTAATTTCAGTTGTGACTAGTAGAATTGGCATCATAGAATAGCTGTTTTTATACTAATATAAAACTAAGATGTTAGCTATAAAAATATTCCTTTTTTAAGTTTCTTGGAACTAGTTTTATTCTAAAAAAAACCATCTAAAATCTTTTCTCAGTTTTATTGTAGCTAGTAGGATCATACCAGGGGTCCTTCTAGTCCTGAATTCTGTTTGTAACAGTGGTTAGCCACCTGTCTTCAGGACGTTCACAAGGAGGGTATGAGGCAACAGCTCTCTTCTGGTGTTTGTTCTGGTACTCAAATGCACCAGCATTGAATACCATGGTTCATTTTCTCTATCGTGGCCAACAATAATTGCTATTATTAAATTAAATCTATTTTTTGGTTTGGTCTATAACTGATGATAGTCACTACGCTGCTTAAAGTTACTTTGCACCTGCATATTTTTAATGTATATTATTCATACCTTATAACATTATTTCTCTTGTTCAGATATAATAAAAGGAAGTATCAAGACATCATTGCTGAAAAATCAGCCCTTGCAGCAGGCAAGAAGTATCGGAAGAAGAAAAAATTCCGCACATAGCTTTAAAAAAAGGGGGGGGGGGCTGAACTTAAATTCTCTGTTAAAGATTATATATATATATATATATATATATATGATTTTACGACTACTGGACTCAGTTATCCTATCAGGAAGAAGAGGACAAGGCCGGTCCTGGTTTTCCAGCAATATCTTGGAAGTGGAATTGAAATATGTAAACCGCTTTGAGGTTTTCTTTACAAACAAGCAGTGCATAAATTTTGTGAAATAAAATAAATAAAAGATGATGGAACTAACCTTCAGAAAGAAAAAGATAAACTTATGCAATATTAAGCATTCTGAATATATATGGGTCAATTAAATAAAAAATGACAATTCTAATATAAACTTAAAAATCTTAAAATGAAAATTTGTGATGTTGGCATAGAAAAGTGTAAAACCTGTGTGTGCTTCCCCATTAAAATATTTCTAAGAATTCACGATCAGGTGACGTTAATGCATTATATTCACCAATGAATTTAAGAAAATTTATTTTGTTATGGAAATATTGTGAAGGTATGCTCTGGAAAAGGGAGGAATTCAATGTCACAGTCTTCTGATCATTCTGGCAGCACATTTCAGCTTGCCAGACAAAATGATCTGCCCTTTCCTTCCTGCTCCCAAAGTGCTGTTTTGGGTGTTCCCCAACCCACCCACCCCAACCAATTGGGGAGAGGGCATGGGGGAGAAGAGGGGGAAGACCTCATTGCAGAAGTTGTTGCACAGGGCTTCAATTGATGGGACTCAGATGAATCCTGACCCGAGTTCTATAAATGAATATGAATGTGAATATGAAGATCAAAGATAGTACCCTCTTTCAAGGTAAGACTTCATATTTAAAAGGGATAATGATCGAAACATTTTAAACGGGCTGTTCACATAACTCGTTTCAGCTCAAAACAAAATGACATTACACTAGGAATTATTATGGTGTTAACAGGAATTTTAAAGATTTTTCATGGCACCAGTAAGAGTGTTATCTAGCACTTTGGGCCCCCCTAATCCACTACACCACACTGACTCTCCGTGCTAATCTTTCACATCAAAAGCAGTGAGCAATGTGGTCCCGGTACCTTCTTGGCAGCCTTCAACTTGCTGCAAAACTTTTTGAGTCATTTGTTTTTCCATTTTTTCGGTGGGTAAATGATTTTCGTAGGGTCAAACCCTGTTGTTGAAACAATGAGAAAGGTCAGAAGGAAAGCAAAATAATTACCATTTCCCTTCCAAAGGAATACCTGCCTCCTTACCCAATTAGTGAGATTCTCACTGGCCACACAATAATTTCCACTCAGAAGAAATTTCCTCACCTGAAGTATCTGGATCAGTCATGTCCGTCCCCTGGTCATTGGGCCTGATAGATTACTCTTATTTCTGGTTCCTTCTTGGAGATCATGGGATGGACTTTGCACCACCTGCTGTGTAGCCGTTTCAACCTAAGACAGAAGGGAGAGAATGTGATAAACTGGTTTGTAGTACCTGCACTGAAACTACTGTGGAAGGAGTACAATCCATCTGCGAATGTTAGCTTCTACTTACTGTTGTATTCTGTTTGTATTTAGTTCAACTGTAAGCCTGATTGTTTTGTGACTTACAGGGCTTCGCTAGTGCACTATCCCAACTCCTGAACTCTAGTGGTCAGACTTCACAGGCATTTTTAATGCATTTGCGGTAACCCTTCTACAGAAAACTCAAAGGATTTGTTTTATTGTCTTATAATCATTCTCCCAGATGGGTTGAGAATGTACTTCTCAGTGATGACTCCATTTTGCTCTAAAATGCTTGACATCGCCAAATTATCCCTCCGCAGAGGCAGTGATGCAACACTGTTCATTGAACCTCATGAATATTTGGGACATTACATAAGCTGTCTGATCAGCAGAAAGTTGGTCATACAAAGAGATTCTTTTAAAATATCTATAAATAAAAAGAGGGCCCACTTAAATGTGCCAGCTTCAGTTCTCCTTTCCCATTGAAAATATCCACAGCTTTGGCTTGTCTGCCCAAATAGCCTGTTGAAAGAGCTTTTATTCTCTCCCTTGGGTCTGGGAAGGTCAAGTGGTTGCTGCTAAATAAGGATTGCAATCAGTTTCTCACAGTTTCTGTGGCCCCTAGCAAGGCAAGCTAACCTTGATGTCCTCAGCGCTAATTCTGCACTCGGCACTCTAGCACTGATGATGTTGGCATCTGTCTGGGAGAATGTGGAAGAGTGCGCCTTCAGGAGTTAAGTCAAACTGTTGGAATTACAGCGCCTGCTGTGGCTGCAGATACCGAGACAGGAGAGACGTGTTTTGTCGCAGCTGAGGCAGATGAAGGCATCTGCTTGTGCTGCTGCAGATGCACCATGGCGTTTCTTCTTTCTTCACTCCTCCTAGCAGTCATCCCTCGTCTGGTTACTGCTGTGGATACACGACCTGACATAGCCGCCTCCAGGCGATGGGATTATTCCCACTGGTGGGGTTGATGTTGCTAGCCTTCCTGTCATGTTTGCCGACATCTTTGGCCTGCCAGTGCCCTAAAGCCAGACGCCCTTGGGGATCCTGCCATCTTCCGTTCTGTGCACAAGACCAAGCCAGCGTAGACGTCGCTGAGACAGAAATGCGAACGTGCTTGGAATTGTGCACACAGGCCTTGCCAAAAAGTTTTAGCTGAGAGAAATGGAACAAAAGCAGCCTTTAAATAGGATAAAAAACGCACCAGCATCTCACTGCCCTATATCTGTAACTTGTCTCTTTGTTCACATGCATGCTTTCCTTCCTTTGCTTACCTGAGAGCAAGACTGGGCGGGTCTTACTTCTGAGATGGCATTATGAGGGCCACTTGCTCACATACAAAAAAAAAGATCCTGGGTGGGAGACCAGGGTTCATATCCCCCCCCTCAGCCCACCTTGAGTCAAACACGTCCCCCCCTCCCCGCGCTTTCTCTGCCTAACCTACCTCACAGGGTCGTTGTGAGGTACTAGGAAGAGGAATGCCCTTTTTAAAAATGTGTGTCTCTTTTTTGGGGGAGTGTAATTGGGCTGTTATTTTTAGTTTGAGTTTGTGGTTTTTATGTTGATCCTTTTATGTGAACCGCCCTGTGAGACCTCCGGGTATAAGGGCGGTATATACACTAAATTCAATAAATAATAAAGAACCACCTGCTGCGCCACTTCACTCCTTGGATCTGCGGGGGCGAATATTTTTATTTTTCTTAAATAATGTAAGCAAAAGAAATGAAGAACTGCTTCTAGGCTTTTGGGGGAGATGCTGTCGAAACAGTAAACTCCTGCTCCACTTTGCCCTGGCTGCGCGGGTAAAGCAGTGGCAGTTGCCTCAGGCCAGCCTTGCTGAGGCGGCCATGAGGCGGCTCTTCCTTCCCCCTTCAGCCTTGCAATGGCGGCGCAGGCAGGCGAGGAAGCGGACAGCCAGGGGCGAGTTTTGCGGGGACTCGTAAGGGTTTCCCTCCTCATGCCGGCAGTCGGAGAAACCGAGTGTAGCCGGGCGCAGCGAGGCATCCGCCCCATTTTGGCTCTGGGGAAGGCGGGCTTTTGGCGCTCTGAGGTAACTCGGCCTCCCTCGCCCCTCTGGCCGCGGCCTTTTCTCCCCTCAGACTCGGCCGGCTCGCTAAGGCAACGCCTCCCTCCTGAGGGGAAGTCCGTAGTCGGCGCTGTGTAAGCTAAAGGAAAGGGTTGGCGCTGCTGGCCTTCACGCAAGCTTTCGCCGGCTCAGCAAATATTTATCCGATTTTAAGACGCGGAACTGCTTTCTGTAAAAAAAAAAAAAGTAGGCGAGAAAAGCGGAGCAAAACGAAAGAAAAATTCTCCCTGCGACTCCGCCGGGACTCGAACCCGGAACCTTTGAATCCCTTCAACCCTCTAGAAGTCCAATGCGCTATCCATTGCGCCACGGAGCCACCTGTTGGATTCTTTGTACATTCGCTATACAACCCACAGAAAGACTTCGTCCCGTCCTTCGCAGCAGGAAAGGGTGTGTTCCATTGCTCTTTTAAAACTGAATTATGTCGTGGCGCCACAAAGAAAAGTTGCTATTATTTTTTCCTTGCGAGTTTTAAACAGCTCATGGAACTAATTTCCATATTAAGTGTGAACTTCAGTTGAAATCAATACTACTCATTATTGCAGGGCAGGGCTGCCAAGGACACCCTTAAAACAAATATTTATTGTGTACCAGAGCGCATGTAGCTATACTTTACTTTTTTTTACTGTGTTTCTAAAATTGACTAATTTCATTGTGCATTAAATAAAAAGAGGGCTATATCTACTCAATGTGGGAATTGAACCATGTAGTGCTTTTAGTAAATAATTTTGCTGATCGGATCATTTCAAGCCTGCTGAATCTTACAATATTCCTTTTTCATTATGGTTGTGTCTTTAAATATCATTTGAAAATATTTAGCAATTGTTCGCTTGTATTTTCCAGTTTTTTTATAAAAACATTGAACTGGTGAGAGAGAATAATAAAGTAGTGCCTTTCACTGGACTAATTTATTGCAGCATAAGAATATGCAAGCTCTTTGATTACACAGAACTCTTCACCAATGTAAAGATTAATAATTCTTAATAATTTTTTTGCTAGAAGTCATTGGGTTTTTAAAATTAAATGCAGATTATTTTTAAACACTTCCTAAAACTGTCGGTCATTTAAAGAAGCAATTCAATCATTTCATGTTTCAACTCCATGTAAAATTATGCACTAATTTAGGAGTTATTTTTGCTTGTGTGTCAGATCCTTTCTTAAAAGGCCACTATTTTCCAAAGTGCACGGAAGAACTTTCACTCATCACCAGTAACTTTCCTCTCTTTACAGTGAATCATTGGCAGTCCATTTTGCCCACACCTTTTGCCAAGAGACAGCAATTCAGTAAGTCATAATTTTATCTACCTTTTCTGTGGGGGTGGGGTGGAATTGATTGATCAGTCACCCCTCCACTTCAATAAGTTTTCTTGAAACAAACATATGAACCTGCTTGGGTTTTGAGATTATATTTCTACCAGGTTTCCATGCAGCCTTGAGAGATGCTTTACTGAAGATGAACATCCTTCATCTAGCCCAAGATACCTATACCTTACTTCCAGAATAAATTTTACAGGCACCCTCTGCATCAGTTACCAGCCTCTGAGGACTCTTTAAGTGTAACACTGCCAGTAAAGTTGGGGATTTTTATTTGATTACATTAAAAAAAATTAATAATAATAATAATAATAATAATAATAATAATAATAATAATTTATTATTTGTACCCCGCCCATCTGGTTGGGTTTCCCCAGCCACTCTGGGCGGCTTCCATAGAAACCAAAAATACAGTAAAATATCACACATTAAAAACTTCCCTCAAAACAAAAAACATTAATGTGAATTCTTCCAGATTTTCATGCTAAAGCATACCCCTTATTTCTCACTCACCAGTAGATGGCACTGCTGGAAGTAAAATAAAAAGGCATGCACAATAAACGTTATTTCCCAAAAATCATTTCTCCCCACCCCTTTGCAATGACTGTCATAGTCAGTACCAGCTATATGAATGACACAATTTATCTTCTGCACCCCTAGATAAAAGGAGAGAAGGAAGTTCTGGCAAGGGGCTAAAGATGAGCATGAAAGTGTTCCCATATTAAGTCAATTAAAGGGTCTCTGCTAACAACGATAGGCAATATCGGTGCCTGAAACTTTGGAGAGCAGCTCCTACTCAGCCCCTAGCTTCACTGAAAACACGAGTCAATTTTATCCACTTTAATTATCATAGAGTCTCCCCAATGCAATGGAAAAAGCAGCGGAAACAGCTCAAAAAACTTAAAATCACTATGGGGGGGGGTAGGTTTGCCCTCAAAAGCTCAATAATTTGTTTTTGTTCCCCCCCAAAAAGGCTTAACAATTTTTGTTGATGTCTTTAAAAAATGCTCAACAATTTTGCATGTGTCAGGAATTTTACTTTTTGAAATATGGCAACCCTAGACAGATCAGGTATGGGGAATCTTGGTTCTTCCATGTGTTGCTGAACTACAACTCCCATCATCCCTGGGCATTGGCCACAATTGCTGGAGCTGATGGGAGTTGTAGTTCAGCAGCGTCAGGAGAGCTGATGTTTCCCCACATTTGTGATAGAGCAAAGTGTATTCACGTGCTCAAGAGGAGAATCGCCTTACTTTGGTTGGACAGCCATGCAGTTCTGTGCTTCCTATCTACTTTTTAAAGGGGATATGTCATAGATAGGAAACCTGTGGCCCTCGAAAGATCTTGGATTGCAACTCCCATCAACCTCAGCCAGCATGGCCAATGGTTAGAAATGATAGGAGTTGTAGTATGTTCTTATTGAACTCCAAGTTTTTCTAGAACAGGGTTTGAAAATGTGTAGAGCAGGGATGGGGAACCTATGGCCTTTGCAGTTATTGTTGGACAAGTTCCCATCTTTCCTGACCATTGACCATACTGGCTGGGGCTGATGGGAAGCGGAGTCCAACACTATCTTGAGGGCCAAGGCTTCTTCAGAAGTTCCTTGATCAAGGGGTTAATGGAGCAAGGTCATTAATCTCTGTTATCACCTTACCCTCACTTGTGCAGTGTGACACACACAGACATAAATAAACTTTAAAGTATTTGTGGGTTGGGAGCAGAAAAGTAAACATTGCAAGACAATCTGCCTGTGTGCTTAGAAGAATAAAGACTCCTGGTTTTTTGTTTTACAAAGGCAAACAGAATTTTCATTTCTACTGTGAAGTGTGAGGCTTCCCACCTTTTCCCAGTCTGTCAGTCCCAGAGGCTGCCAGTCATTCCAAGCCCATTTCCATCCATGTGAGAAATATGTATCTCTTTTGGAGACACTAACAAGGCTCTTCACAGGGATTTTTAAGAGCTAGCTCTGGGAATTGCTGAGGGTGTGTGAGAATAGGCATCATATTATCTGTGACATATCACCTTAGAGGCAGTGTGTGGCTACATGGAAAAATCTAGCCTACAGGGATGGGTACCTTGGTTTTTAAAGATTTGCTAATAAAATTGGCTAAAAAAACCAACACAAAAAACAACAACAGCCTAGCAAGATGCCACAGAACAGAGATATAATTTTATAATTAGTGAATAGGAGATTGTGTCATCTGTGTATAACAGTGTGTCAGTGAACATGTGAGCCCACTGTAATTTTGGCTAAATACTTTGGATGTTTACTATGTCTAGCCAGACATACTATATGTGGAAAGGAGAGGTCTGTGGAGTGGAGGAGACAGGAGAAGACAGGATCAAGCCTTTGCATGAAAATGAGTGGGTAGTAGCAACCTCTGCTTCTAATAAACTATTTGTGCCTAAGGTTATGACCCTACAATTTCTTACAGAAGTGAATAAGGCCCATGTAATAAAGTGGTGCTTATTTCCCAGTGAACATGCAGGATCAGTTTGCTTTAGTAGTTAATGCTGAATATCAGGTGGTAGAATATTATTCTAGGAGCTTGTATCCCTCTCTTCTGCCACAAAGGGGCAAACCCCAGATGCTACACAGAAGACCAGTTGTTTAAAAATTAACAGCAGTTGTCAGGGTGTGTGCGCACTGGGACCATGGTGTATGTAGGAGGGAGGCTTGACTTTTCCCATGTACCCTAGATGACCCAACTAAAATCTTTTTTTTTTTTTTAATTTCTCTTTATTAATTTTCATACACACATATACACACATATGTACAGAAAATAAATTCTTCATGGGGAAAAAAAAAAACAATAATAAGAACAACATAACTTAATTATAAGAAAACAAAAAAAAACCAAAAACAAACATGTAAGTTATTGACTTCCCTCCACCTCAGTTTTGGGTTATGTAATACATTTTTCCCGCAGTTTTTCTTTAAAACTTTTGTATGTCGAAGGGTTATATTAAAATCTTTCCCCGAAGCTGTTATTTGCTCCTTTGTATGATCCCTGTAAAGGAAAACTAACTGATATCTTACTGGTAGCTATCAATTTCTTCTACCGGTCAAGAAGCAGATTCAGGGATTAGTTTTTAATCAGGGAGAATGGCATGAGGCAAGTGATTAAGTCATTCCATGGTTGCAGTTGGACAGAACAGATAGCTTTTTAAAAAATTCTTGCAGGCCTAAATTAATTGTTTCTTCTATTTAATTTTGTTTGTTTATTTTTATTTTATTGATTTATACTTTGAACGTAGATTACACTACATTAGTAAAATACAAATCAAGAAAGAAAAAAATCCAACCTCAAAATCTGAAACAAGCTGATAAGCTAATTGAGACAGTAGCGGAATCCCAATGGAATCAAGATTCTTAAAAGGCCCACTTAAAGAATATTTTCACTGTCCACCACATTTGAGAATCCCCCTTCTCGGTCACTCACCTCAGATAGCAGTGGGATCTTTAGGAGACCTAAACTTAAATGAAAGTAGCAGGCAGGCGCCTACGGAGTGGGGGAATGGAGGCATCTGAGATATTTTGCTCCCAAACTTTCCAGGGGAAAAGGTGGGAAATTGTAGATAGATAGATAGATAGATAGATAGATAGATAGTCAAAGCCAGCATCTTAAATTCAGATTGTGAGCACAATGAGAGCCAGTGAATTAGATTCTTCTTTTTTCAAAAAAAAAGTGAATGAAATTGTTTCCAGTAAATCCTACCATCCCCATGGGGTTTCCTCCTTCTCTTATTGTGGAAGATTTGCCCCAAACTATAAAACTGCACAAGCAAAATACATTTTTAAAAATCTACAACAGCAATCTGAAAAGTGAGTGACTATCTCATTCATATATATATACATCCAGAAAACTGAAAATGTGTGCTGAACCTTTATGATTGCCTGACTGTGTGCTTTTGTGTACCTCATTTGCATGAATTTTTTTTTTTAAGGTATGCGCACAGTTGTCTTCATTCAGCTACCTAATTTGCATAATAAAATCAACAACTTAAAAGGTAGGGGCAAACAGCAACAGTAACACCGTCTGTGGTATGAACAGGAAAGATTGCGGTTGCTCCTTATATAGAAATTCAAATACATATTGGTGTGGACTATTTCAATCTTATTCAATTGCGGAAAAAGTGGATTAACACCCAAATGATGCTCAAATGTGGTGAAGCCCATAATGCATAGTGTTGGCCTCAGAATATTAGTCCACCTAGCCCAGATCTGGCCAGGGTGAATGTTCCCCAAGGTCACAGCAAGCATCCTGTTCCTTGAGATCCTTTTAAATTGCGGAAACTTTTAAATTGCATTGAAGCCTGGGACCTTTGGCATGCAACGCAAGTGGTCTCTGCTATTAAGCTTCAGTACAGTTGTGGCTGGTGCCCATTGGGATGCAAGGCAGGAGCCCAACACTAGGGGGAGCAAGAGCCAATAAGAGGCAGAGCCCAACTAATTCTGGCCTTGTCTCAATCTTCCTCCTGGCCAGTTTTCACAAATGTAGCACTGAGACTAAGGAGGAGGTAGTTCATTGCCAATGTCACCCTCTGGATGGGACAGAAGTAAGAAAGTAAGCAGGTGGGGGCTGGCTGAAGGCAGACAGAGGTTGGTGGGGCAGTGCCCTATTAATCCTAATGGACTATCCTCCACTGCAAAAGGAGGTGTCAAAAAAGACCAGTGCCTGTTCCCCAGGTCTGGGGGAAGTCTGCTGTGCATTCTAGACCCACACAAGGGCTATACAGACATCCTTGTTGGGGCTGAGGACCAGTCTGAAAACCCCAGATATATGTAGAATGTAGGGATCTGGTAGGAACACACCTGATTCCTGCATTCCTCTATATTGCCTTGTAGCTGAGCCTCATATCATAATTCAGTCTCTGGGTTCAGATCCTCTTTATAATGCCCTGCAGCCTTTCTGCGAACTGTACCGTCTATCTGCTTTGTCACACCTTTCCCTTTAACCTGCTGCTTTTGATCAATATTTTACATCTTGTCCCAGAAAGGTGGGCAGAAACAAAAGTGAAGATGATAAGACCACCGCTGAAGGGCAAGGGGGAGAGGAAGTAAAAAATAGTTTCTGGTGTCCTTTAAAATGCACCTGCATAAAATGTGCTAGACTAAAGTTCACCCTGCCGTTACATAAAAAAATAAAAACTTCGCACAAAAAGGTACGAGAACCAAGCTCCAAAAATAGCAGCAAAGGCTACTGCAGCTGAAAGCAAATTGGGAAAACTCTTACCTTTTTTTCTCCAATGCTTTCCTAATGCGGCGTTCTCCCTTCCCCTCCTTCATCCATGCACTCTGTGAACGGTTTGCACATACTAAACAAGGACTGTGGTGGAGACAGTGGTGCACTGCGGCGAGCAAAAGGAAGTCATTTGGATCAGCGATGTGAAAAAGGGAAGAAGGGAACAATCTGTGATCAAACAATCTGGGCGACTTTCTCCAGTCGATTGCATCTTTGCAGGGCACAGCATAAATCTGACAGGGAATCCAGCCCAGTATTTATTTCAGGAGAGCAAATGGAGTTGGCAAGACAAGTCTACATCGTGTGTGTGTGTGTGTGTGTGTGTGTGTGTGTAAGGCATTGATTTGATACTTTATTGTGCATTTATTTGTTTGTTCATGGATCTATTTCTCTATATAAGTGCTTTCAATGTCAACGTCCGTGGGGCATTACAGCATAACATAAACAAAAAGAAAAACGGTCCCTCTCCTGATGAGCATGCAATCTAAATTTAGACATGAGGGGAGATAGCAGAGGAAGGAGGGAGAGCCATACCATAGGAAATGAGCAGGTACTGTTCACAGACTGAGGCTGTGTACATGTTACCACTTACCCTGGCTCCAGCGGGCTCCCACCACCCGTATCTGAAGCTGAGAAGGCATGACCTTAGCCACAGACCATCTGTGTCCTACAGCGCTTGGCAAATGCTGCTTTGTGATGTGATTTCCCTTAAAGCAGCTTCCACCCAGTTCAAAAACATAAGCCATGGTCCAGCTGGGTTGTTTACCTGTTAGACGTCCATTGCACATGTGCAAATTACGCATGCGAAGAGGACAGTTTCGCCAAATAGGGGTTGGCAGGGCTCCGAGCATGGGGAAATAGATCAGGTAATGGTACGCACAGCAGCCTAAAACACAACTTGAAACATGGAGGGGGAGATGGAGACGGCCTTGTTGCATTTCAAAGCCACTTATGTGTACATGCCCTAAGGAATTAATGGAGAAGGAGGCTTTGGGAAAGGGATTTTAGAGATGGCAAGGAGCATTGCATGTTGTTCTGAAAGGGAGTTCTAGATGTTAGGGGCAGCAGCCAGAGACAATGGCTGAAATCTTTGGGGGGCTTGAAGAAAAAGCTACAACAGGAAATCAACCACCCAAAATGTTAGGGTTGGGCATTGCTGAAATTCTTAACCTGTGTTGACAGTTTGAATAGATAAAAGGCTGCCATTCTTTGCACACTTGCTTAGTAATAAGCCCCACCAAATTCATGGAGCTTTCTTTGGAGTTTCCCCCTTGTAGGATTGTGCTGCAAAGGACAATGTTATTATTGTGGTAAATATGAAAAGGCGAGGGGCTAGGAAGACCTGCCTCAGAAATTCTGAGAAAGAAGCTTTCCCCTGCCATCTTAAAAGGTGGCCAGAAAGCAAAGACATGGGCAGCAAGGGGGGACTCTAGAAAATAGCCACAAGTCAGGTTGTCACAAACTTGGAGGTAAATGGGAAAGTCTGTGTCCCGTGTTCTTTGTGCAATGTTCATAAATGTGAGGCTCATGAGGAGTCGCCCATGAAAAGCCATCCCTTAGGGTCCTCCCAGCCCTCAGGAGTGACCTGGGGGTAGACGGTTTGAGGGGTTGCAGCTGATGAGAGATTCCCCACGGGGGGGTGGGGTGGAAGTGGGTTCTGCTCATACACTGATGTGATTGCTCATACTGCACACCACCTCAATATCTAAGCAGTGCAAGATTCCAGGGTTTCCAGGCGCTAACTTATAGTTCTTGTTTCCTTCTGGAAAGACTGTGCTGCCTTTAGGGTATGTGATTTATTTGCGCATATATACAACATGAGCCTACTATGGAGGGGTTCACAGCATTAGCACCCCAAGAAGGTCTTGTTTCTCCCATAGCCATGGCCTTGGATTCAAACATTGTGCTCTGCCCCTCTGGTTTTCAGCCTGCAGCTTTACTTCTAGATCACCCACAACACTTTCAAAAGTCGGGCTTTTGTCCTTCTTGCTGTCTGTGAGCGGAGGCTGCACCCATTTGCCGTCTCACACAGAGCCCCCTCGTCTTTGCTTTCTTAATGGCTCATCACCTTGTCTTTCCTTAATGGCCCATCACCCAAGTGATCGTTGTTGTTTAGTCATTTAGTCGTGTCCGACTCTTCATGACCCCATGGACCAGACTCCTGTCTTCCACTGCCTCCCGCAGTTCGGTCAAACCCAAACGATTACCTGAACACAATAAGCTAGCCTGCCTTGATTAGCTTCTAACACTTGCTGAGTCCAGGGATTAGGTGTCGGGCACCCAGTTTAACACCCCAAGCCTTGATTAGATTCCAACACTTTACTGGGTGCAGGAATTTATATTGGTTTGGCACCCGCAAACTCGTAACAACACTTAGCATTTAAATTGCACTTTTTATGTGAACTTGTCACCTAATGTATTCCTCTTTGCTGTCTTTGTTTGCCAACATATATTTCAATGCCTCCTTTGTGTGGCTCTCCCACTCTGTCCTTGTGCTTTCTTCCAGCCCACCCACCTCACATGAAATGTATTCTAAGCTTTGCTCTTCCTGCCTCCACCTCCCTGAAAAACACCACTTGTATAAGACTCAGTGCCACAGCACGGTCTTTTTTGTTGACGAGGGATTCTTAGTGACAGAGCATCAGCTTTGCATGCAGAAGGTCCCTGGCTAAATCCCTGACAGCTCCAAGTAGGGCTAGGAATTTCCCTGGCTAAAAACCCTGGGGAGTAATTGACACCTCCAGGGGCGTAGCGTGGGTTGCCAGTGCCCAGGGCAGGGCAAGTGTTGTGCCTCTCCGGTGGACTGGGCAGCGTTCAGTGCCTTTGCCAGCTAGTGTCTAATCAAGGGAGTCTGTCCTTGCAAACTAGCCCCGAAATGGGAGCAGAGATAAGGCAGAGAAACGTGAAGCTTGGAGCACCGCTGTGTTGCCCCGCCCTCCTGTCCTTGCAGCGAGGTGCTCTAGACCAGGCACATGGCTCTGGCAGTGCTTTCCTGCCTTCCTCTTCCTCCTTCCCTCTTGACTGGCCCACTGGTGGGGTGCACACAGATGTTCCTTCGCAGGCCAATAGGAGGAGACACTTTTGCCCCAGCACCGAATGGCCCTGTGCAATTAACCACTGCCTGGCAGAAATTCAACAGATATCACCGTTTCTTGCCACATGCATATAGCAATGTGAATGGGTTCACATTTGAATTCTGTCTATCGTAGAGCCTAGAACTTCTGTTTCCACTTTCCCTTGAACCCGCTCAGTCCCTGCTTTGTGTAACATCATCCATACATCCCAGGCAGCTTCAATTGCAATCATCCCTGTGATCGTAAAAGCCAGACGTAACCCCATAGGCTGTTGATGCAAATACAACTTGGTATAAATAAAAACAAATATTCAAGCCGCATTCAGTTCTGCTAGCAGGTTAAGTGTGATGAAATTGATTTCCCAGCTGACAACAACACAATGCCTCTCTTTGCAAAATGAGCACATGAAACACACGCACAGCACCTGGAATTATCCAGCAGGGATTTCTGTTATTAGAACTGCCTAGTTGCTAATGTAAACAGGATGCTCAGGCTAGGCAGATGTCTGAGCAATGTGACTAAACCTAAGAAAACACAGTCATATCAATGAGATAAGAATTGTGTTGTTTTCTATAAATTAAAGTTTCAGTTGCTTGCATTCGCTATTCTCAAAACAAAAGTTTGCAGATGGGTGCTTTACTACAAGTAGCAAGATAGCAGCAGCAGCAGCAGCAGCAGCAGCAACAGCAGCATTAGCAGCAATCAATTGAAACAATAACAGATCCAAGGCATTCATTGCTCAAGGTGTACTGGGCCTGTGATTGCTGGAAAAAAGAGGTCCCAGCCCGCTGCCAGGGCAGTGCGCTTGTTGCTTCCTCATTGTTGGATCCCACAGCAATGTTTGAGGTTTTCAACCTTTTTGGGTTTTGCAGAGGTTTTCAACCTTTTTGGGTCCACAGCTCCCTTGATCAACTACATCCTGTGGGGCTCAGGAGTTATGTCACCCCTTGGCTGCAGAGGTGGCAGCCTCTCACCCCTTTTCAAATACCCTCCCCTGTGGAGTGTTTCCCCAGCCTCCTCTCCTTGGGAGTTCTCTGGGCAGCCGCAGCTGTCACCCCTGGTCTCTGAGCTGCCCCCCTGCCCCACAGGGGCCTGGGAAGCACCCCCTGGCCAGCCCCAGAGGCACCATTTGCCTGGGAGCTTGTAACCAGGGCTGCTGCAACAAACAGCTGTGCAAGCCTTTGGGAGGCAGAGACGTTAGGGGGCATCAGAGGAAGGGAGGGAAGGAAAGAGGAACAGAGGCAAGTGTTGCCCACAGCACCCCTGGCCATCATTCAAGGCATCCTCAGGTGCCATTGCACACTGGTTGAAAACCACTGGCATAATGGAATCACGTGGAAGAGGTGTGAAGTTCAGGGTGGTGTGGTGATGGCGTGGAATGTGCACACCATCGGTGCATCCCTTGTCAATCTGTTCAGTCAGGATCATACAAATCATCCCAGAGATCTCTCTGCCTGTTTCTACTTCCTCCGGTTAACACTACTACTGTATTAGAATAACTGTGGTTTGGATGCTTGCCAATGTTTACGTTACCAAATAATCCAGGTCCCAAGAAGGATTGCTTTTAAAATGAGCAACTTTTATGCAAGAATGTTTCCTCCAATTAAGAAGAAATGTCCTTTCTATGCTTAAAGTGGCACACTTGATAAAAGACCAAGAAGGACGGGAGAGACTCTATAAATGCAGAAAATAGTATGAAAATTTAAAACTTTATTTTAAAAAAAGGAATATATGTTGCGGTTAAAACATTCTCTTGATGGTAGTGCTGAATCATTAATACAATTTAGGATGCAATACTATTCCTATAGTCTCTAGTGCAGGCTTCCTCAAACTCGGCCCTCCAGGTGTTTTGAGACTACAATTCCCATCATTCCTGACCACTGGTCCTGCTAGCTAGGGATCATGGGAGTTGTAGACCAAAAACATCTGGAGGGCTGAGTTTGAGGAAGCCTGCTCTAGTGTAATACATGGACTCTGGTATTTGTAAGAAGTGCAGTTACAGTTAATTTCACTAGTTGGTGCTAGTGATAATAGAGCTGTATATGAAGAACCAAATAGTTGCTCAAATAGTGTGGTAGGAGAGCGGGGGGTGGGAATCACAACTATCAACCAATGCATCCCTTTTGGTTTCAGATAGTATAGGGGTAGAAAAGTCTAAAAAGCCAGAGACACAAATTTTTACAGCCCTCTAGCAGCTATGGTGGCTCCCACTAAAAAAGGTCAAGGGACCCCTGACAGTTAAGTCCAGTCGCGAATGACTATGGGATTGTGGCACTCATCTCACTTTACTGGCCGAGGGAGCCAGCGTTTGTCCACAGACAGCTTCCACTACACACACCCAGAATCTGCTCTGGAGAATCTCTCAACCTTCCAAAGCTGATTTTGAGAGGGTGCAGGGGGACTGGAGGCAACAGGAGAGGGAGAGGAAGTTCTGTTGTTCACAAGAAGTCCCTTGTAGCAGCAGAACTGCAGTGTTGCATATGGACCTTAGTTTAGAATATACAGTGGTACCTTGGGTCACAGATGCTTCAGGTTACAGATGCTTCAGGTTACAGACTCCGCTAACCCAGAAATATTACCTCAGGTTAAGAACTTTGCTTCAGGATGAGAACAGAAATCGTGCTCTGGCGACATGGCAGCAGCAGGAGGCCCCATTAGCTAAAGTGGTACCTCAGGTTAAGAACAGTTTCAGGTTAAGAACGGACCTCCAGAACGAATTAAGCTCTTAACCTGAGGTACCACTGTAAATGTCCCTTTTACAGTCAGTTTTCAGATTAAGAAAAAACTACGTCTCTCACCTATTGGGGCATTCATTCCAATCTCCATTACACAACAGTTGCATTTGTGACTGATTACCCTTCAGCAGTATAAACCTCTCGGTTACTTTCTCCCTGATAGGATGACATATATCAGAATTTGCCTCAAACTCATCACTCTGAGGAAGCAACAATGTGGGGAAGCTCAAAAACAGAACTTCAAAGGCTCTCTCTGGAGATGGCACCCAAACAAAGGCCTCTTTCTGTGAAGTGAATTGGCTACTTTCGTTCTTATGCTCTAAAAGCATGGCATAGTCCTACATTCTAACATTACACTGAAATAATGTCTCACATTGTTCCTTTGGACTTTTTAGAAAAAGAAATATTAGCGAGCAATGGATGTTGATTAAATAACCAAAAGTATTTTGTGAAGGGCAGAGTTCGTTGCAGAATATATCAGTGCCTAAAATTTGGTGAATGTCAGCAGTCCCAGACATTGTTGTGAATGTCCCAAAACTCAGAGACATATTGGTGATCCTAAATGGGAAGAATAGAGTCTTGCACTACCTGAAGATGAAACTTTGTTCTCCTTAGGGAGCAATCCCTCAAACTGCTAAGTAAAGCTACCCAATTTCATTCTAATTACTTAAAAAATAAAATAAAACACACTATCTAAAATCAATCTCCATACCTTCTAATATAAAGCTTCTGTTTAATTTTGTTTTTCACCCAATGAGGTACCAGTGTGTTTCACCTAAGTATGGAAATGGACTGTGTAAGAGTTAGGTTTTGTATTTCCGGAGATGGGGGAACTGCCATTGTTTGCTTTTCTTCCCACAATTGTTGCTTCCAGATTATCAGCAATTCTAAATTTGCTTGGGGGTGATTAGATGACTGTTGCATCAAGCAAATGTTATCCCACACTTTGCAATGCATTTTCCTATCAATTCCTGCATCTCAAAAAGTTTGTTGCTAAAAAGCAGCAAATCAGCTTTAATTGTGGGATCTTCATTTGCCAGTATAGTGACAGTCTGAAAGCATCTCCAGGCTTTGTGCATTCTGAAACCTGTATAGTACAGGTTAAGTACAAAACCTTATTTGAAGGTCCCCTATCTCCTCCAGCGGGTGGCGGGACGCGGGTGGCGCTGTGGGTTAAACCACAGAGCCTAGGACTTGCTGATCAGAAGGTTGGCGGTTTGAATCCCCGCGACGGGGTGAGCTCCCGTTGCTTGGTCCCTGCTCCTGCCAACCTAGCAGTTTGAAAGCACGTCAAAGTGCAAGTAGATAAATAGGTACCGCTCTGGCGGGAAGGTAAATGGCGTTTCCGTGCGCTGCTCTGGTTCGCCAGAAGCAGCTTAGTCATGCTGGCCACATGACCCGGAAGCTGTACGCCGGCTCCCTCGGCCAATAAAGCGAGATGAGCGCCGCAACCCCAGAGTCAGTCACAACTGGACCTAATGGTCCCTTTACCTTTATCTCCTCCAGCACTCTGTCATAAGATGAATGCAGGCAAATATGGTTACACTACTGGTGATTTTTTCTGTCTCTCCACCCCCTGCTTTGTTTACATCTAGCCAGATGAAGAATTAAGGAGAACTTGTACAGTACAATAATTTTGGTAGTGCTAATAAAGGTACAGTATAGCCCTAATATGAATGTTGATCCTAGCCTGAAGGTGATTGTCACTACTCACTGGAGTATGTCCAACAGATGAGAAAAATGTGAATTTCAAAACATTAACCAATTTTGACTTGGAATGTCAACATGAATGATTGAAGGACTTTTCAGTATATGTCTTTCAACAAGAGGATATTTCAGTTTCAAGGGTATAGGAACAGGAATGTGAGTGGCAGGAATTACTTGCTTATCTGCTGTTGACATTCATTGTTGTAACATATTAATTAACCATATTATGAAAGCATGCCTGCAAATATAGACTACTTCATCAGGTCCATCCATTTATTTTTGAGGAGGTTTTAGCTATCTAGGATTCTCCAGTGGTTATAAAATGTCTTCTGAGAAGACATGCATAGGAGAGACGTTGCATATGTTCCTTGACTTTCTGATTTGTTAAAAGTTACAGATGAATCTGTAAACCAAGAGGAGACATTTGGCCATGGAGACAGTTCTTTAATTTTTTTAAAGACCTTCCCACTGAAGTGGGACAAGCTTTTCTCTCTTAAATCTCCCACTGCAGTGAAGTTTCTTGCACCAGGGTCTGTGTCTAGAAGAATGTTCTGCAATGTAGATGTAGCCTGAAAGGAGTATAGGAATATGCTCCTCCCCTGTGTTGCCCTATCTGAACCCCCATCTCTGCCTTATTTTGGCTGCTGCAGAGGCAGAATGGTTCTGTCAGCATAACAGGAGAGTTCTGCCGGCACATCTGTCAGCACATCCCTGGAGTTGAACCAGGGAGCACAGCAGGGCTTCTGACATTTGGTAATAAGTTACATTGGGACTTAGAGTCATAGAATTGTTGGAAGGGACCCTGTGGATCATCTAGTCCTGCAATGCAGGAATATGCAGCTGTCCCATATGGGGATTGAACCTGTGACCTTGGCATGATTAGCACTATGCTCTAACCAACTGAGCTATCCAGAAGACCTTATTTCCAAGTATACAATAAGATAAGGACACATAGCTGCCAGCCTATGCACATTTACTTGGGAGTAAGTCCCAATGAATTCAGTGGGACTTATTTCTAAGTAAACATGTATAGCAGATTGCGGAATCTGTGGCCCTACAGATATTGTGGGAGTCCAACCCATGATCTTTGGCTGTGTAGCTAGGGCTGATGCGAGTTGTAGTTCAGTAATATCTGGAGGGCTACAGGTTCCCCATCACCGGCATATAGGATCAGGCTCTTATTGGCACTTACTCATGTCTGCATTATATATTATATGAATTTTTATGCATTTAGGTTTCTCCACTGCTGGCAGGAATTATTAGTTCAACATGACCCAACTGATACATAATCAAGGCTGTATTAGATGTACTACGGCATAACAAAAAGACAGCAATGGTGTTTTAAATTAATAATAATAATAATAATAAATTTTATTTATATCCCGCCCTCCCCAGCCGAAGCCGGGCTCAGGGCGGCTAACAACAATCAAATAATCAAAAAATCAAATAATCACACAATCTAAAAATATTTCATTATAAAAATTAATTAAATCAAATTGATGGCAACCAATTAAGCAAAGTTCTGTGCAGGTTGCCAGAGGAGGGAGTCAGGCTGCGCCCTGATCAAAGGCCTGGCGGAACAACTCTGTCTTGCAGGCCCTGCGGAAAGATGTCAAGTCCCGCAGGGCCCTAGTCTCTTGTGACAGAGCATTCCACCAGATTGGAGCCGCAGCCGAGAAGGCCCTGGCTCTAGTTGAGGCCAGCCTAACCTCTCTGAGGCCTGGGACCTTGAGGATGTTATTATTTGCAGACCGTAGGTTTCTCTGTGGGGCATACCAGGAGAGGCGGTCCCGTAGGTACGAGGGTCCTAGGCCGTATAGGGCTTTAAAGGTTAAAACCAGCACCTTAAACCTGATCCTGTACTCCACCGGGAGCCAGTGCAGCTGGTATAGTACCGGATGAATGTGATCTCGCAGCGAAGACCCCATAAGGAGTCTCGCCGCGGCATTCTGCACCCGCTGGAGTTTCTGGGTCAGTCTCAAGGGCAGCCCCACGTAGAGCGAGTTACAATAATCCAGTCTGGAGGTGACCGTCGCATGGATCACAGTGGCTAGGTCAGGGCGAGAGAGATAAGGGGCCAACTGCTTAGCTTGGCGGAGATGAAAAAATGCCGCCTTTGTTATAGCTGTAATCTGCGCCTCCATAGAAAGGGAGGTATCGAAGATTACACCCAAACTCTTAACGGACGGTGCTGGCACTAATTGCACCCCCGCAAGAGATAGGAGTTGCCCCCTCAATCCCATATCGTCCCGACCCAGCCAGAGGACCTCTGTCTTCGAAGGATTTAACTTCAACCAGCTCCCACGTAACCATCCAGCCACAGCTTCCAGACATCTGGTCAGTGTGTCTGGGGCCGAGTCAGGATGGCCATCCATCAACAGATAGAGTTGGGTGTCATCAGCATACTGATGGCAACCCAGCCCAAAACTCCGGACAAGCTGGGCGAGGGGGCGCATAAAGATGTTAAAAAGCATCGGAGAGAGAATCGCACCCTGAGGCACTCCACACACCAAGGAGTGGCGCGATGACAATTCCCCCCCAAGCGCCACCCTCTGTCCCCGACCAGAGAGAAACGAGCGCAGCCATTGAAGGACTGTGCCCTGGATCCCCACGTCGGCAAGGCGGTGGTCCAGGAGTTCGTGATCGACCATGTCAAAGGCTGCTGACAGATCTAGAAGAATCAGCAGCCCCGACCCACCTCGATCCAGCTGCCTGCGGAGATCATCTGTTAGGGCGACCAGAGCCGTCTCGGTCCCATGACCAGCGCGGAAGCCGGACTGGAATGGATCCAAAGCAGATGTTTCATCCAGAAACCTACCAAGCTGTTCAGCAACCGCTCTCTCAATCACCTTACCCAGGAATGGAAGATTCGAGACCGGGCGGTAATTGGATAGATCTGAGGGATCTAATGATGTTTTCTTTAAGAGCGGACGCACCACTGCCTCCTTCAGTTCCCCTGGGAATGTCCCGGTGCCAAGGGACAAATTGATAATATCCCCCAGGGGGGCCCGCACCTCGTCTGGACACGCTCTAATCAGCCATGACGGGCACGGGGCATGCATTGAAGTATTTCTTAAGATGTAAATAATTCTCTAAATTTGCTTGGAATGGGGAATATTTTTCAGAATTCAGCCCTCACAGTATGATTCACAAGTTGCTGGCATCTGAGTAGGTCTGATCTTTTATTGGTTGGGAAGGACTTTTCAAGGTATGTCTTTCAACAAGAGGACATTTCAGTTACAAGGATATATCAGTGGGAAATGATAGCCGATTGAGCAGGAAGAACGGTTGTGTGTTCTTTTCTGTTAATACTTAATGCAATAGTCTCTGGGTTATAAAATTTAATGAATGGGCTAATTATTGTTTGGTGCATATTAAGGGGATCTTTTGTTGAGCTACATTGTCTGTGAGAGATTTAAAATGCAAGAGACAGATTTAAAATGCTGCTTTAAGGAGTCTCAGCTAAGACATTTATTCTGCATTTGAAAATAGAATAAGCTATTTCACGCCTGTTAAAATAGCAAGTCCTAAATTTGTGCTTTATTGTCTTATGAGCCCGGCCTTGGCTGGGGAGGGCAGGGTATAAATAAAAAAATATTATTATTATTATTATTATTATTTACACTGTGTTCTTTGGGAGGTTCTCTAGACGTGCTGCTTTTGGCCTTTATAGCCCAAATGGCTTGGGACTGGGTTACCTGTAGGACTGTAAGTGCCTATCTTAACCATAAGATCCACTTCAGAAGCCTTGCCTCTGTCACATGAAGAGAGGCAGGTAACCCCCACCCCCTGGAACTTTTACTGGCACCCCACTAAGGGAGCAGCCCTTGCAGGGAAGCTTAAAAGGTAAAGGAACCCTGACCGTTAAGTCCAGTCGCGGATGACTCTGGGGTTGCGGTGCTCATCTCACTTTTGTCCGCAGACAGCTTCCGGGTCATGTGGCCAGCATGACTAAGCTGCTTCTGGCGAACCAGAGCAGCACACGGAAACGCCGTTTACCTTCCCACCTATTTATCTACTTGCACTTTGACATGCTTTCAAACTGCTAATTGGGCAGGAGCTGGGACCGAGCAACGGGAGCTCACCCTGTCGCAGGGATTCGAACCGCCGACCTTCTGATCAGCAAGCCCTAGAAATGTATGGATTAGTTGACTTCATTTACTTACATTTGTTTTTTTTATAAGATATTTATTAAGGTTTTCAGAATATTACAAGACAAAAAAAGAAAAAAAGAAAAAAGAAAAATACAAAATAAAAACAGTTAAAAACAGTTCCTTCCTTCCGTTACTTAGCCTTCATTTGCTTATTTCCAGGACCTCCTCACATCTCCCTTTTTTGTATTCCAATTCAGTTATTAGTTCAACAAATCCCTCCCCTCTTTATGTATCCTAATCATTAATCATAAAGTATTTGTAATTTTAAATTTTTACCTATTAATAAACCATTTTTTTTCATATTCCCTTATAACATTTCGGCTAAAGACCACTTCGTTTCTATCCGAGATCATTCTGACATTCATTAATTTTGCAATATTTCTGTAAATAGTCTTTAAACTTTTTCCAATCTTCTTCCATCGACTCTTCTCCCTGGTCTCGGATTCTGCCAGTCATTTCTGCCAATTCCATATAGTCCATCACCTTCATCTGCCATTCTTCCAAGGTGGGTAGATCTTGTGTCTTCCAATACTTTGCAATGAGAATTCTTGCTGCTGTAGTAGCATACATAAAAAAAGTTCTGTCCTTCTTTGGCACCAATTGGCCGACTATGCCCAGGAGAAAGGCCTCTGGTTTCTTCAAGAAGGTATATTTAAATACCTTTTTCAATTCGTTATATATCATCTCCCAGAAAGCCTTAATCCTTGGGCACTTCATTTACTTACATTTGGATGTATATATTTAAACTTTCTCACAATAGAGTTGCAATGAAAAGAGTACAGAATGGGAGAACTGTACATACTAAAGTCCATAATTTGATATGGTTGGAAGATGATAGGAAGTGTTAATATGGACACTGGCATTATGACGTGGTGCAATGTCTTTTCCCCCACTATTTTGACAGCATTATGGCTTAGATAAGTACCTCACATGATTCTGCTAACTAGAATCCCTTCTTGCCTTCGGCGTCAGAAAGGCAGAAAACGTTGACGCAACATATAAATTATTGCATTCATGAATTACTTCCTTGTCATCTGGATTACTGCGTAGGCAAAATTGAGATAGGGTTAGTAAATATGTATTACTAAAGGAAACAAAGTACAGGAATAGGAATGTGCATGTAAGTTATATCTTGCTGGTGTTGCATGATAAATGTAAGACCCAAAGAGCACCTGAAACTGCTCTCCAAAGTCTTAAGCAAAGCTCTTTCCCATCATCTACTGAATTCGGTGCAACTCTTGCACACAACTTGTTTTCTTCCATGGAGTTAGGTCTGTTCCCCAGTGAAGAGGGATGATGATGATGATGATGATGATGATGATTATCACCAGTGGAAAGATTTTAATATTGAATCTGTGAGCTTGGATGATCTCTCTTAAAGGTATTTCTCTGCCCTTGCGCACATCATTGTTCTCTGAAAAACCAGTCCTTCACCACAGCACTAACCTTACTCCTCAAAGCACAGAGAATGGCAATGAATGCTAGGTGCCACAAGAGGGGGCTGAAGTGCAGCATAGGCTTGAAGGAAGTAGATTTATTAAGTGTATTCCCAGCAGAAACCTCACCTTTTGTCCTAGGGCTAGGATTGGCAAATATGGTCAGTGCTGGAGTACAGTTTAGAAAGAGAAGCTGCTTCTAAATTGCATGGTTGTGTTATATTCAGAAAACATCATTTGCATTCCATTTTTCTGAAGCTGGTAGATCATCTGGTGGCTATTTTGCACATTAATATACAATAAATCATATGTAAACAGACCTACACCTTCTGTGGTAAGCGGTTCATGGGAAGTAAGGAAGTGGCTGAGTCAGAGTTAGTCTGCCACGCTCACTTTCCTGGGAAAAAGACCAAACAATAGTTTAGGTTAGCTGTGGGGAACTTTGAAAGGTAGGGTTTAAAATGTGTGTGGGGAAAACAGTAGTAAGCTTTTTATATATATAAAAAATGATCATTAGTTTCCAAGCTATTTTTATTACTAGAAGACTAATCTCGGCACTGGCAAACCACCAGCTTTCAAAATCACCTTATTGTTCATAACAAGATTTTGCTGATTGCACTTCAGCTGTGTCACTCAGTTTCCGTTAAGGTAGGAAAATCCTCATCAGCTCCAATCATCTGGTGAGGGAAAGTCTGAACAAAGAGGTATCTAAAATGGTCAAGGTCATGAAGTGATCTTGTCCTATACATCCATCTTCTTTGCACCATATTTTAGTTATTTTTTAAAAATGAAAATGCTTGGATCACTTTTCTGTAGAAATCATTTTAAAGCGGGGGATTTAAACAAGAGGTGTAAAAGACATTGGGTTGTGTCCAATGTTAGTTTTACTCAGAGTAGGTACATTAAAATTAATGGATTAAAATTAGTTGGCAGTTTTTAAGCAGAGGTTAAGAAGAACTAACATTGGACACAGTCCCTTAATTATTGTTATAGTGTAACGCTGAAGTCTAATGCAAGAACGAAAGCAAAAAATCCAACTATTTTTTCCTTAAAATAGTTATTATTGTTGTTATTATTTGTTTCTTATTTATTATTTGTTGTTGTTGTTGTTATTTGTTATTATTATAATATTATTATTATTATTTGTTTCATTTCTATACAGCTTTATGTTTTTAAGGGGAAAAATAGTTGGATCTTTACAGAAGCAGATTTTAAAATTGTTTGTGTGTTTCCTGCCTGGGGTTCATTTGGTAACAAGGGTGTAATATAAATTAAACAAAAACAAACAAACATTTTGTTTCCTACAAAAATGGGGGCCTTCAGGGCAGCATTGCCTTACTGTTAATTTTAACCTACAAAGGTTTACTTGTTATTGTGAACACAAAATTATAGACACCAGAAGAAGTTGGAATGTAAACAATGTATGATTTGACCCTCTATAAGAAGTCCTTAAAAAGAAGTTGTGAGCAGACAAGATAACTATGTTATTGGGTGGCCAATATAAATACTGCAAATGAATAAATTTTTAAAGGAAATAAAATTGTACAACAAATTGTACAACACCCTAACCATCTGCTTTTGCTGAAGGCTGGTTGCTCTTTATGCTGAAATAGTTATCAGATTAGTGCTGCTTTCCTAAATATGTCTAATCTCATTTGATTCAAGCAACCAGGAGTGAAAGACCAATCTAGCAAATGTACATTTCCTGGACAAAGCTTATTTAGCAATTTATCATGATAGCTTCACCATTTAATTAGCTAAGAGGAGTAAGTGGGAACTGTGAAGAATGGGTCTGAACTGGGTGACAGAATCAGAAGTTCTTAAGTTTTGATCTGAAAAGCACCCACTATGTTTCTATCTGCAATACTGTCTATCTGCACAAACAGTAGGGATAGTTTGTGCACAAGGCTGATGTAAGACAGTTTGGCACCTGAGGCGAACCACAAAATGCCCCCTGCCAGGGAAGAAGGAGTGAGTGAAGATCTATATCAGGAACAAGGGTGGGAGGAGACGGGCAGTGTCTTCTATTATCCGAGAGATGCTTTTAGAGGTAGCATTGGGAGGGCAGCTGCTGAGGCAGTGGCAGATCTGGAAATTTGCATTCCTTGGCAGATCTGCATTTCTTGGACGCCAGATCTGCTGCTCCTGTGGATCCTGCCACTTGAGGTGGTCACCTTGCCTTGCCTCATGGGTGGGCTGGCCCTGTTTGTGCATAACTATGCATGTCAACCATAGAAGAACAAGGGAATTTAGGGGCATTGCAAACATTATACAGAGACAAGTGTGAGTTTGCCACCAAGTTACCCAGTGCTCCTTGACAAGTGCACTTGTACGACACACGTATTTGCAAACACATATTGTCACATTACCATGTAACAACTTTAGGTGTATCTTTAAGACGCTTTCCCAGTATGTGCCTAAGAAATCTACAATGCAATCTGATACATGCTTCCTCAGAAGCAAGCCCCGTTGAGTTCAATGGGACTCACTGCCAGGGATAGAAAAGCTGTGGTATTCCAGATGTTATAGGACTACAGCTCCTATAACCCCTGACCATTTTCCATTCTGGCTGGGTCTGATGGGAGTCAGGGTCCAACAACATCTGGTGAACCACTGGTTCCCCATCCTGACTGTGCACGATTGCAACCTTCATGCTCGAACTATGTGTACTTCTTACAGTGTTGCTTCATCAAGAGATGGGCATTTCTTTTGTTCAGTCTTTCTCCTTGCTATGAAGTTACAAGAGCCACTGTGTACTTTCCTATGTATTTAGGAAAATTCCAGGAAGCATGAGATCATGGATAGCTTCTGAGATCTTTTCATAGTTCAGAGAAAACTAGCACTAGCAAGAACACTCCATGGAAAACATACTACCAGCTTGTAAGATGCAAGCCATTTGAAATAAAGCAGTTAGTTTGTCAAGATGACACCTTGCTTAGATTCAAGAGACAAGGTTAGTCCCTAGGCTCCTGGAATTTTGCATGGACCTTTCATACTGTATGGTGGTATTCAGGTTCTCTGACATATTTATATTTTGGGGGGATTTGATCTTTACTGAACATGGTGAGGCAGAGCTATATTGTACCATAACAGTAATTTGTAACTTTACAAATACAGCAGTATCTTAGGTTAAGAACTTTCTTCATTCTGGAGGTACGTTCTTAACCTGAAACTCTTCTTAACCTGAGATACCATTTTAGCTAATGGGGCCTCTCACTGCTGCTGCGCCGCTGCCGCTCGATTTCTGTTCTCATCCTGAAGCAAAGTTCTTAACCCGAGGTACTACTTCTGGAATAGTGGAGTCTGTAACCTGAAGCGTCTGTAACCTGAAGCGTCTATAACCCGAGGTACCACTGTACTCAAAGCGATGTAGCAGCTGAGACTTCCAGACATCTGCTTTGCTGACTCAGTGTGGGGATCCTTGAAGGTTTTGCTTTTATTATGGCATCTTCAAGGATAATACAAATGCAAAATTCTAAGACCTTATGCATAGAGAGGTGGTATCACCACCCCAGTTGTTTCCTTAACAATAGCAATTGATCTTAGGACAATAAATGTTTTACAGCCTACCTCCTAATTTGGAAATATTTTAGTCAGTATTTTATGAGGACCTATCCTTGGTACCATCTTCTTATGCTTTGGAAACTTCATTTCTTTCTGCTTTTGCACTGGTCCTGGGCAGCTAAGTCTAGTTTCTGCTCAGTTGTTTCATCTCAAAGGAGGGAGAAGTTTTTCTGGTCTGAGCTTCTGAAGGCAGCATGACAATAGAAAACACTTCACTGCTATCGTGAGTTAATAAAAACATTTTTGCTAGTTCTTTCTGCATTTTGTATATTACAAAACAACATGCTTTTTCCTTCATTGCTTTGGAAGCTGAATGTGCAAAGGATATGAGCTCAGATTTGACTCTAAGGCAACAGAGGACAGCACAGTCTTGGCAATTATACCAAAAGGGTCTGAAAAGCAGTAGGTCTCACACATGGCATTTGTATGTTCTGGCCTATAAGTGGGTTGCATCCTGTCGTGGAAGGCTTGGAGGACATTTCCTCAAGATGACAGACAAGGACTCTTTTATCACAGAATAGAAACAGGAAGGCATACCTTTGCCAGTAAGTTAGTGGATTTTCAACGCTGTGCTCCTGGGGCTCCTCAAGAGCATATTGCGGTTCCTCTAGGAGCAGATACATAACAGCAGACAACTCTTCCAGAAAGACAACTTGCACACCACTTCTGATCATCCACAAAAGAGTGGAACTACAAGGGAGTGTTGGTTGTTCTCGGGTAGACTCCCATGAAGGGGTGTAACGAAGCTCCGATGCCCTCCAAACTGAGTGGACCCTTTAGGACTTTCTACAGGATTCTCTGTGCTGTGTGGGTGGTTCCACGGCAAGGTGCATGGGGGGCGGGGGTGTCTCAGGAGAAATAACCTAGTTCAGTGGTAGAGCGGATGCTTGCTTGTATGCAGAAGATGCCAGTTTCAATCCCTGCTGTCTCCAGTTAGAGGCAGCAGGTAACGTTGAATATTTTTTTCTGCTCGCGATTCTGGGAGAGCCAGTAACAAAGAAGACCCTTTGGGAGAAGCGGTCTCAGCAGGTGGAAGTCTGTTTCCTCTGTTCCTCAGCAGACAAACTGGTGTGGCATGTGGAAAGGGAGTGATTTTGTTGCGCATGTAATGTTACTTGAATGTCCTGTACCTACCTTGCTTTCCTGCCTTCTGGCTACCGCACTTGGTTCATCTGAAATGAGGAGACAATTGTTTGCAATGCTTTAGTCATCTATAATCCACCCCAAAGCTCCCTAAAGGCAAAGGGAGGTTTTCCTCTTAAGCTTCAGTAGCCTTTGAAATACATTCCTGGGTGTTAAAATAATTTATTCTAAGGGAACTTTAGACTGCAGATGTTGCTGAATGGTTTTGTGGAGGAGGGAGGGTGCGACCATTTGTGAATCTACCCTGTATGATTGGTATGGGAGGAGGAGGAGGAGGAGGAGGAGGAGAAGAAGAAGAAGAGGAGGAGGAGGAGGAGGAGGAGGAGGAGGGGAAGTTTGGATTTGATATCCCGCTTTATCACTACCCGAAGGAGTCTCAAAGCGGCTAACATTCTCCTTTCCCTTCCTCCTCCACAACAAACACTCTGTGAGGTGAGTGGGGCTGAGAGACTTCAAAGAAGTGTGACTAGCCCAAGGTCACCCAGCAGCTGCATGTGGACACCAGATTACGAGTTTACCGCTCTTAACCACTACACCACACTGGCTGGGAGACCCCCAAAGGTTACCCAAGAAATCTTCTAAGCTCTTTGACCTTTGTCCTGATCTTTTCTTCAGATACTGGTTTTAAAAATGTAAGGGCTTAGGTTGTTCTCTTTCTTGAGAACAGACAGAGGGCAAAAATATGAATCATTACACCAGCTTTCAGGCTCCTTCACAAAGGTAGTCGCTGAGCTAAAAACCATCAGTTAGCACAGGGACGTGTCCAGGCAAAGTTCTTGCCAAACCGATTCCTGCACTCTTCCTAACCCTGAACCTTTCATGCTCAAAATCTCTGGCTTACAAGACATCCTGAAAGGCCACTCAGACCCACCCTCAAACCCAGAGCAATAGTTTGAATCCAAACCAGAATTGCAAATTCACTTCAAACAGCAGCTTGGATGTAAACTGTAGCATGTGGAAACTATAGTTTGCCCAATCTGGATGTAACAGCAAACTATGGTTAGCACAAACTAGGCAGTGAGAGGGGGAATTGGAGCAGGGAAGAGAAAGAGGTTGGAAGGAAGAAGCAGGCAAGTCCAAAGCAGATTCATAACAGCAGGTTGAAATCCCCCTCCACCACGCATAATATAAGCTATGGCATTTATTCCATAAATGGGACTGAATTACACAATATTTCCATATTTTTTCTGGGGGGCATAATTTGAGTCTTGAAGTATGATGAAAGGATGCACACAATTAGGCAGAGGGAGGTAGCCACTTCAGGCAGATTTTTGGTATCATGAAAAGGTAGCTAAAAAGAATATTTATTCATTTCAAAAAATTCACACTACTTGATTGTTAAAAGAAAACCTCAAAGTGGTTTACAAAAAGGATACCAACAACAACTGTCAGTAAGGAGGAAAGGTCCTTGTGGCCATATCTAGAATCATAGAATCATAGAATCATAATCTGCCTCAGATGTCAAAACAACTTGACTAGTCTTGGGTGCTGTGCATATTTTCAACTAAGTTTTCCTCAGAGTAGATCCATTAAAATGAATGGACCCAACTTAGGCTTTGTACACATTCCCATTTACATACTACTGATGTCTGAAGTACACATGATGTTAGCCAGAATTCATCTGTATCCTTTGGCTTCTTGAGTAACACTCCTGCTGGATGCACTTTCCCTCAAACCAGCTTCAGTCCATCTGATTAGAAAACAGAAGCTGCAGTATTCAGCGCAGGGATGAAATAATGCGTATCAGGCGAAGACAGCCCTGCACCCTGGTTTGCATAGGAACATAAGAAAGCAACTTGAAATGCAGTTGAGGGAAACGACCTCACTGTATTTCAAGCCACTAACGTGTACATAGTGTTAGTTTTCTGTCACATAACTCTCTGTTCCAGTTCAGAGAAGGTTACACAGCGAACCCAAAGAGGCAACATATCTGCAGCATCTTCTTCTCTCAACGCCTAACCTTTCTCCTATTTTTGCTTGCCCCAAGGATCCCCAGCCAGGCTCCTGACTGTGAGTATTACCTCATCCCTAGTATATGTCTGCTTAGTCTGCTTAGGTAGGATAACTCTTTCTCTACAAATTCCTATTTCCCTTTTTCAAGGGTAGTTTTCCATTAGGGAGAGGAAGCCCTAGCTGTGCAAAACTGGTTAGGAAACAGAACTTTTGAACCTCTATTTTGCTTGATTATTTGTCCTTACACCCCCTTTTCAAAGGAAAATCCCGGGCTATGTGTGTTTTAGGCCTGGTAACCTTGACACACACAGCAAGGTTGTTGTTTTAAAGTTAACAATCCCAGTTCCAATCCAGCAGCACAACTGATTTCCAAGACAGGAAAATGGCTCGGGTTTTGGGATGGGGGGGGGGCTTTCACCACCAGCATCTGCCACTTGAAGCAGTTGCCTCACTCTGCCTGACAGGCCCTGACACAAACCGCTAGCAGGCCATTTCCAGCATGCTACAAATACTCATCTGAGCATGAAGAACAATGGTGAGTCTTCTAGCAGATTTCCTGCCCAACAGGAGACACCAAAGTTCCAGCTGGGGGTGAGATGAGATGACTTAACTGTGTTGTTTTAATGATAGAGCTTTGAGAATATCACCAGGAAACCAAAATGTGTAGCAGCAAAGAGTCATGTTCGTACATGACTGAGGGGGGAGTTCGCCCGGTGGAGGGGCGAACGGGCAACTTCTAACACAATACCTTCGTAAGAAGCACCTCTTTATAATAATTGCAGCCTTAATTTTAATTCTGAAGTGGACTTGCTGATCCAAAGGGTGTTTGAAATGCTGAGGCAGTTGCTTGTGAGAGGGTATCATTACCAAAACATGGTCCTGAGTTGTGTTTCACCCTCAAGCTTCTCTGCAGTATATGATCCAGTGAAACCGTGGGCATGAGCTGCATATTCAAGTCTGAGAGCAGAGTCTGCTCACCACAGACCATGTGAATAGTATCTTTTCAAGTGGCCAGAGTTTTTGTGTGGCAAACAATTTGTCAGGATCGTGGCTAATGGCCCCTGGTTATGGCAGCTCCGCACAATGATTTGAACAAAGTAAGTTTGGGGATTATAAAGTATGAATGGGGTTATTGATGGGCTGTTCGGTGAGTTATTTGATATGGCCTCTGCCTACTTGTAAGCAGAAGCTAAAGTACTCGTTCAGGCTGATCTGGGCTATTGTTGAGGAGGAGCGGGGAACCTCTTGTCTCATTTCAGACTGAAGAGTATGCGTAATGTCTGTGACAGTTTGAGCCCTCAGAGAAGCAACTGGTTAAACAGAGTAGTCTATTCAGATAAAGCGGAGAGATTCATTCAGATGGAAATAGCTTCTGCAAGCTGAATGGTTATGAAGTATAAGTGGAAAGAGCAAACAAAAGGGGAAGCTGCCTCAGATGGATGCAAATTTTCAGCGCCTCAGCTAATGCAGACAGGCAAGTCTCTTTCGCTTTGAGCAGCACTTTGCTGGTTTGTACCTGCCGAGATCTGACCCAGAGGTGTGTTTTTTCCCTGCATCATGACACTACAATTCCACTGGGGTAAGGCTCGGTGCTTCAGGAAGGCATTTTTTAAAGGAGGCAATTAAACAATTGCAAGGCCCTGTTGTGGAGAAAATGAAACTGCCTGCAGTTGAAATTAAGGTGTGCTATTGCTACGAAGGTTGTGCGCCACCCCCAATCTCTGTTGAGTTGTAGCAAAATTCCAGGGAGTTCCAGGCTGTGTATCCATTGGGAATCAAGACGAGCAGGGCAGCATCTAATTCCAAGGCATCTCTGTATCTCTGTCCCAGCCTGCCTTCAGCCAGCCTGCGAAGATGGTTCAGACCTTCAGCTGTCCCATGAAATTCTCCCTACTTTCTCCTTCTTATTCCCAGAACACCTTGCCTTTCTGTCTGCTTGCCCTGCCCCTTTGCTATTCCAAGTCTAGATTTAAAAGGTGACCATTTTCCTGTAACCGTACATCTTCACTCTGCATAACCTTGGCAACCTCCATTGCCACAGACTCAAGGATTTTCCTGTGATGGGATATCAACACTGTTTGTTATGCTTAACAGCTACTATCCCCAAGTGAGACCCTGGACTGAAAAGGGAGTTTAGCCTGTATTTTTCCACTGGCCTGCATCTTCCTTTCAATACACCAAATATTATCTAAATTCTACCATTTTAATAAGTTTTAACACTCACTAACTTTAGCAATTATGGTTGCCCTTGCATCCCCAAACTCTGTTACCCCAAATCTGTAACAATATTGTTAAACTCCACCCCCAGTCTCCACAGCAGTGCAAGATTCCAGACAGTTTCAGGTGCTTACCAAGTTTCCTTTTGGAAAATAATGAGGCACAAAGGAGACTCTGATGTCTTTATAATATATGGTTTATTTACACATATATACAACCTGAGCCTATAATGGAGGGGTTCAGAGCATCAGCCTTCCAATAGGATCTCGAAAGCATGAGATCTTCAAACTTTCTACTGTCAGGGTCCACCTGAGATAGCTGAAGATTACCGACGCCCACCACTTACAAAATGGTGGTGCTGGGGCAAATCTGTCACAAAATGGTGGCACATGGATGTAGTTTGGTATAATCAGCTGGCGATTACTGACATCACTTTCTGCTGATGTCTAATTCATCTTTGAAAACTTTGAAATTATTTGCCATGGCATGTTCCTTGTGGCAAGGAGTTCCATACCTCGGCTTTCCTCAAGCCAAGTACAGATATTTGCATTCCAAGTACAGTGGTGCCCCGCAAGACGAATGCCTCGCAAGACGGAAAACCCGCTAGACGAAAGGGTTTTCCGTTTTTGAGTTGCTTCGCAGGACGAATTTCCCTATGGGCTTGCTTCGCAAGACGAAAATGTCTTGCGAGTCTTGAGATTTTTTTTCGCTTCCCCCCCCCTTTTTCTAAGTGCTAAGCCGCTAATAGCCTTTTAGCAGCTAAGCTGCTAAGCCTTTAATAGCCGCTAAACCGCTAATAGCGCTAATCCGCTAATAGGGTTGCTTCGCAAGGCGAAAAAACCGCTAGACGAAGACACTCGCGGAACGGATTAATTTTGTCTTGCAAGGCACCACTGTATTATGATTCAGCCTCCTAGTTTTAGGCAGAATTTGCTGATCCAAAGGTTCTAAGTAGAGAAGACTTTTTCATTTATATATTTTTCCCCTTCCTACCCCCACATGCTTCTTAAACTATTTTCACCCATCTCCTGTAATTTCTTCTCCCATTCTCCTTTCACATTCAATTTCTACCTTAATCTCAGTTTGACTGTGATTGTGGATGCCCTGCACTTTCTTCTGAGGGAGGCCAAGAAGTGTCTAAACTGATCTTGGGATAAGATAGTGAAGTGTACCAAAGAGGGCACAATCTGCACCTACACGTTGCACTGGAACTTGAAATACAGATCCAGATTCAGTGCAGTTATTGCATCCAGCACATCTGCAGTATGGACAAAGGCATTTTCACAGTTCACCAGACACAAGGAAAGGTCTCAATAATGAACCAAACCCTCCGAGTGCCTTTCACTTCTCTTTGTGGATATAACAACCTGAATGACTAACTCTGCTCCAGGGTCCTTGATTATTCCATTGAAGTTTAAGTTTCAGAAGCCAATTTTTCTCCTTCCATTTTTGGAAGTGCTTCTAATTTAGGGATTTGGCTTCATTACAGCTCTTTTCCCCATTTATAATTATTGTTCCTGCCTAATCAAATCTCTTGTGGAGGGAAGCGGTGCTTTATTTAGAATCTAAAACGTTTCTCACACTGCAGCCTAAAATCTGCTGTCTTTTGCCAAATGTTTCCAAGGCAATTTCTGTAGTGCATTTCGAACAAATTTATAGTCTGGTGTGACGTGTAGGAAGAAAATGCATTGCATGCCTTTGGGTTTATCCATTTGGCAGCAAATGCTGAGCTCTGATGAGTATGATGCTGTCTCAGCTTCAGGGCGTACAGAAACACTTGAAAAATGTCTGTCTAAATCCACTTAGCATGCTTTGCTACTTTATGGCCAGCTTTTGTTTTTTAAAAAAGCTTTTTGGTATGCATGTCCAGGACTAAGGGCATGAAGATATTTTATCCATTTTTCAAATACTTTTTGTATAGAAGAGATATTGAATCTTATTGAATTATATCACGGGCAATATTCTACTCCAGTGATTCTGAAATGTTTTATATTCAGGCACAATTTTATTTTTTTACACTAAAAAATGTGTACATTCTTTCAAGCAGTGTTGTGCCACCACATTTTGAAGAAGTACACATTTTGGAAAGCACATTGCCATCTAAATAATCCCCCCTATTACCTAACTGCATCACTGATCTCAGTCAGCTCTTAGAACTACCATTGCAACTGTGTGATAAACAAGTTATAATTGGGCCAGTTCAGATACAGGGATACTGGTTTCATATGAAGCTGGGAATGACTGTTAGCCTTTCAAGTTCATTTCTCACGCCTTCCCTCTCTCCTTCCTCATATGCTGGTTTTAGCACTTTGATCTCAGTTAAAGCAAATCCATTTCCTAATAAATCCAACACTGGAAACTCTGCCCAGTGGTGGATCTTGGGGTCTCAAATTTCAGCGGTGCCCTGTACAACGCCAAAACCCGGCACCCCTCCACCTCTTGCAAAACTATTGTAAATCATATTTGTGGGGTTCCTGGCATTGCCCCCAAGACTCAGTGCCCAGTGTGACTGCACCAGTCGTGCTCCCCCAAATCCTCTTCTGCTGTGGCTAACCAGGATCTGAAACCAGGATTAAAATGTGATTTCAGACCCTGGTTAGTAAACTGAAAGTAATGCTACAGTTTCTCATTTCAGGCATAACAGGGAAACCGTGGTTTTTTAAAAATATAATAATAATAATAATAATAATAATAATAATAATAATAATTTATTTATACCTCGCCCATTTATTTATACCTCGCAGCCACTCTGGGCGGCTTCCAACAAAACACTAAAATACAATAACCTATTAAACAGGGCTGCCTTCAGATGTCTTCTAAAAGTTTGGTAGGTATTTTTCTCTTTGACATCTGGTGGGAGGGCGTTCCAAAGGGCGGGTGCCACTACCGAGAAGGCCCTCTGCCTGGTTCCCTGCAACTTGGCTTCTCGCAGCGAGGGAACCGCCAGAAGGCCCTCGGCGCTGGACCTCAGTGTCCAGGCGGAACGATGGAGGTGGAGACGCTCCTTCAGGTATGCTGGACTGAGGCCGTTTAGGGCTTTAAAGGTCAGCACCAACACTTTGAATTGTGCTTGGAAACGTACCAGCGTTGAAGCCCTGGAGCCAGTGCATGATGGGTAAAAGTGCATCGGCTCATTGTCTCTTAGTGTTCCACCTTCCCCTTTGCCCAGTGAGTCAAAGCTTGGGTGTTGGTATTGTGCTTTCTCCCCAAGGCTGAGGCTTCTGCATCTCCTCTTATGTGAGCCTGCTGTTGTACAGGTAGCACTAGGGAGTCTGGTGCATTCCTATTCGCTTTCCTTGGATAATATCACTGTCCATACTGGCAGAGGGAATAGGGGCATCCATGGTACCAAGGGCTTAATGGCATGCTTCAGCCCCTCTTCTGGAATGCTGCAGTCTACTGACTGCCAGCAGCTCTTCATGGTCTCCATTAGCAGATCCATCCCTGCATGGCAGGGACTGAGCCTCAGGCCCATGAATGGCAACACATTATTCTGTTATTTAACTGCCTCTCTGCTGGTTATTGGCGCTTAAATGATGCTCATCAATTACAGTGAAAATAACGATCCTTGTGGCAGTTTCTCCCATGAGCTCCCATAAAAAAATGCCTTATCCTATCAGCTGTTGCTCAAAGGCAGAAGCTACAGTATAGCACAGAAGTCAGCAAACTTTTTCAGCAGGGGGCCAGTCCACTGTCTCTCAGACCTTGTGGGGGGCTGGACTATATTGGGGGGAGGGGATGAACGAATTCCTATGCCCCACAAATAATCCAGAGATGCATTTTAAATAAAAGCACACATTCTACTCATGTAAAAACAACAGGCAGGCACCACAAATAACCCAGAGATGCATTTTAAATAAAAGGACACATTCTACTCATGTAAAAACAGGCTGATTCCCAGACCGTCCATGGGCCAGATTTAGAAGGCGACTGGCCTGGATCCGGCCCCCGGGCCTTAGTTTGCCTACCTGTGGTATAGCACAACCAGTTGCTGCTGGAGGTTACCAGTGGAAGAAGGAAAGAGGAATAGGATTGGCTGGATGCTATAAAAACAAAGGAATAAAGTGATCTGTTGTTTATAGTTCACTTAAACAGTATCTTCTCTGCCTTTGGCCCTGAAGATTTTCGGCAATTTGGGTTCTGTCCGCACAACAAATTTAGTGTGACTTCATGGTCACACATGTCAAAGCCTAATGTGGACAGTTTGAATTCCTTTCGGGTGTTTGGGAGAATCAACTGCATAACCTACTTCGTGTTTCTTTTCTTTTAAAGAAATGTCCATGCTGTCTTCACAGCTGAAGCATAGTTATTCAAAACTGCATAAACTGAACTGTGGGCCAAAACGGACATGATGTGGGTGCTCATGTGAACAGGGTCTACCACATTAAAACAAACAAACAAACAAACAAACAATCATAGCAGCAGTGGGCAACGCTGATTCAGACTGAGAGTGTGGCAGTGTGAAGGAAGTTGACCCTATTGGGGTGTCGTGAACCCCTCCACATCATAGCAACAGCAACGACACCCTAATAGGGTCTTGTTTCTCCCATAGCCACAGCTTAGGATTCAACCAGACATCAGACGTCATGTTCTGACCCTCTCTCCAGCTTGCTGCCTTTACCAGACTGCAACCCTTTACCCCTCCAACTCAAACTCTAAACCCTGGCTTTTGTTCTTCTAACCATCTCTCTCACCTTAAGGAGGAGCCCTACCCAACTGCCTTCTGGCACAAAGGCCCCACTCATTCTGCCTTCCTAATGGCTGATTGCCTTCTTTTTGTCTTCCTAATGGCCTCTCACCCAAGGCAAGTTCCTGGTCAGGAAACTGGCCTGGCTTATATTTAAACATTTGTTTTGATTAGATTCTAACACCTACTGGAGCCAGGGAATTTAGGGTGTATAGCACCCACAAACTCATAACAGTTAAATGTGGTTACCCATGTGCTTTGCTTAGCTGAGCTAATAGCAACTCAGAAAATAGAGTGCAGGTGAAGGGGTTAACACATTACCCCATGCTGGTGGGGTCGCATGGTTGCTATTATTTATTTATTCCCCAGGCCACACGTCCTTCTAAGCCACACCCACTCTCTCTAGGCCACATGTGTCCCCAACCTTGAAGTATGATGACATCCTTGAAAATCTGGTAACGCCTCTTGCTTGACTGCATGGAGGATAGAGAGGAGTACATGTGTAGAAACTATCCTACTGTACAAATATAAAATTTATATTCATTTCTCTATCCACAGTTGTCTCTGGTTCACCTCAGAATGAAAAACATTTCCCATTCCCAAAACAGAGGATGCCTTCAATTAGAGGTTTGTTCTCTTACTGCTCTTGAAGTGGAGGATTGTTGTCTGTGAAGTGCAACGAACATGGCCATCCAAATGCATGGAACAGACTGCAAAATGTGAACAGCTAGATCAGCTTGTTTAGTTATAGATAGAAAGAACCTTTATCTGCTCTGGGTATGGAAAGCTGCAAGTGTGGGAAGAAATGCTCCACAGAGCATTGACACGAAACAGTTAAGTATATATAGAAAGCAGAGTTTTGTGAGGCCTAGCCATAGAGCTCTTGTATTTATTAGATTTGCTTTGGGGTTTTCTTTAGCACATTAATAGCAGAGCAAATGCAGCTGGCCCTGGGAGATTAGATAGCTATTGTTTATTATTTCATTCATTGTTCAGTATGTGCTCTTTTCTGTAAATCCTCCAATTCCTTTGGCATTTCTCTTTGTCCCGAGGTTAAAAGTGCAGCAAATCTTTATACAAACTGCAGCAGATCTGCATTGCAAGTGTTTGTCAAGCGTGAGGGTTGCAATCCTCAACACACTAAGAAGGGCAGGTCTCATACTGAATGCCACATACTTAAAAAAAAAAAGCTTTACATTAATAAACCTAAAATACAGTAAAATTCGTTGAATCCAATTGATCTGTACAGGACATTAACATCTTTGGATAAAACAGGAGTGTGTGGGCGGCGGGTAAAATAGTCAGGAGAGGAGGCACAAAACATGTTAATAATTAGGAGCTTTGGAAAACCAAGGTTTTTGGATCAGACACCACATAAGCATTGCAACTGCCTTGCTGGAAGAAACCAAAGTCCACCTAGCCTGGCTTTGCAATTGCAACCAGCAAAATGCTTCTGGAACCTCACAAAGCATCAAGGCATGAGGTCAGGAGAGGGAGGGAGGGGGGGGAGAGAGAGAGAGAGAGAGAGAGAGAGAGAGAGAGAGAGAGAGAGAAAGCGCTGTGGGATATACAGTGCTCAAACAAAATTCATCTGGGCCTGGAGCAACTTTGTAAATACAAGACCCCGTCCCAAAATCCTTTGTCTGCCCTTGAGCTTCTTTGGGTCCTTATTTTTTGTTAAAGCTTCTTACATCTTTGGCAAATAAGGTCAAATGACATTTAGCTGCTCTTCCCTTGCCCCTGGATCAAGGGTCGATTCTCCTATAAACTTAGGAAACTACAGGCCCCAACTCACACATATTCTGGGGAGCTGTAAATGTTATCTCAGTGCCCCTAAATTACTGATGGTGCTGCCTACTGCTGTGTTCTGATGTGGCCTCTACCTGCCCATGCACAGAAAAGACCAGCAGGAACTAAGGAAGTCTGGGACTTGTAGTTCTTGGAGAGCGTGTTGCATATGGAGAGGCACAATAACTCTGTGTAGAGCTTGATGGGTTAATTGCTCACTCTTCAGAATATTGCTTTATTTTGTTCTGAGAATGGGCAAAATGTGATGGGGGGTGCTGAGGATCATTTGGATGGACTTGAACTGCGAATTGAACATGGACTGAACTAGTTTGTTTTGTAAAGGGACGAATCTGAACTGGAATTAGTTCATTTTTGGACACCTTGAACTTGAACTAGAGCTTGTTCCTTTTTGAAATGAGCTCTGCAAGCTCTGGTGATGCCTATCTGTTGGTGCTGCCCTTAGATTCATGCATCTACTACCTCTTTCATTTCATTTTATTTTATTTTACTTGCCTCTTTGCGAACAACTGAGTCAGCAGTACCCCATATACGCACTTGATGAACTTCAAGCATGTCTATAAATGTCTCGCTGGATCAAGGCCCAAATGCTTTAATGATTGAGGTAAAGGTAGACTTTGCAACATGCCTGGAAGGTTTAACTTTTCTGAACTTGGATGAAGCAAAAGGATAAGAGAATTGCAGGGCTTAGTGTGGGTTTCACTGCATAGTAATTTATTTTCAAAATTTGTTTTAATTAAGAGGCTTAAGGGAAGTGATATTTAACGGCTGTGATTTTGACATCATCGTACACCCCTGGCGGGGCAGGCGAGATATATAGATTTGGTTAGGAAGCGTTGGTTAGGACTTCCTTAAGTCCTCCCAGTGAGAAAGATGAATGTGAACTGCTAGAAATTGTTAAATGCAAATGGAAGGGGAGATGAGAAAACAGGGGGAATCAATTGTGCTTGCATCCTAGGACTTCCCTGCTAAATTTTCTTTATGTTATAGGTATATCAGAAGTTGCCTTATTTCAAGTCAGACCAGTGGTCTATTGTAGGTCTGGTTGTAATCCTTGGTGGCTTCCAAAATATTGCTAACAGAGCTGTCATTTTTCTTGCTTGAATGCTTGTTCAACATTTCCAGTAATAAAGGAACCATGTACTTGGAGTAATCTTGAAACTGCTTTATGTCATGCCTTCCTTGAGCTTCCTCCAGCCCTCAAGTCTGTTTAAAAATTGTGATCTCAGCAGTGTGGGCTGTAACGATGTTTTTGACACGTTGCTGACCATATGACATCAGCCTGTGGGCAAATGTGTGTGTAACATATTTAGCATGTAAGCAGGCTAGAACAAGTGGTTTTGATGCCAAGAAGCCATAATTTCCTTAGTTTTCTCTTTTTGCATAACAGGCAGAAAGATTTTTGCTTGGGTAATGGACAAAAGAGGCAAATCTCGAGGCATGAAGCAGAGCAGAATACATTTTCTGTAAGTGGAAGCATGTTTCTTAAAGCCCAGCAGCTCAAGCAACCAGGTTGTGTAAGGAAAATCAAACATTATTCACATGTAAATAGTGGTCAATTCTAGAGTAGGCATTTAAATCAGGATCAGTACATACCGTTATTTCCCCCCAACACCAGATATAATGTAATTCAAATCCTGTAACCCTCCCGTTTGTTTCCCATAAGAAAATCTCTAAACTTTATTAGTGAGTAAATCCAGCTACTGTAGTGTGATGTCTGCCAATGTGCTTGTCCTAGCCATGACACTATTTTTGTGTTTTAGGGCTTGATCTTTTTGCTGTTTGCAGGGAGGGTGTGCTCTCATGCCACTTTCCCTGAGTTCTGGTGGCCCTGCAGCTGATTCAGATGCAATTTGCCGTCTTTAAAATCACAGGAAAGAAGGATTGATTTGAGCAAGAGAGATTTTATCTGCTTTAATCTGTTAAATGGAGTTGATTTATTAACAGCGCTATCTGCCCTGTCCTGTAGAACAGGGACAAGGAGCTTCTGGTTCTCCAGATGTTGCTGGACTCAGCTAGCATAGTCAGTGGTCAGGAATGATGAGACAACATCTGTAGGGACTCAGGTTCCCCACCCCAGCTGTAGAACCTTCCCAGACAGAGAGACAATGGATAGTGCCCATCTGGTGCTGTACATAAACTGGGGATATTTTTATTTGCTTATTTATGTAGCATCATGTATGTACATAAACCTTAGAAAATAATGAGAGGAAGAAGACAGATCCTAACCCCAAGGAGTTTACAATCTAAGAATAGACACAAGGGAAGCAACAGTTGGAGGGGAATGGAAGCAGGTGTAAACAGACGAAGAATATGTGATTGCAATGAAAATAATCACACATTCTTCCCCTGTTTACACCTACTTCCATTCCCCTCTGACTGCTGCTTCCCTTGTGTCTCTGTTCAGATTGCCAACGACTTCTTGGGGAAATGTAGTCTGATAATCTAGACTGATGATTAAAGACAAAATGATTTCAGAGATAGCCTTGAGTCAGTACTAGCTTCTGAAGGGTGGGACACACACACTCTTCTTCTTCTTCTTCTTCTTCTTCTTCTTCTTCTTCGATTACTCATAGGCGAGTAAGATTGTCTTCCATAAACATGGTTTTAACAATGAGTCCATAAGTGACTGTGGAGGCCAATTCTGGAACCACATGTCCTTCCGTGTGCCTTCCTCTTAGCACATTTCTCCCTTGCGTCCTGGGTTCGAGTGTCTTCAAAGCCCATGACACCTTTGGTAAAGGCTGTTCTCCAACTGGATCACTCGCAGGCCAGTGTTTCTCAGTTGTTGGTGTTTATACTACATTTTTAAAGATTTGCCTTGAGACAGTCTTTAAACCTCTTTTGTTGACCACCAGCATTACGCTTTCCATTTTTAAGTTCGGAATAGAGTAGTTGCTTTGGAAGACGGTAATCAGGCATCTGCACAACATGACCAGTCCAACGAAGTTGATGTTGAAGAGCCATTGCTTTAACACTGGTGATCTTTGCTTCTTCCAGTACACTGGTATTAGTTCGCCTGTCTTCCCAAGTGATCCCTCCACACCAGAGAGTTCCATTCTTCAATAGGTAGGCAGTCAACATTGTGCAGCATTGGACTGGAGAATGTTTCTTTCTTTGAGATGCACACAAAAGGCTGCACTATACAATTGAAGAAGAGAAAGATTGAGTTCACACAGACAGCAAACTGGAAGATAATACAGTATGCACAACAGAAGTGCTTTCATAGTTAAATAGACCAGAACCTTTGCCTGAGGGGGTAGGAAGGTAGGAATTAACTGTTCCTCCTTGGTTGACTAGTGTGGCATCCTGGATACAATGGATTTGTTCAGTGCTTGAGGTCATTCTTCTATCTATGAACTATCTTACAGTTTTAGAAGCTGTTTCCTTACTGAGATTGCTCCCAACCCTGTGCCACACGAAGGTTTTATAGTAAAATATAATACTAAATGATTAGACATTTTCAAATGTGCAAGTCTACCATTATGTTCCAGCTTTTTACAGGTCATGGAGGTTAAGAAAATTAAGTGGAGGATGTTTCCTAAATGAATTGGCAGCTCCTTTGTCCAGTCCACCAACTTCTGGGTGGCTGGGTGGGAACAATTAGGTTTTTCAGATCATGGCACAATTTAAAATAGAAATTGCTTGCAGGTGGTTCTTTGCCATACACTGACAGTAATTAAATGGTGTGGTCTGTGTTTTATGGCCCTACAGCTTAGATGCCAGTTCTTGTAAACAAACAAACAAAAATTCTCCCCAATAGACCTGGATGTTAAGAACTCCTTCCTCAAAGTAAATTCCAAAGAATGTGTCTTTTAATGATCCTCAGAGACAAGGCACAGAGAGAGAGAGAAAAGTGAAAAGTGATAATGAACTAAAAGAGTTTCTCACAGTGATTTCAAATGGTTAGGAGGGTGGTACAAATAAGTAACAAGAATTAGCTATTGAAAAACAACCTTTCGATAACATTGTATTTTGGCAATACATTCATTTGTTAGGTGTTAATTCTTAGCAGTAACTATGGAAAAATGAGCAGTGTTTGTTATGTTCTGGGATTATGTTCTGGATGCTTTTAATTTATTGTCATAAAATGTTGGATCATTTTTTAAAAAGAATATTATTTCTTAAAAAATGAACAAAGTCAATATTTTCTCATCCATCTTCTTTTTTGTTGGGCTGGTTCCAGGATTTGCTCCACCTGACAAAAGCTGAACTGAAGAAAATGGGAGCTGAGGATCAAATCCTTTCTAACATCTTGCTCCTTAAGGAAACAGAAAGAAAATATGGTAAGAAGTAGGTTCTATCTAAAATTAATTTGTCAGTCTTATTGGTGAATTTAAAACGAACATTTCGTTACTGGCTGCCAATTCATTTGCGTGGTCAGTTCAAGGTACTCACATTTGAACACTAAATGACTCAGGCCCCAAATGTCTGAAAGATCATCTCCTTCCTTACAGACACTCTGGAAAATTAAGATTGGCAGATTGGGGCCTTCTTGGTAGTTCGTTCACCTTCAGAGGTTCAGGTAGGTAGTCGTGTTGGTCTGACGCAGGTGAAATTAAAAAATTGTCCAGTAGCACCTCAGAGACCGACTAAGTATCTGAAGAAGTGTGCATGCACACGAAAGCTTATATCCCAAACAAACTTAGTTGGTCTCTAAGGTGCTACTGGACATTTTTAAAATTTATTTCACCTTCAGAGATGTGTTTTAATGTTGTAACCTTCCCTGAAGAAGAACCAGGATAGATTCCGCAAGGGTAAATCCAGTTTCTCAGATAATCCAGTCATTTTATGGTATATTAACGGTACAATTGTTTTTTTTTTTTTTTTTATAAAAATTTTTATTAGGATTTTCTCATTTTTTAAGACAAACACACACAAAAGAACATCATAAACATCAACATTACACACAAAAAACACATATAATTTCAAAATCTTATTTTCCTAACCACTTTCCCAGACTTCCCCCGCCTCCCCTTCTTGCATCCCCATTCAAAATTTAGCCCAGCAAGTTCTTTATGCCCAAATTAATCCCTTATTAATATTTTATTTAAATCATCTTCATTAACCATTTTCAAACTTCTATACCTCATTTTAATACCCACATCCACCTTTTCTAAGATCGATCCACTTTCCCTTTCACGAAATTCCCAATTATATATATTTACAGAAAATCTTAACAAATAAGAGCATATACTTGTAACCCTTTGGATTCTAACGTTCCTCCCCCCCCTCCCCCGGTTTTGGTCCCCCCAAAAATTGTCTTTCTATCTGACAGTTCTCAGCCTGGATCTATCACGTCCGAGGCCTTTAAATCTCTTTCAGTCCCTTTCAGCCGGTTTTGTTGACAGTCCTTTATGTTGGACATCCAATCTCGGAGCATCTTCGACCCAAAAGGGTCCAAATTTTTTCCAACCAGTCCTTCGTGTTCAAAAGAAGAGTCCAGATCTTGCTTCTTGTTCTTTCCAAGTCCCAATATCCCAAATGCCTCAAACGGTCCGATTTTCACCTTCACCACATTTGTAATCCATAAGTCTTTTGGACTCTCCATGGGAAAAGATCCCCACTCTTCATTCTGAATTTCAATTTCAAACCAAATTTTTGACATACAAACTTTATCTTCCATGCATCCTGACCTTGAAGGCCTCTGGTTGTCCTTTTTCACTTGCATCATTTCTGCTCCTTCTTCACGTTCCTCCAAAACAGCACTTAAATCTTTCTTCCCAGCTGTAGATTCTTCTTGAGTCATGTCCACCACTTCAGCAGAGTTGTTTATTTTTAAATTCAAGATTGTCAGATTCGTAGCCATAACAGAACTCTGCTCTTGCAGCTTTCCCAGAAGTTCAAAGACCCTATTTAACTCTGCTTGTAATTTTCCATCTGCAGCCATTGTAATGTTCCAAATCCCCTCTAGAGGGATTTTTGTTACTAAGTATTCTTTTTCCAACAATCCGGATATTTTGTTATTGTTGCCACTCTAATTTTAAAAGCTTACAGTCCCAATGTTACAAAAGTAACCGACACAAATAACAAAAAAACAGAATTTCTTGACTTTGACAGCTCAGTTGACAGCTGTCAAACTCTGTAAATATCTTCACAGGCTCCCTCTCGGGTCACTCCCGGATCGGGGGGGGGGGTTGCACTTCAACTCCAAAGATCAGTTCAAATCCTCCAGCAATTAACTTATAGGTCCAAATCGTGAAATTAAGAATTGTATCTCAAAAAGAAAAAAACACAGTCTCTCGATCTTAGTTGTTTAATTCTTGCTTTAAATTGCCTGCAAGAGGGGGGGAGGCGGACTTCCTTTTGGCACCTCCCCCGGTCGTACCGAATTCAATTAGAAGAAATTTTTAGTTCCAATTACTCACGGGTTGTTGCATTTTAAGTCCAAATATTCAAGGAAAGAAGTCAGCGCTCTCCAGCCATGGCTTGCGGCTTCACTCCGTGGAGGAAGCGGTCTACTCACAGCACCACGCCGCTCCCCGTATCCTCTCCAAAGCCTTTAAAAAGGCTTCTTTGTGGGTCGGGGGGGCGCAAATGGTGCCCGCCGAGTCACCAGGTCCACAGGCATCCGCGCCTGTGGTTTCTGAGGGTCCCCGCGTCGCCGTCGCGGCAGGACCCCTCCTCCACCGAGCCGATTCCCTCCGGAGCTCGGAGGGAATCCGCCATTAGCTGGTCGCGCCAACCCGGAAGTCCTATTAACGGTACAATTGTTTATCTTTATTGCTTGTAGTTTACTTAGTCCACAGTCTGAAATTCCAACGATCAGCCCATCAGGGAGCATTTCAGAAGTGCTGCACACCTGCCTTCTGAAGCGCCAATGATCAGTTGATCATTGGGAGTTTAAAGCACAGAACAATGCTCTTATGTTCTTAAGGTAAACAGTTAGGATTAAATCACTTTAATCCTCTCTTGTGCTTTTAAAGTAAGTGTCTGACAGCTGATAGTGGGGAAGAGAGGCATTTGTAATGCACATGAACATTCTGATGCATAGGTTTCATATACACGTTACACACTTTATTTTGCATCCTGTTGGAAAGATGATTGTGATTCTGAAAGACACAGCAAATTCATCTCCTAATAGCATTTTGATTGTGCAAACTGTGGATTAACAGTCCCTACCAGCAAATCAGCCTTCTTTTTGCATTACTTCGTCCCTGCCTCTATTTTACTGAAAGGGGCGATTGAAGCTGAGCAGAGGAAAGCACAGAAAAGAGACTTATCATGCAAGAACTGTCCTGAACAAATGTGAATGTTGACATCCTCTGCAGATTCAGTGCCAGCTTAGGATCAACAAACTCAAGAGCTTTCCTCAGGAATGCAGAGGAGAACTTTTAAAAAACAAAACACATAATCACAGAGGAGTCCTGGGCGATAAGAGAAATATGAGAAAATGAATGCCTCTCTGCAATTAAAGCCATTATCAAAAGGGATAGTGTGTGCTTTGTAGGCACTATTTATCCATCAAATTCTTTTTCCATCGATCTGTGGTTTCATATTAATTTTTTTCTTGAAAACTTTGCATATATGTGTGTGTGTGTGAGAGAGAGAGAGAGAGAGAGAGAGAGAGAATGGGCCTCCCTGGTGAATTTTTTAATCCCCCTTCCAGCTTTCAGTAATGTGCTGCCATGCTGCTTTTGAAACTCTTCTTCAGAAGCAATTTGCCTTATATTTTAGTCTTACTAAAACTTTGCTTTGATCGAGTGGTGAGGGTTGGCAGCGTGTGTGGCCTAGATGGCACCATTCGGATTGTGGGCAGTTGCAGGAAGTGTGGCAGTGTGAATTATGTTGGCTTGTTACAGGATAAGGGGGTTAGACATCTGAGAGCTCTACCTCCTTCCAATCAGCTTCGGCCTTGTATACCTGAAGGAGCGTCTCCACCCCCATCATCCAGCCCGGACACTGAGATCCAGCTCTGAGTGCCTTCTGGTGGTTTCCTCATTGCGAGAAGTGAGGTTACAGGGAACCAGGCAGAGGGCCTTTTCAGTAGTCATGCCCACCCTGTGGAAGGCACTTTAGCTGATGTCAAACAGATAAACAGCCATGCGATTTTTTAAAAGACACCTGAAGGCACCCCTGTTTAGAGGAGTTTTTAGTGTGTGGTATTGTGTTTTTACTATTTTTTGTTGGGAGCTGCCCAGAGTGGCTGGGGCAACCCAGTCAGATGGGCATATAAATCAATTATCATCACCATCATCATTTTCCCAACAACATGTCAGTGGGTGCCAAGTGGGCTTCTCTGCAGGACCAGAATGGGAATGGCAAATTCAAGCATCCTTGCTGAGGCCCTCTCGTCTGTTGCAGATCAGGATTTCATGGTCTCCATGACAACAATATCTGTCTCGATTGATATCCGGCCTCTTTCATTTGGCTGGTCATACACTTGATTTGGTGTTATATTCTGAACAGGGTGGTGATCATGGGTGGAGAAGTTTGACATGGTTCCCTTGGCATGGATAGAGCCCTGCCTGGCAGGTTTTTGGCTTACTGAGTGGAGGGCTTATTAGAACAGTCTGCCCTAGAGAAAAATAGATCCAGTCCAGATTAAGTCCTGCTGGCTCTGGGGCAATGTAATGCTGGCAGTCCTATCAAAGCACTTGATAACATCTGGAATGGGGAAACTACATGAGCAGTTGCTATGTTCACTCCAGAGTGATCTCTCTGTTTGGTGAGCCCATGTGGCTCCCTAGTTTTCTGAGCAAAGAAACTTTTCCCTTCCAGCAAAGGAAAATGCATGATGAATTTGACTGAATTTGGGCTAAAGCTCATTTCAGAGCTCATCTCATGACAGCGATGGTGGAAAATAAATCTTGGTTTTCTGGCACCATTTTGTCCGTACAGAGTTGTCTGGCAGAATTGTTCCAAGTGGCTCCTGAGACGTGATGGTTACCTGGTGTGCCCTATTTGCCAAGCACTTTGTAGTCAACATCTCTGATAGACATTTCTGCCTTGACTCCAAATTGAGGGCAGCACCAGATGCAGCTGCTTCTCCTGTTTCTATGGATACTTCTTGGTTTGCATAGCCTGTGGATGTAGACGGAATTATTGAAGTTGGGCGCTTCATCACTTGGCATGCTCAATCCTTGCCCTTCCTGGTTGATTAAGGAAGCCAGCGCTGGGTAGGCTGATTCGGTTGGGGAGCAAAGGCCATCATTCCAACAGTATTGAAGGAAGTGGTGGTAAAACCAGTATGGAAAAAGATCTTCCTGCCCTTTATAATGTTCATCCAGCAGCATCAAACATCTCACTTTCGGGCAAGGCACTCAAGAATATGGTGAGAAATATGTGTGTGAAAAAGGAGGGGCTGGGGAGTTCACAATTCCACATCCTACTCCTCATCTCTTGATCACAGCTAGAGAATAGGATATTATGTCATTGCTGTGCATGCTGAGTCCCTTGTTTGTTGATAAATGTGTGGGAGTTTCCTTAATTGCACATCTTATGTCGCATGTGCAAATGAGAGTGCCTAGTGTTGACTGAGGGAACTCAGAAGCTGGAAGGGTTTCCACCTTGATGAAAAGCAGTAGAATCAATGGCAGGAACAATTTCTGCTCCTGTTTTTTAGACACAAACTGAATTACAGGTTGTAGAACTAAGATCCTGAACTACATCTTTGCCTTGTTTCACAGCATTGCTGGTGAAAGAATAGGTTCATCCTATTCAAAGGGCCTGGGAATCTTGCTTTTAAATAGATCTGTTGTGTCAGTTAACTGTGACTACAGGCTATTGTTTTCATAGTGGGGATGAGAAGCTGTTATCTGGTCTCCAGCCCATTGTGAAGAGTTTTTGTTTTGTGTCTGCTTTGGATAAAGTGCTGTGTCTAGGAGCAAGAGTGCATGATCAGATACTCTGGGAATGCTTGCTTTTAGCACTTGAACTACACTTGAGCATCAAATTATTGTTGCTTTTTATCCTTCTGTTTGCAAAATATATTTATTTAATTTTTTTCTACGTAAAGTTTTCCCAACACTGCAGGATAAAATGAATAGATTTTTAAAAAATCATACTGTTTCTGAACCCAGTTATTTCAGCAAATCCGTACCGAACTGAAATGTAAAATCTCTCAATAAATTTCAGGTAGCTATGCTGATTCATTTGAAACAAATCCAAGAGCAACAGCAACATGCTGCTACAATTGCAGCATTTCAAAAACAATCAAGTAAACATTCATAGCAAAGTAGTGATCACCGTCTGTTCTTCTGATAATGTTTAAAATCCTCACTATCACAGCAAGTGTGTGTTTGATTGGCTCTGATTTGCAGATTGCAGACTGGAGCCAAGCCCTCTAGTAGCTTTGCCAGCCAACAGAACATTCCACTTCAAACTCTTCCATATTATTATTCATCCAAATATTCTATCAGTACCTGTGTGGTCTTCTGAAGTCACCCTTCACAGCTATCAGAACTGGAGACTTCTAGACCATCTTGTTACCTTTTTTTTAGAAGAGCTGAATGCGTAGACCTAGTTGCCAAAAATGTAAACAAACAGATCTGGCTTTTGTATGTCGTTAAGGAAGTTCTATTTGGGGTGGGGTGGGGAGACAAATTACTATCCTATCCTTTGAAGATTCCAGCTGTATCCTTATTTTTTTCTGTTTAGAACCCTACTGAGCCACATCTTTGTGGACATCACAAACTGAGTCAAAAATATCACTGACATCTTCACACACAAAGATAAGCTATTGCTCATTTTGTATTACAGTGGTACCTCGGGTTACATACGCTTCAGGTTACATACGCTTCAGGTTACAGACTCTGCTAACCCAGAAATAGTACCTCAGGTTAAGAATTTTGCTTCAGGATGAGAACAGAAATTGTGCAGCAGCGGCAGCAGGAGGCCCCATTAGCTAAAGTGGTGCTTCAGGTTAAGAACAGTTTCAGGTTAAAAACGGAATGGACCTCCAGAAGGAATTAAGTATGTAACCAGAGGTACCACTGTATTGCTGGGAGAAACTGAAGCAATTTCTATCCTTGCAAGATATCATGTTTCTCATTCGAAGTTCCATACAGTGAGAGAGAGAGAGAGAGAGAGAGAGAGAGAGATATCCAGCCATCCTTCAAATAGTGGGAATATCTATAAGGTGGTCATTATGACACACTGAGCTTCAATCTTGAGTTGCCCTTTTGTGAATGGAAAGAAACTGTGACCCAGAGTCCAATTCCTTTTTTAGATGACGGGGACGGTAGCCCTGAGTTGAAAGCAATAGTCCCATTCTTAACTCTGGAAATGGTGCAAAGTCCTCCTGCATTTCATTATTTTCATTTGCAAGTACTAATCTGAAGAAATGGAAAACTAATAGGAAGTAATGCTGCATGATTTGAAGAATGATATGAGTGATACATGATCACATGACCCGAGTAATTGTCATCATTATGTTGCACTTGGTTGTTTCATGAGGAAGTGTGGTGTTTCTTTTGCTGTACTCATAGTAATGTGACCACTGAAAAATCATATGATATACCAATGTGTGCATTCAACGAACTGGTATTTTGTACCATTTATTAACTGCTTTTAACTAGTGTATTTTTAGACTGTGTTGATGTATTACATTTTCTGAGCCACAGTCTTATGGTCACCAGACCACAAATGCAGAAACACGGAAAGGTGCCTTATATCAGGTCAGATTGTTTGTCCAACTAGCACAATATTGTCTATTCTGGCTGGTAGTGGCCCCTGGAGTCTCAGGTGAGATCTTTTGGGCAAAAGATTCCTGCATTGCAGGGGGTTGGACTAGATGACCCTCGGGATACCTTCTAACTGTACAATTCTCTGTTTCTTTTTAAAGAAAGTTTCTTTTGCTCAATAAGTAAGTTAGCCATGACTCATTTTTTAATTGATGTCAATGGATTGTGGCCTCTGTCTTTTTATCATGTTTGCACCGCATATTAATATAGTTTATTGAATTAATAGAAATTTTCTGCTAAATGTATGTGTTCCACTACAGTTCTGAATTATACCAGCAACTTTCAAAAATGAACTTCTGTATAACAGCTACTGAGTGCCAGATGTCAGAATGTTATACGAACTTACTCTTCTATAAGTGTGCCAAAAACTGTTTTGAATTGAGACATAGGCTCCTGAATTCTTACACAACTCCAAATGTTATTTAAAGCAATTTATCCTAAAGAATCTCCTTTTGCTATGTTGGAACTTTGGAAAGGAGCCATTTCGCTGAGACAACATTAGATATTTCATTATATTAACTTGAATTAACTTTCAGAGTGAGTTTATAAATTGAGCCAGGCACAATTTATGTAAGAAAGTTTTTTTTGGTTGTTTGTTTTTTAAAATAAATGGTTGTTTTTCAGACATTTAAAAAATGAGAACTATTCCATCTTCTTTCTGGGTATCTTCAGATATGCTTCTAGTGAACTCTACCCTGCATGAAATCCACCCACTGGGCATTTCCTTTATATTTGGGGGCTTCTTGTAAGTGCAGATAGGAAAAATCTTGTTCACACAATATGTTCACAGAGATGAGAAACCTCTGCCCCTCCAGATGTTGGAGAACAGTTCCCATCATTGCTGACTATTGGTCATGCTGGCTGGGACTGATGGAAGTTGGAGTCTAACAACCCCCATAAATTCCCCATCCCTGACTATGTGGAACTCACCGTCATAAGATATAGTGAATGTCACTAGCACCGTTGGCTCTTTTAAAAAGGATGTCACAAATTCACACAAATAGGTCTATCAAAGGCTTTAACCATTATAACCAAATGGAGGGGGCCTCTGGGTACTATATGCTGGTAAGTAACCATGAAGGGCTGTTGCCTTCATGTACCAGCACACAACTTGGGACTGGTTTGGAGTCAATCAGACAAGGCTGGGTTTGGGGCCATTTACTTGTGACCCCGGTCTGAATGTTTGATTATTCAGTTTGGTGGGGGGGGGGTGGCACAAAATGTGGCTTTGAAGCACAAAGTGGCACAAAACGAGCACAAAACTTTGACGGAGAGTCACTGTGGTGTAGTGGTTAAGAGGGGTAGACTTGTAATCTGGTGAACCGGGTTCGCGTCCCCGCTCCTCCACATGCAGCTGCTGGGTGACCTTGGGCTAGTCACACTTCTTTGAAGTCTCTCACCCCCACTCACCTCACAGAGTGTTTGTTGTGGGGGAGGAAGGGAAAGGAGAATGTTAGCTGCTTTGAGACTCCTTCGGTTAGTGATAAAGCGGGATATCAAATCCAAACTCTTCTTCACCTGTTTGGAGACAATGGGACAAGGTTGCATTTGCTGTGTCAGTTACGGGGTCACAAATTAATGGAGGGCCTTCATGTCCTGATTCTGTTCTTCCTAGAGCAGTAGTTCTCAAACGTTTTTCCTCTGGGTCACCCTTTCAGAATAAAAATTTGCTCGCGCCCCTCCGGATTTCTTATTGATGAGAAATACATTGCAAAACAAGAAGAAAGAATTCCTAGCAGTGCCTAATTTATATACAGTGGTGCCCCGCAAGACGAATGCCTCGCAAGACGAAAAACCCGCTAGACGAAAGGGTTTTCCGTTTTTCGATGCGCTTCGCAGGATGAATTTCCCTATGGGCTTGCTTCGCAAGACGAAAATGTCTTGCGAGCCTTGAGATTTTTTTCGCTCCCCCCCCTTTTCCTAAGCCGCTAATAGCCTTTTAGCCGCTAAGCCGCTAAGCCTTTAATAGCCGCTAAACCGCTAATAGCGCTAATCCGCTAAGCCGCTAATAGGGTTGCTTCGGAAGACGAAAAAACCGCTAGACGAAGAGACTCGCGGAACGGATTAATTTCGTCTTGCGAGGCACCACTGTAACATAGAGCACAACTACTTTATAATATGATCATGGGACATGCAGAAACTATAAAACAATGCAGCTACATAAGAACACGAATCATTCCTCAAATATAATGTTGATTGTCCTCAAATCTTCCTGCCACACTTGCCACCCTCTCCTGCCACACCAGTGTGGCGCACCACACCCCTTGAGAACCACTGTGCTAGAGACAGCATGCTGACTACCGCTTGAAACAGATTTGGAGGTTGGGGGGGGGATCTCTTTTTTGTGATGTGTGGAAGAGACAGATCCTCCCCTTGAGATGCCCGGCATATGCAGCAGACTTTGGGATTGGTAGGAATGCAGTCCCACACATGGCTCCAGGATTTGCAGAACTAGGGATTATTGCTTTTGTTGAGCACCTCCAAATCCAGGCATGAGGTGAGAGGTTATTCCGTAGGCCCTTCCTCTGGAACTTGGAAAAAGGGGCAATTTTTAAAAAACCATTTTTAAAAAACAAAAAGCAAACAAACACCCTACTATATGTCATCCTTTTAAGGTGATTCAAAGCAACAAGATGTGGGGTTTTTTGCTACTTCCGAACACTTGCAAATATCACTACAAAATTAATAGCTGGCCCTTCCATTCCCTTGAATACTCTCAGTATGCAAGAGGACTCAGGTAGGGTAGGGTTGAGAGAACCGCAAATAATGGCTAGCTACCAAGGCCAGCTAAGATTTGGAGAATCCCCAAAAAACATAACAGAAATGTGTTGCATGGTGGGTGCAAAAGCTCAGCTTACACACTGACATAACTAGGGACTGGCATTCTGCAGTGGAAGGAGCAGGTACAGTCACTTCTCCCCATGGTGCATATAAGACATTACATAAACCGGGCACTCCAGCCATCGTCTTGTACTTATGGAGGTCCAATGCATATGGTTCTTCCTGCTCCCTAAGGGTGGGAGGAAATCGTGCCATTCAAGTCTATGTATGCTTGGGCCTGTGTACGGCACACCTGTGGGAATTACACTCTAGTTCCCATTTAAACTCTAGTTCCCCGGGTCTTTTGACCCTTTAATTAGTTCCTTTTTCCTCGTACAAAAACTATGCAAGGCGCTCTCTTTTAAAGTTTAAACAACAAATACATTTTACTTAGCATACTTGCACTTGCAGAGTAAAATATACAACGCAGATAGGCGTTGCTTATGTTGCCAAGACATCTTACATAGATGTGCATCCAAGATAAATACAGACTAACTCTGAGGCAGGCAGCAGCACAACAGAAACATACCTGCTGCTCAAACTGTTAAAAGACTTTCCGTAACTGCCGTTAACTGTACCAACTGAAATAACTGCCTCAGGCGTATGACATCACACAGTTCTATAGCCCTTGTGAGCATTGACCCTTTTAAACTCGGCATTTGGGATGCTTTCATCCCACAACACCCAGTTTACAAAGTGCCTTATTTATGCCTACACTATCCACCATGGTAATCCTCAAGCCAGTTGAATCTGTGAAGTGGCCCAGTATAGTTCCCATAAAAATAAAAAAAAAAGGGTTGAGTTAACTTCCTAGTTGAACCTGAATGCTGGAAGATTCAGGACAGACAAAAGAATGTACTTCTTCATCCACAGCTAAACTTTGGATTTTGATCCCACAAGTGGTGGGATGACTGTGTTCTGTCTCTGCTGCTGGAGGCACCAGGTTTCCGAAGAGCAGTTGGGCAGAGTGCTGGTGCACTGTGGTCTTGCTTGCGTGCTTCCCATAGGCATTGGGTTGACCACTGAGAACAGGATGGTGGACCTACCTTTGGTCTGATCCAGCAGGCTCTTCTTATGATCTTAGTGATAAGTTTTATTTGCCCTCCTTTCATCCCTTTGTTTCGAAATCCACTGGAGCTTCCTCTTTCCTTTGCAGATGAATGTTTTGAAGGTAATTTCTGTCTACGTTCCATATTTAGTTCAATACTTCTTTGAAATTTACAGTTTATCATCTTCAGCTACTTTGATTTATTTTTTTGATGGAAATATTAAAACAGAGTGTTTGATCCAATTCTAGATCATTTGGGTAAAAAAAAAAAAAGACTTAAGGAAAGACAATAAATATTTTAGGCTAAAGTGCAAAGAAGATGAAAGAATAGTGGAAAGGTGACACCTGAGGTGAATTAAATCTCCTCTCCAGTGGTTTCATCTGTTTTACTGCCCTTGTGAGTGACTGTATTTATAACATTCTTACAGCAGGAATCAGCTGTCAGGATCTTGTTATCTTGAAATAATTGTCCTTGCCTCTCAGCTGCTCTCACTTCTGTGACAAGGTTGATGATGAGGCAGGAGCCTGTTAAAGTGAAAACAATCTACTGTTCAATGACCCTGATAGTCCGAAAGAAAAGACAGCAAAAAGTGGAATTCTAAAATAAGCAAAAAAAGCTTTCCTCCTCAGCACACTGATATTAACCCAAGAAGTCTTCCAGCAGCCATGGGTTTCCTGTTATGTCCAAACTGGGAAACCATGGCTACTAGTTTCAGAACAAAGCAGGATCTTAAGTCAAGTTCAAACTGTGGTTTCAGATTCTGACTGCTTGTGAACCTGGTAACCATGGCTTTCTGGTTCAGATGTAACAGGAAACTGCAGTTAATGGAAGCCATCTGCATTCTGGATGAGTGTGCTTTCCCTTTGCTGGTTTGGTTTTGGTGTTATTTTGATGCTATTTAAAAATGTTTGATTTTATGTCTATGCTGTATCCTATATTTTACGGTTTAAATAAATATAATCTGAGCAGGCTGAGGAGGGAAGAGGCAACATGAGGATGGAGCACACAGGCACAAAGCCAAGATTTGTATGTCTCAGCCAGCTCAGTGTGTGCCTTTCACATACCCTTGACTCTTAAGATTTCTGGTTGACACAATTATTATGTTCACCCACAGTTTGTTTTAAAATAATCATTGTGATCATGGTACCCTTGAGATAGAGTCAACAGATCTACACAGTTTGAATTTGATTGTAGTCATTTAGCTATAGCCTGAGAAGAAAACATTTGTTGGAATAGCTTTCTGCGATGAAGAGAAAGATGAAAACAACAGGTTCTGGAATAGAAGTTGTTAAAAAATATTGTTATCTTAAAAAGCAGTCAAGACTCCTGACAAAAGTTATGGAACAGTATTTGTTTAAAAACCATTGTTTTATTTAGAAATATAAATTGCTGGCTAAGGCAGAATTATTACCAATGTAGTAGCAGGAAAGCCTTTGAGCTCCTGGCTTATGAACTCAGACAAAGGAAAGAAAGTAATAGAACAATGTTAAGAAAAACTTTTGGGGATTACAGAAGACAACACAGCTGCAGAATGTCAACATTCAAGGAAAGAGAGAGGCAACTCTCAGGCAGTGCGGGAGTTTTGAGTAACTGGTAGCAAGAGGACATAACCTTGAATAAGATGAAGCAAATCTGAAAATACAAATTCTTTTAGATTATGAGGTGTATAGAAATGTCCAAAACATATAAAAGAATGGATTATTGATAGGCATTTAGCTTAATCCCAGAAACCAAACACAGAGATTATATCATAGGACTGATTCATATACTCACACGGTGAAAGGAACTGATTCATATATTCACATGGTGAACTCCAGTCCATGGATCTAATTCATGCAGTGTTTTCCTCCCTTTAATGAGGAGGAAGGATCATGCAAATTGGACTTCTGTGCTTAGGCCTAGGCTAGAATAAGGTGCACATGCCTGCCTGCTCCCTCCACCACAGAACAATGATAATTAGCTGGGTAAGTGTGTGAATCATTAGAAATAAAGTCTACAGCTATTTGAATGGAAAATAAGGTCCATGCGGTTGCGGGCTGCATCTAAGTAAGAAGGTGAAGTCCTGTGGGCTAGGTGATGGCAAACCTTTGGTTACTGCAATACATTCATCAAGTAACCTTCCAGTTCATTGGGAGAAGCCATGTTAACTCACAGGACAATATGAACTGGAGTTCCTTGTAATTCTGGGCTGTAGAAGACTGATAGGACACTGCCAAAGCCTCTAGTGAACAACTCAGACACTTTTATTTTGCTTTCTTTCATTCTTTTGTTCCCCTTCCCCGTAATACTTTATTGATTGTCCTCACAATACCCTGTGAGGTAGGTAATAGTCACTATTATGCTCTTTTCAAACAAAGCTGAAAGATACTTACGGTAATTTGCCCAAAGCCACATACTTGAGGTCATGGCAGATGTGTAATTTCAACCCAGAACCAAATTCAGTTCTCTTCCTGCAAGACCACATAGATGAGTGCTATTCCAGGAACTATTTGCAAAAAAGAGCAACACATGAGAAGACAGTAGAACTTTTCTTATCAGAAAGGGCTATTAAAAATTCTAATTTTATCTTATTTTGAATTATATATTAATAGTACATTCCCCATGTAATGTATACTTTACCCTCTGCTTTATCAGAAAGCATGACTATCTGAAAGACTCTTATATCTCTTCCATGCCTTATGAATAAACAAGGCTGTACAGTAATTCCTAGAATTAAAAAGAAAGAAAGTCCTTTTTCTATTTCTGGGTGAGGCTGCCTGTGGCTGTCTTATCTCAAAATTAATGGTTTCTTCTTAGGAAGGTTTTTTTAAAAAGTGTACTCACATAGTTTTGCAAAATAACAAAATATACATATATGGAAAATTATATACTGTATTTAGATACAACACTAAGCCATAGTTTAGTGTTACATACACAAACCTCAGGCCCATATACCCCCCTCCTCCTCCAGTATGGCTTAGAGGAAATTGGAAGCATTTTCTGCTGTTTTTAGCTAACCACAACTTCTCATGCCTAACAAATGATCTGGTTAAGACAAAACACTAAACTACCTCAGTTTCAGGTACTCTCCCTCCACCAGCACATGTATGACAGGGAGTGTGGAAGCAGTTGCTTCCATTTTAAATTAACCATGATTTATCCAAACCGCAAACAATGGTTTAGGAAAAGAAGATCGTGAACTGTCATTTGAAGTTGGCATGTTTCCCTAAATCAAAGTTAAGACTAACCACAGTTTACCTGGGTTTCAACATAGTGAGTAACTGTGGTTAAGTAAACAGACAAGCCAAAGATTCAGATTTCCCCCTCACGTCCATGTGAGGGGAGCTTCTAAGCCCAAAGCCCGCTTACTAAGCACTAAACCATTATTTAGCATTCTGTCCAAACAAGCTCAGACTGTGGCTAGTGTTAACTGTGCCTTATTGAACTAAGCCAATTTCAAACCGTGGCTAAGTATTATGGTTTGTTCTTCAGGTGGCAGACACTGGACATTGTGTATGGATGTTGCCGTCTGGCAATTGCTGCCCTCCTGACCTGATGCTGGTTAGATGCTTGTTTGTTGCTGGCCAGCTGTCTTGCCCAGTTGTATTCTCCCAACAAGTCACAGTTGGTGCTATTGGAAAAGGCACCTGATCAAGCAATCTGGCGGAGGGGCAGCCCGCCCAAGCCCCCAGAGAGCAATGGCCATTGACTTAAGTGGGGCTTATTCCTGGCACCTCGCCAGAAGTGAGAAGGCAAGTGAGGTATTGTCTGAAGTTCCTACCTCTGGCTTGCTAGATTTAGACTGCAGTCCTATGCACCTAGCTTTTTGGGAGTAAACCCCAATGAATTTGATGAGTAAATATTTATAGGATTGCGTTGTTAAATGCCCAGCTTAAGGGTCATTTGTGATTGTGAATTATGCCATGTGAGATGGGTTTGCACTCATGCCGATACATCTCCTTGCTAAAAGAGCAAGCAAACCCAGGTATGCCTCTAGTCCCAGCTCAGTCCGAATGACAACTAATGATGATAGTTCCTCTTGGCTAAGCCATATACAGTAATCACATTTTCCACATGATTACCAAAACATGACTCGGGCCTGGATCCAAGCAACTAGATTTATAAGCACTTGAATTTTGGAACGGGCAGTTTTTCATGCTGCAAGGCAAACTCCTATTGAAAATGAGGAGACTTTCTGAAGCAGTTTGTGATATGATAGGGGCTGGGGAAGGGATGAGCTGACCAGCTTCTCTACGTAAAAAATCCTCCTGGGTGTGCCAAAGTCCTTGTGTGCTCATAAAGTAGTTATTTAGATCAGAGTCATGCAGAAAATTCAAACGGTGTTTCCGCCATGTTGATACACCTGGGACTCTAAAGGGGGGAGAGGAGACCACAGCCCTCCTCCCCCCAAGATGGGCCAGGGGGATTGAGACCCCCACAACAATGCCTGCTTTTGTGGTCAGGAGGCTAGTTGGTAAAGGAGAGGGAGAGATTTAACTCTAGGACTCAGAAACAGACTGTGATGCCTTGCTTGCTGTGCCTTGGAGCAGAAGTTAGTTGTGAAGGGAATGCATTGAGAGGGAGGGAGAACTGATGTTGACAGTAAAGAGGACAAGCTCCAAACAGCGATCTTCTAGTTATTCTACAGATTTCTAGTATTCCTAAACTGTATTTTCAGTATAGTTGGGATCTCTTTTCAATTAACCTTGGGCCTCCTCGAAGAAGAAGAAGAAGAGTTTGGATTTGATATCCCGCCTTTCACTCCCTTTAAGGAGTCTCAAAGCGGCTAACATTCTCCTTTCCCTTCCTCCCCCACAACAAACACTCTGTGAGGTGAGTGGGGCTGGGAGACTTCAAAGAAGTGTGACTGGCCCAAGGTCACCCAGCAGCTGCATGTGGAGGAGTGGAGACTCGAACCCGGTTCCCCAGATTACGAGACTACCGCTCTTAACCACTACACCACACTGGCTCTCCTTGAACCACCTACACCTTGCCTTAAATATACTTCTGTGGTTCCTGTGATAAATATTTTAATTAATAATGATGATGATGATGTATAAATATATAATAATAATAAATGCTGCTCTAAATCTAATTATTATTATTATTTATTTATACCCCGCCTATCTGGCTGCGTTTCCCCAGCCACTCTGGGCGGCTTCCAACAAAAGATTAAAAATACATTAAAACATCAGTCATTAAAAACTTCCCTAAACAGGGCTGCCTTCGGATGTCTTCTAAAAGACAGATAGTTGTTTATTTCCTTGACATCTGATGGGAGGGCATTCCACAGGGTGGGCGCCACTACCAAGAAGACCGTCTGCCTGGTTCCCTGTAACTTCGCTTCTCACAGTGAGGGAACCAGAAGGCCCTCGGAGCTGGACCTCAGCTGAACAATGGGGGTGGAGACACTCCTTCAGGTATATGCGCTGTTATAGATGGACCACTTGAATCCTGCCCAATGTTAGGGCCGGCTTTGCTTCGAACCATGGCAATAATATGACCATTCGGAGGCAGCCAGTATTGCGGCTCAGTTTGACCCGTCGGATATCCACATTTGGTGGGCGGTGGTATAAATTTCTCTTCTCCTTAAGCCTGGCAAAGGAAGAAATCGCACAGGGGTGAGAGGCTGTCTTGTTTATTGCTTTCCTCACCTGCTGTTTTAATTAAGCGTGCTTATTTGCTGGTATGCGGGCCCCTTTGGCTGACACGGTGAATAGTTTTTGACAAGAAGACCAAAAAGAAGAAAGAAAAAAAAACACCCACCACAAACTATGGCTGGGAAGATTGGATGCCAGTCAAGGGAGGGGCTCAAGGCTAATGAAATCAGCTGCGCTTAACAGCCTGGCCTGACCTAGCGGCAAAAAAATAAAAAAAAGGTTGCCTTTAGGAAGTAGTAAATCATGACTTTTCCAGGGAGCTGATTTTAAAGGGAAGAATTATGGGGAGGACTAAAGGAAAAGTTCTCGGCGCGGCAAAGGGCAACGGGAGGTCACCGTATGTAAATAGCTCCTCTGGAGGGGGCTCCGGCGGCGCAGGGGTGTGGCTGCGGAGCGGCTCTCAATCACTCCGGGAGCGCCGGCGCTGCCTCGTGTGGGGCTTGGCCGTCGTGCCTGCAGCTGCCTGAGTTTGCAGCGCGCGCCGCCCGGGGTTGGTTGGCGGCTTGCTTGCTTGCCTGCCTGAGCTGCGAAACTCTCGCCTCGCAGCAGCACTACCGCCGGCTCAGCGGTCGGGGAACCATGCAGCGCTCTTGTCCCGGCCAAGCCGCTTGAAGGTGAACGACGGAGCCCGAAGAGACCCTGCGGAGGATCCGCGCCCGACGAGCGGGGCGGCGTTCTAAGTCTCACCGGCTGCCCAAATTGGGGCGAGGAGTGCGCGGCTGCCGAGTTTTCCCCTTCCAGCGCCGCGAACCAGCATCCCCTGAGGTAAGAGTGGCGCCTTTTTGGTTTTGTGGAGCGATGAAAGAAAACTTGAGCAGGGTGGTTGGTTTCCAAAATAATAATAATAATAATAAATACACCCCGGTGTATTCCTTTGAGGAAAGTTCCGTTCGATGCAACAGCAAAAAGAACGCCGGGTTGATTTAAGGTTTGCGGAGCTCGACCATGCTGCTGGAGTTTTTATTACTTTATTATTATTATTATTATTATTATTATTATTATTGACGGGAGTAAATTGTGGTGGGAGGGGAAAGAAGGCTGTGTGTAGTCCGGGCCCATGTTGCATGTTTACTCAGAAGTAAGCCCTACCGGATCCAAGAGACTTGCCTACTCGCCATTGAAGTGCGCACAGGGTTTCTGGCTAATACAGGGGTCAGCAACCTTTTTCAGCCGTGGGCGGGTCCACCGTCCCTCAGACCATGTGGGGGGGGCGCGGACTATATTTTTTTGGGGGGGAGGGAAATGAACGAATTCCTGTGCCCCACAAATAACCCAGAGAAGCATTTTAAATAAAAGCACACATTCTACTTATGCAAAAACACGCTGATTCCCATACCGTCTGCGGGCCGGATTGAGAAGGCGATTGGGCCTCATCCGGCCCACGGGCCTTAGGTTGCCTACCCCTGGGCTACTACATCAAGAGGAATGCTGGTTGGTTTGTACAGTGGTACCTCGGGTTACATACGCTTCAGGTTACAGACGCTTCAGGTTACAGACTCTGCTAACCCAGAAAGATTACCGCGGGTTAAGAACTTTGCTTCAGGATGAGAACAGAAATTGTGCTCCGGCGGCGCGGCAGCAACGGGAGGCCCCATTAGCTAAAGCAGTGCTTCAGGTTAAGAACAGTTTCAGGTTAAGAACAGACCTCCAGAATGAATTAAGTTCTTAACCCGAGGTACCACTGTAGTTAGGAGGAATAGCTTCCATTCTGAAATTGCCTACTTAGGTTTTAGAAGAGAATGCTTTTGGGGAACGAAATTGATTTCTATGGAAAGGCTACACAAGATTGTTGAATGCAGATCCCTTCATAACCTCAGTAGGGAGAGCGAAAGGTTGGGTTTTTCATCACACGTTAGAGTCATGTTGATGGGGCATTAAAGTGGAGAGCATGATCAATGGTTTAGTTCTTGTGAATACAGGTTGATACATGTATATAGATATGGCATGTTTATTTCTCCCCTTTCCCCCCAAAAAAGATTAATAGAAAGACCCTTGAACGGAGCTAACTTAAATGTACAAAGTCAAATAACTGGTAAATACCAAAACGTCTAAGATTGATTATTGACTTACATTTGGCAAATAGCACACATGATGTGGTTTACCAATTGTGTTAGAGTTGGAGATGGTTGTCTGAAGATGTAAAGAAGGGGTGTGTGTGTGTCTGGAATGATTGTCTAATATGTCTTAAAAAATTCAGTTGTCAAAGATTATCCTGGATAATATGGTAAAATATTCATACCTGATTCCCCCCCCCCCCCCAATCCACTTGTCTTATTATTGTAACATTCTGCATTGTGAGAGTCAAAGTTCGTGGGTTATCTTCCCTTGGCATAGGAGGTTGGAGATGGTCTTTTAAGGCTTTTAAATTTCTTTCTGTTATTCATCAGTGTATAGGTATATAATACTGTACTTCCTGTGTCTTACGGGACCACCTGTGTACTGTTCTTATGTCCCAAAGAATCCTGGAAACTGTAGTTTAGCTCCACACAGAGCTACAATGTTGATCACGCATAACAAACTACAGTTCCCAAGCTGTGTTTTGTTCTGGGGTGTGTGTGGATGTGCTTTAAAAGTATGGTGTGTTTGCAGCCTAAGCCTATATATGTGTAACAGCAGCAAGCACATCTCCCTCACCTCCACTTCACTTTCCTTTCTCTGTCTTCATGTGTTGAATTTTTGATTGCAAACTCATTGTGGGTGAGGACCTGCCCTTCTGTATTTTGTAAAGTACCATGAAGTGCTTCAGGAAATAATAATCATAATTATCACCAGTTTTGTTGTAGTTTTCAGTGCCAACCTGTGTCACTTGTCTCTCCAGTATACAAGATTCTAATGTTTCCAGTGTATACGGTATTCTGCAAGGGTTAAGCTGCTTATTCAGATGCCTTTAAGATGTTTACTAAACCTTGTGCTCTCCACTATGTTGGCTTTGCTTAATTTGACCAGGGATTCCTTTGGACTAGAAAGATGTTAATAATAGAGAGCTTTTATTAAAGAGTTGCCAGCAATTGCGTATTTTGAGTTGTAAAAGGCAAGTGTGTCTGTTTAAACAACAGGTTACTATGGTAGTAAGAATGTGATGGAATTTGCCCATTATACATCCCAGCTGATTTTCTCTCAGCAGACACAACTGGCATTGAAGTACAAAACATTCCTCTTAAAGTAAGTTTATAAAATGTGCTGGCCTTTTTTTTAAAAATTACCTCTTTAGTTAGGAGTCCTATCAAATAGAATTTTATTCTTAGAGTTGGGAATTGACTAAATTTATGTTGCTTTTCTCCCCCTAACCTAACCCCTTTCACTCGTTTTACTGATTTGCACCCAAACTACCTTACTGTTGAACTGCCCTGGAAGCCTTGGTGGTGTTATATGGGCAAGGCTTAAGTGAAGGCAGGACTTTAAGATGGGGCTGGCTTCCTAACTAATTTGTTTTGGAAAGTTAGTAAAGAGTGAGAAGTGGGCTGCCTGTGTAACTCTGCTGACAACATTGTTCTCCTGCTTTGTTTGGCCAAAGAATGAATAGCTGGTTGTGTTTGTCCCTGAGAGGAGGAAGGGAGACGAGAAAAGCCCACTTCTCTGGATATGACTCACCCTGAACTCTCTCTTTGTGAAGAACTGATGTGAATCTTAAGCTACTAAGAGACAGAGAGGCTGTGGAGCCGATAGGCAAGGAAATGGCTTGAGATTGGTAAAGAGGGAGAGAGAGAAAAGATGAGAAAAGATTCCACTCAATTTTTAGTATTTTTTTCAAAGCAAAAACTGAAACTGCATTTGATGCAGTAATCAAGAGGATCTCTGGGTCTCGCAGCCTAGCCTACATTGCAAGGGTGGCATGAGAAGGTATAATAGAGGATTAGGGGATGGGGCAGGGAATGAGAAAAATGACAATGGTGTGTCCAATCTAGTCAAAATTAAGTGTTTTAAAGTTCTTGTATTCCATTGGGAGACATTTAAGGATGTCCATAACTCTGGATTGTACCTGAAATACATTCCACTTTTGCTAACTACATAGTTAGGCTGTTTTAATTGGATGAGTAAATAAAAACATACTTTGATTACATCAATAAACCACTTTGGGCTGGAATCATTCTCTCTCATTTTCTTTATTTCCCTAGAAGTCCATTATTTCAAAAAAGGGTGTTTAGGTTTACTCTTAGGAAAGTTATTTGTCTGGGAAAGTTCACATGCATATCCATGACAACTCTCAGAAATCATGGTAACGGAACGGTGGGAGGACAATGGATGGACTCGACATGCAGAAGAAAAGAAAAAAGTCTGCCTAGTTGCAAAAGAGAGGCAGAAGACTTTTTCTTTCTTTTTTTAGTTGGTCACTAGCTTTAAATTTTTTTAGGTCCAATGTGAGTCCTTACTAAGGTTGCAATCTTAACTATGCATACTTGGATGTAAAAATGGCAAAGTCTTGTGGCACCTTAAAGACTTAGCACATTTTGCCGTAGTCTTTAATGGGCTAGAGCAGTGTTTCTCATACTTGTGTCCCCAGCTGTTGTTGGACTACAACTACCATCATCCCTAGCTGTCAGGGATGATGGGAGTTGTAGTCCAACAACAGCTGGGGACCCAAGTTTGAGAAACATTGGGGTAGAAGGTCACTAACATGTGCCCCTCCAGACAGCTGATGTTCAGGGATGGTGGGAACTGTATTCCAATAACATCCTGAAGCCTATAAGTTAGCCACCCCTGGACTAGAGCTTGGTTAGCCTGTGTCTAGGCTGTATCTTGCCATATTTCCTGCTGGAGACTCACATGGCAAATTTTCCCCTTTGACCACCTTAGTGAGAATGAAGCTAGTGAAGATTGTTGATGTATGACTGTTTGGCCTGGTTAGCACATAACTGTAAACTTTGTTTTTTTAGCTATAGCTTATTAAATCATGGGTTAGTGTTACGTGAGAATCCTGCCCAGAAGCTTACCACAATTGCCACCAGCAAACCACAGTGTGAAGCCATGGTTTATGGTTTGCTTATGTGTTTATTGTTTGCTTATGTGTTTGCCTTATTGCTTGGCATTATGCAGGAACCCAGCACCGTTAACTATGGTTTGTTGGCCACTCAACTCCAGAGGCTCAACAAGTAATAAAAGGCAAAAGTTGAGAATGACTGGAAAACAAAAGAAGCCTTGGAGAAACAAGCTAGAATATAATCATGTGGAGTAATTTGTGGTTTGTTAAACAAACCACGACTTAAATCAAGAGTGAGGAACCTGTGGCCCTCCATATTTTGTTGAGTGCCAGCTCCCATCAGCCCTAGTCAACTTGGTGAATGGTCAAGGGTTATGGGAACTGCAGTCCAGCAACATCTAGAAAACTACACTTTAGCAATCCCTGGCTTAAACAAACCATGACGTAGTGTTATGTGCAAACCAGGCTTCTGTTTTGTCTGCTTAGTATTTCCATGATCTCTCTCATGCATCTGACAAGGCAGATAATAGCTTATATCACAGTAAATTAGTTAAGTCTTTCAAGGTGCCACTGGGCTGTTCTGTCTGATTTTATTGCAAGAGACTAACATAGCGGTCCTTTTAGAATCTGCCCTTACCTTTAAGTAAATCTGATAATAAACAGCTGAGTAAGCTTGCACTGGACTGGGGAGTTTGCTGCTTGTTAACTGGTAAGAATTACAGAGCTCTCACTGTAAACCAGAGATGACCAACCTTTCAGCAATAGGGATCCTGTACTTTCATAGTTGTATAAAAGAGGATATTTTGGAAGGTGCGGCTTTTTAAGCTGTTCAGCCCTGTGGCGTGACTGAAGTTCATCTGTCCAAAATTCATTTTTCTCTACATAGGAATTAAGGGTTTTGGAGCTCTGATGTTGAAAGGTTGATCATCCCTGCTGTAAAATATCTTGACATGTTACTGAGTGACGTGCTATTTGAGAAGGTTAAATGTAGTTCCCTTCCTTCAATATGGAGGGAACCTTTCACAAAGAGTCATATAATATGATCAAAAGAGCTAAATCATGAATTGCATTCCTCTCTGAAATCTGCTTATTAGCTCTTATTTGAGCTGTCAGCAGAACGTATTAAGTTAAGGGCCTGTTTTTAAGCAATCAATGGATTAAAAATAAATGATAGTATTTCAGTAAAAGTGGCAGGAAGCTTTTTAAATAGTATTAGTTGCTTTTTGACTGTATAATATTATTTGTAGTGTATTTTAAATTCACTCTCAAAAGAGATGCGTATGGTTTAATGTGACAGTCGTATAGAATCCCATTGACAGGAATAATTCATATTAAGAATATGTAGGTCCAGTAATTTGCCTGGGAGCTCCAATTGCTCTAGTGTTGATGGACCATGTAATTTGATCAGCAACCTGCATGGTAGCCTCACATCAAAGTAGTATAATAGTAAAAACAATTATTTAAAACAATCAAGATATGAATAAAATTGTCACTTTAGCTGGCAGTTAATAGATTCAGGGATCTTAACACCCATATGAATGAGCAAAAGGTGCTTAGGCTTGTAGGGAGAGGGGTTGCTGATTTTGTGTGCTGACGGAAGCTTTTGCATGTTGAATCCCACTCTGGATGGTCTCCTGACTTTAGAAGCAACTGCAGGAGGCATACGGAGATACCAGTGGAAAAGGCCTTTGCACCATGCTGTGTTAAGAACTGTGATTCTAAAACTTGATCTTACCAAGTTCTCTCCAAGACAAGAAAAGGCTTCACTTCAGGGTACAGAATTGGTCAAAGCAGTTTTTGGCATACCCTCATTACCTGGGAGGGCTGTGGTGTGATTTCATCAGGTATTTTGTTCTGCCTCACTTAAGGTCTGTTCTTCAAGAGGAATATTTCCCCAGGATGCTTTAGTCGGTGGATGGGAAAAGCTGAAATGCCAATTGAGCAATTGTAGCCAATAACAGCACAAAACAGGAGAACCCGTCATTGATCTATTAGAGGTTCCCCAGAGATCTATTGTATAGTTCCCAAGAAAAGAGCCTACCCCAAAATAAAAGTGGGATTAAAAGTGTATTCTTTGTTGGTTATTCTTTGTTGGTATTCTTTCTCTGGTCGGGGACAGAGGGTGGCGCTTGGGGGGGAATTGTCATCCCGCCACTCCTTGGTGTGTGGAGTGCCTCAGGGTGCGATACTCTCCCCGATGCTTTTTAACATCTTTATGCGCCCCCTCGCCCAGCTTGTCCGGAGTTTTGGGCTGGGTTGCCATCAGTATGCCGATGACACCCAACTCTATCTGTTGATGGATGGCCATCCTGACTCGGCCCCAGACACACTGACCAGATGTTTGGAAGCTGTGGCTGGATGGTTACGCGGAAGCCGATTGAAGTTAAATCCTTCGAAGACAGAGGTCCTCTGGCTGGGACGGGACGATATGGGATTGGGGGGGCAACTCCCATCTCTTGCGGGGGTGCAATTAGTGCCAGCACCGTCCGTTAAGAGTCTGGGTGTAATCTTCGATACCTCCCTCTCTATGGAGGCGCAGATTACAGCTATAACAAAGGCGGCATTTTTTCATCTCCGCCAAGCTAAGCAGTTGGCCCCTTATCTCTCTCGCCCTGACCTAGCCACTGTGATCCACGCGACGGTCACCTCCAGACTGGATTATTGTAACTCGCTCTACGTGGGGCTGCCCTTGAGACTGACCCAGAAACTCCAGCGGGTGCAGAATGCCGCGGCAAGACTCCTTATGGGGTCTTCGCTGCGAGATCACATTCATCCGGTACTATACCAGCTGCACTGGCTCCCGGTGGAGTACAGGATCAGGTTTAAGGTGCTGGTTTTAACCTTTAAAGCCCTATACGGCCTAGGACCCTCGTACCTACGGGACCGCCTCTCCTGGTATGCCCCACAGAGGAACCTACGGTCTGCAAATAAAAACATCCTGAAGGTCCCAGGCCTCAGAGAGGTTAGGCTGGCCTCAACTAGAGCCAGGGCTTTCTCAGCTGCGGCTCCAATCTGGTGGAACGCTCTGTCACAAGAGACTAGGGCCCTGCGGGACCTGACATCTTTCCGCAAGGCCTGCAAGACAGAGTTGTTCCACCAGGCCTTTGGTCAGGGCCCAGCCTGACTCCCACCTCCGGCAACCTGCACAGAACTTTGCTTAACGGTTGCCATTAATTTGATTTTAATTAATTTTTATAATGAAATGTTTTAGAATGTTGGATTATTTGATTGTTTGATTATTTGTTTGTTGTTAGCCGCCCTGAGCCTGGCTTTGGCTGGGGAGGGCGGGATATAAATAAAATTTATTATTATTATTTATTATTATTATTATTATTATGGTTCTCAGTACTGTTGGTCAGTGCAACACCAGAGAAGATACACAAATTTATTAGCGCCAGAGCTCAATGACAAGGTGTCCTGGGCTTGAGATACTGGCGTTGGAGGAGAATGAAGGGTAGAGGTAGCACAGACAAAAATGTGACTGCGTATGAATGGGAGAGAAGTCTGCTCCTGCCCTAACCTGCCTAGGAAGCCTCACCAAATACATTCATAACCATTACAATAAAAGTTCCCACACTGGGTGACTCAGTTATTTGTATCGTGCTGCTGCTCTGGCTTTTCCTTTTGTAAGATAGATTGCTTTGGGGCTACGCATTGGCTCTAAAATTACTTGGAAAATAAATCATTAATTCTTATGATTTTGGCTGGCTCGGCATGAGTAATGAGTAAAAAAAGGACAGAAAGAAAAAGAGTTCGCTCAGGCAACTAAGAGCTACCCCCACAAATGTGTTCACTTTTGGCTTGGGGTAGAAATTAAGCGGCCATGCTCTGATTCAGAAGAATGCTGTCATCATGGGGAGCTGCTCCAATGTGCTTTCAGATGTTCATAATGTATGTTAAAGATGAGTCAGCATTTTTAATTATAAAAAAGGTGTAGTGCCATAGACTAGTTCTGGGGGGAACTATTGTACTCATGTTATGCTTGTGGGCTTCCCATAGGCATCTGTTGGTCACAGTAATAACAGAATGCTGGACTAGATCTGGGCTGGAAAGGTCCAGGGTTCTTGTGTTCTTTACACAAAGGTGGAACCCTTTGATATCTGGAGTTTTGACAATTGGCAGACACACTTGTTGGTGATGGAATTAAGCAGACTTTTTGCTTTTGGTGTGTTTATTCCCTCCAGATAATCTTTTATCTTTATCAGGCTGTGTGTTCCACAGCCCCTTTGTATTCTTTTTCAAAGGTTCATTTGTCAAAAAAAGGAAGAAGCAAGCCCTGGATTTCTTCATTACTGTGCCTGTGAAAACAGAAATGCAAACCAACTTAGGTTGGATCAGGCTGTTCAGCCTTTTCTGTTGATAGAAATATTAACTGATATTCTTGCACAGGCATCTTCATTAGACCAAAATATGGAAGAGAAGTTGATCTCTAGAGCCTGGGTGTATATAGACCAGAATTTGTTTAGTAAATTTAGACAGTTAATCTGTCCTCACAGGTTATCCAAAAGAGTAATGGCTCAAAAATTTAATGTCATTTATCTGTAGGGAGCTCATGATTTTCAGAATCTATATTTTCATTAAAATTCTGTGATCCTAAACTTTTCACTTGGAGGCTCAGTTGAAATAAATATGTTTAGGATCAGTTTAGAAAGCCATTTGGCTTTACCCTAATAATGGCACAACTGAAGCAGGTCATAGTAGGGACTAGGAGCCAGAGACACCTTAGGCTTCATAGAACAGTTAGATCATGGGTAGGCAGACTAAGGCCCGTGGGTCGGATCAGGCCCAATTGCCTTCTGGATCCGGCCCGTGGATGGTCTGGGAATCGCTGTGTGTATCTCCAGCAGGCGTGCGTTCTTTCCCTCTCCCTCACACGGCGGTGGCGCCTCCTCCCTCCCTCCCTCCTGGGTTCTTCCCGTCCTGCCTAGAGGAGGAAGGGGACTGGGCTTTGTTGGTGCCAGCAACAGCAGTGCTCGAGTGGCCACCATTTTAAGCAGCCCCTCTCCAGAGCCCTTTCGCGTGCCGCTCATTGTCCTGCCGCCAGCCCCTGCCGCTCGCAAGACACAAGTAAGCAGCCACTGGGGCTCGTGGTGCTCTTGCATCATTTCTCTCTCCCCCCCAAAAAAATATAGTCTGGCTCCCCACAAGGTCTGAAGGACAGTAGACTGGCCCCCTGCTGAAAGTTTGCTGACCGCCGAGTGGAAACGTAGCTGATCTTAGCCTAGCCCGTATATGGATGGAAAACTACCTGTGAATTTCATGTAAGCTGCTCTGAACTTTCCAAAGGATGGATGAGGCATATGTTGTAAGTGGTATCCCTAGACTCAAACTGTGTGTGAAAGGAGTTCATCTGGTACCCGAATGTCTTTTAAAATAATTTTAGTCATTCTTCCTCTTATTGATGACAAATTTAATTGCAAATGAGTTACCTTTATTGTGTTTGGCTCCACAACATCATTTCCTTTAATATAGTTATTCCCATATTGCCGGCAGTGGCTCCTCCAATCTACATCTTCAGAAATATCAAGTAGCCCTTAGCATTGTGCCATTTCACAATTCAGGTGTGTGGGATTTGATGTTTTTGGTGATTCCATGTATAAAAACTCTTGGCACAGATTAAAAACAAGCACATCTGGGAGAAGGTTAGGCCAAAACCATGCTCCCTGATGTGGTAGCTTTGTGGGCAAGAAGTTTTAGATGTTTGGAGACAGTGATAATGTGATGTCTACCACAACCCCCAATCTGCATTCTCAAGTTGCAGGGTCCCAGCAGTGCCAGACTATGTTTAGTTTGAATAAGTGGATTGGCTGGCAAATGGATCTGTGGTGGAGATAGATTTCAACCCAAGTCTTCCAGATCTAAGTGTAACTTTCTACCCACAGACTGTAAACTTAACTGCTGGTGTAACAACCTGTTTCTCTGTGAGTTTTGAGGTTTTAACTTCTTTTATCTCTTCCTTGTAGCTTTCTGTCAACAAAACTAGCCTTAGGGTTAATGACCATGCTGCAGATATAATTCTACTGTGACATGTTGAAAAGAAAAGATACAAAAGAAGCAAACTAAAATAATACTTTGTTGTTTTTGGAATCTGTTTTTGTTATGGTTTTAGGCATTCCCCCAGCTAATAAGAGAACATGTTTCTAGAGATGCAATTTAAGTCGTTTCAAGGTTTTGTTTGTTTGTTTGTCCCAGAGCTGAATCCCATTTTTATTTGATCTGGATCCCAGTATTATCCAATTTCATGACCCAGCAGTGTCTGCAAGATGCAAGGCTGAAATAATAAAGATTCACTCTTCCAAACTTTGATCAGGTCAGCTCTGTGTACACTTGTTCAATGATCCTGCATCATTGGACTAGCTACTTGGTTCACACATGTTCTCGGTGGTGGAATTAAGTAATTTTAGATTCTTTACTTCCCTGATGTTGGGAAAGATGGAGGGCACAAGGAGAAGTGGACGACAGAGGACGAGATGGTTGGATAGCGTTCTCGAGGCTACCAGCATGAATTTGACCAAACTGCGGGAGGCAGTGGAAGACAGAAGTGCCTGGCGTGCTCTGGTCCATGGAGTCACGAAGAGTCGGACACTACTAAACGACTAAACAATAACAACAACAAGATTCTTTACTTAATGTTCTTTCTGCGGGGGCGCTCTTTTGATGGCAGCATGTATTAATTTGCTTCAAAATGTGATAAACTAGCTCTTGTACATTTTGGGAGCACCTCTTTCTTCTGTTTGGTGAGGCACTGGCCTTCTGCCCCAAAGTCCTGCCCTGATCACTGTGTGATCAGTAAGTGGGAAGCTCTCATTGGAAGTCTTGCTGTTCATGAGGAAGTAGCACCCCACCCACCCCCAAGATGTTGGCCATCCCTGCCTTGGAATGTTTGAATGTGGAACAGGAAATAAGGTGTATGTCGAATTATTATTTTTTTGCTCCTGAACTGAGGACAAGAGTGAACAAAAAGATAGCCCTAGATACTGGTGTAAAACTTTCAAAAGGGTGTGATGGCATGTTTAACTTCATTTCAAACAACCTTGCCAAGAAGCAGTCAAATCAAAGAAGATAAGTAGGGCAAGGACACTAATGATCTCACTTGAATGTTTGGGACTGTGCTTTGCAAACCTTTAATGAGCGTAGATTGAAACACAGTACTGGCATTCAAGAAGATTTAACAGTCTGCTTCATAACTTTTCTTGTGGTTTGTAGTACCTAAGCAGTGATGTCACTCCAGTCTATCCCTGTGGGTGTGCCCAACAATCAGAGTTTTGATGACTGACATGAGTCTGTAGTACTTCATACCTGCTGGTTTCCTGAATGGACTCGAAACTGATTAACAATGACACACATTAATCATTATCCAACAGGCTCCTTACATTGCATTTATTCTGTTTACTCTAACATTCTAAGGAAAACAGAAAAAAAATACGGTTTCCTAGGGTTATTTTTGTAGTCATTTTCTTGATGAAAATAATAATGTGAAAAGAATGTATAAGCATGTCTACTCAACCAACATTGGTGGGTTTCCCAGTCCACACCTTGATTCATCACCAGGTTGCCAACTCATCAGGAAAAAAAACCTGTGATATCACTTGTGCCTTTTAAATAGCAGCTTAACATGGAGAAATCAGTGTGAACAGTTGTAAAGCATGGAGATAAATGGTCTTATTTTGGAGGCTGGTTCAAAAGTTGGTAGCTTTAACTGGAGACATCATGGAACTCCTAGATAAAAATTGTACCAAGTGACCTTGTTCTCAGAGTTTGAAGCTTTGTAGTTGATCGCACTTCAGCAAAGACATGCAAAACTTGTTTCCATATCTTTTTGTAATAAACCCCTCCAGCATCTTGATCCAACCTTTGAAGCTGGCTGACTGAGCTGACACTGGCAGAGAAAGAAGAAAAGAATATTTCGTAGCAAATCTGCTTTTTCAGCAATACTCAGCTCTGAATTTAATACTATATCCTTTAAGGCATTTTGAGATCTCCCAGCTGTGTAGTGAACAACTTCTACAACTGCTTAGGCTCAGCAAAAAGCCATATCTGTGAACATTTTGTGCTGGTTGCCTGTATTAGTAAGCATGTCTTGGATGTTTTCGTGCTGGGATATTGGTTTGCATGGGGAATTCCCTCCAGGGGAGGAAGATTCCTTCTTGAGCCTCCTGTAAGGGTTACATAAAACCATAGGGCAGGATTCACCTAACAAACCCTGTTGGTAGAAGCCCCATGCAAGGGTTTGGGCTTGCTCAAAGGGGTCCACTCCACACACCCCTGAAATTGGCTTGTTGGGAGGGGGACTCAGGAAAACCCCCAGAAAACCAGGGAAAGGGGGATAATTTCACCTGGCAAGCTAATATGCTTTCACAGGTGGGGTGTTCAACATAGTGTGACATTGAATTCCACCCATGGTGTTTTTAGGATAAAGTGTTGCAGGAGTGTGTACCTTAAGGGGAATAACACAGAATATGAATAACCCTCTTACAGTGTAATTCTGTACATGTGTACCCAGCAGTATGTTCCATTTAGTTCAATGGGGTTTACTCCTAGGTAAGTGCAAATAGAGCGCAGCAGCTACAAATAGTAGAGATAAGGAGACATGTATGAGAAAAGTATACGAGAAGGTAATTTTGTGGCCTATTTGTACAATTTACACTGAGAACACTTAACTTTACCGTGGGATAAATGCTACAGGTTTTTTCCCCCAGCCCAAAACTCAGATTTTAACAGTTGCATAAAGTGGATATTACAGTGGTGCCTCGCAAGACGAAATTAATTCGTTCCGCGAGTTTTTTCGTCTAGCGAATTTTTCGTCTTGCGAAGCACGAAATCCCATAGGAATGCATTGAAATCCAATTAATGCGTTCCTATGGTCAAAAAAAGTCCAAACAAAGCCAAATTTGGTACAACAAGAGTTTATTAACTGCTCCTTAAAGTCACACATACTGTAAAGAGCATTTCAAAAATTGAAGGAACAATAAATTAAGTTTCTAAACATGACAGGAAAAACATTTAAAAATCAACAAAGTGTACATTACATTTTCTAAGACTCTGGGGGACCACTCGAAGAAGGTTCCTCTTCCACTCTTTGCTTCTTGCTTAAGAACCTATCCATGGTCTGCTGCTTCATCCGCCTTTTCAGCACCTCCCTGAAAGACGACATGACCCTTGTATCAAAAGTGTTCGCAAGGTCACGTGTCACGTGCTTGTCAGGGTGGTTCCGCTCTGCAAAAGCCTGCACATCCTTCCACTTCAGGCAAATGTCCCTCAGTTCTTTGGAGGACAGCCGTTCCTCAGTTGCTTCCTCCTCTTCCAGCGAGGCCTGCTCCTGCGCAGCCTCTGCCTGCAGTTCGACCAGCTCCTGGGTGGTCAGCTCGTGGTCGTGCTCCTCCACCAGCTCGCTGACGTCCTCCTCTGTGACCTCCAGGCCCATGGTCCTCCCCAAGGCAACAATGTCCTGCACCACTGTTGACTCTGGTGCATCAGAGTCACTTGGTGCCACACAGTCCGGCCACAGGCTGCGCCAAGCACAATTCAAATTTCTCTGGCTGATCCCTTTCCAGGCCGTGGTGACCATCTTCAAGCAGGTGACGATGTCGAAGTGGTCCTTCCAGAATTCCCGCAGGGTGATGGTGGTGCAATCAGTCACCTCGAAGCATCGCCTGAAAAGCTCCTTGGTGTAGAGTTTTTTGAAATTGGCGATGATCTGCTGATCCATCGGCTGGAGCAGTGGCGTGGTGTTAGGCGGCAGGAACATGATGTTGATGAAGCTGAACTCCTCCAACAAGTCCTCCTCAAGGCCTTTAGGATGAGCAGGAGCATTGTCCATCAGAAGCAAAGCCTTCAGCGGCAGGTCGTTGTCCAGCAGGTACTGTTTGACAGCAGGGCCAAAAGCAAGATTGACCCAGTCCACAAACAGCACACGTGTGACCCAAGCCTTACTGTTGGATCACCACATGACACTCAGCTGCTTCTTGTCGACCTTGTGTTTCTTGAAGGCCCATGGGTTCTCCGAGTGGTACACCAGCAGGGGCTTGATCTTCAGGTCGCCGCTTGCGTTGGCACAGAAGAGCAGGGTCAGACGGTCCTTCATGGGCTTGTGGCCAGGCAACTTGGCCTCCTCCTGAGTGATGAAAGTCCTTTTGGGCATCCTCTTCCAAAACAGCCTGGTCTCGTCGCAGTTGAAGACCTGCTGTGGAACGTAGCCCTCCGTCTTCACAACCTCCAGGAACTCCAAGGCAAAGTCTTCAGCCACAGGAACATCAGAACTGGCAGCCTCTCCATGCCTGACCACGCTGTGGATTCCAGATCTCGTCTTGAACCGGTCAAACCAGCCTCTGCTTACCTTGAAGACTTCTGGCTCGCCTGAGGTTCCTGGCTGTTCCCGGATGAGGTCTGCGTGCAAGGCTTTGGCCTTCTCACAAATCACGGCCTCAGTCACTGTGTCCCCTGCACGCTGCTTCTCTTCTATCCAGATGAGGAGCAACTTCTCGACCTCCTCCAGAACAGCTGGGCGGTTCTTCACGATCCTGGTGACTCCCTTGGCTGCATCAGTTGCAAGGATCTTCTCCCTCATCTTCAGGATGGTCCCGATGGTCGATGGGTTCCTGCCGTACACCCTGGCGAGGTCCATCACACGCATTCCACCGTCGTGCTTCCGGATGATCTCCTTCTTCATTTCCAGCGTCACCTTCTCCTTCTTCCTCTCACCCGCCTCTGCAGCAGCAGTCTTCCTGGGTCCCATGGCAGCACAGCTCCTAGCTTCGTAAACTCAGAAAAAAAATAATAATCAGTGATTCAGACCCCAAAAATTCAAAAGCACCCAGCCACCCACCACACAGGAATTCAAACCCTGAACCAAGTCCTTGAATTCCAAGCACCCAACCCAAAATCCAAAAACCCCCAAAAAAGTTTTAAAAGTTTAACTTAACTTACGAAATGGCTGCAAATCACCAAAGTCTTCAAAATCCTCAAATGGCTGCAAAAGAAGTTTTGGAAAAGCTTTAAAAATCACCAAAGTCTTCAAAAACCTCAACTGTTCCCCCAGCCACCCACCCACCACACAGAAATTGCAAACCCCTCCCCAACTGTTGCAAACCCCTCCCCAACTGTTGCAAACCCCTCCTCAACTGTCCCCCCAGCCACCCACCACACAGAAATTCAAACCCAGGTTTTTTTTTTTGAAAAAAAACATGGCCCAATGGTCACAGAAAATCATAAAAATGCAGGAAAAAACCACACAAGCTCCCAGATTCTTGCAAACCTCTCCCCAACACCAAGTCCTTGAATTCCAAACACCCCAACCCAAAATCCAAAAAAAAACCCCAAAAAGTTTTAAAAGTTTAACTTACCAAACAGCTGCAAAAGAAGTTTTGGAAAAGCTTCAAAAATCAGCAAAGTCCTCAAAAACCTCAGAAAAGGCTACCACACCGCGTGCAATGTGTTGCTCCTCGAAGTCAAGTTGCAACTGCACCTCTTCCAGCAATGCACCCTGGGTATTAACGGTTTTACGAAAAAGGAAACAAACTTGCAAGACGTTTTCGTCTTGCGAAGCAAGCCCATAGGGAAATTCGTCTTGCGAAGTGCATCGAAAAATGGAAAACCCTTTCGTCTAGCGAGTTTTCCGTCTTGCGAGGCATTCGTCTTGCGGGGCACCACTGTATTTCTTTTGATGTGGTCCACAACTATCCCTGCCCTCCATTCATTTCACTCAGATGTTTTGATTTGTGTTGGCATTTGGATGCTTGCAACTGACACCTCTGTTATGTCCTTGCTTACTTGTGGACCCTATTTATATCTATTGTAAGACTGCAATTCCTTGGCTGCAGGTTTTTGAGAAAGTCTCATTCCATTTGTCAAAGGTCTTTTGATCCACCATAGACTCCTACAGGTAGACGACAGGGACACTCTTTTTGCCAGTTCCTCCTTTCCTTGCATTCCCACTTCATTGTTCTGGAAGGGCCCCTACAGATTTTCAAGGGGATAGAGAATCTGAAAATTGCCTCCCCCGCTTACGCTGGAGGGAACGTCCCATGAGCAGAGTTTTGCTCACAGGAACTCAAGATCCAAGCATGTGTGTGCATTTTTTGTTGGCAGGCATTTAGATACATGAGCGTACCTTTGCTTCTCAAGCTGCTTTCTTGCAGCACTAAAGATATTTTTTTCAAATGGCACCCCTTGCTGAGCTTAGATTTTTAATCTCTTAAATTGAGGATAGTCTGTACAATATCAGTCTTTTCTGACAGCTTAGCTGTAGTTAATGATTCTTGGCTGATGTTTGACCTGCTTAAAAACTTGGGGGTTAAAAAACAATTAGAAAGATAAATGTTGTCGGTAATAACAGCCTAACCTCCAGAAATCCTTCCGAACAATCACGTGTATGTTTTGAGTCACCAGCCGTGGGTCTTGTCATGCATATTGAGCCAACCCTATAAACCACTGTACTGGCAAAGCAGTGTGTGAGATATTGTGCCAGTGGATGAGACCAGTATACAATTGCAATTTGGTGAGCTGAGCTGCTCTTGCATTGGGTATCAGAGCAATAGTAGCCATCGACACTACTATTGCAGATTTTCCTCTTGTTTTACAGAATTTTCAGTTACCTTTATAAATAACCGCTCACTCATCCCTGATAGCTATCAGCAGCTACCCATGCTGTTCCTATTCCAACTACACTCTTCCATCTAAATTTTTTCAAAGTCTTGCCAGTGCAATGTTGACTTGGAAGTCACAGTAGCTACTGTGGTGAAAGCCAGGACACTAGAATCTAAAACTGGGTATATTTGTGGCAGCCTTTCTTGCTTTCAGAGCTCTCAGTTGCCAACCCTTAATTGTAGGGATATACGCTTTCTTTTTTCCTTTATGCATCTAATATACATGAGCAACTTGAATAGAAACAAGTGATCCATGATTTAGCCTACCGTGATCCAAGAAGTTAGCTTTGGTGTTTCTTTAACTTCCGTCATGCACAACTTTTGTTTTCTAGAATTAAGAATGATAGCAGCTGGGAAATTTGCAAGTCTCCCAAGAAATATGCAGATGAGCCATGAGTTCTCGCTGGCATCTTCTATGGACCTTTTGAGCAGCAAACCATCTCTGGCAGACCATCGCTCCCATACCTGTCAAGATGTTTCCATTCATGGCACCCTTCCGAGGAAGAAAAAAGGGACCATTCCTGTTGGACCCTGTGATGTTTTTAGCCACATGGGGACTTCGCCTTACTCCAAAGCACATCGACCCCAAGAACCTTTGATGCAAGGTGTTATAGGGGAGTATTTCCAGAAAAACCACAAGAGTGAGAACTTCCACCACAGGTAAATCATGTTACATTTTAAACCTGCTGTGGGTGCTACCTAAGTTTATTGGTATTTCTAGTGATGCTTAAAATATTGCAATGCATAGGTGAACACATATTTGTTTATGCTCATCATAAGTAAATATGCTGTCCTTTTACAGATGTTGCTTTATTTGCTTGCTTATAGCAGCCATTCATATGTAAATAACTTGAACTTTTTTTTTTAAAGTGAGTAGCAGGCACAGTGGCAGAATAAAAGTAAACCATCTTGCTTACCCTGCCCATGCCTAAAACGACCATATCTATTGGCTCTCTTTTTCCCCTCTATGCATAGCCCTGAGAGGAACCAATATTACATTTGATGCTCACCCAGCAGTAACTGTAGCAATGTGCTCCTTTTGCAGTGCCCAGTTGTTCGTTCTTATGCATTGCGGTTAACAAGGGAAATGATTTTTAGCCTTTAAAAAAAAAAAGACTAGCAGATGTGGCCGTCTTTCATCTCTCAAACAAAAGCAGCAGGCATCTGTCACATAAATTGCTTCTTTGTCTGTTTTGGCCTCCGTTTGCAACAGCATGTCTTGTTTGGTTAAACATCTTTAGTTTTGATTTGACACATTGGGAGCTCTGTCTCATTAGAGATACTGCTAGGTCTCTGTGCGTTGGGGGACAGGAAAGTGAAGTTGGCATAAAAAGACTGGGTTGTGTGCAATGTTAGTTATACTCTGAGTAAAAAAAGTAAAGGTAAAGGACCTCTGACAGTTAAGTCCAGTCATGAATGACTCTGGGGTTGTGGCGTTCATCTTGCTTTACTGGCCGAGGGAGCCGATGTTTGCCCGCAGTTTTTCCAGGTCATGTGGCCAGCATGACTAAGCCGCTTCTGGCAAAACCAGAGCAGCGCATGGAAATGCCGTTTACCTTCCCGCCAGAGCGGTACCTATTTATCTACTTGCACTTGATGTTCTTTCGAACTGCTAGGTTTGCAGGAGCTGGGACCGAACAACGGGAGCTCACCCCATCGTGGGGATTCAAACCGCCGACCTTCCGATTGGCAAGCCCTAGGCTCAGTGGTTTAGACCACAGCGCCACCTGCGCCCTGAGTAGACCCATTGAGTAGACCCATACTCTGAGTAGACCCATTGAAATGAATGGATGCGGCCAGTTTAGACCCATTAATTTCTGTGGATCTATTCTGACTAAAGCATAGTTAGAAGAATTCATTGACATCACCATGTTGCAAATATTTATTCCAAAACTTAGCAGCAAAAGGCACAATCCACAAAACTTTCTCCCTTGCCATGCACCAACGGAGGCAGTTGAGTCCTGGCAAACCGCTGGCGTACCTGGCATTGGAAGCACATGGGGTTCAGCTGCTGTGCAGCAGCTGCTCCTATTGCTGTGACTGGCTACAGCAGCTGCTCTTGGACTGTCCAGGAGCTAAGATGCTACAGGCTGAAGACTGCCGCCTGAGAGCTTTTGTAACTGAGTTGTACAGTCTCTGAATACCTGAAGTCTGACTAGGTTAGGTGTGTCATCACTTCACCCTACAGCAAGGTCTAGGCAAGGTCGGAAAAGATGGGTACATTCCACAAGGGCTTGGGCCCAGCCCAGGCTGCAACCCGTCACTGTGAGGAAAAACTCTAAGGCTGTGCTTTATCATGCTTGAGGATATTTATGCAGATGTGTGTATCATTGTGGGATAATGTATAGATAATCTTGTGGGGTTTGCAGAAAGCAGCATTCAGACAGAACAAACAACTTTATGAATGGTTTGCTGCTCATCTAGGCCCTTCTCTAGAACAGAGAGTGAACCATGGAAACTCTAGGGGTAGTAATCTGATATACAGAGGGATGTGTGCCTCCCTACGTTATACTTTGAACTGGACAGGAAACAGGCTGATGACCAATCTTTTTTAAAAAAAAAGAAAAGGGAGAATTCAGCAGATTACAGGCTGGTCAATCTGACTTCATTACCAAGGAAGATGCTAGAACAGTGGTTCCCAATTAGGGGTCCAGGGACCCCTGGGGATCTGCGGAACACACCCAGGGGGTCCGGGGCCCCATCCCTTGCCTCTCCCCCAACTAATTTTTTCTCATTTTTGCATGGTAATATCACGAATTTTATGGTCTGTGTTTTTTTTAAGTATACCTAAAATCCTTTGCTACCCCACATTTTGTTTAAAAAAAATGCTTTGCAGAGCTAACTACCATAGAGTTATCAAAATTTTCAAAAGTAGGGGGGCTGTGGCTTGGCTTTTGAAAAATAGGGGGTCCTCAGTAATTATCTAATTGGGAACCACTGTGCTAGAACATGAAGTCCCAATAAGCATTTTGTTGTAAGCATCTTCATAACAATGCAGTGATTAGCAGAAAGCCTAGCATGGATTTGTTGAGTGTAATTTCTGCCTGATACCCCTGCCTCTCTTTGGGTTAGTAGTGTAGTTGATTATGGAAATGTGGTGGATGTAATTTACCTTGATTTCAGCAAAGTTGGTTGGAAAACTATACTCGGGGATCACCAATGGTTCCCCATCAAACTGAAGGGTGGTTTCAAACTGAGTACTGCAGAGCTCTGTTCTAGACCTGGTTCCCTTTGACATTTTTACCAGCTACTCAGATGAAAGCGATGGAGGGGATCTTTATTCAATTTTGCAAATGACGAAAAACTTCGAGGTATCTTTTCTTAGTCTAAAATGTTTTAGTTTGCTCAACTTGGTACTTGGATTGTTAATGCCAAGTATCTGTTCACCATGGAACTCATTATTCAACTTTTCCTTAAAAGCCACAAAGTACTATAATGTGGGACAGTGGTGGGTGATGTGTTCCTCAGTAATATTGCTTACCACAGCCCAACAGCTATTGAGTCACCAAGGGAAGGTTGTGGAATCCTTAGCTCTGGAAGCTTTTATAAAGTAGCTGTGTATAATCATCTCTTGAGTGGTTTGTGTTAATCCTATTTTCCATGCAGGTGGATAGACTTCAGATGATGAATGTTGGAGAGAGAGAAGGGTGTGGGAATTGGATGACTTCTAGAGACCTATTTGGACAATAGTTCTATAAATCTGTGATAATACATCTTTTAAAATACGGTGTTACATTTACTGCACTGTAAAGAAGAAAGAATGGCTTGCTATTATAAGTGAGGTACTATTTCTCCCTGAACTTTATAATTTGGCTTTGAAAAGGGCTTGAAGAACAGGCAGTCCAGATACTAGAATTCACAATGTTAACAGTAAATATATGGAAGTTTTTTGTTGTTGAATGTCAACTTACATACATAAACTTTGATTGAGTTCAGACACATTTTGTAAACATCCAAGTGTGACTCAAATTGGGTCTACCAGACCCCAAATTTTTAAGCAATGTAGACTAAAGTCGCTTCTGGGGCTCCTCCTAGATTAGGGCCCCTGAAGCTTAAGCTTCATTAATTTCATAGTAGACCCACCCCTGTGTTTCCCTCCATGTGATCTCAGTTGCGTAGGGACAGCAGATTAGCACATGCTCACCCTGTGTGTGCTATTGTCTGTGCCCCCGCCCTCACACTTGTCAACCTGTCAGGGGAAGATCTGAAAGGGGGAAATCCAGCTGAATGGATTGTAAGCCGTCTCCATGAGCTGTATGTGTAAGATAGAGCCTACACATGTCATTAGATATATCCTCTTCAGACCGTCCTCTACCATGTCAACGGTTTTTGGGAGGAGCTGTCATGAAGTACAATTGTGTGGTGCAGAGGGTGCATGGCCCTGCTGTGCGAGTCTTCTTGATTGAGATCACATGGAAAGAAATGCCCTAAGGAGGAGGCTTATTGTTGTTGTAGAGCAACCTTATCAGAAGGTTGCTGCTTGTTTGAGCTGGTTTATGAACTTATTGCCTTGTCTAATTTTTGCTATTTTACTGGATGGTACAAATAGGCAGAGATACTATCAGAAGAAGAATGCTCTGCTGCTGGATTTCACAGGCCTTTCACGTAAGCAATCTAGTGTGTTGATATAGTGGGGTAAAGATTGCACTTATGTCCCCAAGCAAGCAAGAATGTATCTGTTTAAGCATGTTATTTATTATAAATGCAGGTGACTGTTTAGCTTGTACATAAACAGTGGTGTTTTATGCAGCCTTGGCAGTTGGAAATTGGGAAGAGCGCAGGCATAGGTTTTGCCTAACCCAGTATAATAATTCCAAACTCTTCCTAGGCACAATAGTGTGCCCTAAGTTTAGTGTGTCTTAAAATTTAATTCACAAACGCCTAGGATGCCCCCCCCCCAAAAAACCTTGCCTGCCAACACAAAATACTGTTTGAGTCACTGTTTTAGCCATGTCTCCTCTTTAAAGAAAGAAATATATGAAGTAATAAAGAACAGTCCCAAGTATCTTGCATTTTCAAGCTTATATGGTGAACATTATGCTGGTGCTACATGCTTTTCCACTTTCACCATCAGTATAAGCAAAGCAATCTTGTAGTTTTAGAAAGTTTGAGATGCAGAGAAACAAAAAAAATCCTTCCGGTAGCACCTTAGAGACCAAGGTGCTACTGGAAGGAATTTTTTTGTTTGTTTAGACTATGGCAGACCAACACGGCTTCCTACCTGTAATGAGATGCAGAGGTTTGCCTTGAGTTGTCTTTATTGACACATTGGGCCAAATCTCCCTTTTGCTGCCAGTGCTCAGATACATGCCTTTTATATATTTTTGTATTACCACTCTGAGGCCTTTATGGAAAAGGGTGGTATATAAAATTATTTTACATAGTAAATGTAAAATGCCTTATCGGTAGTGGGCACCCTCCCTGTGGAACACCCTCCCTTCAGATGTCAAGGAGATAAAGAACTATACAACTTTTAGAAGACACCTGAAGGCAGCCCTGTATTGGGAAGTTTTTAATGTTTGATGCTTTATTAAGTTTTATATATTCTGTAAGCCGCCTGGAGTGAATGGGGAAACCCAGCCAAATGGGCAGGGTATAAACAATAAAATTATAAATAAATAAGACACGCACACACTTGTCCCTTCCAAAATATATTTGAAATGGGGACATGATAGCTTCCTCATTGTTGCTCTCATATGTTTTCCTTTTTGATGCTCTGTAAAATACATATCCAAGCACGTGAAGCAGACATGCACGTTCTGTTCAGGGATGTGTCCCGGGCTGCAGAATGTAAAATCAGTCCTGAGAGAAGCTTTTGTTACTGGCATATCTTAGAGCACATATGGTTTGTGAGCTATGGCAGAGTATTATAACTTGTGTACATTACAGTTTTATTGAAATCTACCTCTGAGCACGTTCCTGAGGAGGCTTGACCAAACCAAGTGTCCTGATTTCAACTGTTGTTGTTTGGCTCTGTAACTCTCACAGGAAACCTGTAGAGTTGATTGTGTAGTGCAAAAATTCAATTTGGCTATAATGCAGGAATGCTCTGGTTGCAAAATCATGATACATATTTTTAAATGCAAATATACACTGGCACTCTAGAGCGAAAGTAAAGCAAAGCAGAACTTAACTCGCATTACAAAGACATTAAAAATGAGAGAGAAGCAGGGAAGAAAAATGCAAGTAGGTCTCTGGAATGCGCAGTGCTCTTCAGGCAACTTATGCATACGGATTTCAATTTTTTTTTAACTTTATTTAAAAATTCCTTTCTTATCTCATGATGCTCAGTCAAGTCATCATTCAGTATCAGCTACTCAAGTATTTAAAAGTATTTCAAAAGTGCATAGCGAAGAACGGCTGCTGTAAGAATGCAGAGGCATAAACTTGTTAATAATTTTGTCCTGGAAAGATTTATGGCTATTTAAAAGGAGCAAGCATGCTTGTTAAAGGAGGGGGTATAAGCATTTGAAACACACAGGGCTTGTTTAATTCTGAGAGCACTGATGTGCACATTGCTTGGCAAATGTCCATCAGCTACATGGATAATTGAAGCACCAGCTATATTGCTGTTATGGCTTAGGAAGCTCTGTCACAGCTGCAAGTGAATGGTAGAAATTATTTTGAGATCAGCTGGGAGTTCTACTGCTTTGGACCTCAACAAAATAGAAGGCAGGCTCATTAGGTGACTGAAGACTGCTTGGTAGGCTTTGTCTCCTGGCTCTTTGACTTCATGCCAAGCTTCCCTAAGCCTCATCTGACTTGGAAACTTGGAGTTGGAAGGTAACTCAAAGGTCATTTATTCCCACTCCCTGCAAATACAGGAAATTACTGTTGCAGCACCATTTGGTAACGCTACGTCCATTGCTGATTGTAAAAGAGGAGCAAAATGGGGAGGGGTTGAGGGAGAGGATGACTTGGATCCTGCAGGCATGAATAACTTCCATTCTGACCTCTTGGCATTTGAGATCACTTCTTTGCATTTGAGCTAAAAAGAAAAGAAAAGTGAATTTTCAGAGAACTGGAAGCCACAAACAGTTTCCTATGAGCACAGTGTGGTCTGTTGCAATGTTGGTATATAGAGTTCACATACCAGCATTCTTCTTTGGTAGATGGATAAGATACCCTGTTGACCTTGTTGGGATTTGCTTTGGCGTTTGAATCCTAATGTATTCCTGAAGTCTTGGTTGCACATACAGGTATAGTTTGGCAAATGCTCAAGTCGGGCCATATACCGGTAAGTCCAGTCAAGGTCCTTCTGCACCTTAACTGCAAACATCCTAACACCTGCTGTTCCCCACACCTGCTGTTTCCCACACCACCCCTGACATGCAGATTGTGTACAGGGGGAGTAGAGCTGCATGCTGGGAGCTTGGGAAAAATAAGCACAGTGACACCAAGGAACGATTTGTAATGGCCTGCCCCAGAACTGCAGTAAGTTCAGAAGCTGCTGGCAGCGAATGCTGTACTGAAGCTCTATAGGAGTTCTGTTTGCACAGTTCAGGTTTGAATGGTATTTTAAGGAACTTAATGAACAATATAGTTGTCCCCCAACCACTTGGTTCTTCTGTTTTAAAAAGGCTTCCGAGATCCAGCTTCACTGCAATGCTCTGTGTCTTAGCTTTCACATTTTGCTCTGGTGATTTGGGTAGGGGAAGCCTTTCAAATTTGTTTTACACTTACACGCTTACTCAGTTTCAAATCTCCTGAACTAGTGACTGACACACACACGGACAACTCTTTACTTGTGAAATGAGCACATGCCATGTACTCGAGGAGTGGTACGTGTTGGTTAACTTAATTGACAAATACCAAAATGCCAAAGAATGCATTCTCATCTCAAGAGATTTATGCATCTAAGAGCCATCAGAATGAGCATTGATAATGAATTGGAGTCCAGCTGTGAAGTGCTTGGTAGATGACAGAAGTGGAGCTATTTGAAACTGCTTTTTAGCTTTTATTTTTGGTGTGAAAATGCTGTTCAAAGACTGTATTCAAATATCGTGTGCAAAATGCAGTGCTAAAATGCTATTGATTATTGTAACCAGTAGAAATGTGAACTCAATTTACTTGATGCAAAGTTTTAGAGGACAATTTTTTTTTTCTTAGATCAGTCTTGTGATGAGCCACTTGCATATGTAATGTTATGTAACTCTTTATGCATGATACTGATGAAGTTAAGGAGTTCTGAAATTCCACTGACACGTGGTGGTTATGTGCCCTAGTTGTTTACAGTTCTCTGTTTGAATGGTTGTGTGGTTCAAGTTGATAAAGAACCGTAAGAAGGGAGAGCAGGGTTCTTGGAGCTGTGCATTGACATTCTGCACCTTGACAGCAGACCGAACAGTTGTACAGGTCACCAGGTCAGTCATCTCCAATTGGTCCTGAGAAGGACGTAAAAATAATACATTTAACCAGTGCTTTTTTCTGGGGGGACGTGCAGGGGGACGCATACCCCTAAACATTTTGTGAATCTAAGTTTGACCTCATTGAGGAGCAGTATTTCAATATGAGTAGGAAAACGAGAGTACCCTTAAACATTTTTTAAAGAAAAAAGCACTGCATTTAACCAAGATCAGTTTTCCATAGGTTACCATGCATTTAAGGTGGTGCAAAATGGTTTTCCCTTTTTACATGCAAATTCAATAAAAGGATATTGTAGTTTTCCAAATTTGTTTCATTAATTTCATTTTATTAATGCTCTCATCTTGTACATTAACAATATAAATTATGAACACAAATAAACTGGGCTGCCATCTATGGGACATATGTCTCAAGAAAGGCTCACTTTAGTGTGTGTGTATTTTTCATTTTTGCAGTCACATCAAAACTTTGTCAACTCAGATAGGGACATGGAGTGAAAATTGTTAATCAATTTTTGTATGTATGGAAGGCGAATATCTCTTCTTCCAGCACTGAAGCACCACACCAAGACTTCACCCTAAAAAGGGCTTACAACTGAGTTGTTCTCTGGATCCAGCACAACTGCAGTATGCTATCATACTAACAGTAATGTCTTTGCTGCTTTGAATAGAAATATCTCACTTAGTAGCAGGATTTGCAAGTCAGAGGTATGTGTGTGAGAGAGAGATGCTTAAAACTGGAGGGAAATGTTGATGCCTCCAAAAGGTTAGCACTCTAAAGCATGGGTAGGCAAACTAAGGCCCAGGGGCCGCATCCAGCCCAGTCGCCTTCTAAATCCGGCCCGCGGACGGTCCTGGAATCAGCGTGTTTTTACATGAGTAGAATGTGTCCTTTTATTTAAAATGCATCTCTGGATTATTTGTGGGGCATAGGAATTCAGTCCCCCCCCAAAAAAAAATATAGTCCAGCCCACCCCCACAAGATCTGAGGGACAGTGGACTGGCCCCCTGCTGAAAGTTTGCTGACCCCTGCTCTAAAGGCAAGCAGCATTGGGTTGTTTTGCCTCTAGTGTGCAGTTTCTGAGTGTCTGTGATGTCACCCCAAATAGTTCCTAAATTGATGCTATTCTTCAATTGAGAAGCTGCTTTTTGTTATAATTGTTCTCTTATCTTCTAAAGAACAAAACATCTTTTCCTTTCCAATGCTAATGAGCTACTCTCTACATCAAATGCTCTTTTGTTGACATGGAAATAAGACTTATCTGATGACTGGGAAGCCAAACATACAGTGCAAACTCTACACTTGTGTGAGCCCCACGGCTTACTTGATTTCATCATATATGCAAGTAGAAAGCAGCCTGTAAGCAAACAGCTAAAGAAACCCCAGGGAGGTAGTGATGTAGGTGGGTTCTTACAGAAAGTTAAGATCCCTTTCAACTAGGAACTTTTTATAATGGCAGATGAAAGATGGCTTATTAAGGCAGCGAAACAAGCTTTCAACTGCAACTGATACTCAAGGTCTCAATGAGCAGCTGTGTTTGAGCACAGTTGTAATCCTGTTGATTTATCTCCGGTGACCCCATAAACATGGCTAATTAGAATTGGTGGTAAGAGACTGTAACAGTGGCGGTTTGTTTTCTTTATTGGTCTCTTTAATATGTTGCTTGCAGAGAAATAAATTGGGGGGAATTGTAGCTGATAACCTTAAGAGGCACTGCTCTGGGAATGTTTTCACATACATATGCAAGCCTGTAGCCAGCTGTGTTTGGTTTGTGGGGTGGGGAGATAGATGGCAAGTCAATATGAAAAAGCTTATTATCAGGCTTCCTAAACTTGGCCTTCCAGATGTTTGGAGACTACAATTCCCATCATCCTGCTACCTAGGGATAATGGGAGTTGTAGGCCAAAAACATCTGGAGGGCCGAGTTTGAGGAAGCCTGGCTTATATAGGTAGGTAGGTAGGTAGGTAGGTAGGCATCTATCTGTCCTCTGTCTGTCCTGAGAGACAATGGAGGAGTGTGCCTTTGTGAGGTCAAACCGTTGGAAGATTACAGCGTCTTCTGAAGCTGTAGAGCTTCAGAATGGGAGAGACATGTTTCTTTGCAGCTGGGGCTGATGAAGGCATTCAGTTGTGCAGATGCAGATGCACCATGGCATTTCTTCTCTCTGCGCTCCTCCCAGTGGTCATTCCTCCTCTGGTCACTGCTGTGGATACGCAACCTGACTGATCATCTCCAGGCACTGTGGTCATCTTCAAGGGCTTCCTGCATGGCAGGGTTGACGTTGCCAGCCCTCATGTCACATTCGCAGACATCTTTGTAACGCAGAGTTGGTCTGCCAAAGGGTCTGGTGCCTGAAGCCATCTCCCTGTAGAGCACGTCCTTGTGGATTCGGCCATCTTCAATTCTGATACACACACACATGCATGAATTCCTCTCAATGGGAAAAATGTCAGGGGACAGCTCAAAATAGAGCTTCGTTACAAGAAATCATTTCATTAAAACATTGCAACAATAAATGGTACTGTAAATTAGTAACTTAAAGGAGTTTATTGGAGGATAGCCTTATCCTCCATGAAACCATCAATGGCTACTCATCATGATGGTCATGCTCTGCCTCCAAAGTTTGAAGTAGCAATGCTTCAGAATACAGTGGTACCTCGGTTTAAGAACAGTCTGGTTTAAGAACAATTTGGTTTACAAACTCCGCAAAACCGGAAATAGTGTCCCGGTTTGAGAACTGTACCTCGGTCTAAGAACGGAATTCGAACTGTGGAAGGGCACCGGCTGTGGGAGGTCTCATTAGGGAAAATGCGCCTCGCTTTAAGAACAGTTTCGGTTTAAGAACGGACTTCCGGAACGGATTAAGTTCGTAAACTGAGATACCACTGTACCAGTTCTGCAGGAGGAGAGAACTCTCCTGTGCTCAAGTTTTGCTTATGGGTTTCCCACAGGTATCCAGCTGGCCATTGCGAGGGCAGGATGCTGGACTAGATGGGTAATTGGCCTGATCCAGTAGGTTCTCTTTATTTTCTTGAATAAGACTTGCATACAATCCAGTGACATCCAGGAACAACAAAGATGGGTCAGGTGCACTGGGTGGACAGCAGCGGTGGAGGAACCCTCTCCGGCTCCCGGGGCGGTGCAGCCTGTATGCACTGCGCATGTTTGGCATCCCTTACGGTTGCCGTGCGAGAGGCACTCATACTGACTGTGGGCGTCCTTGGTCGCTCTACAGCTGGGGGGAGGCAGGCGCCATCTTGTCACCCCTCCCAGAGTGGCACCTGGGGCGGATCGCCCCCTCCACCCCCCCCTACATCACTGGTGGACAGGGAGCTAAAACATGCTCTTGCTCCCCAGTATGGGCCCACACATGGGGCAAATGGGAGACATCTGTATTTAATCTGGTCCAGTCTTCGATTCTACTCTGAACTGGTACCTTACTCTACTCTGCTGCTACCTTAGTTTTGTATCCTAGCCAGGACAGAAGCTGTGCACATGTCGTTTAACTCAGATGAGCATGAATATTGGACCTCAGTTTATAGACTTCTGGATTTTGGAGAGCTTAAAATAATCTTTTCTGAAACAATGCAGAGACTGGAAAACAGAATTCCTTATCAAATTGGCTCCAGAGAAAGTAAATTGCAGCCCATTAATTTTTTTTGAACTTGGATATCAAGTTACAAGCAGAAGATCAACTTAACAGACGTCTTCTAAGAAGATGCTTGTCATACAGCACAATCTGTCCTAAATGTGTTTACCGCAAAGTAAGGCCCTCAGATTTCAGTGGGATTTACTTTCATTGCCGCCTTAGACAAACAAACACATTCACAGCTGGCCCTCTTCATTTTTACTCCAGAATAGATTAATTTGAACATCCAAATGAAACTTTCACAACACAAGATGTTGTGGTGTGGCGCACTGAGTTGCCGTTGGAAGGGTGTGTTATAATACTTTTGTTACTGTTTGGCAGGATGACTGTAGTAAGCCAAGCTTCCTTTGGACAACCTATCCTTGAAGTAGCTTGATCATCTGTATCTCAATGCCATGAGTTAAGAATGATTTTATTGCTCTTCCAAGTGCAGATATGTGATAAAATGTGTGGTAGAAAATGCAGTAAAATGATAGCCTGTGTATACAATTAATTTCTAGTTCTTGTGGTTCTGAAGAATTAAGACCATGGGTACAGTCCACATCTCATTTGTAACTTTTGGCATAGCTCACTGTTTGTTTGAATAGAACTAATACCATCCCATGCTTTGTATAAAACCCATAGTCAACACAGTAAGTTGAAAGCAAATATAGAATTCGTTCTATATTTCTGAAGAAGTGTGCATGCATACGAAAGCTCATATGAATAACAAACTTAGTTGGTCTCTAAGGTGCTACTGGAAGGAATTTTTTTTTATTTTGTTTCGACTACGGCAGACCAACACGGCTACCTACCTGTAAATAGAATTCGTTATTGCATCGTTTCCAGGCCTACCTCATGTGTATCTCAGGAGTTTCTTATTTCGAGTTAAGAAATCCATAGAAAGGGCTTCAGTTACTTTTGTGTGTTTATTTTCAATATGTGTTGACATTTTGACAATACAAACTGAATGTGTGCCAAAACTGTGATTTCTATTTCACTTGGGGAAGAGCTTGATCATCAGACACATTTAAAGGCCCTTTTGGATATATTCAACTTAAATGGCCCCTTCCCCAAAGTGAGAGAGACTACTTCTGTGATGGTTTCCCTTTATTATTACAACACAGTACAGTCCTGTATTTTTCTGATGTGTGCCTTTGATACGTATGCGTTCATTTACTTGAGTAGTTTCACATCTCCTTGCATCTGGTTTTTAAAGAGAGATAAATGAGAGACATGCAGTCTTCAGTATTTTTTTTCTATTTGGCCATGGCATCCTCATATAATCATCTCTCTAAAAGGTGAGCATGAATTGTAAACAATCATTATAAAGTGGTTGTGTAAACTGGTTCTAATTCTGCCTTTGAATACGATAAGATGAACATGATCATGATGTATGTGAATTATAACAATGGCAGATAAATAAACAGATGCTCTACGGTTCCTAAGCTTTCAACTTGTGTGTGTAGTGTGTTGCATTATTCATGCCACTTGATCCAAAAAGCAAATAAAATGTTGATTTTGTTCTAAATCAGACAAAACCTTTGTACTCATTGTGTACTTCTCCTTTGCAGAGATCAGAATGCTATGGACCCAGCTATGGAGTATGTAAAGGTATGAAATATTACTTAATTACTTCCAAGTCCCTGTAAAAAAAAAAAGGCTAAAATTCATTATCTTATTAGTAAATGCCAATAATTGCAAGTGTATCTCTTCTCTGGTTCATTGTTCCACAGTATTATGGTGATTTGATTCCTAAAGAAAAAAGGGGTAGCTAATTAGAGCGCTTGTATCAAACAAGAAGAAAGTAGGTAAGGTCACTTTGTGACCTTGGTAATTAATCAGCACTGTCACTAAGGGCTTTTTCATTTTCTTTTGATTATATTCCAGTATTCATGGTCTTGCATCTGCAATTTGATCCCTGGTGCCACAAACTGCATTGGGAACAGGGCACTTTGAGTAGAGTCGAATACTGACCTATGTAGGAAAAGGGAACATTTTATTTTTATGTTTATACTTTTTAAAAATACATTTTGTTTATATGTTTATATAAACAAGCTTTATATGCCATTTGATGGCTTTACAAAAATTTAAAATAAAACATTAAAATTATTGATAAAAACAGTTTATTTGAAAGCAGTCAAAAGATTATTAAAAACAACAGTAGCTAAAAACACACATAAGCTTCTACATGTCTGGGATGGCTTGCTTGAAACAAAACATTTTAAGCAGGCACCAAAAAGAATACAGGAAGGATACCTGCCTGATGTCAATAGGCAAGGGGTTCCAAAGTTGCAGATGCTGCCACACTAAAAGATTGACTTACAGGTGTGGAACAGGTGTTATGAGGCATCTGTAATAGTGCCAGTTCCACAGATAGATAGCACTGGGGATTGAGTAGTTCACAGCCACACCACATAACATTTCGACCGGGGGTCAAAAAGCACTCTCCAGTTAACGCTTTCTGGACTTGGTCCTGTAGACAGGACTGGAGCCACTGTAACACAGCGCTCTAATTCCCTTCCTGCAGAGCCAGTCCAGGAAGATACCATGGTCAATGGCAGCAGTTTTCAACCAGTGAGCCGTATCACCCTGGGGTGCCTTGAATGACGGTCAGGGGTGCCACAGGCAACACTGACCTGGCCCTCTTTCCTTCTCCGATGCCCTATTGCGTCTCTGCCTCCCAAAGGCGTGCATCTGTTCGTTGCAGCAGCCCTGGCTACAAGCTCCCCAGGCAAATGAAGCCTCTGGTGCTAGCCAGGGAGGAGGCACCTCTCTTTGGGGTGGGGGCAGCTCAGAGACTGGGTTGGTAGCCGCCCGGAGGACTCCCAAGGAGAGAGGAGAGGAGGCTAAGGGAACACTCCGCAAGGGAGGGTGTTAAAAAAGGGGTGAGGGGCTGCTGGCTCTACAGGCAAGGGCTTCTGGGGCTCAGAGCATGTTTCCGCACAGAAAGAATGTAGTTGGTCAAGGGAGCCATGGACTCAAAAAGGTTGAAAACCTCTGGTCAATGATATTGAAAGCTGCAGAAAGATTGAGAAGCAGGAGCAAGATTGCACTCATTCCCCTTGGCCCTACTCTCTGTAAAGGTCATCCATCAGAGTGACCATGGCCAGAACTGAACTCATATTGAAATTGATGTAAATACTGATTTAATTCTGCTGAACATTAATAGTGTATAGTTTTGATATTTTATAGGGTTTCAAATTACTTGCCTGTTTTAAGCCACTGTGGGATATATTTTATTTCTATAAATAAAATACTAGAAGGTGCAATTCTAGAAGGGAGTAATTTTTCGTATGTTGTGAGGCCATCATGTAAAAGGCCTTTAAAAAATGTCCTAGGCCTTACAGGCTGATAAGTTACTGCATCACGCTTGGAACCTGCTGCAACAACATTATTACCGTATTTTTCGTCCCATAGGACGCACCTAATTTATTTGGGGGGGGGGGATAAAGGAAAAATTTTTTTCCTTTATTTCCCCCCCCCAAACCAGGTCGGGGAACAGCGGGATGGCGGCGCTGCGCCTCCCTGCTGTCCCCTGAGCTTGTGGGGTTGGCCGATGTCTGCCCAGCGCACTCTGCTTCAGGGCACCCTGCGCGCCGGGCGGCAGGCTGCTATCCGCAGCGTGGGGAGCCCCACAGGAACTCTCGCAGGGCTCCCCACGCTGCGGGTGTCTGCCTGGCGTGCGGGGCGCTCTGCTTCAGGGCACCCTGCGCGCCGGGCGGCAGGCTGCTATCCGCAGGTGGGGAGCCCTTCGGGAACTCCCGCAGGGCTCCCCACGCTGCGGATGTTTGCCCGGCGCGCGGGGTGCCCTGAAGCAGAGCGCCCCGCGCGGCAGGCTGCTATCCGCAGCCTAGGGAGCCCCGCGGAAACTCCCGCGGGCTCACCAGGCTTGATGATAGCTTCCTGAAGCCTGGAGAGCGAGAGGGGTCGGTGCGCACGGACCCCTCTCGCTCTCCAAGCTTCAGCGAAAGCCTGTATAAGCCCCATAGGACGCACACAGATTTCCCCTTCAATTTTGGAGGGGAAAAAGTGCGTCCTATAGGGCGAAAAATACGGTAAATGTTTCTCCAATTGAAACATCTGGCATGGGGTATGTGTTTAAACGACTGCAGATAGCTGCTTTTTTCCGCTCATAGCAAACATCTCCATTATGTGCTAGTTTTCTAACTGCAGGGAGAGTTTGCATATTTTAATATAATGGAAAGTGGAGCGTGACGCATTCTTGTCATTCTCGTGATTTGTGTATTTGAGATACAGAGCATCAACTTACTTCAACTCTGAATTAGTTTTGCATACACTCAGTCATAGGCTTGTGTGTGCGCTCTCTCATATATATATATGTCAGGGAACTGCCATCGGAAGGAAGGGAAGTGAAAGGGCTCACACAGGTTGGGAGAGACTCAGCAGCTGAAGAGGGAACCAGTAGGGGGAGAGGAGCTGAGCTGAGGGAAAGGGAGCTGGAGGGATGGCTCAGAGACACTTCCAGCGAAAACAGTGGGGAGGTTTCAGGACCTCCTGTAGGGACACCCACTCCTCGCCGGAAACTGTCACGCAGAGAGTCCAGAAGACGTGTTTCCGTTAAGGAGCTTTTATGTTGGAAGCGATTCCGAAAGCAACCACTGTCGGAATCTGCCAGCGACTGACGGAGCCATGTTTAAGGGGCTCCGTTACAGACAGAGGTTTGCAAACTTGACCAAACTCTGAGGGACTAGGATTTTACACACAAGCAGCTCATCGTCCCATCACAGCATTCCGACAGTCTTCGTGAGCAGCTTGTGCAGGAGAAGGCATCATGAGCAACCCAGCCGGAACCGGAGAAGCAGGAGCTGGAGCGGGTCCAAGCCTGGAAGAAAGGTACCGGGTGTTGGAGGTCCAGCTAGCGCTGCAGACGGCGAGGCTTGAGGAGAGGAGGGCTCAGGATGCAGACAAAAAGGGGAAAGACACCCAGCTCGTCAGAAAGGTACCAGGATTGGTGCAGAAGTTTGGGGGGGAGCCCAAAGACTATCATGGCTTTCGGACAGAGATGCAATATGCCCTCAATCTGCAGTTTGATGAATTCCCTGACGAGGAATCACGAGTGGCTTTCGTGATTGGGCATCTTGAAAAGGGGGCGAGAGACTGGGTTAGACCCCTGATGGCAGCGAATAGTGACGTCCTAAAGGACACGATGAAGTTCTTTCGCGCCATGGATCTGATGTTTTCCAGCGATATTGAACAGGGAGTGGTCCGCAGACAGTTAATGGCTTGCAAACAGGGGAGCCGATCTGTCCGTGAGTACTGGACTGAGTTCACCATGTTGATCCATAAATTGGGGTGGGATCTATCGGCGGAACCCATTCAAATGCTCTTTGAAGAAGGGCTTTCTTCGGCTGTGAAAGACGAACTTTCCCGGGCGCCCAGGGCGGAGTCTATGGACCAGCTGACCAAATCAGCGCTGACCATAGGAGCGCGCCAGGAGGCGAGAGCATTGGAGAGGCGGGAAGGGAAGGGGGAACGTTGGAAGGAGTTCCGCATTCCAGACATTCCAGAGCCAACTTTCCCGCCGGCAGAGCCGATGGAAATCGGAACAGCGCGCGCGCGCGCAGTTTCAAAGCCCAGTGAGGGGGGAAAGAAGGAGGGAAAAGGCGCCCGGAAATGCTATCTCTGCCAACAGCCAGGTCACTTTGCCAGAGTCTGCCCCCAGAGGAAGGAATGGCAAGGGATGGTAGGAGCTGTGGAGGGAAGAGAGGAAGAAATACCGAAGCAAGTAAAAGCCAACGCCTGGCTGCCACCGTCGGGGCACAGCAGCCAGGCCAAAGAGCAGTGAAAGTGCCCACGCCAGAACCTCCTAAACCCGCCCTAGTGATAGAAGTGGCGCTAGAGCTGCCAAACGGACACCCTCTAAAGATAAAGGCGCTGTTGGACTCAGGCAGCTCCTGCAATTTCATGAGCAAAGAGTTTGCAGCTGAACACCAGATACAGACGATCCCTTTAAGCAACCCCCTGCAGGTGACCACGATCGATGGCAGGGAGCTGTTGGGAGGAGAAGTCAGCTTGCAGACCGTCCCAATGATAATGAAGGTGGCAAGGCACACCGAACTGATAGCGTTTAATGTGGCCACCTTGGGAGGAGCTCCCATTATATTGGGGATGAGCTGGCTAGCGTTACATGATCCGCTGGTGGGCTGGCATCAGAGAGTGGTTTCTTTTGGTTCAGCACATTGCTTAGAACACTGCAAAGAGGGAAAGGGTTTGGCAGGGGCCCAAGCCACCCTAGCAGGGACTGAAGTAACGGAGAACGTGAAGGTACCACGACAATACGCAGATCTCCGCGACGTCTTCAGCGAAAGGGAAGCTGACCAACTACCCCCGCATAGACCCTTTGACTGTCAAATCAATTTACTCCCTGGGGCACAGCTCCCTGTAGGCAAGCTGTACGCCATGTCAGACAGAGAGATGCAGGAGCTAAGAGAGTTCATTGACAAGAACCTGAAGAGAGGGTTCATCAGAGAGTCCAGGGCGGTGGGGGGCAGCCCAGTGTTTTTCGTGGATAAAAAAAACACGAACAAGCCGAGGCTTGTGTGTGACTTCAGGGCCTTAAATGCAGTGTCAGAACCAGTGGCTTTCCCTATGCCCAGGATTGACGACATTTTGACAAGGGTCAGGAAGGGAAAGATTTTTACTAAACTGGACCTAAGGGGGGCGTACAACCTGATACGAATAAGGAAGGGGGATGAATGGAAAACCACCATGTTCACCCCTTTGGGGGCATTTGAATATTTAGTTATGCCCTTCGGCCTACAAGGAGGCTCCGCGTGCTTTCAATCGTTTATGAACCATGTCCTGGGGCCTTTGCTTTACAAGAATTGTGTGGCCTTCTTAGACGACGTGTTGGTGTATTCTGAGAATGAGGAGCAGCATGTGAGAGACGTCAGAGAAGTGTTGAGCAGGCTGCAAGCCAACCAGCTGTGGGTGAAACTGGAGAAGTGTCAGTTTCATACCAAGGAGGTGGAATTCCTGGGGTATCGCCTGTCAGACAAGGGATTGGCCATGGATCCCGGCAAGGTCCAGGCGGTGCTGGAATGGAAAACACCCAAAACAAGGAAGGATGTGCAGAGGTTCCTAGGATTTGGGAACTTCTATCGTAAGTTCATCCGAAACTTTGCCCACCTGACGGCGCCCATTACGGACTGTCTCAGCAGTAAGAAGAAGTTCGTTTGGACTGAGGAGGCGGAGCGAGCATTTGAGGAACTAAAAAGGGCCTTGCCTCGGAACAACAACTCCTGCATGTGGATTTACAAAAACCGATGAGAGTGGAAACTGACGCATCAGACAGAGCTATTGGGGCGGTGCTTCTGCAGCCAGGGAAGGAGGAGTCAGAGTGGAGACCGTGTGCCTTTTTTTCGCGAAAGCTGAACAAATCCGAGAGGAACTACACGGTGTATGACCGAGAACTACTAGCCATTCATGAGGCGTTCCGGAGATGGAGGCACCTGCTAATTGGCGCACAACATAAGGTGCAAGTGTGCACTGACCACAAGAACCTAGAGTATTGGAGGACGGCACGAGTGCTCAACCAACGGCAAGTGAGATGGGCCCAGGAGTTCTCCAAATTTAACTTTGAGATTTGTTACGTGCCAGGCCCAGAGAACATTAGGGCGGACGCTCTCTCACGCAAACCTGAATATTTGGAGGGGGAGGGAGCACCCGAAGAGAGACATGTCATTCCAGAGGACCGCTGGGTGTGTGGGGCGGCATTGGTGGGACAAAGAGAACTGGTAGAGGAAACAGAGAATGATGAATACGCCCAGAATAAGCTCAGAGGTCTTAGGGGTGAGGGAGAGGAACCAGGGGGTTTCGAGGAAAGAAATGGAGCTTTGTATTACAAAGGGGCACTGTATATCCCTGAAGGGGACTCTGAGGAGGAGGAGTACTTCGAGACCAGGAACCGCAACAGGTGGAGAGAAGTGTTCGGGACATCGGAAGATGAAGGAAGTTCATTCCGGGGTTTTGCCTCCTCACCGCCCGTAGAGGAGGGGGCGAGAGGGGATGAAGGGGGCCCTGGAGGGGAGGTGGATGTCAGGGAACTGCCATCGGAAGGAAGGGAAGTGAAAGGGCTCACACAGGTTGGGAGAGACTCAGCAGCTGAAGAGGGAACCAGTAGGGGGAGAGGAGCTGAGCTGAGGGAAAGGGAGCTGGAGGGATGGCTCAGAGACACTTCCAGCGAAAACAGTGGGGAGGTTTCAGGACCTCCTGTAGGGACACCCACTCCTCGCCGGAAACTGTCACGCAGAGAGTCCAGAAGACGTGTTTCCGTTAAGGAGCTTTTATGTTGGAAGCGATTCCGAAAGCAACCACTGTCGGAATCTGCCAGCGACTGACGGAGCCATGTTTAAGGGGCTCCGTTACAGACAGAGGTTTGCAAACTTGACCAAACTCTGAGGGACTAGGATTTTACACACAAGCAGCTCATCGTCCCATCACAATATATATATATATATATATATATATATATATATATATATATATATGTGGTAGTCATTAACAGAGTTCTGAAAGCAGACAAACATTGGCTTAGGGAATGTTGCTGAAACATGGGATGGAGAAAATTATTTCAGTCAGTATTTTAAATTATTCAGTTCCACTTTTATATGTACATAGCTATTAAGCCAGAGCACAAACTTCTTCAGATTTTGCAATGCACTTTCGATTACCCCCCAAAAAAGTGTGAGAATGAATATTCTCCAGGAAAAAAGATTAAAAACCATGCATTTTAGGGGAATGTTCACCATTTACATATAAATTTCATAGTATTGTGTGTGTGTGTGTGTGTGTGTGTGTGTGTAATTCATAGATAGATAGATAGATAGCCCAATAATGATAAAAAGGTTCCATATGTTATTTGAACTCCCTTTCTGAATTAGTGTTGACAGTCAAACAATAGCACGGTCAGATCCTGAGGGTGCTCAGGTGTTTTTTTAAAGTAACTAACTTTTATTCTCCCTTCGTTTTGTGTTAAAGTTGCACAAGAAGTGCAGTTACAACTGATGCACAAAGTCTGCTTGTTTTCCATGAGCTCAGAGTTAAATCGCATTCTGGGCTGTCTGTTGGTTATCTCACCTCTTCCTTTCCGGTAATCTTTTTATAGAAATAAACAACTTCGATAAGAAGCTAGTCATAAAAATAGGCCTTCAGCTGTAGCTCTGTGTACTTACTTGGGAGTAAGCACCACTCATTCCAAGTAATCATGAACAGATCAGACTGTTAGACAAAAGTCCTGCTTGGTTGCAGAAAAGTATCACTGCAGCAATTTGTGTCTCTTACACACGGCAGATTACGTTCATGGGTGTTGAAGGATGTGGTTTGGACCGATTCCAAATACATTAAGATGGGATGGGTTCCCTTCCAGCCCGCTGGTGTCCCAAAAATGTTCTGTAGAGCTTCCCTCGGCAGGAACCATAGCATGGATGAATGATGTCTTCATGACACATCAAGGGCGTGAGAGGATGTGCACGGGCTTATAGTCGCATATGTGCAATCAATGGATTTCACAGACGTCTGGGTAAATTATTCATTTGCTTAAAGCTATAGGTCAGAGGGTCTCAGACTTTGACCCACCAGGCCAAACCCAAGTTTGGAAGTTAGCTATTGAAGCCTTCTCAAGTGTAACTAATGGGATATCTATGCAATAGTTCCTCCTAGTTTGACCCACTTTGGGACTAATTCTCTGCATGTGACAGGAAGAGTAAAAGCTCTTGCAGTGATAAACCTTGGGACAGGCACTTGGCAAGCTTTGCAGCATCTGCTATGGTGTGGATCCTATAGCTGTATCATACGTGTGCAAAAATTAGGAGTAGGTACAGTGCTGTCACTTGTATCTCAACTTACTTTTTAATTTATTTATTTTTAAATTAAAAGCAAGGTTTCCCTGCTCTTAGATCTGTTCAGAAGTTTGAAGGCAATAGCTAGTGGAATGGGGAGAACTTCCCTGAGTAGGATTCCTAGTGTTTGTAGGGCCGGCCTAGAAAAGCGCTTTCCTCTTTCCCATAACTAGCAGAGTGAGAATAAAAAATGCAAAGCAAAGGAATATTTGCAAATTTCTACTGCAAGCTTAAGAACCCAACTTCGTCATTTTCAATGTTTTTTACTTATAAAAATTAAATTTCTCATCAGTTCAACTCTTGCATTGGCCAGTCTCAGTCTTCTTTATATTTCAAAACATAGGAAGATGTCCTGTAGTACAGATTCTCTAGGTCTCAGCTCATTGCAACCCAGTCAGATGAGTGGGGTATAAACAATAATATTCTCTGTCTCAGTTTTCTCTGACTATGGTTCCTGTTTCCATAAATGAGGAAATTCAGTATTTTTTGTTGTGGTGGAACAATGGCAGAAGAGTCAAAACAACTAGTACCAAGCAACTTTTTCACCACCGATCTGATATAGGATCACATAGTAGCATTTAATAGGATTAAGCCGCTTTAGAAGCTAGTGTTGTCCTGCCAAATGCCTAGGAATCTTGCCACCACTACTGGCCCACTTCCAGGTTGCTTATCGGCAGCAGAAATATGGGTAAGATTCACTTCCACATCTTGGCGGGACAATGCAACGACTTGCTGGTCCGATGTTACTACTAAGCAAATGGTCATGGCATCTGCCTTCAGTGGATAAAGTGTGAGCTTGCCAGACTTATTTGAGTGAAGATAAAGGTTTCTCCAGTTTTTAAGAAAATAATTACAGCCTGCATGTGTCTATGCAATAAACAGAACTGAGCTATGATGGCCATTTAAACTCTATTTATAGTCTCTATTTATAGTCTCATTTTGAACAATACCTTTCATCATCTGTGCTTTCCTCTAGTTTGACAAACGCTTCTCTGTGTCTCCGAAGCAAATTATTAGTCTTGCTTTTTGGATGTAAATTAAGAGCTCTGCCTTGGATACAGCAGTGGAGAGTGAAAGCAGAAGGAATTAATGTTGCTCAGGGACATGTGGGGAGGGATATTTTTAGCCTACTCATTTTTTTCCCTGTTGTTGCATAGATTCTTGGGGAGGAGGCATTCTTAATGGTTCTTTAGGTCGTATGTGTTAGCGTTAATAGCTGAATGCAAATGAATGCATTTTATAACCTCTAAAGTATTGATGCATTAGGTCATTCTGTGGATTAAAAAAGGAGGCTGCTAATTATACAAAAACCAGTCTCGGGAACAAGCGAATGTACTGATCTGCTGGAGTCTCAGTACTGAGAAGTGGCCATATGACGGGGGCTTTTCCTTTGTTCTGTGAGCTCTGATGAAACTGGTCACAGTTAAATGGCTCTTTTAGAGTTGGGCTTTTATTCCCCAAGTGAAAACAGGCCAATCTTCTTTGGGATGGCTGCTTGCAAGGAGCTGTGAAAGAAATTCTGTATTTCCTCATGAAAGAGAAATGCTTTTTAATAAGGCAGAATAATAGCAATAGTCAGATGCACCTTAGAGGTTTTGTTTTTTATAATATGGAAAGACAAACTGGCTTCTAGAGGATTTCCTCACCCGTCTGCCTTTGCCTGAGACTGCACATGAGCAGCTTAAATGCCTTCTCTCTGTGGGGGAGAGTAGCTAAGACAGTGCCAGCTGTGAGTGCAGAAGAGAACAGTACTGGAGCATTTGCAATAAAATTTGCAGAAGCGCTCTGGCATGGCCTCCCTCCTCACCCACTGTCAGCACTGAAAATCTGTTTTGCATAGAAGAAGGTTTGTTTCTGCTGTGCACGGATCTGGAGAAAGGAAGGTGGAAGAATGAATCCCATCACTGCCTTAAAAGGAAATATTGCTGTTGAATACTGATGTTGGGCGCAAGCTTTGAAGAATAGTTCTTTATAGATGACTTGGCGGAGGGTTGTCTGATGGGATAGAACTGCAGAATTTATTACAGTTTCCCCAGTGATTACAGTCAGAAGGCATGTTCTTAGTTTTCCCACTGGCATCGCTGAGAGCACCTGTAGGGATGTAACTCTTCGAATTGCCAGTTGTTGTGGAATCACAAGCAGGGGAATGCTATTGCCCTTGTTTCCTGTGTGCAGGATTCCCAGAAGCACCTGGTTAACCACTCTGGGAAACAGAAAATCCTGGACTAGATAGGCCTTTGGTTTTGTCTAGCATCTGCTCCCTGTAAAGTGATCATAACAGGTTTCTTTTTCTGAAATCTAAAGATCTCTAGTGCACATGCAAGGAACATTTTAAAAAGTCACTCCCACAAAATGTTCCCCCAACAGCAAAACAGGGACAATGATACTACCAAGGAAAGACTTAAGTGAGGACTGCAAATTTACTGTCCACAGCTTGGAAAAGTTGTGTTAAGCCCTTGCAACATGATACAGTTCTGAATTCACTTTCAACTGTATGCAGAGAGGAACCAGTTATGAAGTTCATATGGTCCCTTGTGATAATACCCAAGACACCCACTGGTAGAATTCTGTATCTTGTTGAAGAAGAACCACATGCTAGTCTTGCCCTCTTCCTCAGATGGAACCTTCCGTTCTAAGCTTTTCTTTCACACATTGATTCTGGACAGAGATAGCTGGGCCCCTGTGATTTCGGTATTGGTGCTCTCAAGACTGGATTATGCAGTTGCTCTGTGTGGGACTTCTCTGCAGTTTAACTTGGAAGCTGCAGCTGGTTCAGAATGCAGCAAGCTAGGTTGTGTTGACTGTGGTGCTCCATTGACACCATATTTACTCATTCCTCTGCTAAAGGAGCTGCACTGGCTGCAAACATGCTACGGGGAGCAGTTCAAGTTTCTGCTTTTAGCATTTGAAACCCTAAACAACTTGGGACCATGATATGTAAGGGGCCACCTTGCCTACTCTGTCTCTGGCCAGCGACTGCACTCCTCATATGGACCGCTGCTGAGAGTACCGTATTCTCCATAGGTGCACTTGGCCTATACTAGAAACTGAGCTTTTAGGTTTGCAGCTCCAGCTCTCTGGAATCTGTTACCAGCTGTAATCAGACAGTAATGTTTAGGTGCCTGCTGAAGTCAAACCCATTCATTATGGAAGATCAGTTTAATATCTGATGAAATTGTTCAGCTGGGCAGCATTCACCTAAGGAGCCCCACCATGGAGGCCTTCTACAAGACCTTCTGCTTGAACAGGGGGCTTCCTTTCTCCACCCTGTGCCCCCAAACCCAAAATGGCTTGGAGGGGGGAGTTCACAAGACAAAACAGCATATGTGTATGTGTGGGGATTGTTCAGTATGTCACATTCTGTTTAGCTGAAACGCTTGGGCAGATGGAATAATCACAGTAACGTGACATTGTATTCCACCCATTGTGGTTTTTTTTTGAGTTTGTATGGAAAGTTTTATTGTTTCGAAGTTTGCTGAACTGATTTTATTGTTCTTAGAGCTTGTGTACTCTTGTTTTTACCGTGGACATCACTTTGATGGCTTTATGCTGTGAAGCGGTCTCTAAATTTGTATAAGAATAATAAAAATAAGAATTGTCCCTGATGCCCATTGACCACCCACCCTCAGCCTCGTAACCCACCCACCCAGTTCCCGCCACTCATTGTTGGTTCTGCCCTTGCATTTCCTTTGGGAAACATTGATCCGCATGGCTTTGCAGCCCAGGCTGGTGTTTTATAGAGCCGACCTCCCCTGTAGGAAACATTGGTACTCATCTAGTGACATTTATTGGGTGGTAAATCAAGAGAGAACTGAGAGCAATTGCTTTTATTACTTTTGCCAAATTAAAGCTAAGCACATTTTTGCAACTCATTGGTTCTTTGGACAAAGATTGCACTCGTGACCGGTTACCGGCACTAATCTTCTTGCCATTGTGGGTCACACACCCACATGTCAGATTAATGTTTGTGCCAAAAAAGATAAACTGAAACAGTTTCTCTGTTGGACACGGAAGGTTGGCTTTTTCTGAAGCTCGTCTCTTTGGCATTACTAGATTTTTAAAGAGGGTCATATGAAATCTATTAAGAATGGTACTTCGTATGAATCACGAATAGCTTTGAAAACTAAGTAGAGAACATCTTGTTTACTGTTTCAAATTATTTGTAGTTTATATTTTGGTCTTCTAGAGTAAGTACTCAGAGCAGTTTGGGAATTGTAGCTCTGTAAAGGTTCTCACACCCTTTACAAACTTCAGTTCCCATGAATTTTTGGAGAAAGCCATGGCTGTTAAAGTGTTATAAGAGTGCTTTGAATGTGTGATATGGATGTGACCTTAGAAAATAAAGAAATAACCAATTACATAAATACATGAACATGACCAAGCACTGTTTTATTTTTAAAACCAAATATAGGAACATCACATTCTTGTAATAAGGATAGCCTATCCAAATTTCATTTTATCAAACTTTAGAGTAACGCATGCCTGTTCTGGAATCTGCACATCATCCACAGTTGCACCATTTAGATTCCCTACACATATTTAAAGTGCATGAAGGTAACCGATGATGGAAACTAGGAGGCAACAACTTTAAACAAGCATGGGTATATAAAATGAGAGTTGTCATAGTGATCCATAGTTAAAACTAGAAGTCTACAAATGTGTCCTCTTTTTTTGGTCTTCAGAATATGGCAACCCTACTTGGCTGGCATGACAATGCTTCTGCTTCTATCTGCCCTTTCCTTGTGATGCTGGTAGTCTTAAGCACTGCTATGGTTGTCCATCCCACTTGTCCAGGGTGCAAGCCTGGACAGTGTGTATGAAGGTCCTGGGCTGCCCAGATGACAAGACCCCCCCTCTGTCTCGGTGTGGTCCAAAGAAAAACAGAGCAAAATGTTTGGCACCAGCTTGGCTGCAGAAGTTGCTAGGAGGCAGCATACAAGGCACCATCCAACTGCCTTAGGGACATCACTCCAGGTTTGTGTAGGGTTTACTCCTTAGCCTTTTCTTCTCCCAAAGATGTCCCACAAGGCAGTGGGTTCAGGTTTTTCCTCGGCCTTTACTCCCGAAGCCTTTCTCACAAATAAGTATAGCCACAAGGCAGTACAGGTTTAGAACCAGAATTTTCCTTCTCCTAGATGGGGCTACCTTCCCAAGTTGATGAGCCCCATCTGCCCCTCAGTCCCTCGTTAATCTAAAAAGGGATATGTATATGCCCACAAACGTTCAACGTGTGTGTGTGTTTTAATTTTCAGTTTAACTGCTCAGTCTTATTTAAACTTCTGAAAATGGCAGACCAAGGCAGTAATTGACAGGTGACTTATATTGAAATGGTTGAACATAAATCACTGTGCTTTAGCTGTTGCTAGATCCACTTATGCAATGTTCCTTGTGGTAATACACTGCCCTCTAGTGTGATAAGTAGAATGATGTTCCCCACACCACCACCGTTGATACAAAAGAGAAAACAGTTATCTGGTGTTAAAATGTGAGATACTCTGTTTGAACTTCACTTTGGACTTGGACAGATTCTCTGGAAAAGGATAATTATAAAATAACTGCTTTAACAATAATTGTTATCCAGCCCATAATGATAATACTAATACTGAAATGTTTAAATATTTCTTTGATTGTCATTGAATCTTCCCGTTTCACTTTCTATCTTCTCCTACCACACCCTTGAGAAACGCAACTCTTGGGCCTCAGTAATTGATTGCCCTTACTAGCTCACAGGGTTATTTAAATTGTACATCTGATATGGGTTAGAACTCCAAAATTTAGTATGTGTACGGTTCGTTGGTTCAAGATTATATTTAGTCAGTTCTCTCTCAATACAGGTTGGTAGGTTGGTTTTTAAATAGACACAGGTTCACAGATCTGCATATCCTTCTGTTAGGGCAGATGCCCAAGAAGTAGTGGATAAGAAACCTAGGAAAGGAACAGGGATAAGAACTGCACTCCTAAGTGGCAAAGGTATTTCTAGGCAATTCGGAAAGCTAACATTTGGGGCACCCTGGTTACTAAAAAGTTCTGAAAATAGAATGGGACATTTTTGCACCTCACTCAAAACCATTTTGCTGGAGATTCAACCTTGGCAAGTTTCTCAGCTGCTGCTCAAAAGAAGGAAAATAAAGGAGCTGCACTGCAGTGTTTCGTTTTTAAAACAAACTCTCCCAACATATTATTGTTATCCATAGGGGGGTGCCAGAGTGTAATTTCTTGCCATGTGGATACTAGATTCAGACTCTTAACACAAAAGAGGTGCATTGTGTTCCTCCATGCAGCAGGGCCATTTAGTTAGCAGTAGCATGCATAAAATAAGCTTTGTCAAAACATTTTTACATGTATTGTCCAGATTATATGCACCCTATTTCGTAGAAGAACAATTGCTTCCTAGAGCATGGGCAACACCCATTTGTTTCTTGTCCTTTAATAGAAAACAATAGCTGTAGTTGCAGTTGCCTTCGGGGAGGACAATATTGCTTCTTGAGAATGAAAACTTCCTTTGCGACCTTATGACACAAAGATATATATAGCTTAGAATTTAGGGATTGTCCTTGTACCATTTATTCATCTAGCTCAGTGGTGTTGCTTATCGGAGATGGAAATGGTTCTGCAGCAGTTGTGGGGAACCTGCAGCCCATGTGCCTAACCATGCCTTCCAGGTTTCTGAATTTGATCCATATGGCCATTTGGGGCAGAGACAAACATGTGCTGCTGCCTTTTACTCTCAAAGAGCATGAAGAGGCTGATCTCCATCTTAGCAGAGATAAGGCTTTGCCTGCACCCAGGGTATGACTCCGCTGGTGTCATACAATGTCAGGTAAGCGGCCCTGCCCACCTGTCAGAATGGCCTGTGAAGGGTCAGCCAGTTCTAGATTTGGCCTCCTGGCCCTGTTTCTGAAGGTATTTCTCACAACGTACTACCAGATCCTTTTAACTGGAGATGCCATTGATTTAATTTAGGACCTCCTACGTGCAAAGGATGTTTCTTACAGCTGAGCTGTGGTCTCTAACTAAAAATATTTCTCTGGGCTGTCACTATTTTGGAAATGGCTGAGGCACAGAGATGAAACTCATGCTTTGCATCTTCAAGGTTCCTAGTTAAATCCTTGGCATCTCCATTTAAATGATCCAATGAACAAGGGTGGGAGATACTGCTAGTCAGAGCAAACAGGATTGAGCTAGAGAAAATGATGATTTGACCCTGTGAAAGGCTGCAGATAGACATAAGTTGACCCATTTGTGATGCGAGTCCTTACAAAGTCAGAGGACACTGATTGAGCAGTATGTTACAGAGTGTGTATTGTGTTGTGTTGTTCCACAAGGTAGGGAGAGTTGGGAGGGCAACCAGTGGAAATTGGCAACCCCACATGTCGCGAGCTGGAAGCGGCATCCATTTGCACCAGGAACCTTCTATTTGGTAGCAGTGAGACAAAAGAATATTCATGTACAATGCACCATGAGCAGAAAAGCTTCTCATACCACCATTATTGTAACTCGCTCTACGTGGGGCTGCCCTTGAGACTGACCCAGAAACTCCAGCGGGTGCAGAATGCTGCAGCGAGACTCCTTACGGGGTCTTCGCTGCGAGATCACATTCACCCGGTGCTATACTAGCTGCACTGGCTCCCGGTGGAGTACAGGATCAGGTTTAAGGTGCTGGTTTTAACCTTTAAAGCCCTATACGGCCTAGGACCCTCGTACCTACGGGACCGCCTCTCCTGGTATGCCCCACAGAGAAACTTACGGTCTTCAAATAAAAACATCTTGAAGGTCCCAGGCCACAGAGAAGTTAGGCTGGCCTCAACTAGAGCCAGGGCTTTTTCGGCCGTGGCTCCGATCTGGTGGAACACTCTGTCACAAGAGACCAGGGCCCTGCGGGACTTGACATCTTTCCGCAGGGCCTGCAAGACAGAGCTGTTCCACCAGGCCTTTAGCCAGGGCACAGCCTGACTCCCTCCCTCGGCAATCTTCGTGGAGCTCTGGCCCAATGGTTGCCAGTGGCTTGAATTAATTAATTTTATAATGAATGATTTTAGAGTGTTGTTTGTGCTGTACTTTTGTACTGTTTTATTGTTGTTAGCCGCCCTGAGCCCGGCTTCGGCTGGGGAGGGCGGGATATAAATAAAATTATTTATTATTATTATTATTATTAATAATAATAATAATAAGTCACTTAAAAACTGCTGTCTGTGTTGAGCTTCACTGTGGAAAGCTTTGTTTTCTGCTGACCTATAAGCAGTGGCAGCAGTTTTTTAGAGGAGTGGTGCAAGACTTCAGTGGTGGAGTCATATCATTTATGTAATGTGCAGAAATGCCATGTGAATGCTACAAAAACAGGGCACATGCAAAAGACTATATGTTAGTGCATGCATACATGCATGCATGGAATAGCACATTGCTGCCTTCCAACCTGCCAAGATGCAATTTAGATTTTGCTGAAGCAGATCTCAGTGGAAGCATGTTTTTTAATTTGAAACCAGTGGGATTTAGAGGTCCTTTGTGTTCATCTTCTGACTTACTTTACATGCCAGTCACTTGGCTTTGACTGTACAGTCATACCTCGGGTTACAGCTGCTTCAGGTTGCGTTTTTTTGGGTTACGGACCGCCGAAACCTGGAAGTACCGGAATGGGTTACTTCCGGGTTTTGGCGGTCGTGCATGCGCAGAAGCGCTAAATCGTGCTTTGTTCATGCGCAGAAGTGCTGAATTGCAACCAGCGCGTGCGCAGACACGGGTTGCGAAAGCTGCGGGTTGCGAACGTGCATCCCGCACGGATCACGTTCGCAACCCAAGCGTCCACTGTATTTAAAATAACAGTAGCTTGATTTTTGCAGCTATGTAAGTGCTGTTTTAATTCTGAATGGTCACGTTAATATGAGGTGTGTTGTTAGAATAGTTTCTAGTGTTCACCCACTGTGAGCTCGAATCTACGAACAGATGCTTTCCTCTGACTGTTACATCCGTATTCTGGCAGATTATAATTGAGTGCTGACTAGAGCTTTTCTGTTGGGTAGATCTGATGCTGTAATTTCATGCAATACACTTTCAGTTTATTTTTATGTGTAGAGACAACAAACCTCCTACACCAATTGCTTGCCAGACGAATCTCAGTAACCAGCTATATCATCACAATTAGTAGGCTTAGGGAATATATGACAACTGCTGCTTTGTTATTTTGCTCATGACCTTAAAATTGACCTTTGAACCTCCCTGGCAGTTTGTTCCCATCTGTGTATATTGTTCCCATGGGATAAAAAGCAGGGGACCTACTTTTAAATCGAATACAAAGTGACTTATCCTAGGTTGGTTCTACATTCACATTAAAGGGACAGGAAATGCAGAGATACACTTTCAGTGTTGTGCGCCAAATGCCCTCAGTGGATTTCGTCTGATGCAGAAGCCCAATCCATTTTGTGTGAAATTGGATCAATAAAGTAGGCACTAAGTGGAAACAGTTGAGATGTAGAATGGTCATGTGTTCAGCTTTGCAGAGGACAGTCCTATTTGAAAGGTTGTCCTGGTCCAAGTCAGTTTTAAAGATGAAAAACCATAAAAATGGGCCCGTATTTGAAGAGCAAACTGAGTAGAATAGAATTGATCGATTTTATTTGCGTTTGTCACAATGACAATTACAAAACAGAGGAATAGTACAGATACCAACCATCACAAATTAGTAGCAGATTAGAACTCCAGCTAAGAGAGACACCAGAGAAACAGGGACAGAAAATAGCACTCATAATATATGACACTAATAATTATCAATACAAACTGAGATTAACAAGAACATCAAGCATACTATTGTGAGTGGTCCTGTTTGCTGTTCACAGCAGAAGTCTTTAGGAAATTATAGTGATTTTTTTTTGAGCTGCTATTGAAAAAAATAGCCACCTTGTTTGTAATGGCTTTATTGTGGCCTGCCAAAAGATCACAATTGGGATGAGTGAGGGTCCAACCAGCTGTTGCTCTCAAAAGGTTTCCCAAAAAACAAGCTCTGAGATCTCTATATAAGGTCATAGTCTTTTCCACAATGGCGAGATGCATTGTATTTCTGTTTAAATTAAAACAGTTATTTTTAATTTTGCATCTGTCCATATAACTTAAGAGGTGTACATTTATGCAAATCTGTGACCTCTTTCTTTCTTTCTTTTACAATGCATAAGTGACCATCCTATTGAATTATTGTCATTTTTAGCTGTTCTGAAAAACACTTTTTGTTTTGTAAGCTATTGCAGGACTCTCTTGAGCTGAGCACTGATGGAATATGAATATACCAAAAAAAGATGTGTGTTTCCTATACTTGCAAAGAAATGTCCCTGCAAGCATCAGCAAAACTTTTATCACATCACCAGTAGGCCTATAATCAAAATCTGCTTTCCTGAGCATTTGTTTGCTGACACAGCAGGTTTAGGGATTATAATAAATCACTATCCAACTAGATCGTCTCAGTTTTGTTGCAGTGTTTCTTATTTTGGATTAGTTCAGGCTTCCTCAAACTCAGCCCTCCAGATGTTTTGAGACTACAGTTCCCATCATCCCTGACCACTGGTCCTGCTAGCTAGGATCATGGGAGTTGTAGGCAAAAACATCTGGAGGGCTGAGTTTGAGGAAGCCTGGATTAGTTAATCTAGCATAGCTCTTCTACCCTGTCTGCACTTAGAATTTCCATCAGATACAGTCAGAACAACAGGAAAAAAATATTCTTTACCGAAACTATGGAACAAGGCTGTTAGGAAGAGAGCTGTTCCCATAATCCAGCCCCTGTCTGGCTGCTCTGTGAACACATTATGGACAAGTTATGCATCTGTTTGGCAAGGGATTTCTGGTTCCATCTAAAATTAAACACCTAAAATTAAACATTTGGATGTTTTCAAAACTATATATGGCTGGTCATGTACTTGAAACTATTTAAATGCTTGCCTCATAATAAACATATTGTGGTGGAGAATTCCAGTAACTTTTTATAATGTCAAGTGGGAGGGGGAGATGACTTCTTTCATATTGCCTGCATTGTGGAACTTTCATGTTCAAAAAAATATTTTCTGGCCTGTACTCTGTTTCAGATGTTTGGTTAGAAATCACAAGTTGGAATGTTCCCACCACATTTAAAAACAACCCTGTCACATGTATCTAAGCACAGAAAACTGGAATTGATACAGGACGCTATGCAAGAACTCTTTTATTTACAGCATGCTAACTTTCTACGGGCAAAGGTTTTTGACATGGGAGTGTATTCAAACATGCAAATCCTTGCTCCACTCTGAAATGGTAAGAGTCCAGAAAGGACTGGACCACATGTTGTTGTTTTTAATGCATAGATAGCTCTGTTACCTTTTAGGCTGCAGTCTTGTAGCCACTTAACCTGAGGGCGGGATTTGCTTCTGAATAGAAATGTATGAGGTTACGATGTTAATGTTTCTTAGTTATATTGGAGGATTCCTATCTACTACAGTGGTACCTCGGGTTAAGAACTTATGGTAATTCGTTCTGGAGGTCTGTTCTTAACCTGAAACTGTTCTTAGCCTGAAGACCACTTTAGCTAATGGGGCCTCCCGCTGCTGCCGTGCTGCTGCTGCCCGATTTCTGTTCTCATCCTGAAGCCAAGTTCTTAACCCGAGGTACTATTTCTGGGTTAGCGGAGTCTGTAACCTGAAGCATCTGTAACCTGAAGCGTCTGTAACCTGAGGTACCACTGTAGTTCTATATTAACTGCCTCAGCATTGGGACAGGATTTTAGATGGTGTGAAATTGCACCAAAATGTCATTTGACATGACTTGGTAGGTGAGTTTTGCTTAGAGGTCTGACCATTGTATTGCAGATTTGGAGTGGCTTTTCTTCCAGCTGAGAATCCACCGTGTGCTTTTTATATGAACCGGTATGTTGTTTGTTCTTTGAAGTATATGGCTTGGATCACTAACTTGACACATTTGGGACCCTTTACTCTGCAAGTTCCTTTCTACAGGCCTTCCACTTTCTGCTCACGGCGCATTGTGGTCTGGATTCTGCAATGCAACCTATAATTAAAGGAAAGCATTGAAAGGGATATGTTTTAAAAGTGCATAGTGCCTTACATAATCCTTATTTGTGTTGAGCTTTTTATGTCCAGAACCATAGGGTATAGACTGACCTTTATTTCTGGTCTGCCAGCGACAAAGTTTGGCTTAACTTGTCTTTTCAAAGGAACTTGCCCCCACCCACCCCAGAAGCTGAAATCTCCTGTTTCAATTGAAATCAATGGCAGCAATCCCATGGTTTTTCAGTTGCCTCCTACCCAAAGGCTGCTCAGAGAGCTGTAGTAAGTGCTTCTTTCCAGAAAGCTGCATAATTGTGTGCACCAGATCTTGCAATTGACCGACTTATCTTCTAATTAAATAGAGGAAGGCTGCGTTTGCTTCTATGACGCTAGCAGCTGCTGTGATGATGCTACTGGCTGCGCTCTGTTGTTGCTGCATGACAGGTTGTCAGCAGCTTCCTATTTCAAGACAAACAGTCTCGACTTTTTTCCCTTGGTTACCTGTGCGCTAGGATGTAACAGTGTAGATGATGAGTAACAGAGACATGCAACCCCCTAGGCAACCAACTGTTCTCCCCCCACCCCTGAACCCTGCTTATCAGTCGTGTACGTAGCAATGTTACTGATGCAAGCATGGGCATTGCTTTGTGTGTGTGTGTGTGTGGCTGCAGAGGTATAACTGGACTTGGAAACCTTTCTGGGCCCAATGACTCAATATATTACGTGCTGAAGAACAAGGTGATGATTTTTTTGCTGGATTGGGGATTTGTGGTTTGTAATCTGGGGGATTCCCAAACAGAGATTCGCTCCCTCCTCTCCCTCTCTTTGAGGGTTAGGATTTCACTGGCAAGCTGAATGAAGTCCCATGATGATTCTGATCCATTGCTGGAAGCAAGCGGGAGATGACCTTCTTAGATGACAGGATCAGCTTTCACTGAGGAAATGGCCTGGGATTAAAATATGAGGTTGGGGAGGGCGGGGGGAAGTGTAGAAGACCCAGCAAAGCAGGAGCTAAACTCAGTGGGAGCTCTTGAAAGTAGCTGGGAGGGACCATTCTTCTTGTGTGCCAAGGGAGGTTGTTGGTCTACGGGACAAAAGATCTGAAAATGCCGAAAGATTCCAATGTTCTTCAAACGCTCATAGCATCTCTCTGCTGTTTTTATCACCGCAAGGCCATTATTGGTGTCAAGGTAGGTGGTCTGTAATGTTAAGGAAGTGTGTGTGACTGATATCACTATTGTACTTACACGTATAGTCTATCTACAGATCAAGAAAAGGTCACATTTTTATGTTGTTACACACTGTTGTCCAGGCATAGTTGTGGTGTAGTGGATAAAATGTTGGGAGTCTGCCACAGAGACCTGTGTTCAAAATCCTGCTCAGCCGCATAGCTCGCTGAGTGATCTTAGCCAAGTCTCTCCCACCCTACCTCACAAGATTTTGTGCAGATAAAATGTGGAAAATCCCCAGGTATGCCACTCTGAACTGCTTGTGGATAGAAATGGTATAAGGACTACTAGTAGCTGAAAAGATAAATAAGAAAAAATAGTCTTATTTTCAGTCTGGGTAATTTTTGCATTCTTTTACCCACAAGTCCTTTCCATGCCATTTCCACAATTAATCTGCAATTTTGTTTTAAAATCTGCATGAAAACTCATGCGTATAACATTTATATGCATCCTTTCTTTCCAGATATACTCTTCTAAACATACTTCCTTTTAAAAGATGCCTTTAAAAACATATTTTGATATGTGGTCTTGATCTTTGAAACATTTGGGAAGGGTGAATAAATATTTTCTGATCCATGCTTTTTTCTTTGTGCTGCTTTTATTGTAATTATTGGTATGTTTTCAACCAATTTTCTATATCTACATAGTTTTAATTCTATTAATGTTTAATTGTATTTTAATGATTTTTTGTTTTTATCTGTAATCCACCTTGAGTTCCATCAGGGAAAAAGATGAGGTCTGAATAAATAAATAAGTAAGTAAGTAAGTAAGTAAGTAAGTAGTATTAATAATAATAACAATAGTCTAGATTAGAAGATGCATGCAGATCAGGTCAACTTCCATTGAAATTTACTAAGACTGAATTATTCAATAATCCCTGTTTTAAACTTTAGGCTGCCTGCTAAGCTGAAGTTGTAAACAGACAGAAGGTTGCATCATAAAGAAAATGTGAAGTCAGTAGTTGCAAAAAGGATTTGTTTACAAATTGGATATCAGATTACATAAAGCATTCAAAACATCTCTGCTTTTCTTTACGGGAAACTGAAAGTGATATGCTATATGACTAAAAATAATACACAGGCACTTAATATAGAAATTGATAACACAATGTACTTTCTTTTATCAGATACCTTTTACTGAGTTTCATGAAAAGGGTCTAGCAAAATATATTTATATACATTTTTTTTAAAGCGCTGTGTTACCAAAATCTCAGATCTTGTTAAGTATGCAACTCTAAGGATAATTTTATTATTAATAATAATCACTGTCAAAAGATGACGCTCATAAACAACAGTGACTCCATCCCTCAGTTAGGAGGTCAGAAACATGCCATAGATTCATATATTCCGTTTGTGAATTTTGCCCTCCTATTGTGGTTTTAATTGTTTGTGATCTATTCATTATGTGATCGATTCATTATGACCAGGGTTTACATAACTATCTTCAAATCCTGGTTCCAAACTCTGGTTATGAGCGAAATCCTGGTTATGATTCAGCGTCGTTTAGTCTGGGTACAGACTTGCATTGGGGGATATAGGAGCCAACTCCTAGGGAATCAAGGGTCCTTTGCCCGTGCCCCATAAAATATTTTGAGGGGGCCAGGCCTCCACAAAGTTGATGGCCATTGCCATTCAAATGGTGTGTGTACACTGCGTTTTGTGATGTGGGGCGGGGTTTACCTGGGCCCCTGACTGGGGAATGGTGATAGGGCAAGCAGGAGTATTTCATGACCCAATACATTTTGCTGCCTGAGGCAAAAGGCAAGATAGTGTCCCTCTTCTGTTCCAAGGTACAGAAGGTGACCAGAGTGGAAGCAGAATTTTACTTCAACACTGGTAATGGGGCAGAATCTTAGACCACACCTCAGTGCAGCTGGCTAGTTTAGGGGGTGCAGGGCAAACCACCCAGCATATTATTATCTCACCACTGTTTGCTGCCCCTGCTATCAGCTGCCCCCCCCAAATCAATCATAATCAATCCAAATACATAGCTAACTGAGGTTCTGCCTCCCCCACAAAGGCTTGCCCTTCCCAACAAAAATCCTGGCTATGCCCATGCAAGCTACTATATTTTGATGTTGAGGAAAACATGTTGAGTTTTTGCTATGCATGCAGCTGTTAAAGCCAGTATGTCAACATGTCTTGGAAGGTATTTACTCACAAGGAGTCCCCTATGCTTCTCTTTGTGGAGTAGACTGCAATTCGCAGAAGAGCAACTTAGGAATTTACTGCGGGGTGATGTAAGAACAAATGGAAAGAAAGCTGCTGGTTCAAACACGCCGCTTAAGAAGGGGTTTTAAGGTCATGATTAAGGTTGTAAAAGCCATTATTTTAGTCTGGCTGGTATAAAAACTTCCATGTGAATTTTGAGGCTTAGTGTTCATTATCAAAGTAGAATTAGAGCTACAGTTCTTGACTACGTTGTTTATCTTGGCACAATGGCCTAATACCTAAAAGCATGCAGCATGTTGTCATGGTAACATTCCATTGACCCAATCCACATGTCCTCTGGGGAAACAGGATGGGGGGGCATTATTTTTATATAGAAATCCATCTGGCCCTGTTCAGAAATAAGATTCTATTTGAGAGGCTCCCAGCTCTTCAAAATAGGCTGGTTATGCACTGCAGAACTTTTGAGATCTCTGCTGCTTCATGTTCAGTAAAGTTCTATTTTAAAGCATTTGTAAGCATAGAAAAAGAGGGCCAGAGATGACAACTTAACTTTTGCTCTCGGGGGCTACTGTTAATGAGGATATAAGTTGAAATGGATAATAGAATCATAGAGTTGGAAGGGACCCAAGGGTCATCTAGTCCAAGCCCCTGCAATGCAGGAATCTCAGCTAGATCTGTGCTGACAAGATTGTAAGGCAGGATCTTAGCTCTGACCAGAGCCAGTACATTAGTTTAAATAGAAACACGCTAAGAATATAGTTGTGAAGCTTGATGGATGCTATGGAGCTTAAATAGTTTTGTATATTGTTATTGGTTGTGAGCCCTAGAAGACCTGATCCCTGCCCTGCAGGCCTTTTCTGCCTTGGAAGTATAAACTTTGATGCTAAGGAAATAAGATTGCAAGGGATAACTTTTTATTTTCTACAGGCCTAATCAATATTGCTAGGCCCTATTGCATGGTAGCAGGAGATTTTGAAAGCATATGGAATAGCCATGCACCTCAGATGAGCGATACCCAACATGCCTTTCAGGTGTTGTGGCCTGCAACTCTCATCAGCCCACCCCTGTTCGCTAGTGGTCAGGGATGTTTGGAGCTATAATCCCGTAACTCCTAGAACAGGGGTCTCCAACCTTTTAGACAAAAAGAGCCACTTGGACCCGTTTCCGAAGAAAAAAAACTGGGAGCCGCAAGACTCTTCATTATAAAAATAACTTTTTTGTCACTTTTTTATTATTTCTTTGTTTGACCCCTCAGAATTACTCCTCCTCATAGAAATAAACGTTAAATTAACAAGTTACCTTTTTTTGTGTGTGTGTTCTTCACTCCCCTTCAAAACAGTGACCAGCGTACATGCCCCTTACAATGTAGCGGGCGGGCGGGCGGGAAGGTGACGTCGGGACGGTGCGTGACTAACGCACGCACCGCCCCCATGCGACGTCACAGCCAGTACAGCGCCTGCCACAGTGGGGAGTGTCGGGGCGCACAATGCGCCTCCTCCCCTCGCTAGTATCCGCCCCGGAGCCGCGGCAAAGGTGTAAAAGAGCCACATGTGGCTCCGGAGCCGTGGGTTGCAGACCCCTGTCCTAGAAGGTGCCACATTGGCTGCTCTCTGCCTTAGATGAGCATCGTGTTTGTACCGTGAGCTCTACCCCTTTACCCTCCCAAAGCTTTGTCTTTAATCCTCTAAGGTCTTGCTCTTGATCTCATGAGCCTCTACCACAAATTCTTTCCCCTCTCTCTTAGAAATTGGCAGCACAACAGTCAGGGTGGATTCCAAATGAATATTCATAATTATGTGACATCATTTTATATTCTTGTCTGTGCAGAGACAGTGCAGCAGTTATGGTACAAAGGGGAATGACCTGTAGTAAGGAGGTTGCTGTTTGTGTCTCTTGTGGGCATAAGCTGTCATTTGGACTACCCTTATTTGGGGTTGGTTGGGGGTTTTTTTGCTGCTTATTTATGAAAACATTTCTGTACCGCCTCACACATTAATCATGAGATAGTGTACATCAATTGTAAAATACATATCTAACACTAAAATAACAGCAGCTAAAAAAGCCTTGGAACTCAGGGAAGAGTTTAAAAGTATGGTGACTTGCTAGAGTGAAGCAACAACAAATGCTTGGGAGGACAGAGGTGTGTTTCGAAGGTGCATAAACATCATCATTGCGGGCAATTGCTTAAGCTCTAAGGGGAGATGTTTCCTCAACAAGGGAGACACCACAGAAAAGGCCCTTCTGCTTGGTTGATGTCAATCACACTTCCACAGACAGCAGTACAGGAAAGCCTTATCAGCTGATTGTATCAATCATGGGAGGCAGTGAGGGAGAAGATACTCTTTCAGATATTCTGGTCTCAGGTTGTTTAGGACTTTATAGGACAAGACTGAAACCATGTGTGTTAGTTTACTAACAGCCAATACAACTGCTTTAAGAGCACGATAAGATGAGCACAATAGGCTCATGCTTCAGCTTCTGGAGCAGCTTTTAGGGCAGCCCCCACAACCTTATAGTATGCTCAGTTTCTTCTTGTATTTTGCTATTTAAATTATAATAGGCTCCTTGGCCTACTTGCCTTGTGCATTTTGCTACTTTTTACTGCAAGCCGTTCCTAACTGGGCATCTGTAGGATCTGTAGTTTAGGAAGATTCAGAGTATTCTAAATATGCTGCATTCTGTCTCATCATAAATGTGAAATCTGCTCACGGAGGTCTTTCCTGTCATAAGTGAGAAGCCCTTGACTGGCAGCTCCTGGGGTTAATTTCAGTGTATCCTGGCAGGGCTCTATGCATAGCAGCAGGAAAGGCTGATAGCCTACTAGGAAGGCAGAGGACATCAAAATGTTGCACAAACAGCTTACTCAAAATCTCATCAGGGTTTCAGGTTTCCTTTTTTTTTTTTTTAATTATAGAGAGCAGGAAGCCACACTAATTTTTTAGGTACGCTAGATGTAAATAATACTTTACGAAAGAGATGGAGAAGATTGCTAATGCATTCCCCTAATGAGGAGAGAGAGACTAGAGATTATGTACAAAAAAATTGAAGTCACTGTCTTGTTTTCTTTTATTTCACCAGGCGCTTTGTTGTTGTTGTTGTGAGAAAAAACAAACCCAAAATAAAATGAGATTATTTTCAGTGAAGGGTTCCTCCAGATGACCTGTTTATTCCTAATTTGCTTGCACAAAGCTTACACAATGGTTGTACAATGGCTGGTCTTTATTGAGCATTTGTTCTGTTTTGTTTACAGAGTGATCATACATCAGTGGCCGTTCATTCTGCATTTGTCCTGATTTGCTTACAGGGCATTTACACAGGTTCTGATTACTCATCCACCCACCCCACAGTGCATTTCCTTGTCACTTTCATAACACTTTCACCACCACCATCATTTATACCCTGCACATCTGGCTGGGTTGCTTGTTTTGTCGTTGTTGTTTTTTTAAGTGGATTTGTTGGGGTAGGCCACTGGAGTGCTTTAATGCACTTAAATTGTGCAACCCTTTGTTCATGTTTTGGTATCTGTGTGAATCCCTCCTGAAAAATAATGGCAATCTGGAGACTTTCTAAATCTGGGAGGCGCAATTCATAATTTGGGGGTGGGGTGAAGAAACTTGTTGTGAGATTGGAGTATTTGTTATGTGATTGGAGTGTTATGAGATTGGAGTGTTTTATTTAAAAAGCGAGAGGTGCCTGGGTTTAAGCTGCCTTGGGGGCTACAGCCTCTGGCATGGGAACCTGCCATACTTTACACATGTACAGGAGCACTTTCCCATCATTTCAGATGTTCCAAGGCTGAGCTCTGACATTTAGAGCAGGTTCAGTTGCTGGTTCAAGGCTGATTCAATTGCTTACCTGGCTGCTTCCTTTCTTGAGGGTAAAACTTGTACACGCAATGTAATGTGAATGCATGTAATGTACAGTAATGTGTAATACGGGCATGATTTACACAAGACTGAAAAGGGAGCGGAGAGAGGAAAAGAAGGGAACTGTTGAGAATTGTACCTTCAGCTTTATTGTCTCTGCACCACAGATTATAATGTGAATGTTGGAGAGGAAACATTATCAGCTCGATATGATGTGAACTTTCAGCTTTTCAACCTCTGCTGTTTTTTACAGCTGCCACTTTCCTCTCAGTGCCTCTCCACCCCTGCTTTACTCAAACTTCTGCCTTGTTCAAAACAGCCACTTTTCTCCCTTTCAGTGTCTTTCCCTTCTCACTTTACCCAAGCTTCTCCTTCTTACGTTCCTTAGCTGCCTTATGTGTGAGAGAAGGATGCAAAGCACTCAAATATTCCATAGCACTTATCCACCATTTTCCTCTGTCCTTTTTTTTTACTGATAATTTTTATTTGGTTTTACAAGTATGAAATTATAACAATACAAAATGCATATCCATATTTAGAGATTCATCCAAATCTCTGGATTTCCCACGTTCCCCTCCATGGGTCCTATTGTCAACCCTTTCAACTGCATATTATTCAGTAATCCATATTTTATTTCACTCCATTTTGTCCATAATATTTGCAACGTTACAAGTGTTGTTGTAATCCTGCTAATGTTTTCATCTGCTTACAGTGGTCTTCCAGATAATTTTTCCCATTCTTTATAAAAGTTTTGGTATTTTTGGTTCCTGAGCTTTCCAGTCAGTTTTGCCATTTCGGCATAGTATAATAATAATAATAATAATAATAATAATAATAATAATAATAATAATAATAATAAATTACTTATACACCACCCATCTGGCCAGGCCTCCCCAGTTTGCCATTCTTCTCTGGTAGGGACTTTGTTTTCTTTCCATCTCTGGGCTAGTAACATCCGTGTGGCCGTTGTCTCCATTTTCCTCTCAGTTCTTTCCATCTCTGCTTTACTCAAACTTCTGCTGATGTTTTAACCATCACTTCCCCCATTTCAGTGTCCCTTCCCTCTTGTTCCTATACCATGGCAACTGCTCTTGTGGAACCAGCCTTCTCTTGTGCTCTTTTTTACTGTCCTGACTTCATGCAAATCCAGGATTGTGATGAGGCAGTACATTCTTACTATGTAGAGAGAAATACTAATGCTTTTTTACAACAAAATGGTGCAAATAAATGTGTTTACCATCATGTCAGTAAAAGGAAGACCCATTTTATTTCTGCAGCCATGATGGCACTATGACTTAAGTCAGGGACGGCCAACTTCCAAGAGACTGCAATCTACTCACACAATTAAAAACTGGCAGTGATCTACCCCTTTTGAGGGAGTTCAGGTCAAAGTTAACTTGGTAGAAATAAATATCCAGTGATGTGAAATAGCATTTCTAAATTCTGGTGGGCTCCTAACCTGCATCATACATGTATATAAACTGCTATCATTTGGTGATGCTCTCCCTGACCCCTGACTTTAAAGCATTGCTCTTTGAAAGTGAAACACAAGAGGAAAATCAACAATAGAGCCAGCCTTGACTCCCATCGCATTAAAAAGGTCAGCTAAGAACAGCAGTCTTTCTTCTTGGCAATGTTCCACTTAGAACAATGCTCTCTTAACGGTATGGCCAATTACTGGTAGTTTAATAGACTAGCGCACAAGGGAGCAGCACAACGAGGAAGTCTGTAGCAAATGCCTCCTACAGTGCATACAATGGAGGATGAGCTCTCAAGATCAGAGCATTCATAGTAAAACCTAGATTGGAGGATGAGTACTTGCATCCTTTGGTCTTTCTCAAGTACTGCAGAGATGCAGTCACATCACTTTGAGGCCTTGGGGTTCATCCAAGTTACTAAGAAGAAATGCACAGCCATTTGTGAGGGGAATGTTTCTGCTGTTGTTGTTGCATGGTAACGCTCTACAGTCAATGGGGTCCCCAACTCTGCATCGCTTTATTTGTGCTGCTGTTTTTGGAAGGAGCAAGCAAGGATTTATTTAGCAACCAGCAAGCTGCTGCAGATACCCAGATTTATAGATACAGATATAGGTGTGTGTGTATAGACAAGTGATAGACACTGTGAAAGTACCTTTTAAGGCTAGAGACAGGCAATATTTTCTTTTTAGAAAAGAGGACCAGGCTGGGGGAGGGGAGTGAGTGCACATGGCCTTTTGTTAAATTGATGGCCATTAAAAAAAATATTTTTAAATGTTGCTTGTGCAAATGGCTTTAGGGATCAGACCATGTGATAATAATGCTGTAGCGTGCCCAGGAATTTACTGTTATTTACTGTGTGTGACTAGCAGAGTCTTGGGAAACACAGGACCAGTTTCTTGCATCAGTCACTGATTTGATGAGAGAGTTTCTTCAGTTTTTGGCTGTGTTGTGGGACCAGGTCACAGCATACAAAGCAAAATGTAAACAGTCCAGATTGAAAAGAAAGCAAATATGTCTGGGTGGGGGACAAATCATTGTAACGGATACCTTATTTTTGAAACAAAATCTGCAATAATAGCAGCAAGAGAGCCAGCTGGGCTTAATTAAAATGCCGCTTGAAGCCTTGTGAGCTGTCTGTTTGAACTAAGGGAGCAGGCATAGACTGGAGGGGAGAGAACAAAGATGAGGGATTAAGCTCAGCTCCCACATCTTTTAATTTAACCCTGCATCTCCTAATTCAGTGTTCGTGAAGAACAAAGCAGCTGATCCTTAATCAGAGTGCCAGAGATGAGAATCTCTCATTGGACAGGTCACTGACATCATGCCAAGAAGAATTGTGGGGATATTTCAGCCAGAGCCCTGTCAAAAGGGAAGATGATGACGAGAGAGAGAGAGAGAGAGAGAGAGAGAGAGAGAGAGAGAGTAAGCATGCGCTACTTGACACAGTGAGGGTGGTGTGTTGAGAATGTGAATGAGAACAGTCTCATCTAAGTTGTGTACTGAATGAACTGGCATTGTGTGATTGCTCCACTTTCAGCACATCTCCCAGTGTTGTCCCAACAACTGTGGCTCAGGGACATATTTTCTTTGTGGCAACAAATTTTGTGAGTGAATTATGGGTTGTCTGTGTGTTCTTGAGTCCATTCTGAATATTCTGCCAATCATTTTCATTGGATGACCCCCCAGAGAGGGGGAGAAACATCTTTGTGCCCACACCACAAATAGTTTTATATATCTGTACAGTCGTACCTCCGTTTACGTAACCCTCTGGTTACATAAACTTCAGGATGTGTGCGCGGCAAACCCGGAAATATTTTACCGGGTTTTGCCGCGCATGCATGCACAGAAGCGGTCCTCAGGTTGCGGAAACCTTGGGATCCGACCAGACCTCTGGAATGGATCCTGTCCACAACTGGAGGTACCACTGTATCTTTTATCTCTGTAGTTTTGTTTTGTTTTATATATTAAAAATAAAATAAAATCCCTAAACATGGTAGCGTTGGGTTGCCATTTGCTCTGCACTGTTTTTATAAAAAAATATGTCGTGACTAGAAATGTATACAATAAGCGAAATGTGTTTTCTTTCCTAATAATCCCTAATATTGAACACTGCTACACTTAGGACAGAATATAGGTGATAGGAGGCTGCATTATTGTGGAGGGGGGAGAGAGAGAGAACTGTAACCCCCTCTGGCTTTTATTTGTTCCCCCCTTTCTTTTAAAAAAGGGGGCACTTTGGAGTGAGCTCTAGGGATGGACCATAGCTCAGTAGTGTAGGTAAAGGACAAGGTAAAGGACTACTGGACAGTTAAGTCCCATCAAAGTAGACTATGGGGTGTGGCACTCATCTTACTTTTCAGGTTGAGGGTGCCAGCATTTGTCCACAGACAGCTTTCTGGGTCGTATGGCCAGCATGACTAAACCTCTTCTGGCGCAATGGAACACCGTGAAGGAAGCCAGAGCACATGGAAACACTTTTACCTTCCCGCCTCAGTGGTACCTATTTACCTTCAGTAATGTAAAGTGTGTTATTTGTACAATTCCCAGATTCAGTCTCCAGAATTGCCAGATAAAGAAGCCCAAGACTCTAGAGTCAAGGTAGACAGTTTTGGGGTAGACACACACGTAGTATGACTGGGTATAAGGCAGTTTCCTTTGCTGGAAAATTGAGCTTTATCCGTTTGGCTTCTGCAATCCAAAGTGGGAAAGTGAAATTGACAAGGCTCAGTTTCACAGGAAGAAGTAAAACTGATAAGGATCATCCACAAATAAGCCAAAACACAAATACCTTGTGCTATACATGACTTTAAGCTTTGTAACAGAAATATACCCAAGCCCATTTATTATTTTATATGCAGATGGGGTCCAAACCAGCCGTAAGTGATTAGGAGAGATAGCTAAATGGTTGCTGAAGGAATTGTAGGAAGTGTCACAAAGGAAAACAATGTGATTATGGTGTACCTTTTTCTTCTTTTTTGGCAATAATCATTAAGGTGTAATGTGTAACTTGTGTAAAACATGGAATTTTGTGCTGGAGCTGCCTTATACTGTTCAGTGACAGACATCAGCTCTCCAGTGGTTTCAGACAGGAACTCTCTTCCAGCCCTCCTGTAGAGATGCCAGGGATTGAACCTGGGGGACCTCTTGCATGCAAAGCACATAGCTGATGACTGAGCAATTATGGCTCTCCCAAATTGGGATCTTCTTTTTATTCCTTTCTCCATAAAGCGTTATTATTGCAAAGGTACAGAAATGACTCAGCAGGCACGCCAGTTATTATCACAAGCATCCAGGTGGGACATTTTACAATATCACCTTGCAGCATGTAATCATTACCTAGCTTCTCACCTGGCAGGAGCTTCCACAAATACTGCTTAGGGATCAAAGGCTCGTAAAACGTGGCGTGCGGATTTCATTGGCTTGTTGCGAGTCTCATGGCACATGGGGCAGAATGAAAGTTTTGAGCAAGATAAGGCGTTCCGTCAGGCCTGGGGTGATCAAGTCTCCTTTCTCTTTCCCTCTTGCAGTTTTCCAAGGAAAAGCATGTTATGGACAGGCTGGGTATGGAGAGTTCCCCAGAAAAACTCAAGAAAGAGCTGGAAGAGGAGCTCCAGTTGAGCAGTGAAGATCTGCGCAGCCATGCCTGGTATCATGGACGTATTCCACGACAGGTGTGTCCCTTTTTGGTCTCTCTGTTGGGTAATTCTGCCAGCTTGTTTTCTTTTCCTGTTCTTTCTTCCTTGCTTGCTAAATCCAGGTACTTCACAATTCTATCTCAAGTCTTTCACCACCACCACTGGTTTTCTTCTTCTTCTGCAAATCGGTTCAAATTTATAATGAACGCGCTTGTGCTCAATAGTTCAGTATTTATGGAGCATGGAAAAGAAAAGCGAAAACCTGAGGATGTTATTATGAGAGGAGGAATTGCATATATAGAGGGAAGTGCAGAAACCTATCCCCGTCCTGACTCTGAGCCTCGATCCAGTTCAGTCACACCTGCTACCCACTTAGAGCGGTCGCAAATGATACGGAGGAAACCTGCAAGACCCCAATTTTACTCTCCCTGTAATTATCCCTCAGCTTGTTTATTTAATATAAAGATTATCTTAAAGAGACTCGCAGGAACTGTCATTTAGTTAGTTTTTGAACCCAATTATATCACCAGAGGTTCAGTGCTAAAATACACTCCCAGGTGACGCCTTAAGCATAGCTGGGAATATAGCTGTGAGAGTTGGTCACACAACCGCTAAATCTCCTTTCTGGCACAGAAATTGACACTCCAATCTATTCTGAGAATCTTTACTATAAAAAACAACAAGCAAGGTGATAGCTTTCACAGCTTTGATAATTTTGCTGTTCTTTTCTTGCTCCCTGTCAGCCCTATCCTGGAGAAAAGGGATCCATGTTACTGGAAAATGTGACTAAATTTATGTAAAAATCAGCCAGATATATCTAATTTATTTCATTTATCCCTGACTGCAGGAATCGGATTTTCTAGTTAGCAAGATTTTGAGCACATAATATATGCTCTAGCTACAGAAATCGCTTGATCCTTACTGGAAACTGAATAATGTTATGATGATGATAATTTGGGAATCAGGACATGTGAGGCCATTTTAAAGCATTAAGCAACAAATTGCTTTTTCTTGCTTTAAACTATATTTACATGCATCTCCACATCTGTCTGAAAGCAGACATTATTATTTTAATCTAATGCAACTGAAACAGCATGAGCTAGTCATCAAAGTGCAGACCTCTGGAGTTATGAGCCTCCCTGTGGATATCAGCCCTGGAAACCATTCAGAGATAGCAGAATCTGGTGGCCATGTGAAGTACATGCTTATTGGCTAAAGCTTGTCTGATGAAAAAGACGAGAGCCCTAAAAAAATTAGAGTTATGAGTAATTGTGCCAGATAACGCTAAAGAAAGCCAGTATATTGAACCCACTGAAGAAAGGCATTGATGAGGTCACTTTTAGGGCCAATTTAAATAAAAAGTTCTACCTTGATGGTAGCTGAGCCCAGCTACGGTTTTGGTTGTGTGGAGGATACTTTATGACAATGGGCACAATCTAGAGAAAACAGAGTGAATCGGATTGTATTTGCGAGTTTTTTAAAGTTGTGCTTACCAGAAAAATTTCCCACCATAGTAAAATACATATAAAATGCCATCATTTGCACATTTTTTCATGGGGTGAAAACCTGATCATTACCGTAGTTGCCATTCTAACTATCTCTTACTTTTTATTTTTATTTCTATTTTTCATTTTTGTAATTGGAAAAAGAGGGAGTGTCAGAATTATTTTGTGGGTGCGGAGGAAGCTGCATTTATGTGATTGTAAGATTAGGAATAATTAATAATAATAATTTTATTATTTGTATCCCACACAATTGACTGGACAGCTTCCAACAAAATACAGAAACACAGTGAGACATCAAACATTTAAAAACTTCTTCAGATGTCTTCTAAAAGTTGTTTATCTCCTTGACATCTGATGAGAGGATGTTCCACAGGGTGGGCACCACTACCGAGAAGGCCCTGTTCCAGCAAGCCATTTTGAGAAGGTGGTGAAATGCAGCCTGCCACAGTTGGTGCTTTTGGCCATTATGTCTAGTTTCGCCCTCTGCTGGGGACAAGCAACAGCAGGACTCACTCAGATTCAGAATGCATTTATTCTGACACAGCCACTTGCTATTGTGCTGGTTTGGCTATGTCAGGGGTAGTCAACCTTTTTATAGCTACCGCCCACTAATGCATCTTTCTTGATGGTAACATTTCCTTACCGCCCACCAGTGCTCGAGGGAAGGAGGATTCAGCTTGTGGCGTAGAACCCCCTACCACCCACCTAGAATCCTGAAACGGCCACTAGTGAGCGGTAGGGACCAGGTTGACAAGCCCTGGGCTATACAGTCATACCCTGGTTGTCGAACGCCCTGTAACTTGTACGTTTTGGGTCCCGAACGCCACAAACCCGGAAGTGATTGTTCTGGTTTGCAAACGTTCTTTTGGAAATCGAACGTCCAACGGGGCTTCTGCGGCTTCCTGCAGCCAATCAGAAGCCGCGATTTGGTTTTTGAGCATTTTGGAAGTCAAACGGACTTCCGGAACGGATTTCGTTTGACTTCCAAGTTACGACTGTATAGCAAAGAAACAAATCTTGCACGTACAATTAAGATTTCAGAAATTGTTTCAAGGGGGAAAAACATTTCAAATATCAAATATTGATGCCACAAGGAAGTCAAGCATCTCTGTTGTAATCAATAGCATTTCCATTAATATTTTAGTATTAATGCACTTAAGCAGTATGCAAGCAGGAAACCTCACTGTCCTGGATGCAGAATACTTATCCATGTCTTTTAGAAAGAACAGGAATTTATCCCAGGAAGATAATCCCATCTTTGAAGCTAGGAACAGATAGATGTATTTAGTGCAAAGTTCTTCACACACCAGTAGCAGTTTTGGAGTGGGCACCACCGCAAAGGGGAAAAGGATTAAACTTTCCTTCACTATACCAGTGTTCCTTCTGCTGCTTGAGTTCTTTTAAATAATTGTATATGGTTCTTTTAAATAATTGTATATTAATTTATATTCACACAATTAACGTCACACCTATTTTGTCCCTGACATGCAGTATGTTGGGAATATAGGAGACTAGCTGGAAAGAGAGAGCCACTGTAAGCTCTGTTGGCCTTGACTGCATTGTGTAGTCACACAACTCTGCATCTTTTTAGCTTTGGGATACTGAAAGTTCTTTGTGTTCTGATCACGTCATGATTTTTATTATTATTTTGCCTTTGCAAATTACAGTTTGGTGTGCCCGTAAAAATCCCAGAAGCGTATTTTATGTTTGTTTTGTAGCAGCTTTAAAAAAGGCTTTGTTTTGTTGTGTGGAATCTTAAACTGTTTTTGGTTTATTGTGGTTTGGGCTCCTGCAGGCTACGGCCTTCATAATTAGCTGTGTTAGGTGGATTGAAAACACAGCAGGTATCCTCATCTGAGCTGAAAACAAAGTGAATCAGTGGGATGCTAAGGCTAATGAGACACTCTCTGACTACTTAAGCAGTACACAGTTGAGTACAGTACATGACCACATTGGCACTCAACTGTTCTTATTGAGAGAGCCATGCACAGTGCTTATTCAGGCTGCATGCACACTTATCTTTACTCTGCATCCAGTGTGCTCCCACCACTGGTATAGGAAGCAGTGTGCACATGATGCTACCCACAACCCACGTCTATCCTGTCTTTCCTTATGGAATACCGCAGTTTTATGCATTTCTCCATTTCTTCCATCCTAATTGAGAAAAGGAAAAACCTAGCTGTGTTTTAAGCCTGTAATGTGTCCATAGCCTCGGTGTTAGCAAGAAGGAATGGAGGTGTCTTGGCTTACAGTCCAGATCTCAGTGTGCCCAGTAATTCAGAGTTGTGAATGAGGAACCCCTTTCCTAATGTTGGGGTGCCAGGTGCCTACCAGAGCTTCCTTTTGCTACAAAGGATTCCATGGCCTTGTTTCCAGATGTAAACAAGAGTAGGAATTTAACTTCACTGTGACAACGTATCCTATGGATTCTACTTATATTCCTAGGCTAATCAGAATTTGGGCTGCGAAGCTGATCTTAGTCTTTTGCAAAGTCCAAATGTAAAAGTAGCAGTTTGAACTATCTTTGTCAGGGGCTGGAGCCTAAGCACAATACCAGAAGACAAGAGTGCCAGGTTGAAGTCTTCCGTATCACTGAGATGGAAAAACTGTATGGGAAGCTCAGAAAAGGGGAAGGGCCTGTGGCTTAGCTATGTTGAATAGTGGTATAGTCCTATTCCAGAACTATAGCTGGACTACAACTCACACCAGCCTCAGAGTGAATTGTCAGGGATGATGAACATCTGGAGGAGACCAGGTTGTGGGAATGGTTACTCTAGGACAGAGTTTCCCAAACTTGGGTCTCCAGCTGTTTTTGGACTACAACTCCCATTATTTCTAGCTGGCCAAAACACTGGTCAGGGATGATGGGAATTGTAGTCCAAAAACAGCTGGAGACCCACGTTTGGGAAACACTGCTCTAGGATATATCTTAAATGTTTTGCCATTTTATTTAAATGCAACAACTTTTGTGATAGATTACAACGAAGCATTGTAACTTTAAACAATATATATATATATATATATATATATATATATATATATATATATATATATATATATATATATACACGCTGAGGTTTTCAGTAAAAGAAAGTAAGGGTACACTTGTCCAATAGTGGCTAATCTCATTCTGATTTTCTCTTAAAGGTGTCTGAAAGCCTTGTTCAGAGAGATGGCGATTTCTTGATCAGGGACTCTCTCTCTAGCCCTGGGAATTTTGTCCTTACCTGTCAATGGAAAAACGCCTCTCAACACTTCAAGATCAACAAAACCATCTTGAGGCTCAACGAAGCCTACTGCCGTGTTCAGTACCAATTTGAGGACGAAAGTTTTGACAGCATCCCTGGCCTGGTCCGGTGCTATGTGGGGAACCGCCGGCCAATCTCAAAGCAGAGCGGAGCAATTATATTTCAGCCCATCAACAGGACTGTCCCATTGAGGTGTCTGGAAGAAAAATATGGCACTTCCCCAGCCCTGCAAAGGGAGGGCAGCATTCCGGAAGGAAAAGTGGAAACTCCAAAGAGACTGAGTCTTAATATGTGCACTCGCCAGGCCAGAGAGCAGAATTCAGTCCGAGGAAACCTTCTAAGGTACGACTATCATGCGCCATCTGTGAGAGTTTGAGATGAACGCCCTACACAGGAGATCAGAATGTGGCTCTAATTATACAAGGGAGGAGAGGAGAGTATACATGATCAAGGAAGCTCTATCCCTTCCCATCACACTCCATGTTGAAGAGCAATTGTCTGCCAAGAGGAACCCATCTGCTCTCATGGATCCGTGTGGAAGATCGATGATTGGGTTTCTTGACTTCTTTTTTTAAAAAAGCCTAAAAACAGCTTAGGTTTGTCTGAAATGGCTGGGGGAAGCCTTACTTTTTAATACTGTAATTTTATGTTGTGAACTGCCCTGAGATCTACAGGTATAGGCCGGTATGCAAATGTAATAAATGCTACTACTACTTGGGAAGGGCTCTTTAACCCTTTCTCCCTGCCTGGTTCTCTTTTAAAATCTATCAACCCTTTGCTCTTAAAAAATCTATTAGCCCTACTTTGGGGAAAAGGCTGGTGCCTGTGTTTTTAACTCCTCTCCCCCCCCCCCCGCCACCCAAATGAGCCTATTAGTAGCTTTGTGGCAGTGATTTCTGTTGCTGGGAGAAAGGTTAGGCACCCCCACACCCAGTGCTGCTGCTACAAGCCCATCTCCCTGTTTCCCCCCATCCTCCAGCTGTTTAAGGTTCTAGAGATCCATACATCCTTATTCCTAACACTGCTTTTAAGTAGCATTGCAAATCAACTAAATCCACATTCATTAATATCACTCCTTTTGCTCACAAAGTTCAAGCAAGTGTACATTGTTCTCTCCCCACCCCATTTTATCCTGATAACAATCCTGTGAGGGTGGCTTGGGTTCAGAGTGAGAATTGTGTCTATAGACATGGTGCTAGGGACAGACTTTTTTGTGGTTTTGTGCTTTGGGATCATCAGTCAAGAGAGTCAAATGCCTGGTGGCCTGGCAATGAAGAGATCAAGCAGGGATGTGCAGCCTACGGCTCAAAGAGTATGGTCTGTGTGCAGAGGCGTAAAGGAGAACTTAAAAAAAATTAATTAACATTGTGGCGTTCCTCCCCTTTACAGAAACAAGGAAAAAAGTGGTAGCCATCCAGCCTGCTTGGACCATGTTCAGGAGAAGAGATTCCCCCTGAAGGCTCACCAGTCGGAAAGCTACCTGCCCATCAGTATGTGTCAACTGAGCTATGTGTGTGGAGCAAAACGGAGGGTGTTGTGGCGATGGGCTGCTGTTCACTGAACTTCTGTTTTAAACATGTCCTTGGGGAATTGTACACTTTTTATTGTCTGGGCACAAGAAAACAACAAACACATTGTGTGTGCATAAAGTACATGCCACCCATTCATTGCATAATCCCTGCCTTTCTCTTCTATCCCCCAATTTTGAAGAACCAAACAAAGAGGTGGAAGTGTTGGCTGGACTTGCCTCACAAGACTTTGGAGAGTGTGGGACATTGCCCCCCTCTTGCCCACCTGCTTTTTCCATCTAGCAAAAGTTGCCCTCAGCAAAATCTCACATGCCACTTGGAGCTTTGCATCTACAATGACGGGATTTGCATGTGCCTTAAGGTCTTTGTAGGTATTTTCCTGCATTCTGGAAACAATTAGCTTTACATGAGCTATGCTCTGAAATCCATTCCTGTCATAACTCCTTGTGCACTCAGGTTCCCTTTTCGGAAAATGTTCTTTCCGTGCAAAATGTGGGGCTATTTATTGTGAGTCACAAGCTCTCATTTCTGCTCTTACCCATCAGATTCGGTTACAAACCAGTTCCTATTCCAAGCCCTGGAGATTTCCCACTTCTGACTGTACAGCCCGGAACATTATCATACTCACTGCAGAATAATGTGACAGTGCAGCTGCTCTGTATATCTCTGATTTTTTGGGGGGGAGGAGGACCTGTATATTGGTGGAGCTTTACGCTTCACTGTCTCTAAACTATGCATCTTAAGTATGTGGCATTAGGAAGAATGCAAGGCATCCCAGATATATTGTTTGGTTTGTAACTATGGTATGTGTATTTGTGTTAACTGCCCTGAAATCCTCAGATGAAGGGTAGGATAGAAAAACAAACAAACAAACAAAAACAAACAAACAAACACAAACACTTTAACCAAGGAAATAATGAGTTGACAAAATTAGCTCCAGGGGTGACATATTCATTATGTTCAGATATGAAAAGTCCAGCATGGAAATGATGCCTCTGTGCAAGAGTGCAACACTTGCCTGAAGAGCAAGGCCTGCTTGGCTTGACAGAACCCAGTTTTTTTCTCTCTGAACCCTCCTGCCTCTCCAGACAAGGGTGTACCTAGGGTTTGGCCCAGTTGCCAAGGGCACAGGCCCAGAGGGGTGCAAAAATTATGCCTCTCCACTCTGGCTCAGCTTCTCTAGTAAGGGCACAAGGGAGCCTAGTACTCCTTTCTTGTTCAGCTCCAGGACATTACAGAGAATGACTGGTTTGTGCATCCCTCCCTCCTCTGTGCTCTTCAGGGGACTCCAGATCTCGGATGTGAGTGCACAGCACACAGAAGAGGAGGCAGTATGGGCCTGGGGGCTGCATGTTGCCTGCATGCCCCACCCTTCAAAAACCAGCCAGTAACTTGTTGACTGAAAACTTTCACAAGGCCACTTCAGAGTGTGAAAACCTGATAGGGGTAGATTGCTTTGTGATACCCTTTTGTGTGAGTGAATCCTGAGGTCAGCCACACTTGTGGCCTTTCAACACCTTGCTCACCCATCACCTGTGCAATGACTGGGATGGGAAGGAAAGCCTGCCATTTCTTGCCAAGGCATGTGACTCTAGATTTTGGAAGTCTTCTTCCTTCTCTGTCTCGCTGACAAGCGCTGCTCCCTTGCCGTTTGATACCTCCTAACCTGCCTCCTCCTTTTAACTTCCAGGTTCAAGGTACCCATCTCAGGGAACTGAAGTTGAAACCAGCCCTTGTCCAAAGTCGCCAGCATTCAGGACAGGCAGTGAGCCCGCACTGAGCCCTCAGATGTTCCGGAGAGCTGCCTCTGAGTTGCAGCTCATCGATGCTCTCAGGGGTTCTGACAGCCAGCTGTACCCCAGGCCTCCGCCCAAGCCCAGCAAAGTCCCCTTTCTGAGGCCACCGCATGGTTCGGAGGCACTGTATTGTGAATTGAACGCAGCGTTTCCCACAGACTGCGGGGTGACAAAGCAACCTTTATGCCAGAAGGACAGCTTTGTAGAGCATCTGGCAACGAGGGAGAATGGGACACATTCATCCAGGCATTCCAAAAGGAGCTACTTGATCCTGGGCGACAATGATTCTTTGCTGAGCGCTGCGGACCCACTCGTGGCCCAGACGGAGATGTGCAAAGAGAGCAGCGCCTTTGTCGCGCCTGTTCTTGAGATGTTCTCCAGTTTCAGACCTAACGATTTCGAGTCCAAGCTCCTTCCCTTGGAAAACAAACCATTGGAGACAGCCATGCTGAAAAGGGTGAAGGAGCTGTTCACAAACAACAGTGCAAAGAGAATCGCTCTGCATATGCTTAAAATGGACTGCAAGGTAAACTGTCTGTCTCTTTTTAAAAAAGTAGTAGTAGTGTATTGGCCCAAATATAAGCCACACTTTCCCCCCAAATTTGGGCCGTAAAAAGTTAAAGTGCAGCTTTTATTTGCGACCTTAATACGCAGCTCCCCCAGCCCCAGGAAGCAGCACGCTGACTGCCCGCCACTCCCAAGCCTTCCCCAGCCACCTAAGGAAGGGGGAAGGCTACTGGCAAAGCTGCACGGCTCCCTCCCCCCCCCCCCAGAGCAGCCCTGGAGCGCAGGGCTTGCCGCCTACCCGCCACTCCCCAGCCTCTCCCAGCGCTGGCTTGGGGAGTTAGTGCCAGGAGGCGGGCCGCACCCGCAAATAAGCCTTGAATTTTAAATGTGCGGCTTATTTGCGGGTACGTCTTATATTCTGGCCAATACAGTAAATAAGGCTAAAGGGAAGTATCCTTTCAAGAGTAATAGCCATTTTAGATCAGACCAGGAGTTTGTCTAAACTAGTAACCTAGGAAAAGGGCATTTCGTTGTGGTGGATCCGTCTTAATGACAAGGAGCCAATTCGCACCATACATTTAAAGTACATCCAGTGCACATGTCTCCCCCCCCCCCAAAAAAAGAAAGAATCATGGGAACTGTAGTATAAGGGTGCTGGGAAGTAATAGCTCTATGGGGGAAACTACAGTTCCCAGGGTTCTCTTGTGCTTTACATGTGTACGGTATGTTCTTTAAAATTATTGTGTTGGTGGTTCCACCGCTTGGTGCCGCATTTCGGACCAGTGGCAGGTTTTCAAATGCTGTTCAAAAGCAGCCTCGCATAACACGTGCATTGCAGTAATTCAACACGGACCCTAACACAAGCAGGATAGTGTGGCAGGTGAGGATTCATGCAGCCTGTGCACCAACTCATCTGTGGTGAAAGGCATTTTTTGAGCCACAGAATACATGGTGCTTGATTTCTGCTTCTGCACGCTCAATGCAGAACAGCGTAATGCAGCACATTTGACTCCAGGTCCGACTTAGCAGCCAGAACAGCGTAACCTCAGTCAAATCATAGCAGTTAGAGGGGCAGAAGGGAGCTGAATTTAGACCTGCCTCCTCTGAGCTCAGCTGGTTGGTGCCGTTGCTGATTTGACTGTGGCTGCATTCATATATATTCATATATGGACAGATCAAGGCTAGTGGTTTCTGGCACGTTACTTGCCAGGAGGAATTGTGACTGTCGGGAAGTGGATGCACTATATAAAAACTCTTCCTTCTGGGCAAGTAACTGACTGCAAGTCTGCACAAGAAGAGCGCTACCATATTGTTTGCTTGGGGTGAGGTGGTGGGAATCTCAATATTGTCTGATGAAACTTAAAGGATTTCTGGTCTTGAGAGAAGGCGCTGGGCTAGGTGGCTGTGTTTCTGTGAAAGACATAATGGCTCAGGAGACAGCAGTCGTGCTAATCAGCAGAGCTCCAGGAAATAGTTTTGTGCATTGTAGCGGCAGAAGAGGCTGCAAGAGCTAGAGAGGAATGCTCATTTATTGTAGGAGTATTGATCTCACTTTAGTTTTGGTAAAAGCCAAATCACTTTCAATTCCCCATGTAGCTGTCCCAGGATGCAGTCAGCCAGCAAGGTAGCTAATAACTACATAGACGCCACAGCAGCTGGATCCAAGATTCCTGGCATGCCAACTCTGCCCTCTAGCGGAGCTGTCTTTGAAATAAGTGAAGCTATCTGTGTTTGTAGCAACAAAGAATTTAGATCCTCCTGGCAATTATACTTGGGAGTAGGCTCTCGAGTTTGCCAATTTAAGCAGCAGGTTTTTGCAGAGGACAGGATTCCTTGTGATAGATACCACTAGGAATGCCACAGGGAGTCTAGGAATTTTTATTTTTTTTAATGAGATGATATGATAGCCATCTTCAAATATCTAAAGGGCTGTTACATGGAGGATGGACCAGGCTTGCTTTCTCCTGCTCTGGAGGGTACTGCCTGAACCAATGGATTCAAGTTACAAGAAAGGAGATTATAACAGGAGATGGTGGACTTCCTTGGAGGAGATTTTTAAGCAGAGGTTGGATGGCCATCTGTCATGGGTGCTTTAGTTGATATACCTGCATTGCAGGGGGTTGGACTAGATGATCCTTGGGATCTCTCTCAACTCTACAATTCTGTGATTCTATGGGCTGGTCATGTTGCATACTGCAAGAGCCATGCTGACGTGCTTACCCAAATGTCCTGGCAGGGTGGGAAGACATGGCAACAGCTGTATACAAACCCGCAGTGGTCACTTCAAGCTACTGTGATCACAAGTACCTCTTCTAGGTTTTATTTCATGTTTAAAGGCAACTGTTGGCTGGTGAGCTTGCTATATGGAAACACCCTGTTACTGGCATAAGCTTTGTTTTTATTTGGGAGATGGGGATTAAAAGCAGTCTTTTGTGCTGCAGCACATCTTCCCCACTCACTTTCTGTGAGAATGACCCAGTACTTCCAATCCCTGCTTGACACCACCCAGGTGTCAAATGCCATTATCTACACACAGCTTCACAGCGTTATCTCCCCTCTTGCTGTCATCGGTCCAGTGACACACCTTTGAATGCTTCCCCCTAAAGCTATTACAGGCTTGTTAGAATCAACAGCTTCTTTGAGGATTCGGTAAATCAAGTTGGCATCAGCTGCAGTCCATTGCACCAAGAGGGACGGTGAGGACCTTTCCGGCACTCTCCTCATTACTTAGAGCACTCCACTCTTGAGAGCTTAATCTATATTTATGTTCAGTTTAAACCGGGCACTAGAGGAATTGCCTGTCTCCTGACATTGCATTTGCCCCGGTCACGGGAGGGTCTCCAGATGAGATTGGTTAAGCCAAGTAGCATTTGGGGCCCGTTATTAGAGAGAGTGAGGATAATATTACTAATGACACTTAGTGCCACCTGCCTGCAGCCCAGAGGGGCTAGAGGTCCCTAATGATGATGATGCTGGATACTTCGACGATGCTGTAAAATATGACGGCCATTATGACTCATCAGAGATTTCTGGCGGATGTTGTAAAATGTGCCAGATGCTTCTCTTGTCTGTTGGTGATAAAGCTGGGAATGCTGTCACAGGCCTGCTGCTGTAACACATCTCCTAGTGATGATCTTGGGAAGGGGGTGAATGGCTAACCCAGATGATCTCACACAGGGCCTCCCGTATGCACAAGTGACTTAAGTGTTTGGGCAAATCACAGTAACATGGTGGTCACAATTGTGCATACACCTCTTTACAGTCGTACCTTGGGTTAAGAACTTAATTCGTTCTGGTCCATTCTTAACCTGAAACTGTTCTTAACCTGAGGTACCACTTTAGCTAATGGGGCCTCCCGCTGCCACCGCCGCGCGATTCCTGTTCTCATCCTGAAGCAAAGTTCTTATTTCTGGGTTAGTGGAGTCTGTAACCTGAAGCATCTTTTGTAACCCGAGGTACCACTGTATTTCACCGGCATGCCCCTTTTGTTAGCAGCGAGGGTCATGTCACATCCAACTGATGCGGGTTGAATGGGTGGGGTTGCATTTGTGTATAATATGGCTACTATTAGCAGAAACCCTCTGCCTTGCGGGACATCTTTGTGAGAAGAAAAGGCTAAGGAGTAAACCCTAAACAAATCCAGAGTGGAGTCCCTCAAGTGGTTGGGTGGCACCTTGTACACCTCCTTCTGGCAACTCCTGCAGTCAAGCTGGTGCCAAACATATTGCTCTGCTTTCCTTTGGACCACATCAGCGTGGCTGAGAGGGAGGACGTGTTCAGGCAGCCCAGGACTTCCATATGCATTGCCCAGGCTTATGCCCTGGAGAGGTCACTTTGGTGCTGCTAATGCAGCAGTTATGAGTTAGAGGTCTCTGCAGCCACAGTGATTCTCTAGTGGTTTGACTTTACCCCTGGAGGTGCACTCCATTGTCTCTTGAGACCAGTGGATGGCAACAACTAGCAGAAGGGTTACAAAAATGCTGGAAGGAGGTGAATTTGAAGCAGTTTATTGAAAGGCCCAAGTGCTTTTCAGAGTGGTTGACTTGTGGGCAACAGTTTAATCAAGACAGCCGCCAGCAGCCAAACCCAATTCCTTAGGGGTTCGTTTAGCCCTGAAGAAGAGCTGTCTGACTTAAAACACTCCAGGCCTTAATAAACTGCTTTAAATTCACCTTTTGAGGTGCATTTGCTTTGCTTCATGTCATTTAGTGCAACAAATGTGCTGTGTTCCTGTGCGGGAGGTTAAACAAATCAAACGTAGATTGATCTCTTGATTGGTTCACCTTTCCACTGGCAAGCCTAGAGATTGCTGCCTTTCTGTTTGGGCTTTTTCTCTGTCTCCCTCTCCACCTGTAGTTAGGGTAAATGAGAAGGCCATGCCACTGTTTCTTATGCTTGTAACCTACCTTCCATGATGAAACTTAGGATCTCACACAGAGGGCTCTCTGGTAGTACCTCTGTAGCTTCAACAAGGCCAGCCCTTGGGATGTTTGACAACACCCCATTGTGTGTGCCTTTTCTATACCATGTCCTGGGACTGCCTGCTAGGATTAAGCTGTGCTCAAATGGACAATTTTTGTTGATTACTGTTTCCCAACACAGCTGAAACAAACCTATAGCTTAAACTGTATGCAGCAGAAATCTAAAAAACTTGATTATATTTGCTTGGCTTTTTAAAAAGTTTCTAATTCAACTAGAGAAACAGTCTTATTGAGATGCTAAAATTCGTTGCAAAAAGAATTAAGTGTTAAGATGCGAAAGGAACTGTGAGCTTGGTAACAGTTCCACCCAAGCAAGGACCATGGAAGGAAACCTCAGTGGAATTTTGTCTATGGGGAACAGCTCTTGAGGTTCATGATGGGCTGCAGTGGTATGAGGAACGGCAAGGAAAGGGGAGCTTGGGGGTTTGCCAGCTGACTGGGGGTGGGGAGGAGCAGGGAAACTGACCTGCTCTTTTGTCGCTTTAAAAGTACCTATGTGTAGAAATCAACAGGTGAACCCTTTTACAGTGTGGAGACAAGCGTCACCATCTGATAAAAAGCAGCTATTAAAAGCACAGCTGCAGTTGCAGGCTGAAAAGTTGGCAACCCTAGCAGGAGCTCTGTATAACCAACACTGGATCCCCATGAAGCATTTGAACGGAACAATCGTGTGTCCCTTGGAGAGAGAAGCTGCTTTACGTTTTATGAATTGCTTGAGCAAGCTGGCAGCCTTTGGATGGTAGCTGCTCTGGCATGTAAAGCAGCAAGGAGCAATTGGGGCTGCTGAGGGTTTTCAGCATAAATGTTGGTTAATGTTCAGGCTGCTTTGTCTCTACCCTGACTCATTCCGTACGCACTCTTGCTGCACTTGACAGGTTGCTAGGATACTGGAGGTCTCCGAAGAGATGAGGAGAATCATGGGAGTGAATTCAGGCCTGGAACTTATTACGTTGCCGTATGGACACCAACTGCGCCTCGACATAATTGAAAGGTAAACGCTGTTATTGCTACCTTACAAGTTTCCTTCCCCTTGTAGGCTCTGCGGAAAATATCAGGCTGCTGAGGAAAATTGTCAGGGGTTCATTGTTGTTCTCTGTAAAAAAAGTATTTGTCAGTTCTGCCTTTCCTCCCACTATTTATCTATTATGGCATAGATTCCTAATGGATGACATACTAATAGATTCCCAGTGATAGGGTGTGATTTTGGTGGGCTGTTGAGAGGCTAAGCACCTTTTACAAAATGACTATCCAAGGAAAAATTTGAACCTATTATTATTATTTTATTATATTTTTAAAGGCTTTTGAGCACGTTTACATGGACACCAACATTGCAGGGGTGGCTTGGGAAGCATTTAATCATGAACTGTGAGCAGGTTTTTGTAAATAAACCATGATATAAAGGGAAGTAATTTTTTTTTTTAATGGAAGATATTCTTAAGCAGGAAATAAGTCCAAAAAGATCTGTAGCACGAGCTGAAAAACTAAATGCCTTATGTTCCCACATGTCGCCAGCAGAGATAATCCCAGAATCTTAAGTGCAAAACATCTCTTCAGGGACTCTGAAGCCTCCTTTGAGGCCTACAAAATAATACCTTGTATGCATTCAAAGCCACCAGGCCGCCCCTCCTCTTCAAAAAGTTGCATGCAGTGGTTTAGAGCGTTTAGCCAACCATGCGGTTGCCATGGTTTCCTGCTCCAGATCAGAGAGAGACCCATTGCACGGAATGGTCTGACTGGCAAATAGCTCCTCCTGCTCCTCTTACCAAGCAACGAGACGACCCACTCTTGTGCTTTTGTCACAGACATCTTCAAATTGCTTTGCCAGTCTTGGCACCTCTGCTGCCAGCATGGGGGCTGGCAAGTTCTTTCCTCCCAGGCCCTTCCAACTGGGCTGGCATTCTTTTGTTGGCCTGTCATGCCTGGTCACAGGCATTACTGTCTCTCCATCCCCTTTCTTCTTCCTTGAAAGGGAGGGTAGCTACGATGAGAGTATTGTCAAAATGATCGTTAGGCGTTGAGAGAATTCACTCTGAATGTTCTCAAACTCACTGCTGGAGCTTGCTTAAATAGCCCCAAAGATTTTGAAAAGCTGCCAATTAGGTTGATGATTGGCTAGTTTTCATACTGAAACAATGGCTATGTTCCCACATCATGGTTAACCATAGATAATGGCTTATTGTAAACATGGAAAGGGCTCCCACTGCACTCCTTTCCTAGTGCAAGCAAGAGTTAACAAACCATTATTCCTGGATTGGCATGCTTCAAACAAACCATAGAGTAAAGCCAATCTTGGTTTGATTGAGCGGAACAGATGACAATTCCGATTTTGGATGTAAATCTAAGCCCAGGGATCATGGTTTGCTGCATGCACAAAGAAATGAGCTAAGAGGGAGCCATCTCCACATTTATAATAAACCATTAATTAAGCCAATGAAAGCTGGGAGATTGATTATTCTGGTGTGATCCTTCTAAATGAATATTTTCCTCTTACATAGAGATTTGTCACGCTGTGGCAGATTGATAGAAATGTATTGTAACAATACTTGCAATTTTTATTCACTTAATTGACTTAAATATTTTGATCGGCAAAATGATTAATTGGACAATTTATTTTGGGGACCAGTAAGAAGAAAAGCATTTTTAAAGCCATAAAAACAATAATTTTAAAAATTCATCCTATATCCACTTTCAGAACGTTCCTCCAGGAAAGAAGGAACTTTCTAAGAAAGTGCCTGCTTGCGAGTGTGCTGTGCAACCTCTAAGAACAGAGAGCACTTGTTTTCTTCAGACCTCCTGCTTTATTATAAATAAATGCATGCTGCATGACGTCACCACAGTACTTTAAGGTCATATTCGTGCTTGGATTCAGTTCCACGGGCAGCTTGAAATCTCATGGCTCTCCTGATATCTTAAGACTGTTTCTGATTTCTTTCCCCCTTTAGACACAACACCATGGCAATAGGGATAGCAGTTGATATTCTCGGCTGCACAGGAAACTTAGAAGAACGAGTTGCAACGTTAAACAGGATCATCCAGGTCGCTGTGGAACTCAAAGACTCCATGGGGGATCTGTATGCATTTTCAGCTATAATGAAAGCTCTGGAAATGCCTCAGGTAAAAGGAATTCCCCACATTAAACTATTAACATGCAATCTTAAGGTGTGGGGAAAGAGGAACTGCCTTTTGTGCTGAGCAAGGCATTGGATAAGGTTCTGGCATTCTTCTGTTCATTTCCTGTTCTGGAATACCCGACTCTCCTCCTCCCAACACCCTGGCTTGACCAGAGGTGTCTCCAACATTGGCTCTTCCTCTCTGATATTGGATGGGTGGATCCAATCTATCCTATGACTCCTGGGACACCTTGCAGACAGTAAGATTGCACCCACGTGAGGGGTTCACACACAAAACTAAGTCATTGTTTATTAAATCACAGCTTACCATTATGTCTGAACCCATCGCAGCAACTTAACTATCGTCTACTAACTGTGGTTTAAGTTCACTCATTAACCAAGGTTCATAGTTGGCTTACTAACCTTAATAAATAGCATGTAAGCCTGGATTTCCTCAACTATAATTAAGTAGCCTTTTGTAGTATAAAGAATTAACTTGTAGGCAAAGAGCTACAGACCTGTGAGTGAAGAGCAGCAAAGAATCCAAACTGATTTCAGTGCTACTCTCACTGGCAGGTAAAAATGATCCACAGGGCTGGGTAAAAAACACACCACCTTACTGTCAGGAATGGTTCTCCAGATTTAGTCCCATCTTCCCTGATCATTGAGTGGGGTTGGCCAGTGTTTGCAGTCCTGTGGCATTTCTGTATTTGTGGCTGTCCTCCTTACCGCTCACGTTTCTATCTTTACTAAAATATGGGGAGTAAACCTAGTGCTAGAGGTTGAGCCCGTGACGAGTAGACGTCTTTCCCATCCTTGTGCACAGTGCTTCTTATTCCGGCACCGCAGAATAGCATTTACAATTGTAGTTCAAGATGCACAAGGATTCCTAACAGGCGCTAAGAAATATGCTGGGTGATCAGCGATCCGCTTCCAGATTTGCAAATTCATCATTTATACAGGAATTAGCTTTAGTGTAGCCAGGCTCATTAGATCTTACGGGTAATGCCCATCCACAAGTAAAATGACAGGCTGGAGGGTTTGTTGAGTTGAACTGCTGACTTGGGAGGGCCCAAGCCTACTGCTAAGAAACAAGTCCTTCCAAAGTGTGGCAGATTTTCTACACCCCTTTGTTGGGATCAGATCTGATACCTGGCAAGAACTGTTTTTACAGGGTTTTCCAAACTTGGCTCCCCAGCTGTTTCTGGACTACAATTCCCATCATCCCTGACCACTGGTCCTGCTAGCTAGGCATGATGGGAGCTGTAGTCCAAAAACAGCTGGAGACCAAAATTTGGGAAATCCTGATGATCTGATGAGTAGAACAGGTTGGAGGGCCCAACCAAGCTTACTGCTAAAAGGGAGTCCTTTCAAGGAAGCAGATTTGCTGCAGCCCTTTGCTTGGATGAGCTCTTTTTAAACACCTAGCAGGGCTGGTGGCTGGGACGGCTTCAGCTAACAAGCAAATGTTCTAGTCTGCCACTTCATACAGCATGTTAGCGCAGTTTCCCACAGGCAGCTTCTGCTTTCTGAGGATGCAAACTGCACACTTGATGGTACAGCAGCAAAATGTTGCTGATTTGTATGAAATACCCCTTCTTTTAAGTTGCACCATGTTCATTTTGTGTTGTTCAGGGACTGCTTGACAGTTTAGCTATTCTTCCTCTGCAGGTCACAAGGTTAGAGCAAACGTGGACCGCTCTGAGACACTGCTACACACAAACAGCCATTATATATGAGAAGCAGCTAAAGCCGTTCAGCAAAGCCTTGCATGAAGGAAGAGGTAAGTTAGGGCAGCTGCATCACATTTATCATTGTCATCATCAATGGAGTCTAATCAAGTCCATAGGCCACATCTGTTATTGCATTAATGGAGAGTGCGGGAGAAAGCCCAAGTCCTAAAAGTGATGGTAACGGACAAAATGCATTAGATGTAACCACATCCTGCCTTACTCATGGTTCATTCCTGTTGTGTGGGAAAAATAACTAAGGAAGGAGGGGTAGTCTATCATTCCCTGTCACTGAAATGCTTTGAACAAAATAATCCATGTGCAATGCATGAATTAGATTTTCAGGAACAGTGAATAATTTCCACTGAACATCTAATTTGCTTCTCTGGTGATGCAACAAGAAGAAACCTATGGCCAGGTCAACTTTTTTTATCCACTTGCCAAACAAAGAACACAAGTCATGGTTAGGGAGAGGAGGAGGAACCAACGAAAGGGGTTGTATTTTCATCAGCCAGCATTTTGCTTGGGTGGTCATATTACAGAACTGCATAGCCAGCAAATTAATGAAATCCTGCTTGTGTATGACTTGAGATAGGCTGGTTCCTCTAGCTAGCAAGGGGACAAAATGTAAATGTTTGTTTGTTACCTCCTTTTCAGAGGCAACCTGCGTTCCACAGAATGTGGTCACTGTACCCCTGCTGATGCCTCTTGTTATGCTTCTGGAGCGCCAGGTTGTCGTGTTTGATGGAATGGACGTGTGGGAGAACACGGACCAAAGCTGCGAAATAATGCTGAAACACTTGGCGACTGCTCGCTTGATAGCGCAGAATGCTGACCTGTACAGCACAAATGCGGAAAGGATGTTAGCAGGTAGGAGCGGAATGTACTGCTGTACAGTTCAATTCCACAGAAATGAGGGGGGAGGGAATCACATCCAGGGCTGTTGAAAACAGGTCTTGTTTCTTAGATCTTCCCTTGCAGAGTGATGTTGCAGGATGGATGTGCATCAAATGCACCACCTGGTATTTGCAGTCTGCATAAAGTAGCAGCTTTGGTGTACACTGTGCTTGTTGCCCATGTCTATACAGTGTTGTAAGCTGGAACCAGCTAAGTCTTGCAAGTAGATTCAACTGAGGAACAAAATACCTGCCCTTTTTAGGTACTTGCCATGACTAGTTATATAACACAACAACTTCTAATTGGGCCTAAGATACTGATGTTTAGGCTTTGTTGTAGGTGATACATCTATGAGAAACATTTCTCATTACCAGGTTTAAAGTATGGTTGAATGAATAGGTTTTTAAGATGGCAAAAGCATTATGGGATGAGATTGGCAGGTCCAGAACTAGTTTCCTTGTTTATCCAGTTTGGTCACTGGGGGGGGGGGGGGGGGATGGGAGGCAGCCCTCCACTTTGGGTACCTTCCCCAAAGTGGCTAGTTTTTTATATGAAGAGCATCCCCTAGGGATGCAGTCATGTGGAAGAATGATAATTTGACCCAGTGGCGTAGCAGTGGTGGCTCCTTTGCCTTATGGGAAGACTGCAACAGCAGCTTCACTCAAGTGGTATATCGTGGGTGAAACCGCCACTGCTCCTGAGTCCAGGTCCACCCGTGATATACCACTGAGTGAAACTGCCCTCACACCAGTAAAGACAGAGGAATAAGCTGCTTTGGCGAGGCGCCCACCTCTTTAAACTGCTCTGCTGAGGAGCATGGCTGTCCTTGCCTTAGCCAAGCAGTTTTACGGAGCCACCAGCTTGCACAAGGTGGCAGCTCTGTGAAACTGCTCTGCTGAAAGGTGTGTGGTTGCTGCTTCCCTTAGTTAAGCAGTCAAAGGAGCCCTGTGCAAGCCAGTGGAGAAGCAGGAGAAGGATTGGGTTGCGAAGCTGCTTCCTCACTGGGGTGAAACCGCCTCAGCGATGTCACTCTGACACCTTGCAGCGCTGTGGGAGGAAAGCAGCGTAAATAACGTGCTTTATCACCAGATCACGATGTTTGCTTCTACAGATGCTCCTGCATAGAAGAAGCATTGCCAGACTTCTGAGCTGGCCTTTTCAGTCTGTTGCAGTAAAAGGTGCTTGTCTTGGATGCCTTCATGGTGAGAAGGCTATTTAATTTATTTTCCATTTCCTCCCATCAGGTTTTCAGCCAGATGACGAGATGAATGAGATCTTCAAAACAGAATTTCAGATGAGATTGCTCTGGGGCAGCAAAGGAGCACAAGTTAACCAAAGTGAAAGATATGAGAAATTCAACCAGATCTTAACTGCACTCTCCCGAAAATTAGAACCCCCTTTAGCAAAGCAGATTGAGCAGTGAAATGCTCAATGGACACTCAACTATATAGTTGGTTCAGTTACTTAACTTAAAGAAAATACACTGTAAAACAGGCCTGCATCAAATGTTTGCCTTTCCCTATCCCCTCAGAGTAAGAAGAGGGTGCCTTTTGGGGGGTGGGGAGGAAGTACTTCCTGAAAAGTATTTTCCAGGAATATTTGCATTCCCTGACAGACTTTTTGTTTGGCACATTCTTAAAAACTGTTTCTCCTTACTGGCAGTAGTGATTTCAGCCAAAACAGGGAATGCACGGCCCCTTGAGAAAAAGGGTAGCGCTTTCTGGATCATAATCAAAGATGAATTGCTGAAGGGGGTGTGAGAGTACTTGTTGCCACTGCCAATCGTGTTTGCATACTTTTGCTGTATGCAGTTTCATTTGCAGCACCTTCGGGATTTGTAAATTGCACCATGTGCATTTTTTTTTTATTTAGTTGCCTAATAAGATTTGACTACTGATTTACAAATGAATCATTATTTATTTATTATGGATATCTTTAATTATCTCTCGCTCAACAAAGACACTGTCCTGTTACGTAAAGTATTGCTGACACAGTGGTTTTATTAGAGTATTTTTAGTCTTGCATCAAATAATGTTATTAATAAACTGTAATGTAAGTAAGACTAGAAGTTACAGGAATGGCTTTGCAGAAGGTATCAGTTGTATGATATCCCTTAAAATGGATAGGGAAACTTGTACATGTGCTTGTGAATTAAAGCATCTCATGGTGGAAGTATTTTGTTTTGTTTTTTGCCTCAGTGAAATGGGAGTGGATAAACTGAGGGGCCCAAGCTGAACTGACCTCATCTTTCCTCCTGAACTTTCTTCTCTCTCCAACTTCCATCAGCCCCAAGCAGCAAGGGTAGTGATAAAGGATGATGGAATTGCTCTCAGCAGCCAGAAACATAACTAGACACTGCAAGGACCTATCAGGAATGAACACAGACCACTGGTACAAAAAAGTATGGCAAACTGCCCTATTAGAAAAGTTGAGTGACAAACTTAACATTAGCACAGGGACAAGGGTGCCTTCACCCCAGTATGGTTTCCCTTAATCACATACACAGGACAATGACCTACCCCCCCCCCAAATCATACAAATCAATATGGCTGACCTGACCCCCCACATCAACACTGCAACCAAGCAAGCTCAGGACCCCCCCCCCCAATCTCTCACAGTATCAATGAAAAATTAATACATAAACAAAGAACCTACCCACATGATGCTGACACAAAACCCTACACTAGGCAACAGAACGAAAGAACAGTACCTCCCCCCCCAACACTTTTTTTCCCTCCCAGCCACAAGATGTCTGCAACAAAAGTATCACTAAATGTAAATGAAGTGGCAATGATAAATGTACCCCTGTCTGTTTTGTAACACGAAATCCTTCAAAACTAATTACAAAATAAAGGGTGCTGGAAGTTGCATCCCACAGCATCTGGAAGTTCACCACGTCATACAGCATTGTAATTCTGGCCCCCTTCCTTGGCTAAAACTGCTTTTATGTTCTGCTCTCCTGCCTTGAGAGCCCTCAGTGCCCTCTGTCCACAATTGTTACCACAAATGTATTTCATTACTTACACCATGTAACATTTTTCAGATCCCCTGATGCCTGAATCAAGCCGTCTGCAGAGTATATGGAGAAAGAGCAGACAAAGGCTTGGGAGGGAAGGTGACTGGATTGTGGTACTTCATAAAGCACCAGCCACACTATTGTTTATTTAAAGTATATACGTTTCCCCCTTGTAAAGTATCAGGGAACTATACAGGCAAAAGCATTCTCTCCCTGCAACCAGTTTGTCCAACAATGGCTCAAAGAAAAAACACCCATCTATCTTTCTGCCTGTATGCTCAAAGGCATGGTGGTGACCATGACAGGAATCCCAAGACAGACCAAACAACCAGGCTTAATTAAAAAAGGCACTCGCTTCTACCATGGCCTGCTGCCCACAGCTTTTTATCAAACTAGCGAAGCTGGGAAATGTGACACTTAAAGCAAAATAACGGCAAGGTTTTTTTGGATACCTTTCACACTCTAGTGCATTCCTCATTGCTTTCAAGCACATGCCCTGCAATAATCACAAGGCATGTCTTAATGTGCAGCTTCCCAGTCAAGAGTCACAAAATTCTGACACAAGTTTCCACTTCTTTGGCATTAGAAAGCTAAGGAATGAGCACACAAAAGGCCCGCTCTGGATTTTGAAGCCAGCAGAAGACGAAGGAGGCAGCTGCCCAAAGGTCTACCAAGGAAAGCAGGGCTCAAATGGAGAATGTAACTGATCTGCAAGCATGCTGGCTGCTACTCCTTGGCACACAGACGGCACTGGTTAAGGGAGAGGGGGCTGGGTAGACACTTGCTCCAAAAAACTTAGGAAAGCTCCAAAGCTCTTGTCTGCGTATGTGGAACTGCACAGAAGCTCCAATGACAATGTCCCAGGCTATTCCATCCTCCCGAATTCCCCAACCACCAGCTGCTCCCCCCCCCCCGAATTCTGTACTCCACCCACCTCTGCATACCAGATAAAACAATGCTGCTTATTTGTTATATGGTCACTTACCCAGGCATGCTGAAAGGCTCTGATGTTACTAGAGGTTCTTTGCCCCTCAGCCTGCTCCATCCTCTAACTCCTTCCTAAAGCATGTGAAGAAATTCAAGTGGAACTAAGTTAAGGGTTACAGAACTGCAAGCTAACCGATCATGTAACAGAATTGTTCAGGTAACTTGGGGGCTTAGTTTTTGCACCAGGGATTAAACCTGCTTGTCTGAACTGGGCCCGCTAACAGGAAAACGGGCGGCTTTGTCCTTCTAACCAAATGAATGCTCTTGCCTTATTCCAAGAACGAGCATGTTAACATTAAAAAGGGGGGGCACCTAAAGCCACCTATTCCTTCGCCTGCAACAGAAGACAAGGAAATTGTCCGGGCCATGAAAAGGTTGCTTTTAATTCCATGAAAATATTTTCAAGAGAACCACTATTTTTTAACAAAGCATTTAAACATTTAAAAATCAACACGTGCACAAAAGATTAAAAATTACTGGAAAGTTGTAAGACTCAAGACAATTCATCATGTTCAAAATTTCAGCATGATTTTAGCTAACTGTGCAAGTACAAATATTTCCCCCCCTCCCTTTAAATGTAATAACCCTCATAAATTCACTGTGCCTTATACCACAGAAAGAATATCTCCTGAGGAAACAAATCCTGTTCCTAGAAAAAACAGTAGCATGAAAGAACGGTTATTAGTCCTTTGCTATGAGTTATTTAGTAGAAGCCCATGAGTTCATTAGGCAAAATCTACAGGGCTCTTGGCTGCAAGTTATATTGAGAACATTTTCTCATTATATTTAATTTTGAAATAATAATATTCTTTTTTTAAAAAAAAAAAACACCACTAGGTTGGTCTTTTAAAAACCCAAAAGCTGAATGACTAATACAATGTAGTTTTGTCAGTAATGAGTAAAGAGGTCACATCATATAAATAACCCTGTTTACAATATCCGAAAAAATCTAACCTTTAGTGTTTAATTCCCCCCCCCCCCGCCGCCCCTGCAAATACACTATGTCATTTGCGTAATAGTGGCACACTTAATAATAAAAAGAAGAGACCACAATAGTCACACAGATTTAGTTTTACTGGTAGTACAATTCCTAATAACACTGAAAAAAGTTCTAAAGGAATCCAGCACTGCTGTGTCCAAATATTGCTTCACCCCCCCACCCCACCCCTAGAAAACCGGTTGGTTTGTTTTTAACATTACCACAAACAGCAAAAAAAGCTGGATCAATGAAGCTTTTAACTTAAATGATTCCTCCCTCCCTCCCTCCCTCCCAACTCCCCATATTCTAAGATTCCCCTATTTATTTTAGATGTAGGGATGATTTCATTAACAGAACTCACAAATGGCAGACAAAACAACGTGGGCGATATGGGGTGTGTGCTGCAGACAACTATATTTACATGTATAAACATTTCTCAAATCCCAAATGTTTACAAGTAAAAGTGCACATAGATCATTACAAAGTATCACTCCAATTTTTCAAATGGTCCTTACAATGAAGCGTCACTTGGAAACAGACTAGCACTGCAGTTAATTAGAAACTGGAGTCTTTCCCCAACCCAACCCTGCCCCGCCAACTCAAGAAATAAGAGACAATCAAGGAAAGAAAAAAAAAAAGGCTCCATAAAAATCCTATTAAAAACATTCATTAGACATAAAATGAAAACGATACATGTGTTTTGCTTCCAATGCATAAAGTTTACAATGCACCATGTATCATGTTGAGGCAGAGGCCCAGAAAGCATCTGCCAAGGCTACCAGCAGCTGTAGTACTGTAGAAAGATGCAGGAGGTCATTCGGAGCAGAGGCTCAGAGCCCTTTGTGGGATACTGAAGTGGTAAGCGTTGGCAATCAACAGATTTAGGCACTCAAGAGTTTTAAGGCAGCATCTGAATGGCAAGCACTTCTGAAAACAGTCGTTTTGTCTTGTGGTGGAAAAAAAATCTGTGCTGTTAAATCTCAGGCTTTTCAGTGCTCACAGGTTATTGAGGTGCTGAGGATGGGCTGCTGGGACACGTTCCTTTCCCCCAAATCAAAATGAATGTTAGGTTTTTGCACATCAGTCGCAACACAAAAGAAGAACTGGAATGTAATGATGATGGTCATAATGAGAAAAGAAAGAAAAAGAAAAAGGTAACAATAGCAGCATTAAGTGGAAACTGAAATGAAAAGGAAAACAAACTTTAGTGCTGGAGATAACAGAACTACAGTAAAGTGGGGTTTTGCTACGAATGCAGAAGAGGAGGAAGAGCTATGGAAATACAAAACATTAGGCAGGCAGTCCTGATACGTATCTAGACATGCAGGAGGAGGTTAGGGCGAGAATGGAGGTGGCACAGGCAGAGACTGTGAAGGATGACATGGCTTCAATTCAATGCCAGCTCAAAATGGGCATGGAAAATGAGGCAGCCGAAACAGCCAATAGGCAATGCAACGGGCAGACAGCAAAAGGAGGGCTTTTTCAGAACCACGAAAGGAATGCATTTTCAGGTGGTTTGGTTCTGCTGAAATGGAGCTGTGGCTTTACTGTAACGATTTTGAATACACAGAGGGATGCTAACATGGTTAGTGAGTCATGTTTGCCTGCATGCCTTCATGCAACTGGCTTTTGCCCATCTTGCTGGGCCTAACTCCCTACCCCCTTCCTTCCCTCGCCCACCCCCCTAAAAATAAAAAAAAGCAGCTGCATGTAACCTCCTTCAACATCTCGCCCATTTTCTCAGAAACCCGCTTCAGGAACCTGCAGTCCAAGAGGGAAAAAGAGAAGAACAGAATTACCAGAGGCCTTCAGAGAGAGAAGTGTGCTCATAGAATAAAGTAAAAAATAAAATAAAATAACCCCTCTAAATGGTTAGAAAATAAATCCTATGCACAGGTAATGGCACCAAGCCTTTTCAAGCATTCCTAGCTTCCAGACAGCAGTTCATCCAGGAGCAAATTAGTGCAACTTTGCTACCAGGATAACTCCCCAGCCCAAGTGAAAATGTACAGGTTATCTAGTAGCACTTAGAAAATTCTACTTCTAGAGGTGCATCAGCAACTATCATCAGAATCCAGCCATCTATTCCAGGCCCGGGCGCTCCAATGTGCACACAGGGATTTTCATTTGAGCAAAGGGGAGCTCATCAGCATCCACCTTCCTTCACATATGAGATATGCTCCTTCTGGTGGACTGAATGGGGTGGTCCACACCGAATTTGTGCACATGAAATTGAGATGCAGCGTTGCCCGGACTCCTGGAACAGATATTTCCCAGGAGAGATGTTTTTTCAGTGTCAGTGCAAGAGAAGAGGAAGTTGCCTTTTACCGACAGAATAACCTCATCAGGAATCCCAAGGAGAAGGAAGTCATTTCAGCAACCCACGTTACATTCAAAGTTCTTAACAGGTAGGAACAAAGTTAAGAGGGGCACATCAGAACGCTGCACGCCTGCGGAGTCCCCAGTTACTAGCTATGCACACCCCCGGCTACCTTCCACATTCATCCTTTGTAGGATGGGAAAGTGCCGCTCGTTGATTTTTGCAAAGTAAAAACTGCAATAATGCGTACGCGACAGGCATGTTTGTAAACGTTAGCAGCAACCTCTTACACCTAAGCAATGGCTTGCACATTCGCAGCAGAAACGGTTTCTTTGTTTTCTGAACTGCACCTCATTGCACTGGATTGTCAGCCGTTTTCCATGCACAATGCAGAACGGGGCAAGAGAACAAGGAAGAAAGGCTTGCATTCAGAAAAGCAAAAGCAGATCTGCTTGCCCACTTTATTTGCAGCAGGGCCATTTTCACTGCACTGGGCTTATAGTTATTAGCTGGGTATTGGAAAATTTTTTTTTTTTTTTTTTTTGGGTGGGGGTGGATTTGGGAAGGGGGCAGGGGTTGGCTAATGGACTGTATACACTGATGCCATGGAAATAATAGTAATAGTGATCAATTTTTAAAAAAACATTTAAGCCAGTAAAAAGTTTTCCTCCCCAAAAAATAAACCATCAAAATCATAACAGATTAACCATTGATTGTAGGATAATGCTTAGAAGCCCTGAAGCAGACAGAGGCAGAGAAAGAAGACTTATGGACATGGCACTGGCCAAAGCTGTGTCAAGAGACTCATTGAAAGGCAGACGTTCTTCCAGCTTCAGTACAGACATCCCCGGACGAGCTCACATGGTGAACAACAGATTGAAAGGCTTCCCGAACGCTCTTAACACTTTCCATCCATCTGTGTGCTTCAGGATTCTTTAAGGAATGTTCATTGTTAAGCCGACGGGCTGGAGGTTAGATATAGGTTACTGCACCTTTACTGTTCTTCTCTAGAGTTACATCGATGTAGGATGTTGGCACGTATCCTTCTTCTCCGTTCTGCCTCCGGGCTCTAGTCCACCCATCCCCTTTATCTTCCTCTATGATGTACAGAATCTCCCCTTCTTTCATCGCCAGAGTGCCTTCATTGTGACCTAGAAGGAAACGGGGATACACACATACGCACACAATAAGAAAACCTTCGCCACAGCTCTCGCAGGGTTTAAATGCAAGCTCCCTTGGCTCTCGTTTTCCACCCATGGGAGGATACATCAAATCTGTGAAGCGGAGCATATGTTCCAATTGTAGGCCAGGAGACAAAACATGGTCTCTTGTTGCAAAGCTGAACGCGCGCCAATGGCTGTTTTTCTAATCTAACATATTTGTTTTGTTACCACGCTGCCGCATTTTTCTGCCGTTAAACAAAAATGATTTATGGCATGATTTCCCAGAACCAAAACCAGCTGCTAGAATCGTTTATATGCAGACAATTATTATCTAGGTAAGGCAAAAGGTAATTGCCATATATAGGATTCACACACATTTTTGCGTGTGTGTAAATATATTTCCCTTAAGCTAATCTTACCATCAAAAGGATAGATAGCTTTGCAGTGTCCTATGGCTGGTAAGGGATCGTCATCTTCAAACTCGTCGTCAAATTCGTTATGGGGGCCGTGCTGCTGGGGTGGGCTTCGAACTTCTTGGTTGGCATCATCGGTGTAGCTCCCTTCAGGGCTGCAATGCAATGGTTGAGACAAGGGAACCTTCACACTTTGCAAACCAAGAACACCAACATTTCCCATACGCTTATCATAACATTTGCTGACTCTGTTTCAGCTCACAGTAACTATGCATGGCAAACCCTGACATAAATACTTATTGCTATGGATGAATACAGGCGTAGGCAGGGAGTATAGATAAGAATCCAAGGACAGTCCTTAGATGAAGAAGGAGCTCTGATTTCAGAACAGAGCCTATTAGATCAAAACAGGCAGAATACAGAAACACTCTTTTAAAGCTCTGTCTATGGGAACAGAATTATACAACTGCTATCATTTTCTCCTCAGAACCATGCATGGCTGTGAGAGTGGAGAAGACAACTGCATGCATGCTAATACAGTGGTATCTCGGTTTATGAAGTTAATCTGTTCCGGAAGTCCGTTCTTAAACCAAAATCGTTCTTAAACCAAGGCACGCTTTCCCCAATGAGGCCTCGTGCTGCCAGTGCCCTTCCACTGTTCGGATTCCGTTCTTAGACCAGGGTAAAAGTTCTCAAACCGGGACACTATTTCCGGTTTTGCAGAGTTTGTAAACCAAATGATTCTTAAACAGGACTGTTCTTAGACCGAGGTACCACTGTACTCATGAAGCAAGAACATTCACAGTCCTTGAAGTTTGCTTTGTTGGCAAAAGATAAGGTACGGGCTCTGTTCCTCATCGGCTACCCAAAATACAAATTGTACGTGTGTGGTTTTCATCTTTTTGATACAGCTTTCTAAATCAGAGGCCACATTCCTTGGGTCATTGCTGGGACTGTCTAAGCCTCAGTTTCACCTTGCTAGTTACAAAAAGGTGAAGAGCAGTTGTTCCTTAACTGCAGCTAAGGAGAGCTAAATACCTCACTGGCCCTTTTAAGGAGAAGGGAGGGAATAGGAAACTATCTGAAGTTGGGTGCAATTCTTTAAGCAAATAATTCATTTTAAAAATGGATACTGCTCATCTTAAAGTGTTGCAATCAATGAAAAGATACAATAATTAAAAAAGCATTCCAAGGGAAAGCCTATAAATTTAAACACTCATCACTCAAATTTCAAGCATTCAAACGGTCATAATTCAAAAGGTGTACAAAACGAACACTAAAATGTGCTGGACACACACACATCTCTGTGTGTGTGTGTGCTGGACACACACACACACACACAGAGAGAGAGAGAGAGAGAGAGAGAGAGAGAGAGAGAGAGAGAGTTACATGAGAGGTGAAGACAAGATTTGAAGAGGAAGTTCTAATTTATCTGCAATTCCACCTTCTCTTTTCAGCTCCAGCAACAAAAACATTGCTTTTGTGTAACACAGCAATTACAACTGCAGTGCCTAGATGAGAGGTGGGCAACCCATCAACCTCTAGCTATTGCTGGACTCCAACTCCCATCAGTCTTATTCACTCGCCGTGCTGTCTGGGACTGATGTGAGCCCAGCAATATGCAGCAGGCCACAGGTTCCCCACCCCTGGGCTAGATCTCTGGGAAGTAAGGAAAGAGAGGGAAGAGGGCAGAAAACCAAGTGGAAAAGGGTTTGGGGAGGTTCTGGGGGCAAAGGCAATACTTTTCGTTTAATCAAATTCTAGATGGATGCAGTGACTGCTGTTTTAGAAAACGACAGTGGCAAAGACAGTGAACTTAAGTTTAAAAGATAAATATAGTGACCTCTCTCGTCCTTGGGTTACGAGGTGGTTGATATCACTGCTGTGTCTACGGTCTCCTCTTGCTGCTACTTTACCTTCAACTTCAGTAAGCCAGGCCTTGAGACAGAGACAGACAGACAGAGATCATTTGGCACCAGTAGCAAAATAAATGCTTAAGAGACCAAACACACATCTTAACTGTTCTCAAAACAGATTTGTATTCTAAAGCAATATTCTGGAACTGTGAGTTACCAAATTCACCACAAGCAATATGAAGGGGCACAAAAACTGGGATACCATCTTCCCGGACTGCACTCCTGCACAAGTCACATGACCCATACAAGTTCGTGGCTCCTCCCAAAAGGGCTTTTTGGGGCACAGCACCCAAAAAATGTGCGTTTTGCGGTGCCATGCCTGAAAAAAGTGAAGCCGGAGATTGTGGCGGCCATTTTGGTTGCTGTCCTCTTGCAAGAAAAAAATGGGATGTCCCTTGGGGGGGGCAGTTGATGGGTATATACAAGTACCACACGCCGCCAGTACTATATTAAAAATTCTTCAGTTTCTCTTAACTCACTCATCTGTTCAGGAAGTCTCCCAATCCATACCCATAAGTGCACGATTTGTCAGCTCTGGTACACAGATACAGAAAAACTGAATCTGCAAAAATATTTTCAAACCAGTGCTCTTCCGGCTATTTGGTTCTGTAGAGAATAGCTACATGCTTCTTGTTTCAGGGCTCGAACATCTCTAAAGGTACAGCAAGGACTGCCATAGGATTTTTACAAATCTCTCCTTGTTAACTAAATTGGAAACATTAAAGCCAGGTGGCTTTAAAGTGGCAGTTGTTGTAAATGGATGGAGTGCAAAAGCAACCAGGATTTCCCCCACATTATGAATAACCTTTCAGAATTTTTTGGAGGATTCCTTATCTAGAGGCATCTGAAATCTTATACCAGCCTTCTTTCGAAATGTCTTAATAGATTTTAACCTCATTCTTGTGAATTTCCATTCGAAGGCGGTCCATGTTGCTCATAGTTTCAGCCAGCTTTGGCTGAAGACTGCTCGGATCACCCATTTGCGGGTTTTTCTCGTATACATCTTTCATTTTGATGAGCGCATCTCTGTAGAAAGAAAAAAAAAGTATATCGAATTAGAAAATTGTTTTCCTTGCAACAATGAAACTGAGGAGGGAGGAAGAGAAAGCAGTACAATTTCCTAACACTCAGGACACCCCCAAAACTATGGGGTTTGAGAGGACTCATGAACAACACAGAGAAAATTAAAGACAAATTGATGTTTGCAGAAGACACATCTCGATGCCTAGGAAAAGAGCAGTAAAGATAAGGTCAAGATACAATAACAGAAAAGCAAAATTACTTCTGATCTGTCTCTTTTTGTAGTTCTCTGTTAAGTTCATCAATTCGCTGCTGCAGTTTTTTCCGCCTTTGTTCTGGAGGCAGGTGGCTGAAATCTTCTTGAGCAGGGCCCTGAAACCAAGTGAAAATACAACCCTCAGAAAGTGCAGCTACTTACATTTCTGCTGGCACCTCACACATAACCAACAGGACTTCCTCACTGGAGGAAGAACTGTTTTTTTAAACACCACAATGCTGCAAAGCAAAGCTCCAGGGCGGGGGGGGGGGGGATGCACACATCAGACTGAATTATTTTCTTGATGGTCTGTGATTCCTTTCCCCCCCCCTCAATCTGAGATTTTCAAGATGTTACAGATTATAAACAGTTCTTCCATGTGTTAAATAATCTTGAAATCTTGAAGGGAACGCAAATCCATTTCAGAGGCAATAGACTCAGAAGGGGTGTGTGTGGAAATATACTAGTGAACCAGAATGAAAAAAAGGATCTTTAATTTGGGGGGGGGGACCCTGCAAAAATATTTCAAATGCCTGAATGAGGGGAGTGTAGGCTCAATCGGTGACACTGCTGGAAAACCTCTGGTCGTTATGGAACAAGCAGTTGCAAGACTAGACAGGTTTAGGGTAAATTATGGTAAAAGTAGCCATGTTTAGCCTCTTGTAACAAACATTACTGCTTCTGATAAGACATCTACCCCTCAAAATCACAAGCCACAATGAATCTGAAGTGCGGCAAGACTCTCAGTCTTGACATGATTTTTGACAGACACATTTACAAATTATTAAGATTTTAACAGAGCAACATTTTCATTGCCAAGTTCCATAGATCGCCTTGGGATTTTCTATTGTTAATAAAAAGGGCAGTCAGAACCAAACTGGGCAATTACAGGGAATTTGGGCAGTTTTTAAAAAACCAAATCATGAAGAAGTTGCATTAGGAGATGTAAAACGTGGCTGATAACCACGTAAAAAGTAACTTAAATCGGCCCAGGCTCCCCTAGAACCTCAAACCCTGATAAAGCTTGCTCACATTGCTCCTCCTCACCAAGACGATCCCCACAGATTATTCACCAATTTTTCCAATAGGAAGGGAGGAACCTCTGGAACACGGAAACCCCTTTCCCAACAAGTAATGTGACGTCATCAATGTCATAAGGAGCAGCGATGCCAGAAATATCCAACATGGTATTCTCAACAGGGAGCTTACTGGGACAACATGAAACTATTTGTGCCCGAAAGTACTAGCAGAGCACAAAATTATTGGATCTGAACATTATTAGAGCTGCCAAATTCCCAGTTCAGGAGATTTTCTAGCGATCTATATGGGCTTCTAAATGTCAAGCCAGCCTCATCACAGAGAGAAGGCAAAATTTCATTAAGAGAACCCGTACAGAACTTGGGGATGGAAAACAATGGGTGGGGGTGGGGAGGAAACAGGCTGTGAATATCCAAAGAGGTATTAAAAGCTGGCATAATAATGTTCTTCCGTCTCATCACCTCCTGGCAAATAGAAGGGGAAGAAATGGAGGCAGTGAGAGATTTTACTCTCTTGGGCTCCATGATCACTGCAGATGGTGACAGCAGTCATGAAATTAAACAACGCCTGCTTCTTGGGAGAAAAGCGATGACAAACCTAGACAGCATCTTAAAAAGCAGAGACATCAAAGGTCCGTATAGTTGAAGCTATGGTTTCCCCAGTACAGTGGTACCTCGGGTTAAGAACTTAATTTGTTCTGGAGGTCCGTTCTTAAGCTGAAACTGTTCTTAACCTGAGGTACCACTTTAGCTAATAGGGTCTCCCGCCGCCCCGTTGTTGTTGTGTGATTTCTGTTCTCATCCTGAAGCAAAGTTCTTAACCTGAGGTACCACTGTACTGATGTATGGAAGTGAGAGCTGGACCATAAAGAAGGCTGATCGCTGAAGAATTGATGCTTTTGAATTATGGTGCTGGAGGAGACTCTTGAGAGTCCCATGGATGCAAGAAGATCAAACCTATCCATTCTTAAGGAAATCAGCCCTGAGTGCTCACTGGAAGGACAGATCCAGAAGCTGAGGCTCCAATACTTTGGCCACCTCATGAGAAGAGAAGACTCCCTGGAAAAGACCCTGATGTTGGGAAATATGGAGGGCACAAGGAGAAGGGGACGACAGAGGACGAGATGGTTGGACAGTGTTCTCAAAGCTACTAACATGAGTTTGACCAAACTGCGGGAGGCAGTGGAAGACAGGAGTGCCTGGCATGCTCTGGTCCATGGGGTCACAAAGAGTCAGACACAACTAAACGACTAAACAACAACAACAACAACAACAACAACAAAGCACTAGCAACAGGGATGTTATTAAGTGGCTTACATTGCATACCCACAGGTTTAAGCACAATCTTATTAAACAGATCTGAAAACATCCCTGAACTGTGCACATTAAGTGCAGGGATGGCTGTCTCAGGGTAGTTATCCCATAGATCTATTCAAATTTTGAAAATTCTTTGGGAGGAGACATCATTCCTAGAGGTGGCTTGGATTCATTAAACCTTTTGCCACAACATACATTTTTTTAAAAATGCATTTCCTTTGCACAGATGAAGTGCTGGCTCCCTGCTAACTGAAAGCCTCAGGGTGGCTTTCCTCCCCAGTGAGAGCAAGTTCCCTTTCACCTGAATAGTGGCTAAAAAGTTAACTGGCACCCAAGTTAAAACTTTTCAGCACTGCTTAACCCAGGGATCTGAAATGTCAGTTTTAAAATGGGCACCTGACTTAAGGAAAATCCTGGTTAGGAGTAATGATTGTTAATCTCTTTGCCAGGGAATTGTGATAAGAGAGGGATAAGAGAGGGGAAATCGGCATCGGGGAGAGGCTGCAAGAAGGGAAGCAGGCCTTGTAGCAGAACCAAGCCTATAATACTCCATTTCCTAAGTTCGTTTTGCCAAACTGTGGTTTTAACTCATTTTCAATGGTGTTGAAATAGGCAAACATGGTGACAACAAAGTGCTCTGCAATTTAGAAACAGCAGAATACATTATTAGGTTTCCCAGTTGCACACAACTCTTTATCCTGTTGAGAACGCTCCACAATTCCATTCTCCAAGCTTGCTGTGGCGACAGGCCAACCTCCCAGAGGTTCTCTTCCATCACGCTGAAATCTGGAGGAGAGAGAAGCTGCTTTGCCACTTGGAGCTTCCTTTGAAGACTCTCCCCAGTAACTGGCATCCCATCTCCAACATAAGAGGCAGTGCTCAGCCATCCACTGTCAGTTTGCCATCCACAGATTTCTCTAATCCTTTTAAAGCCATCTAAGTTGGTACCCATCGCTGCATCTTGTGGTAGCCATCACAGCATCTTCATACTATATCTAAGTTTATTCTCTCTATCCTCTAACCACAGGATATATCAAAAGCAGCATGAAGTCTACATGAAAGTCTGATGGATCAGAAGTTAACTTATTCCCTTTACCACTTGGTTCAGAATACAGCTAAGAATTATTATTGATATTCACTAGAAATAGGTCCATTGTGTTTGTTTGTTTTTTCCAGGGGGTACTCAAGGATTCGCAGTACTGGCACCTCTTTTTGTTGTTAAAAAGTGTGGAACTTACTGTAACAATTTCAGAGTGCGTACCAGCACCTATTTTTCTAGAAGAAGAAGAAAGCACTGAATAGGCCAACTAAGATTTCTCTTGCCAAAATCTGCCAAATATCAATGCAGACATGCTCAGAAGCAAATGTGACGATTTACCTCCAATTTACCGAAGTCTTATAAAGTTGCTTCCACCAAAGTCAATGCAAAAAGTTCCTACTACATCCAACATTAGTTGGTTTGGACTATAATTAACAAGTTCTGAGCTACAAACAGGGTGTTTCAATGAAAACGCTCACAAATCCACCTACTTGAGCACATTTAATAAGTTAACTATAGCACCAACCAGTAATTACAAGCTAAACAAGAATTCAAAAGTCTGTTTGTGTTTACGGTTTGCCATCTGCTCAGAGAATCTGTTTCAAAGGGCTGTAAAACAATAAGGTCTATTAAGTTAATTTCCCTCAAATCTCATACTAATCTCCTTTTCAGCAGAGTTGTAAGCCTTCCTTTTAAAAGCATTGCTCTGTGTGTTGAACTTGTGCTAAACAGCTCCTACATAAATCATGATTTTAAATGCAAAACTATAAAATTATCATGCATTGTGTATTATATTAAGTTGTTCTAATTAAGAACAATGAGCTGCATTAGGGATTTTAGGTTTGTGTCATTCAAGGTAGTTTATGAGAGGTAACTTTTGCTCTCACATAATTGTCTTTTATTTTTAAGCATAATAAAGGCCTCACTCAATATACACAAAGGAGAAACTACGGAAACAATCTCGCAAAAAATAGGCATTTCTAATTTCCATGAGAATCAATGGAACTTAACCCCTTAACTGTTCATTTCCATTGTACTTTTGCCATAATTCTACCTTCAAACCTTATTTGAAATAAAATGGAACTGTCTGCAATAAAGGAGCAAAATTTGCCACCAGCTTCCTGCCACAGAAATTATTTTGTACTGAACACAATTAAAAATATGAATCTATATGTAAATATTAAGTACTGGGATAAATATAGGCATCTTATTTATGTTTCATGCCTCCTTTACCAAAGGAAACAGATTATCTCGAATCCTCCTCTCCAGATTCTGTCTGCCACACCTATTGTGAACACTTAACTAAGTTGTAGAATTTAGTTATATAAAATTGCTGATTTTACAAATAAGGATAAAGAAGTTATGTAAAAGTATGATCAATGAACAATGCTATACACATCAGAGAAACTAGGAAAGCTTTGGGGCATATTTCTCCTGTGATCAATACAACTTAAGCTCAGAAGAAAAGTTTGCCTTTTTACGCTAATCAGAATAATTTTAATCTATTGAATTACTTTATTTTCATTTATTGTTAAATAGCAGTGATTGTTGTAAACAGCCAGGCGACTTCATTTTAAACAAACCACCATCATTGGCTAAAAGTTTTCAACAGCAGTTTTGACCAAGTCCTAATAATAGTGAGTGATATCTGGCTAAGCCACAATAGAGTATGGCTGTTGAAATCCATGGATTTAAGTTAAGTCAGTGGGTCTACTCAGAAGATGACCGCTTAGCACATTCATTTGTTATTACCTGGCCATGAAAATCCATCTACTTTGCATGTGTAAGAGAATGTGTTAAGTGGGGTGGGGGGGATCAGGTTCTGCTGTCTTCAACAAAGACTTTCAGGAACGGTATTGCGATAACTACCATGGTTATCAGTTATGGACTAAATGAAATGTTTTTAAAATATAAGACTCAGATAGTATAGCTCCAGGCATGCACAGGACTGACTCCCTTGTAGGCCTCGTTCACAAGACCTTGTAGGAAAAGGAAGCTCTGGATTGAGTAGGTATCACTCTCATTTTATGGAGGCAAAACAGGAGTACATCCTTGCCTATTGGTTGAATTCCTTTCCTCTGTGCAATGTCAGGAGTCTATTTTGTTCACACCAAGCACAAATGGATAATGAGACAAAGAGTGACTAAGAATACGCATCTGAATACCAATTCACTCAAAGCAACTATGAGATGGACACGACTTCAATAAGCTACTTTCATGCTGTTGTTACGAAGTTTACAGCACACAGGCCTTACCGTCTTCACAGACCACTGACCGGTACAGTTGAAAACAGAAAGAAACAGGGTATTATTTTCATGCTACCAAGCATTATTTAGGAAGATTTATATATATACATATCTGCATCTTTTACAGCCCAATCCTTTGCATATTCATTTGGGAATAATCCCCAGTGGGGCTTGATGCCAAGTAAGATTTTGTGTGTGATATTTTAACCTTAATTAATAGAACCCCATAAAGTTCCCAACATTTTAACTATTGTCTAAGGCACTGCAGAATTGAAGAGCAGCCACAATTCAAGCCATGGGATGACGGCCTATGGCTTGAAAAGGTGCAATACAGTATAATCTTGTTGAACTATTATTTCTTTAACGTATTTCTACATTGAAGGAAACGACAACAAAGCACACAGGAACACTACACAAAGCAGAAGGGTTTGACAATGGCAATGACCTGGTTTACTGTAAACAGAGTCTTGTTTAGCGAAGCTCCGGGAGCAAAACAGCAATGCTTTATGATGTTCTGAAACCCGGTTTTTCCTAGTTTCCACAGTTAGGTTTCATCTTTTTGGGCAAGTAGCTGGCCGGCCAACACAACTGTCACTAAGGTGGATATGGCTGATGTAAAGAAATGTCGTGGCCAAAGAAGTCCATCCTCTTAGGCAATCAGAGGACCTCCATCATCCTTGCTCAGAAACAGATTCAAGTTACCGGTAAGGCTCAAATGAATAGTTAGAGGAAACAACACTTTTGCAACTGAATAACTGGAAGACTATTTCCCAAAAGCCCATGTGAAAAATCTTCAACACTTTCTAATCAAAGTGATTCTAGATCAAAATATTTATTACTGGAGGCTATTATAGAGTAATACAGTGGTACCTCGGGTTAAGTACTTAATTCTTTCCGGAGGTCCATTCTTAACCTGAAACTGTTCTTAACCTGAAGCACCACTTTAGCTAATGGGTCCTCCTGCTGCCGCCACACCACCGGAGCCCGATTTCTGTTCTTATCCTGAAGCAAAGTTCTTAATCTGAAGCACTATTTCTGGGTTAGCGGAGTGTGTAACCTGAAGCGTATGTAACCCAAGGTACCACTGTAGTCTATAATTCTACATATGACTGTGTATACTTTATTATATACTCAAGCGTTACGAAACATATCATTTCTAAATCACCAATAAAAATGGGGAAAGGGTAAAAAGACATACACAAATTGATTCTGGGGCACGATATCTTTTTTTGAAAAAGACACAGATGGCTTCTTATCTTATTCTGGCAGTATCCAATTTTGCTGAAAAGCACTGGGAAAAGCCTTCCTATTAAGGTTCTTAATTAGCAACCTTGTATTATGATGTGATAACAGAAAACGCCAATGATTTGTTTTATAAATGACACCATTTAAGGATGCTTGAAATATGGGTTAGAACAAGGAACTGTGAAACAATCAATTGTGAAAACTGCTTTGGACCATACCGAGCGATGAAAAGCCAAGGCTCAAAATTCTGGGCAATATGTTCTATCTATCCAAGCAGCATTTGGAGGTTTCCCCCCAAAACAGCACTGAAAGAAAGCCACAACCGAGGCATAAGCCTTTGGGCACACCCAAAATATACATTGGAACCCAGAATTTGGAGCTTGTGACTAAGAGGGTGTACCACATAATATGACCATATGGCAGAGCTGTAGACCCACTGCACTAAACATTGTAGGGCAATCTTTGCCAATCTAGTGCCTCCCAGATGTTTCAGACTATAACTATAATCAGCCCCAGACAGCATGGCCTTAGTGGCTGGTGCTGATGAGAACTGCACTCCAAAACATCTGGAGGGTATCAGTTTTGCAAATGCTGCTGTAGGTGATGCACCAGTACAAATCTTTAGACTTGGGATCCCAGGACTCAGTAGAAAACATGGCTGAGATTGCTCTCTATCCTAGCAATTATCCTTGGAGGTTATTGCTTAGCAAAACTGGATGAAATGTTAAGTCACTGTGATTAGGAAAGTTCATGGATCACACCATGATTACAATTGAGTCTTGTGGTATAGGTTGGCTGTGTGGTATACAGGATCGCTCATTTAAAAAGTCATCATGACTGCACACTTAAACTGGTTTTCTAAATCTGGTGATTATCTTATGAGGATGAGGGAAGAAAAGGAGTAGCTTTGTGCATAGAAACATGTGATCTGCCCAATTTCTAGTTTTTCCCCCTCCCCAAAAGGGTAGAAAGATAACAGAAATCAAGCACACTATTTGTTCATTTGGCTACAACTTGGGTCAATTATGGGATCCTGTGTGTGTGTGTGTGTGTGTGAGAGAGAGAGAGAGAGAGAGAGACAGAGAGAAGGAGGGAGAGAGAGAATTATTAAGTTCCAAACAAAAGTAGCTCACAACTGGGGCCAATATCCAAACCAACACTTGCAGTATTTTTTTGTCTCACTGGCAAACTGAAGCACTAAAAGTTCCCATGTGTAAACATTTGGAAATTTTCCTTTAAAAAAAGAAGTAATAAACAAACAATAAAAATATTTATCCATCATATCTAGCTTTGTGTGTCATGTCGTGATTTCTACCAAATGACATCTGCTACATTTGCCTCTGCTCTTTTGTATTAAATAAAAAACAAGGCCTACAGCTGTATTTATTATTACATTTGGGTGGACAATGTCAACAATTCAGACTTAAATGCCCATGAAGATTTCATTAGTTTTCATTTCTTTTCTGTATGCCCAGCTGCTGCTGGATGGGACTCCTGATGGATGAAGCAGAGAGCAGTTTAAGAGTTTATGATGTTCCAGCGTCTAGAGTAATATTTTATGCAGGCAGAAGAAGTTGAAATACTTTGCTTCTCAGGTTATCCATAAACCATCTCACTTGCGACTTCTACTAATATTTTTCTTTTTCCTTTTAAAAGCCTTTTAAAAAGCCTGTTAAAACACTAATGTACTAGAAAGTGGGGAGGCTTTGCTGTCTGGTCTCTGACCGTAATAAAGATTGATTGATTGATTGATTGATTGATTGATTGGGAGGCTTTGACAAATTTAGCCCCTACCAGCAAAACTATGGATTGGATCCTAAGACAACTTAAGAAAGGTCCTAGAACGAAAGGATCCCACCCTCTTCTTCCTCCTGCAGTAAGGTCTCACTGGAAGTTTGGAAGACCATCTTAAATATCGTAGGCAAGGCATGGAGTTGGGGGGCGAGGAAGAAGTGACAGGAAATCAAGACCAAATTGCAGCAATTATCCTCCCCACTTCCCCTTGTAGAAGCCTGATCCCCTAAGAGAGGCTTTTTGGAGGGCACATATGGTAGCAAGAGCAAGGAATGAACAGAAGCTTTCCATCCATTATTTTGCTTATATAGCATGAATAGTAAATTACACCAAGAGAAATAGCTGGAACACAGTACACATCTTGCATGATAGTAACATCTTCTGTTTAACATGCAGTGCCTATTTATGCTCTTCTAAATCAAGGAACCTCTTTTATACCTGCTCAGATATTACAAGTCACCGGAAGGTAGCAGAGCTCCAGCCCTCACAAACTGGTGCTCTACGTGTGAGGTGGGGCCATTTGTTCAAGACAATAGCCCAACTGCTTACATGAAGAACTAATCTAATCCCATTTTAATTATCGCCAAACAGCAGGCTTGCTTATGGGAATTTTAAAGACTAGTGAGCATGACGTAGCAGGCACCTATCGAGAATAGAAACGATCCCCTGAAATGCAGGACTCTCATCTGTGATAGATGGCTACTGAACCTCTGCTTAAAAACCTCAAAGGAAGGAGAGTCCACCACCTTCTGATGGAGTCCATTCGACTATCAAGCAGCTCTCATTGTCAGAAAATCCTTCCTAATGTTTAGTTGGAATCTCCTTTCTTTTAATTCGAATCCACTGGAGCTGTAGAAAAAAAGTTCTTAGCTAGAAATCCCTAAGGATTGAACCTTGGGTTTTCTATATGTGCTCAGTCACACCCCTAAATTCCAGGGATTTTGTAAGAGGTTAGCTAAATTACAAATGGTCTCCAGGTCTACTTGTTTTTCCCTATAAGATTTTCCAGCCAATAGCATTCACACCAAAATCTCTATTGGCAGATTCTGGCAGGGAACTAGTGAGAGATAATACGTGTGCACTTCACAAGGCACCTCTGGCCTGAACTTGTTCCTTTAAACCAAAGGAAAAAAAGATTTGGTTGCGTATTTCAAGGGATGCAACGTGACAGGCTAGTAACTGCTGATAGTAATTTGATCAAATTTACAACGCGATGACAAATTGTTGAAATAAAACTTACCGTATTTTTCGCTCTATAAGACGCACCAGACCACAAGACGCACCTAGTTTTTGGAGGCGGAAAACAAGAAAAAAAAAATATTCTGAATCCCAGAAGCCAGAACAGCAAGAGGGATCACTGCGCAACGAAAGCAGCAATCCCTCTTGCTGTTCTGGCTTCTGGGATAGCTGCACAGCCTGCATTCGCTCCATAAGATGCACACACATTTCTCCTTACTTTTTAGGAGGGAAAAAGTGAGTCTTATACAGCAAAAAATACGGTAATTTCAATCCCATCACCTTTTAATTTTCCATGACTATGCTAAAAAGAATTGGTAGCCACTTCCTCGTCTATAATGAAGAAATAGTAACACATAATTGCAAATATATCCAGCAGGATCAATCGATAGGAGAAAGGAAGAACAAGTGCAACAGGAGCATTTTCAGCCAACTTCCAAAGCAGCTCATTGAGGATCAGATTCTGCTACTGTGCTAACAAGTTATTATGCTAAGAATGGTCCTGATCATGAACACATGTTCTGTGTCCTGAGCATGGCTTGGCCTGTGCGCATTTGCATGTCTATGGATGTGCAATTTGAGCATAAGATCTAATATTAGTGCAGAATCTGGCTAAATATCCAGTTCCATGGATTGTGAGGACACCCTGAAAACATATTAACTCCAGCCGTCTCCACTTCTTCCTTACCAACAAAAATAACCCTTGCCAAAATTACTTTCTCCCTTACCAAAAACGTATCCAAAACTCTGAATTTTGAGCACATAACAAGGTATGGAAATGTAATAAAATATAAGCAACTGTCAATTTTTGCAATAACAACAATAATTTTAATATTAATTTTTTAATACCCCGTCCATCTGGCTGGGTTTCCCCAGCCACTCTGGCCGGCTTGCAGAATATATAAAACATCATAAAGCATCAAACATTTAAAACTTCCTGATAAAGGGAATATATTGCAAATGCAGAATTAAGAATTCTGGGGTGTAGAGTTAAAATCTTTAGGAGCACAGATCAAACTGCTGAAAAGAGACGTTACCATGCTGTGGTGCTCCAACTTAAAATCCACAAGTTAAGGAACTGCCTTGCCGTAACAGAGAGAACTCTTCTAATCATTAACCGGCATTGCTTAGGATATCTATGGACTATGATCTGCTTCTCTAGAACAACATGCCCCAGCTAAGACTGGTATAAAGTATTAAACTGCAATCAAATTGGTGTGATTTTTCCTAATTATAATTTATATTGGCATACTTGTATATTGGCAAATGCATTCAGCTTCTGGTTATCAACAGCCAAAAAAAATCAATTTCTCATATACAAAAGACTGTATTTTATAGACCTAAGGAGTTACTGCTGGTTCATTTATCATGACATAATCATCAATGTTTGGCAGTCACTTGATCCCTAGAACAAATGCTACTTTGCAGAATATGCCAGTATAAATTAGTTAAGTATACTTCCTTGATTCTTCTCAAAAAGTGGCATTTAGCAGTTATCCAGGAATGGAATGCAGTTTAACCAAAAACAAAACCAACGAAAACCACCCAAAGCCCCCAAGAAAACAAATCTAAATTAAATGTTTTGAGTCAAAGTACATTGCATGAAAAATCATACTACATTGAAATAAATTTTTAAAAAAAAAAATTTAGGTATATGTACTCCTATCAGTTAAACTGGCTTACTTTTCTGAAATACTTTCCCCAATAAACTGTGTTTTAAGTCGGCCGATGCAATCTGTCATCTACGAGACGAAACGGCCTGCAGAGACTCGCAGAAGATGCCTTAACATACTGGTTAAATTAACAGTTTGAGCCATTTACTAACATCCTTTTTAAAAAAAACAACAACACATATGCTCTGATAATGGGGCATTGTCAGTGGGTGCATGTGCAGAATGTTGACTAGGAAAGAACTGAACTCAAATGCCCACTAGGGGGCCAGTTCATAAAAGATAAGGAAAAATAACCCTGTGGTTCTGCCTTGCGCCTGAGCTCTGCTGCACGCACTACAAGAAAGAACAAATATTATAGAAATTTCAAAAGGTCCGAGCTACCTTTTAGTGGATTTTGCAGTTAATGGCTGTGGCATTTAGGAACAGAATGAAACTTTTCAAAGTTCATCTGGCCCCTTACTGGTTTTGCTGAGAAAGGAATAACGCTGTTACATTTGTGGTCTGTATATGCTTTTTGTTATTTATTTAATTTTTATTATTATTTCTGGTTTAAAAAAAGATTAAAACTTACACCGATATATTTGCTAGGTAGTGTTAATTATCGCTATCATTATGAAACTGTGACTGCGAATGTTGATTTTGTGGTACGCTGTTGCTCTTCATCCAATTGTAAGCTGCTCTTATAGTGTGTGCTTTTTCTGGAATTGGCAGCTTGCAAATAAATTGACAACGTGTTAATGAAATCCACGTACCGATGTTAGAAGGCAGCCCTATATCAGGAGGCTTTTAACACTTGATGTTTTTAGACAAGCTGTAAGCCGCCCAGAGTGGCTGGGGAAACCCTGACAGATGGGAGGGGTGTAAATAATAAAATTATTATTATTATTATTATCATTGGAAAAAAGAGCAAACTAATTATTGTTCTGTTCTTTAAAATGGCCTGGCTTCTCCTTCCCCCAAACATATTATGCATTAAACACACTCATGGCTGCGAATGAGAAAATTGTGAGAACACGGACCCAGCACCCTTCGAAGAGCCAGCTATTCTGAACAAGGAGCTACAAAGCACAATGACCTCTGATAGGATCTTCAGCCTTATGATGAGGGTGGAGAAGACTGGGAAAAGCCACACACCACAAGCACACTGCTCATAGCACTATCATGCACCTAAAACCCGTCATAAAACTTACCCCTCTTTTGAGGCTTCTGAAAGAAGAAATTCTGGGCTTCCCTGTTTTTATCTCACTCATGCAATAATGGACTTGTTCAATCGAGCATAAGGGATACTGGGAACCATTAGAAGTACTGGACGTGTATAAACTAGTAGGGGTAAGGGGAGGGGACTGCGGCTGATGCGGAAATAAAGAAAGGAACAGATAAGGCAAACATTGAACTGAAAATTCTGTCTTCCCCCCCCTTTCAATGCAGAAGCAGACCATCGGTCCCAGCCGCCCTCCCCCCACCCCATAACAACCACCATCAGATATTATAATCAGAAAGCTGACGGCATAACAAATGTGTTGGGTCTTTAAGGTGTCACAAGGCTCTCCACTGTTTTCACCATCAAAAATATACAACACAGTAAGAAAATTAAAAAGTAAGAGAGGGGGAATATTTAGTTACGACGTTAAAATGGTTTAAAATGTCCTTTTACATGCGAGTTTCGAAACAACACCAAGAGCCACCCTTCAGATAACACACATTGCTGATAGATAACAGGCTTTAGATTTATTTGTTTTACATCTAGGAACTTTTTGAAAGAATAAAAACATATCCCCTACAAAAAAAAAAAAAAGCACCCCAGTAAAATTTATTCTAAGTGTTCTAATGTTAAAATTCTTATATCCTCAAATCGTATGGGCAGAAAGGAAGACTTAAGGAATGGCATTCATAAGGTAATGGAGATGTACTGCACAGCTGGAAAAGGAAGGTTATTCCGTTCTCATGTGTTCTACACAATTTTTTCACACACTGCATGAAATTTTAATTAGTGTTGTTGTTTTTAAAAAAGAATATTGCTTATGTTATTTGTTGCTCTCTATACTAAGAACTTCTGCAAAGGTAAGGTGCAATTTGCCTTCACATCATTATTCTTTCATTATGTCCAAAGCAATATATCACCTGCTTTGCTTTAACCTTCAAGTGCCTTTGAATATCTTTAAACTGACCTGCCAAAACCATGCACTTTGAACGGAAACATCAGTTTCTAAAATTGCACATTACAGGCAGGATGCAAGTTCCTCCGGTACCTAAAACAATTAAATGGACCACAGCCAGAAGGCGGCTGAATCTCTGATATTAAAGAGATGATTGACACACCCATCAGAATCAACTGATCTGATCTCCCTCCAGTTTCAACACAATAGCAAAACTCCAACATATACAGAGGATACACAAGCCACAGAGGATGCTATTACTGGTCAAAATAGTTGCAGCAGGCTCCTTTGCAAGACCTGCGCTTGAGTATTGGTGGAACATGTTACCAGGAGTTTGCAGTTCCTGGTCGCTAACTACTGTTGTAATTGCTCCAGCAAAGCCAGCAGCTAAGTTACTGTGCGGCATTTTGCTACCCCAGTTGTACTGGTTTCCTGTGCTGCTAGAATACTATAGCTGAGGTGGAGCAAAACAGACATATAATACCAAAACCAAGTTCCTAAATGGACAGTTGGGGCAATGCAAACTGTCTTTCAAAATTATATAAGGTCAAAACGACATTATTTTGATCCAAAGGACTACATTTGATCCCTTAACCACAAATCCTGAGTGTGTTCTCATGTGAAATATATTTTAAAAGTTGTACCTTTGGTTTCTTTCCAAAAAGCCACAGCTTGCCCTTAGCCTTGCCCACAGTGGTTTTTGCATCGATTTTCACCCCTTCTTGCTTTGGTGTACTGATTGTTCCATCAGAAACAGTCCTGTAAATGTGCTGGCTGTAATCTTCAAATGGAAAGTCTCCAGGAGGTTCAAAACCAGACTTGAAGGAGTCTATTACTATTTGAGAGTCCTTGATGGGAGAGATGCAATGTTTATTAAAAAAAATGATTACTCAAGAGAGCTGATGGCTTAACTGAAATGATATTATTACCAATGCAGCAGATGAAAAATGAGTAACTTAAAACAGCAGGAGAAATTACTGATCTTCCAGAAAGAATTAAGTCCGTTTACAGAGGGGAAATTGCATACTACCATCTACAGGGCATTTACAGGGCATTTGCAGAGAGAACAAACAATGCTTGTGCCCTGAGCATCCCGCTCCTCCACATCCCATCACATCCGAAATGAATTTTTTGTATATACAGTGGTACCCCTGGTTACGAACTTAATTCATTCCGGAGGTCCATTCTTAACCTGAGGTACCACTTTAGCTAATGGGGCCTCCCGCTGCCGCCGTGCTGCCAGCATGTGATTTCTGTTCTCATCCTGAGGTAAAGTTCTTAACCCGAGGTACTATTTCTGGGTTAGAGGAGTCTGTAAACCAAAGTGTTTGTAACCTGAGGTGTTTGAAACCCGAGGCACCACTGTACCTCCATCCAAGAAATGCATAAGCTGCCAAGGTGAAGTCCCAAACCCTGGGATTACTCAGACTGCTGAAGAAATTTCATCTCAAGATTAACAACAAAGTCTGCAAGAACAGACTTGTATAATCAACAGTAATCTATAATCTATAATCAATAAAGTAATCTATTATTCGGGCATCATAAATTAATAAGAGGAAGAGGGAGAGAGGTTAAAGAGAGAATGGGTAAAAAAAAAAAGTCTGAATAAAACACAGACTCCTTTCCACAATTACTTGCACTATGTCTCATGACCCAACAAAGCTGTCTGCCAGAGAGTTATGGCACGCAAGAGACTTGATAAACCCTCTGTTGGTTTGGCTTCATGGAACACAAGTTTCATAGGCTTGATCAGCCTAATTCCTTGCCTAGTTGCCTGGTAGGACATGAGCAGACCCACAATTAGTTAGATTTACTTCCAAAGCAATGAGTTCTACACTGATAATCTGAATCCTACAAAATAAAGTCAACTTACCCTGCGTTCATCAACCGATTTTGCTGCAGCAGTCATTCCTTCTAAACATTTCGAGACTATTGGGATAACTCTGCGCTCAGAATCTGCAAACCCCTTATAACATTCGCTAAGTTTGATGGTTCTTCGTTCATCCATTTCCTGAAGATGCTACAATTATAAAGAAAAAGCCTGAGTATTCTTATGACAATACAGTACTATACAGATACTCATATATTTGGGCTACATTTCCTCCCAATTTTGTTTAAAGCATCACCAATTTGTTGAGTTTGCTTTCCTGTACCAGATCATTTAATAAACAACCATTACCTAGGCTTGGTGTGACATAGGAGTGTACCAAAGTTCATTTTAACTGAACCCATGGTTAGGTTAACCTAACCACGGTTTCCTGTTAGGAAAATAAGACCAGGGCTCCCTTCCCTCTTTAGCATCTGCAAGGCAATGAAAAGATTCCACTTTCAGTTTCATAGTGAGTTAGTAATAGATTCATTCATTTACTTATTTATTTTTATGCTTGAGAAAAACTATTGTTTATAAATGTTTTATGTTGTTTTAACTACCTGTCATCTATAGAAGATTCATTTTACATCATAAATAAAAGGCTCGTTTTTACATGTACGGAATGCAGACTTTACTGCTGCAGGTTCTATATTATCTTGTAACAAATATTTTGTTGAAAATTTGCTCATGTTTATGAAGCAAACATGATTTTCCTTCAGAGTATTTCCTTGTAAATGTTACGATAGCCTTCCAGTGGAATTTTGTTCATTTGCAATGGCTTGTCGGTACTGTATTAAAACAAGATGAAGAAAAAACCCAAAATAATTGGGGGATGTGGTTAAGAACCTCAGAAAGAAACCAGAGGCTGCAATCCTATGCACACTTTCCCCTGACAGCTACCTCATCTGCTCCATTGCAAAAACCAGACTGAGGGGATGACTTATATGTGTTGGCCCCACAATATATTGAGACAGCTCCATGTTTGTCACGGTGACCATGAAGTGCTGAGCTAGAGCAGTTGAGGCGGACCAGGTATGGTCCCTGAAGTCTTGCAAGACCACCACAAGCAGTTCTGTCTCTCTGGCCCAACACGAGGAGTTGTAGCTCACATCTGGCTGCCAGGCAAATAGGTTTCTTGGCAAGGAATATCGTTCTCTAACCTGGCATTTAACAACAGAACCACCAGGTGTGAGAGCACATTGACGTAGCTACTCAGGGTTGGGTTTTTTTGGGGGGGGGGAGCTCAGAAGAGGTAACTTCTTTCAGCCACTTGATGCCCCATCTGCTACAATGTATGCCCTTGTGAAAATTAATTGAAACAATGGATGTTTTCTATCTTACTTGTAATCCTGTACTTAAAACAAACACGAAAAATCAGTTGATCATTATGGTGTCGGAAGCCTGTAGCCAATAGAAGGAATGACGCGCTCGCCACAATATATTGAGGTTCTACGAAAGAGAGTTATTCCAGAGCTGGAAAAGAGGTATCCTGACGATACTGGGATATTGAAGCAGGACCTAGCCCCCTGTCACACATTGAAAGTGGTGAAGAAATTCATGACAGAGCAGCAAATGCAGGTATTTGATTGGTCAGGGAATTCCCCGGATGTAAATCCCATTGAGAATTTTGTGGGCTATATGCAAAAGTCGCCTCCGTGCTGCAGACTGTATGACTATGGAGAAGCTCATTCAGGTGCTGATTCAAGTGTGGTACAGGGATCCGAAAATCAACAGTGACTGTTCGAAACTAGTAAACTCCATGCCAAACCATCTTCAAATGCTGCTTAAAAATAGCGGCGGTCATATCCGTTACTAATGTATGTATATGTGAGTTTTGTACAGGTATATGTGAGTTTTGTACACTAAACTGCATTGTTTGTTTCAATTAATTTGCACAAGGGTGTAGGTGCCCCTCAGCAAACATTATACTTCCCTTGCCAATAACCCAATGCTAAAGAAAACATCTAGAGGATCTGTGTGAACTTAATTGCATAATGCTAATGAAACAGATATGAAGATGGGGAAAACCTGAAACTGTCTTTATTGGGGAGAACCAACACAATAAAAGTCTGTGCACTGCCAAAATTTCCTGCTCCAAAATCTCAGGCCAAATTATTCAAGAATGGCAGAAACAATGTATTTATATGGAATGTTAAAAAGAGCTAAGGAACCTAAAAATGTAAGCTATAAGGCATAGAAAGAGGGGGATTTAATGGAGCTATTGCAGAGCTGGAGTCCTTTTGTTTAGGAACAAAAACTCTTATTATATAGACCAATGGAAGAGACAGCAATGAATACCACAGTAAAGAATTTATTATGAATGGAAGTACTAGGAAAAACTGTTGTAACAGATACAATTATGTTATTGGCACATGTTTAAAAACCTGGGATAGATTTAAAAAGAAGTGCTAGCATCAGAAATTTCCCCTTTAGCATAATATTAGTGAAGGAATGTTTAATATGGGACACAACTAGGGAAGTTCAATGTTTGGGTAAGTGGCATATATCAGGCTGGGTGCAGATTAATACAAACAGTTTTTCTATTGGTTCATCAAATGAGAACACCCTTGAACAGATTGCAACATAAGCGAAGGATAAACAGAGGGAAACCGAGTTAAAAAATTAATATAAGGAATGAGAAACTTTGGCTTGCAAAAAGGTAGCTGTGAAGGCTTTTTTGCTTTTAAAAGGAACACAAGTTCCACAAAACATACAAACTCATTTTTAAAAACAATGATACATACTTAGAGATGTATGGGCCAGATGATGTATGCGTTGTTTTTTGTTTGCTTACTTGTTCTGGGTAACATTCTCCATAGCTGCAATCTATGCCACTATTATTTATTCAACTTATACACCACCGTATGGATGTGAGAGCTGGACCATAAAGAAGGCTGATCGCCGAAGAATTGATGCTTTTGAATTATGGTGCTGGAGGAGACTCTTGAGAGTCCCATGGACTGCAAGAAGATCAAACCTATCCATTCTTAAGGAAATCAGCCCTGAGTGCTCACTGGAAGGACAGATCCAGAAGCTGAGGCTCCAATACTTTGGCCACCTCATGAGAAGAGAAGACTCCCTGGAAAAGACCCTGATGTTGGGAAAGATGGAGGGCACAAGGAGAAGGGGACGACAGAGGACGAGATGGTTGGATAGTGTTCTCAAAGCTACCAGCATGAGTTTGACTAAACTGCGGGAGGCAGTGGAAGACAGGAGTGTCTGGTGTGCTCTGGTCCATGGGGTCACAAAGAGTCGGACACAACTAAACAACAACAACATACCCAGAGGTTTCAGGGCAGTTCACAACAAGGCCACAACATATAAAATCAAACCAAACGCAATAACCCAATAACCCCCACTTCCAAAAGCCACATTCTAAAAGGGTGTTGGATGTCAACAAGATCAACCAAAGGCCGGGTTAAAAAGAAACGTTTTTGCCTGGCGCCTAAAGGTGTATAATGATAATATGGCCACAGTCACCATGGAAGTTCAAAATGATGAAGAAAACCAGAGAAAGTAATTGCTAGTTTTGTGCAGAAAGAAAAGGCGATATTCATCATTTGCAGTGGAAGTACCAGAAGGTGAATGATTTTGGGACTATAGTAACGTAATAAAGGATTTATTTTCTTTTTTCTTTCCCCTCACCATCTCAACCCTTATCTGCATGGTTGCTTTGTTCCACAAATATATCAAATAAAAGTACTACATATTTTAGCAATGGCAAGAATTTTAAGTGCCAAGGAAATTAGAACCAGGGAGTTGTGGGAGCAACTGAATACTGCAAAGTTAAAAATAAGTATACAGGAGCAGCAAATGAATGGAAATCAATAATCTACTTCATTTTAAAACAACAGGGAATGTCAGGAAGCAAGACAAATGATATGCTACTGTAAATATCTTTTCAAATATTGTATAACCATAGTTTAATGTAAATTAACAGTGAAGGATTAAAGCAGAACAGGTGCTGATAAAACATTTATAATTTTTATGTTTACAGCAGTGTTCTCAAACCATCTCAAATCTAAGCATGGGTCCAAAAGGTTTTTCCTGCCACTTTCCCCAGGAAAAGTGGCTGTTTAGCACTGAATGGGAACAAACGTCAATTGAGTTTTCTTCAGACTGATGTTTGTTTTGATTCAGCACTAAACAGTGGGTTTTCCTGGGGAAAGCGAAGGAACAAAAGGAAAACATTTCTGACCTGTGCCTAGAAATCATGTGATGAGCAGCAGTGGGAATGAGCTTAGAAGTCACTGTCACACTTTTAGCAGTTTAAATAATGTTTTCCCCTCCATGTATTTAAAATTGTAAAGTACTTTGGGCACCCAGTAGAATGCAATAAATAAAGATTGAAACAAAATTTAGATCTAAAGCTCACCTTATAGATTTGAGGAATGACAATGTAGAAATGCTTGTGCTGTTCACCATTGAAATTTTGCAGCTGGGCAGCATATTCATTTTTGTTCTCATCAGCCATGTGTGTACGGAGATTTAATTGCTGCTTTGCCTAATAAGAGACAGTTCAATGACAGTGTTTTCTAGAAGTCTTCTGCTTAAACAAAATCTTACTTAGCAACATGGTCATTGTAAGTGAAATGCCACCACCTTTCATGAGCCCTGGAGATGCCCTTGTATCCTTTACCTTACATTAGCATTTGCAGGATCAGTAGACAGTATTCAACTATATAAATGCATGAGCGGAATGACTTTTCCACCTTTTGTTCCCCTGTGTATGCCCCGTGTTGTACCCAAATATGCTTCAGTGGATTGGAGGAACCACAGGACTTTGAATACAACCTAAGGTATATAAACTTCTCTTTATAAACATTCATAACCACTCCAAAACATTTGTAGTAGCTTGTTCTTATTTAGAGAAAAGCATCTTTTAAGCTGGGCATGTACATCTCTCCATGCTATTCTCAAACAAAACATTTTAAAATGACCAAAAATAAGGAATTGCCATGTACACATATAGAAAGAGAGACAATATGTGACTGTCTCACCAACATTAGTTGTACAATTCCATTCATTTCAAATGACAACAAATACGGCACACAACCCCATATTGCTGAAAGTTCCTATTTCAGCCACTAAATTTTTCTTTTCACCAGTGGCAACCAAGATGATACCATCCAGAAAACTGCAACTTCCACTGGACAAAACGTCCTGGTCGATCAAGCCACAGTTCTCTGCTACTTCTGAATCGGCAAACTATGGCTTTGGCAAACCCTCCAAAACAGAACGGCAAACCAAGAGCAAACTGTGGCTTGCGATTCTGGTTTGAAGAGATTGAACAAACCACGCTCTGGCAATTCAGATGTAACAGCAAACCGTGACTTGATCAAATGAGAAACCGTTCTAATAAACTAGGCCCTATGAAGGTGGTGGTGTTGGGACACGTACACACAGAATTTGTTCCTGATCCTCCGAACCTTTGGAGAATAACAAAACATGATGTCTGAATGCAGCCATTGATTCACTGTCCCCTTGGCTGGCACATTAAGTTTTAAAAAGATAGCATTATTTGAAAAAATGCAAATACCGTAATAGGAATATAATAATAATAATAATAATAATAATAATAATATTTACCTTTTCAACATCTGCTTTAGTGGCATTAGTATCATTGTCCAGTCTCTCAAAACATTGCTGTGCTTTTTCTGCTTCTCTGCACTCTCTCTCAAACTTCTTTTTACTCTGCAATGGTAACATCATCATGTTGTTGTTGGGTTTTTTACAAATTACTATAAAAAGACACGCTAAAGTTGACATGTGTATACCCATATAAACACTCATATACTTGCTCTCACTGAACTATTTAATATGGTGGAATCCCACTAATTTCTATTAGTATACTATGACTGATAACTTTTAAACAAAAGTGAGGTTTTGTCTTACATAGTTCATTTTGATTTTTATGCAAAGCCAAACAAAAATGTAAACGAACACTGAAGTTATAATTCAAGCCTAATAAAAGACACTTGCAAAATCCTCACTTGTTTTTAAAAGATCCCGAAAGCAACGTATATTTAGATCTGCCATTCTACTGTGCTGGGGGCTGATTTCAGCAACCAAGTTAAGAATCATAGAGCTGGGAGGCATTTTCAATAAATTCTGACATAGCTGAAGTCTGTAAATCCTTCAAGGCAGAATTCCTGCTGAGCTGCACACTGAATTGCGCAATAGGTTGCACACTTAGAAGTTATGGGCTGTTATGATCTCTGCAAACACAGCAATCTATCTGGTCTATTTAACAAAGATAACAATGATAACAAAGCTAATCTTCAGTTAATTTCTTTAACAATTGCCCACCAAACTTTGTAATCCTAAAAGTAAACAGGAAAAGATAGGGGCAGAAGAGAGAAGAAAACTTACATTATCCATCTGCTTCCAACACATGTCAAGATACTGCTGAGCTTTTCGACCCTCTTGAAGGTGCTGCGAAATTACGACGAGAGGGTTTTAATTTCTTTTCCTTTCAAAATCTGATATGGCATTTACAGTCTTTTACTTGCATGTACTAAAGAAACCCGAACAACAACAGTGGCCTAGTTTGCACCTCAAAGTAAACCTACTTGGGTCTGTTTATTTCCTCTTCACTACTGCATGGAGGAAACAAACCTGTTTCAGCAAACCACAATGCTCATTGCTTCCTCCAAAAGAAAAACGTTCCACACTTTCCACTGCTCTCCAATCTACTGAAATACAGCAGAAGGAACTGGATTTCCACCCATTTTGTTAAAGTGAAACAACTGGACAAACATCAGTTCTACTTGAAAATATTACCTTATTTCTATGGTGACATTATAAATGTGCACAAGAAAAGTGCACCATGAGTGCAGTGGGGGTTTGTCTTTTAGTTTTTGATACCGCATCTCCTGTGCCTGGTGGAGTCAAGCTATTAAAACTCAACAGCACCTTCATAACGGTATCATTAGGTAGCGTTTTATTCTAAAAGCACCTAAAATTTTCTAAGCACCAGACAGCAACATTCAAATCTACCAGGTCCCAGGCTCATGACTTTATAATCTGAATAAAAATAACTTGGCGTACAGTGGCAAAGACCAGCGAATGCACGTGCAGCTCCCTTAAATGCATGGCTCTGGGCTGTGACACACGTTTTAATTCTCAGACCAACATGTGAGAATTAAAAGATACAGTCGTACCTTGGTTCTCAACCGGAATCCGTTCTGGAAGTCCGTTCAACTTCCAGAAAGGTTCAAAAACCAAGGCGCAGCTTCTGATTGGCTGCAGGAGCTTCCTGCACTCAATCGGAAGCCGTGGAAGCTGCGTCGGATGTTCGGCTTCCAAAAAGGGTTTGCAAACCGCAATAGTCACTTCCGGGTTTGCGGCGTTCGGGAGCCAAGACGTTCAAGTCGCAAGGCGTTCCAGAACCAAGGTACGACTGTACTTTAAATGCCTTTACAACAGACAACAGTTGTCCACAGAATAAAAAACACAAAGTTATTTGTTTCTGTCGTTTGTATTCTGACTCTCCATAACACCTGAGGAGGCATACAATCGAAGTATAAAAAAGGCTGCAATCCTAAAACACACCCGAGTAAGAGACAAGCCATTATTCCTGAATGTTGTGCAGTGCGACTGGCTTCTAAGCAGGCACCTGGAGGAATGGACTGCACAAACACTAACATTCTAAAAGGTAACATAGCAAGCAATGCTTTATTAAATTGGGTGGCCTTTCATTCTGTTCAGAAGCATGCGTGCTTTTGTGGTACACTGTTCTCTTGTCACAGAAGTATGGAAAAAAACCATGCAATTCAAATTTGTGCACCACTACTACACCGAAGAAGATTTGGTCCAACAGACGAGACCTTGATAACAGTGAAAAGAATAATCGCATAAATTCTACAATTGTGAACCCCTCGTGATTTACCATTTTCCTTTCTGTTTTGAGTTCATGGGAATATCTCATCAGTTCTCCATATACCCTATGTCCCAGTTCTTCTGCTACTACTTCTCTCTGTCCCGCGTAGTCGTTTAACTCGTTAAGGATATTATAAAAGGCTATACATGAGGTAAACCTGGCAATACACAGTGAAGAAGAAGGAGGGAAACAAATGTCATCTTTCTATTTATCCGGAAGTTACAGCTTTTGTTCCATAAACGGACCATAAAACATGTCACAATTAGCATGGGGTACAACCTTGATAAAACGAATTGCAGAAAGATGCACAGTGGAGATGCCCCAAATAGACTTCTCTTCACGCACATTGGTTGTTGTTTTTTAAAAAATGAAAACAGATTTCAAAAGGTAGAAAAGAATAAAGAACACTACCTGGAAAGCCCTGCAGTATAGTGGTATCTCCTAAGATGCGAAATGGAAGAAGGACTGAGCCTAGGAAAGGACTTAATTTCCTAGGCTTGGGAAGCTGAACTTGTTGCAGAGATGATTTTGCTTGATCTTGAGGGTGGAACATGCCAACCATGCCACTCCTATGCACCCCGATGGATGGATCTACTGAACAAGTTTGCTACCAGCTCTGAAGACAGCTGCCTGTTTGCCTGCTCACCTCTTGGGTTGGAGGGGAAGGGTGCCACACTATTGCTGGCACTAAAACAAAGGGGGGAGCAGGGTGGGAAGAAGGAGGAAAAAATAAGGGGAGAAAATGTGTATGGAAGGGAGAAACAAACAAACATGTCACTGTATTTTTTTTATTTTTGTATAAGACCTCATAAGCCTGTGGAATGTTTGCCATCTCTTTTAAATGTTCAGGTCTTGAGCTCCATATCAGCTTCTGGAAGTCCTGTCATCTAGGTTTGTGTTTTGTTTTGTTCTTTAAAAAAAAAGGTTAAAATGAAGCAGAGGGGCTCAAAATGATCTTCCATGAGAAATAGTGTTTGGCTGATGAAACTTAAATCTCATCAATAATTGGATTTTGGGCTAGATGACCAAATTTGGTCTCTTGTAAGCCAGTGAATACCGTCTTCCTTCAATGATGGACTTCAATTGTAAAATCAGCCTTGAACAATCTCTGACCAGGGCATCTGAAAAAAATTGATGCTTCCTGTGCTGTCCACACTGGTAATAATGGAATAACCTAAATTTCACACCCCCCCCCCCGTGTTAAGGATGGCCAAGCAATCAATGTTAGTAGGTTGGTGGTGGTGAGTGTTTGCTATTTTCTCCCTTATACTATGCTGAAAGACAGTTAACTATATAAAGTACAGAATAGAGAGAAAGTTACTCCACCCAACAAGCCAAGACTGACAAGGACATACAGCTTTGCAGCGTTCCTCTATAGTAGTTTTCAATGTACAGCTTCAGAAAGGAACCTTTTCCAAAAATAAAACAACACTTTGTAGCACTCAACTCACCGCCTTTTAATCAGGGGGCGCTGACACTGCAAAGTGTCACCATACTTAAGTTTGGCTTTGAGCTAAAGAAAATTAATGTGCCATGGCTGGTGTCTAGAAATGCAACAAAAAGAACATTGCTAAAATAATGAATTCAGGTCTAGTTGGCAAAACAGCAAAAATGAGGAGATAAAACGACTTCTGGACTTTACCTATTTCAGATACCGGATGGGGGATTGTGTGGTTCGGCCATTCTCCCTATGAAACACTTGGTGATATTGAACCAAGTCCTACTTAGACCAGATCCGCTGAAATTTCTCAACCTAAGTTAGCCATGTCCATTAACTTCAGTGGGGCTACTCATGAAGAGTAGTACAGTGGTGCCTCGCAAGACGAAATTAATCCGTTCTGCGAATCTCTAAGCACAGCTATTAGCGGCTTAGCGGCTATTAACGGCTTAGCGGCTATTAACGGCTTAGCGGCTTTAAGAAAAAGGAAACAAACTCACAAGAACTCGCAAGACGTTTCGTCTTGCGAAGCAAGCCCATAGGGAAATTCGTCTTGCGGAACGACTCAAAAAACGCAAAACCCTTTCGTCTTGCAAGTTTTTCGTCTTGCGAGGCATTCGTCTTGCGGGGCACCACTGTAATGCGGAATACTACTGATTAACTCCATAAAGAAAACTAGATGCCAAGGGAGAAGAATTCTAGCATTCTTCCCAATATGCCAGTTTTCTGCACATGGAATTTCTTTTGTATGGAGCATTCAGCCATTACTTCCTACCTAAAATATGTGGTACAGCCCAGAGTCTAATTTACTTCCTCATCTGCTGTGTTGTGTGTGAGAACCAAGTCTTAGAATTCACAGCAAAGCTACATGGGTATAATGCTAGGGATTCTCAGAAGAGTTAAACACGATCTCAAAACTTAAATATTCAACATCCTTTGGAAAGCAGTGCAGAAAGTATTAATAATGCCTTCGCTTTCTGATTTCTGAATACAGAGACAACCCTTATATTTGGTCATTAAAAACCAAACTCTAATGTAAGCTGGTATGAAATTAATGGAACAATCCTAACTAGGTCTACTTGCAAGCAAGTCCTATTGAATTAAATTGAGCTTACTACCACACAAGTGGAGGTAAAAAAACACACCAGCCTATCACAAAGGTACACAGATATGTAAAAATATTTAGGACGGAGGCCCTCGTTCAAAGTATTTCCAGAGAATAAGAGTCATTGAACACTGTGATATTTCTTTTCCTGACAGATAATAGAAAACTAATGTTCATTTTACCTGGGTTCTTCATCTTTGGATGAACGTTTAGGACAGTACTTCTTCACCAGATTTCTGTTAAGGGAAGAAAATAAGGACATTAATAAATTTCTGTTAGTATTTGTCTAAGGATCAGTCTCAAACTAGGTGAGTAAGAAAACAGCCCTTTGTCCTCAGTTTACAGTTCACATATCTCCTGTGAAGAGGATCTACTTCAATAAACACCTTGTGATGTAATCATTTCTGAATGCCAGCACCTCCGTCAGAATATACCTCGATTCCTCACAACATTAAGATGTTTTTCTTGACAATAAATAATTTATCAGAAACAAGGATCCCGGAGTACACGCTAAAGATGTAGTTTATGATAATGAAACAGTCACAATTTATTCTTCTCAGAAACCAAAACAGAAAAGAAGCTTATTTTCCTGCCTACAATATTATAAGTTGAGGAGCTGTCGTACAAGAGAATGAAGTGATTGACGAAAAGCATCAAAGTGAGGTGCATGTTTTAATATCTATCCGTTTCTGGACAAAATAAATGCACAATGCCCTTGGTACTAATAAACATGGGTGCCTGAATTCTCGCAAATGTTGCAAGCAGGAAGGAGTGAAAATTGTTCCACCGCTGAGCAACTAGGAACAAAGCCAACCTATTGTTTTTATCTTATGCTTATCCAGAGTAGAACGACTAAAACAAAGACGGGGGCCAAAAACTGGGGGGGGGGGGGAGAGAGAAGAGAGAGAGCGAGAGAGCTTACTACCACACAAGTGGAGTGTGGAGAATGAGAATTGTCCTATAGACACTGCAAATTAATTTCTAATGAATAATTATAATATACTTCTTAGCAGCCTCTTTCCAGTATGGTAAAAAGATGCCTTGTTTCAGCTAGACAGAATAGGCTATTCTCCAGATGATGTTAAAGAGCAGCAGCAGTAACAGAATGCCTAGTTTAATACATTTTAAAGAGTTCAGCAGGAATTCCAAGGATTCCAGAGGCCTCAAGTTACTTCACTGCCCACAAATATTCCCACAAAGGAATAATGTATATATTTCATGTTCTTCAGCAGGAAATCTATTTTCTTTCCCCAAGCGATGCATTAAAGAATGGAACTAAACTTCTGTACAACTTTCCCCTTGGGCTATTAGTCCCACTACGGATCCTGGTTTTATTATCAAACCTTAAAGTCAAACTCTCTTGCTATACTCATTGGGTATATAAAACTTATATTGCGTCTAAACACTACAACATTCACATAATCCCAGGGAAAGAAAAGTCACAGAAGTTAGCAATGAAGAAATAAAGAGGTTTTTGAGTTATTTAAAAATAGAAAGAGCTGATGACAATAGGAAACTTTCCCCACAAAGGGAAACTATGGAAGATGGTTTGATTTAAACGTTAACATATGGTTAACACATTCAGTTTAAGAGGCCATGATAGAAAATGTATTCTGTTATGCCAGAGATCTGGGTTCTCAACCCATCTCTTCAAAAAGCACTTGGGTCTACTAGTAATAATAATAATAATAGTACAGTTGGAAGTTGAACAGAATCCGTTCCGGAAGTCCGTTCAACTTCCAAAACTTTCACAAACCAAAGCATGGCTTCTGATTGGCTGCAGGAAGCTCCTGCAGCCAATTGGAAGCCGCGGAAGCCCTGCTGGATGTTCAGCTTCCAAAAGAACGTTTGAAAACTGGAACACTCACTTCCGGGTTTGTAGGGTTCAGGATCCAAAATGTTCGAGAACTAAGCTGTTTGAAAACCAAGGTAAGACTGTATATGAAATGTAAAGCTAACAGCTTTGTTTAGGTTATACTAAAGAATGAACTGTATGATACATCACAGCAAACAGTGATGTTTAGTTCCCTTTTTCCTTATGGGAGTAAATTGGTTTTCTTTCCAAAGGGGAAGTCAGTTGGCTATGACAAATTTAGGAAACCCTACTATTGCAGTATGGAAGGCCCACTCCAAAGCTAAGACTCCCACAAATCACACTTTTGTTTAATGGCATTATGTAAGTGCCAAATAGTTTCTAGGGCAATATAGATAATGGGAACACAACCATGTAATGCAAAGAAGGTGCAGCTACACAAGCAAGACTTTCTGGAATTTATCAGAATGGAATGGATGTCAAGAACAGATGCAAGCAGATTTATAAGATCCGGAAACACAACAACACACACAAACATGCCAAAGTAAATTTCATCCTCGGGGAAAATACAAACTTGACAGTACTTTCCCAGGAAAATTCTGAATTTCTGACAAATCGCTTTGTTTGTGCAGCTGCTTTTTTTCCGTGACCAAGAACTAGCACAGCCAAGCCAGAAGCATGAGAACCTAGTTGGTCCACAGTCAATGTAAGGTGCCACAAACCCAATCCTACTGGGCTCAGGAGGAATGTCAAATATAAGATAAGGGCAGGGGTTCCAAATATATTACACAAGGAACAGACAATAAGGTTATCTGGATGCTCACACTTACATACTAAGGGGAAGGTAGGACAATGTTCCAATTTAATGCTATTTGGGGGAAAACAGGCACCAACCCTGCTGTAACAACAACAACAACAACGGCTTGGAAATAATAGGCTAGTTTTAATGTTCAACAAACCAAGTACGTGCTTGCCAGGGATAGAAGGTAAACTATATTGTTTCGTTCACTTGAAGAAAGAACTGAGTGAATGAAACATTCCATCTTCCACATGTGTGGAAGAAAACCATGCACTTGTAACATATCAAATTAAACAGCAGGGCCGTCTTATGCATAAGCGCTAGGGGTGCAGGGCACCCGGGCCCCAGGCTCTCAGGGGCGCCAGGCCAAGAGTCCAGGGCCGGAGAGTTGAGTCTGGAGAAGAGCCCACCCGTTGGTCGGAGCGCCGCTTTGCACCAGGAGTTCAGGGGCGACCAAGCCAGTGAGATGCTGAGGCGGACGGGCGGCTCCACCCTCCTGCACGCCTGGGACTGGGCAACCTGGGGGGGGGGGCCTGTGCCGCATATGTGTAAGACAGCCCTGTTAAACAGGACCAATGTAACCTAACAACACTGAATGTGCACCACTGAATAAAATGTAAATGATTCTCAGCTGGTATTCCAGATTCTCTGCTGGTATTCCAGCATCCCAAAGGTTTGAGTCATCGCTGAATGCACATAGTAGAGTTCACTATTATGCAGCAATTTGAGTGGGCTATAGTTTTGTGCATTTAAAAATTCAGATTATACTCTCATGCTTCAGTAATATACAACAGGGAAGTTACCTTACACAAATAATGCACTGAGCCGTAACAGCCTGTGCATTTTGCAGCCGTGATTTTACTTGCAAAAACAAGTTATTTTTAGAAGGAGCTTGTTAGGTTTTTTTACCTTCCTTAATGGTGTAACTCAGAATGCAAGTTTTAATCAGCTTAGTCTGTTGATAAATCAAGGTTGGAGGGGGTGAGACAATTTTAATCAGCAAGTCTGAATGCTAAGGACACTTATGTTATTTTTCAAGGCTCCTTGGGTTCTGATATGTTACTGTAAGGGGAACAATTTTTCAGCTATTAAAAGACCTTTCTTAAGTAGTATCTCTTGTTCATTAGGTCATACATTATATTAACACGTCCTTTAGTATCTCAAAAGGCACCTTTGTGGAGGCTTTGTTAATAGAAAGCAACCGGCAACAAAATGTTGCAGTGTAGCCTTACCTCTGAACAGGAGTGCTCCTGTTCAGCTAGGCAGCCACCCTCCTTTGGGATACTCTATTCTGTTTCCCCACCCCATGCCACCTTCCCATCCCACCCACCAAATTTCTAGGTAATTGACAAAGTGGCAAAGACGAAAATGATAAATCAGTTTTAACAAACCTTTAGGTGGCTGACAACCCCAGCTGAAAGCATTCCCATGGTGAAAAAGGTTCTGGGGAGGTAGGCACAACCCTTTACAGCAGAGTTTGGTGACCTTATCCGAGGATGGGTGGGTCGACACTCCGGCCGTTGGAGGATGGGCCGGAGCGTGTGTGCATGCGCACTCTTCCGGGTCAGAGGAGCGCCCGTGCACATGCACACAAGCTATTTCTGGCGCTCCTCCAATCCGGAAATGCACTGGAAATAGTGTGTGCACATGCGCACGGGCGCTTCGCCGTCCCGCACATGTGCGCACGCTATTTCTGGTGTACATCCGGGTCGGAGGAGCACCCGTGCGCATGCGCACAGGAGCCATCAACCCAGAAGACTGTCCCCACGCTGCGCCGGTAAAAGCAGGCAGCGAAGGTCTCCATGGGCTGGTTAGACAAGCCTCGTGGGCCTTAGGTTGCCAACCCCTGCTTTGCAGCCTGCTATGAAATGTGTCCCCGTAGAATTTGTTGGGTATTTATTATCTCACCAGTTTCCCCACCTACTAGATACACTGTTATGACAAAGCACATGATTCTGATGCTTCCCTCCATATTTCAGGAAGTCTCAGTATTGAGATTTTGATAATAAAAATCATATTGCCAAATAATATAAATATTAGATTTATTATGACATGGTGCAGCACTCTGAATATATTAAAGAATTTTTAGATACTGGACTACATTGCTTGTTTTGGGAAAACATATACTAAAGGTAGACGACGATAGATCTGGCCAAAAAGAGGGAAATGTCATTCTTAAGCTACCTAAAGCCATACCTTTCTACGTTACGTTATCCATCTTTAATCTCTATGTCTGCTGCACAGAGCTGAGCAAAGTGGGAAGGCTTAAAATCTAACTCATTATTATTCAGGAGACGAAACAATAATGCTGTAACCAGGCAACTGCACAAGAGAGTCTTTTGAAGAGATTTTCTGGTGTGTTGCAGATAAGAATGGAAAATACTTACCAGGAAAGCACACGCATGCATACTCCCTGACAGACTGGACTGACAGTGGGGGAGGGTCACAACTGCAGATTACTAATTGCCATGCAGACAGCTAATCCAGGTTCTGCCATTTGCAATACGGTAGTATTGGCACTAAATCCCTAAAAAGGCTGCAATGCATAAAAATGCACCAGGGCAACTAGCAATCCAGGCCCGGCTGCACTGGCCGCCAATTAGTTTCAATGTGCTGGTGTTGACCTATAAAGGTAAAGGGGGCAAAGGTGAAAAGGACCCCTGGACGGTTAAGTCCAGTCAACTATGGGGTGTGGCGCTCATCTCACTTCAGGCCGAGGGAACTGGCGTTTGTCCACAGACAGCTTTCTGGGTCATGTGACCAGTAGGACTAAACCACTTCTGGTGCAATGGGGCACCGTGAGGAGTGCCACAGTGCACAGAAACACTGTTTACCTTCCCGCCACAACGGTACCTATTTATCTACTTGCACTGGTGTGCTTTTGAGTTGCTAGGTTGGCAGGAGCTGGGACAGAGCAACGGGAACTCACCTCGCCACGTGGATTTGAACTGCCAACCTTCCGATCGGCAAGCCCAAGAGGCTCAGTAGTTTAGACCACAATGCCACCCACTCCCCTATAAAGCCTTACACGGCTCAGGACCTCAATACTTTATAAAGACTGCCTCTCCCCATATGAGCCGACCTGGACCCTGTGTTTGTCACCCAAGGCCCGTCTCTAAGTCCTCAGGAGATTCAGAGGGTGGCAACATTATAATGGGCCTTTTCTGTGGTGGCTCCGCCTGTGGAATGCTTTCCCTAAAGAGGCTCACCTGACACCATCATTACATATCTTTAAGTACCAGGCAAAACATTCCTCTTTACCCAGGATGTTGGCCATTAAATAATCTATGGCCTGTTAAAGCTGGGGGGCGGGGGGCAGAGACTGTTATGGTTATTTTATTATTATTTTTGTATAATGCTTTTTATTATGTTTTTAGTATTATGCTCTGTAAGACGTCTTCTTAATGTTGTACATTGCCCTGGAATCTTTGGATTTGAACACTTAAAACAAAAAAATTTGGATAGAAGCTGTACTATTTTTGCTTGTTCAGATTCAACTTCATATGGAACTCTCACCCGAGATTTCTAGTTTGTGATGGTCACAAATCTAATTTAAATGGTTATGATCAGAGTTCTAGTACTATTGTTATCTACTGCATTCACAAAAGAAAAGGAACGCTAACTAGTGGATTTCACTTTGTACTGTTACATAGTAATGAATCAGATGCACCATTTCATAGCTGAATGGTGACTAAAAATAGGGCCTTTTTCACAGTGGTGTCCTGACTTATCTCCAGAATCCTCCATGGAAAAAAGAATTTGTCACCGCCACTGTATTTAATTAGGTTTCACTGGAAGAAATATAAACACTTGCTTAACTTTCTCAGTGAAATCAATAGGTCTTCAGAACCAGCTTTGGCTGGATTGCGCACTGCATGTAATAATGATGATAATAATAGTAATAATTTTATTATTTATACCCGGCCCATTTCTGATGGAAATCAGCCCTGAGTGCTCACTGGAAGGACAGATCCAGAAGCTGAGGCTCCAATACTTTGGCCACCTCATGAGAAGAGAAGACTCCCTGGAAAAGACCCTGATGTTGGGAAAGATGGAGGGAACAAGGAGACGGGGACGACAGAGGACGAGATGGTTGGACAGTGTTCTCGAAGCCACCAGCATGAGTTTGACCAAACTGCGGGAGGCAGTGGGAGACAGGAGTGCCTGGCGTGCTCTGGTCCATGGGGTCACGAAGAGTCGGTCACGACTAAACAACAACACCCGGCCCATCTGGCTGGGTTTCCCCAGCCCTCTGGGTGACTTACAGAACATATAAAGGCATAGTAAAACGTCAAACATTAAGAACTTCCTGATACAGGGCTGCCTTCAGACGTCTTCTAAAAGTTGTGTAGTTCTTTATCTCCTTGACACCTGAAGGGAGGGTGTTCCACAGGGAGGGCGCCACTTGCCGAGAAGGCCCTCTACCTGGTTCCCTGTAACTTCACCTCTTGCAGTGAGGAAACCACCAGAAGACCCTTGGAAGAGGACTTCACCTCAGTGAACGATGAGGATGGAGACACTCCTTCAGGTACACTTGGCGAAGGCCCTTTGGGCTTTAAAGGTCAGCACCAGCACTTTGAATTGTGCTCGGAAACGTACTGGGAGCCAGTGAAGATCCTTTAGGACCAGTTATATGGTCCCGGAAGCTGCTTCCAGTCACCAGGCTAGCTGCAGCATTCTGTTCATGAAACAAAGGCATTCTACCTCCGATAAAAACTTTTGTAAATAATAATGGGGAGGAATAACTTTCAGCACAGAAACTCTTTTGAATAAGAGTCCATTTGCACAGTTGTTCAAGGAAAGTCTGCCACATCTACATTTGGATAATAATCAACATCTTATGTTTTCAATTTCAATTAAAGAAGAACAGCCTTCAGAAACAAGGGCCCACATCGTGACCATTTGTTTCCAATTTAGAATTCAAACTAGTAGAGCATCCAGACAGCTTGCCAAGTTTCTAAATATAGTCATTTAGGTAACTAAATCTTCATTTGGCTGTGCACAATTACATAGTTTCCCACTGCAGAAGATAATCAAGCCATTTAAGCAACTTTCTTCAGCTTTCAAATCAAGGAATTCCCTCTAGATACATTGCTGTATCGTGTTACAACGGAATTGTCCTTGACTGGAAATCTAGAATATGGAATACACATTACTCATTTCTTCAGAGAAAAGAAGTCAGGCAAATTCGCAAAACTTTTGTCTCCTAGCCACTCGGTTATTATGAAGATGAGCGTTTATATATACAGCTCAACAAAGCTGCACTCAGGACATGAGTATTAATGTGAAAAGAACAACAACAGTTGCTTATAAGAAGAAAGTAAGTTAGCCTTTAGAACACTTAGCTGTAGTCAAGAGAGGAAGTAAACAGAACAAACTGTTTCCCCTTTTAAATCAACATTGGCTACTTTAATCATAAACAACAGCTGATAACTTGATGTATCCTTATGTATCTAGGATTAGAATGGATAATTGCAAAACAAAAACAAAACCCCCACAATGGAGTCAGGTCCTGTTTGCAACTGAATGCAGACAGAGAAGGTAAGAGACTGTTCCCCATTATTTATCTTGGAATTCCCAATTTTTCTTTACAGTACTAGCTTCTAAGACAAGATTGAAGTAAAAATAGAGCACATCGGCATACATCCCAAATTACTACCATTTCAGAAGAAACTACAAGCCCAGGTTACTTGAAAGGTGAAGTCTTTTAAAAAATGCATATATAGTAGACCAGTTAACACCGAAGATTAAGATACGCATACACTTAAAACAGTTGTCGCTTTTTACCTATGGACCCCCGCACAGAAAATAATACATGTAAGCGGATTACTTGTTTACACTGTTCATGGAAAAGAGGCTTAAAATATATCGGTTAAGTTCCATGTGGAAAAGTTCACAGCCAAAAGGCCACTCAATAAACTGGTAGAGAAAAGCAGTGCACACACTTTATTATGCAGCTCTACATTTATTTTTCCTGCAATTCTGATAATACAGAGATACAGACTCTGCATGTGTCAAAACAAGAAAAGAATATTGAAGCTTCGTTTGCTAAGGCATGATAGGTGGTAGTCAACTAATTTTTTCTCATGGAGCAGACCAGCTGAAATGAATCAACATTACTATGTTGTCCATTCATTTCAATGGGTCAAATAATTTGATTCTATGCCAGGGGTCGGCAGCCTAAGGCCCATGGGCCACAAGCAGCCCACAGGGGTCGTTCAATCAGCTCACGAGCAACCCCTGAACCGAGCCACCCGCTGCGCTAAACTGGTGCAGCGCGTTGCGGGGACTTGCTTTCGTAGCGCAGGAAATCACATCTGCACAGACGCTGGAAATCATGTCTACGCAGACAATCACGGGCGCACGTGCAATCCGGCCCACGGAGGGATCTCCACTGGAGTGAACCGGCCCAGGCAAGGTAAACCTTGCTGACCCCTGTTCTATGCTTTGCTGTGCATATTAAAGGACTGGGTCTCCAGAATCTATTACAAGATTCCCTGCCAATCTTCTATGCTTCTACATAAAACAGAAGTCTTCAGCACTACTGTTTTGACTCAGGGGGAGGCTGTCTCCATGCAGTACTGCAGAAGGGTTTCTTCCAGAGTAGGGTCACTGCTCAGTGCCTCTTACAACTCACCCAGGAGAAACATGTCTACAGTTCCCAGTACATGCAAGGGGAACTGGCTAGAAAAACTAGAGCAACAGGATTTCCCCTTGCTTTCCAAAGGTGGCCAGTGGTGCCTACCCACAAATGAAAATGAAGATAGTAGAGGAAAATGCTGAGGTTTCTTTGATGTTTGCACCACATGCTGACGGAAGCACAAAAGACAACACAGCTTGCCTCTTCAGCAATACAAAGCAGCTGCAGTGGATGCAGCAAAGCAATTCTGGATGCGAGTATATTTACGCCTTTACACACAGATAAGCTTTACAGCCTTAAAAGAAAATAAGGGAGCACTTGAATTTTAATTCAGAGGTTTTTCGAGCACCCTTCCCCATAGCAACCATAATGGAAGAAATGTGAGCAACAGCACCAGTCCTCAGTGTAACACAGTTAAGGGGTTCCTCCATTCAATGCATATTGATCAAGACAGTCCATCTCTGCCTTGCTTGCTTTGCAAAGCATGCTATGCTACTTGCAAGCTTGTGTTGAATGACAAACATGTCTCTACTTTTGCTGCAACAGGGGGATAAAAAATCATGTTGCCCGTGAATCTGTAGTAAGGAGTAACCAATTCAGATGGAAAAGAAAAGGTGATTTTAGCTACGTGGATCAAGTATGGCTATTTTTCCAGGACAACAATATTTGCATATTCGATTTCTCCTACAGTACGGGAACTACTTTTAACTAAAAATATAATTAGGAAATAAAAACAAAACACCAAAACAGTTTAAAAGGTATAGAAGTTTGAAGGGAAATGGAACTTGTAAAATAAAGCTTACCTCAATTGCTTTGCATAATTCTGTTCAATCTCTATCCTTTCTTTAACGAATTTTGCATATTTTTCCAGGAAGTCAATGCCCCACTGTGTGTGCTTGTCTAAATTGTCGAACTGATCCTGTAAAACACAAGCCAGGAAAAAAATCTAAATTGAACAAGATGACACGCACCCACATTGCTTTTAGATACTACGTTCTGTCTTCTACTTATTTAGTGAATTGAAAAATATAAATATAATCACACAAAGAAAACAGATACTAGGATACAGTACTTCAATACAGAAGGTACTTTTTTGTTTTTAGAAAGACACAATCATAAGAGCAGTCCTGCTGAATGAAATTGACAGTCTATCTAGTTCAGCATCTTTTGAAAACGAGGTCCAGCTGGGGGTCGGGGGTCAAGATTGAAGGAACTGAACTGTGGAGCTTGCAGTATATATTTTAATCCCAGGCTCTGTTACTCTTTTGCTGCTGACTTAGCTCCCCTGTTCCCTGGAAGAGCCATATTCTTCCCACCCCCTTGCTAGGGACCAAATTCTCATCTCTAGTTCAGCAACCCAATGTCCATCCTACATAGTGAGTCACTGGAGGTTTCTGTACCAAGTGTATCTATTTATTTTATTCTATTTATTGATCAATTTTCTATACTGCCCTTCATCCAAGGATCATAGGGCAGTTTACAAAATTAAAACACAAAAATATGTAACATACTTAGAAACAAAAACAACCCCCCCAACACAGTTTTAAAGGAGCCACCAAAGAAAAGCCCTCTTCTCATGTTGCTACCCTCTGGGCCTCTCATGAAGGAGGCACATGAAGAAGGGCCTCAGATGATGATTGCAGGGTTCAGGTCTGTTTATATGGGGAGAGGTGGTCCTTGAGGTATTGTGGTCCTGAGCCATTTTAGGCTTTATAGGGGAGCAGGTGGCATTTTAACCAGGCCCAGAAACTAATTGGCAGCCAGTGCAGTCAGGCCAGGATGGGCATTATATGCTCAAACCTTCTCACCCCAGTGAGCAACCTGGCTGCTGAATTCTCTCACACAGCACTTACATATCTACTGTATTTTTCGCCCTATAGGACGCACTTTTTCCCCTCCAAAAATGAAGGGGAAATCTGGGTGCGTCCTATGGGGCGAATGCAGGCTTTCGCTGAAGCTTGGAGAGCGAGAGGGGTCGGTGCGCACCGGCCCCTCTCGCTCTCCAGGCTTCAGGAACACATCTGCAGCCTAGGCAGCCCTAGGGAACTCCCGCAGGGCTGCCTAGGCTGCGGATAGCAGCCTGATTCCCGGAGCGCCGGGCATGCTGAAAGCAGAGCACCCGGCGCTTCGGGAACACATCCACAGCCTGTCTATGCTGCGGATAGCAGCCTGCTTCCTGGAGCGCCGGGCGCGCTGAAAGCAGAGCACCCGGCGCTTCGGGAACACATCCACAGCCTGTCTATGCTGCGGATAGCAGCCTGCTTCCCGGAGCGTCGGGCGCCCTGAAAGCAGAGCGCCCGGTGCTTCGGGAACACATCCGCAGCCTAGGCAGCCCTGCGGGAGGTCCCGCAGGGCTGTCTATGCTGCGGATAGCAGCCTGCCGCCCGGCGCGAGGGGCGCCCTGAAGCAGAGTGCCCCGCACGCCGGACAGACACCGGCCAGCCCCACAAGCTCGGGGGACAGCAAGGAGGCGCAGCGCCACCATCCCGCTGTTCCTTGACCTGGTTCGGTTTCCCCAACCTGGTTTGGGGGGGGGAAATAAAGGGGGGGGGAAATTCCTTTATTTCCCCCCCCAAAAAACTAGGTGCGTCCTATGGGACGGAGCGTCCTATGGGACGAAAAATACGGTATATATTACATAGAATTACTACAGATTATAGTACATATTTGAAATATACTCTAGGATTCAGATAGCTGAGCATGAAGGAAGCTTCTATTGTGGTGTTCCCCAAACTTGGGTTTCAAGCTGTTTACGGACTACAATTCCCATCACCCCTGACCACTGGTCTTGCTAGCTAGGGATGATGGGAGTTGTAGTCCAAAAACAGCTGGAGACCCAAGTTTGGGAAACACTGTTGTAGTGCTTTCTGAGCTCAGACGAAGTCCCTACTGGATTCTCTCCTTAGTAATGGCAGTGGAGTTCACTTTGGCAGATAGCTCCTTCTTACCAGTGTTCCCCCACTTTAGAAAAAACACTCAGGCCCTACAGTTGTGGCAGAGTTGTGGCTGTCGCCTCCCTCAAACTCTACTTATGCTTATCTCCTGGCCTCTATGTGCCCCCAACTGTTCCAGTTTTAAACACGCCACAGTTTGGTGAAGCTGAGTGGACTCAACAGAGAGGAGCAAGCCGTACACATGAAGTAAATAAACCAAGGCTCTGCAGCTACTGTTTGGGCCACAGAGAAGAGGAAGATGAGACAAAGCGAAATCTCAACGCTTCAGTGCACAAAGACTACACTTGAACTGTTCATGATTGCCAAGAGGCTTTGTTCTAAAAGCATGCCCATAATTGAAACTTGCGCTTCAGACTGATTTCATTTTTATTAGTTTGCCTTGTTTAAGACAATTGCTTCAACTGCAACTTTAGCTTTAATGTTCAACAAACCTAGTAATTAATTGTTTGATATTCAAAACATGTGCATGGTCTCAGACTGCCATTAAAGCCATTTTACATTACATGCAATATATTTGAGAATATACATAACACCTGAAGATTAGATGATACATAAAAATTAATGGCAATGATAGATGGTAAAGCGATATGAGGCAGCAAATGGAAGCCAAAACTCAGCCTTAAAAAGAATGAAGGCTATCAGGTTTCTATTATTATTCTCTCAGTCATATCCAGCATACTGGGTAAATATTGCCATATATTACATCCCAACCACATGATAATTCATCTACTTCTTCATTGCAACCCAAGTATGTAGACAAACACTGCATCAATGAGAACGAATGTGAAGATGTGCTGCTGACAAACTCAAAACACTGGATCCTTAAAGACCAGCTTGGCCACTGTAGTGCTCTACTCTTCAATAATATTAAGCATTTCTAGCTTGAAGACGTTAATAATCCAGGAACCTTGTTCTTTGCAAACGATGAAGCATTTTGGGGGTGGGGGAAGAACAACAGAGCATCTCCGTAAATCCATGGCCTCAACCACACAGAGATGTGATACATCTGCACCACACAATTTAAGTGAAAACCTAGCTTGAAATATGGCCATATTTTTGCTAGAGCACCATCCATTCTTGGACAACAGCCTTGTCTGTGCTGTGTGATACGGTACTAGCACATCACTATGGATCTTAAATCACGAGTCCAAGTATGTGCTGGGAAGTAGGCAAGGCAATGTTTGGGTGGGGGAAGGTGTAACATCGCATGTACCTCTTTGAAATAACTGTATCATTCATTCATCATAATGCATTTCATTAAGTTAATAGTTACTAGAATCTGGCTATTCTCCATTTTGTTCTGCTTTATCCATTTGCTTTGACTATTTCACCCTTGCACTGAAACTCCAATAAAGTGCTCTGGAACTGAACCAACAGTCAGAGACATTAGAACAAGCTTCCTGCCGTGAACACAAGAACAATGCTTTTGCTGTCCTAGTTTGGACTTCTTAGTTCACTGTTCTGACACACTGCCAGGTCTGTGGAAAACTAGTCAAGTGCCATTTTTAAAAACATTGCTAGATCTCCTCACAAACAGAACTCAAGCAAATTGGGGGGAGGCAATGTAAGCAATTACCGTATTTTTCGCTCTATAAGATGCACCAGACCACAAGACGCACCTAGGTTTTGGAGGAGGAAAACAAGAAAAAAAATATTCTGAATCTCAGAAGCCAGAACAGCAAGAGGGATCGCTACGCAGTGAAAGCAGCAATCCCTCTTGCTGTTCTGGCTTCTGGGATAGCTGTGCAGCCTGCATTCGCTCCATAAGACGCACACACATTTCCCCTTACATTTTAGGAGGGAAAAAGTGAGTCTTATAGAGCAAAAAATACGGTAATTTCCTGCCACTGGATCCCAAAGCACAACTTGATGAAGACAAATTTGATTAATGGAGTAAAATCTCATACCTTAGAACCCAGGAGAACCTCATACCTTAGAACCCAAGAATGTCACTCTTAGAACCCAGGAGAATTCTCATCTCATGACTTTGCCTCTGAATACCAGTTGTTGGGGGACAACAGGAGAGGGCTATTGCCCTCAAGTTCTGTTTTGGGGCTCTCCAGAGACAACTTGCTAGCCACTGTGAGAAAGAGGATGCTGGACCAGATAGCTGTTTGGTCTGATCCAGCACTGCTCCTCTTACATTATTTTTGTTAGAAGTTGAAGTCACCAGCCTCACTTGGCAGCAAAGCAAAGATCAATCTACACTGCACCATGCCCAAGGTAACTATTGTTATATATTATCACAAGATGAAATATGTATAGTGGCTTTGTCATTTGTTAGGGTTCACTTCCTACTCTAAGAACTGGTGTTCAGTTTTATCCCCAAAGAGATTCCATGTTCCCCTGTGATTAGAGATATTAGACCAGGAGCATCTCACCTGTGGTCTTCTAGATGCTGCCTCACTACAGCTCCCATTAACCTTGACTGTTGGCCATGCAGCTGGGGCAGATGGGAGTTGAAGTCCAGCAGCATCTTGAGGACCACAGGTTGGCCACCACCAGATTAGACTGAAGGAGGACTGGGTATACACATATTGGAGTTGAGACATTGGCAATAGAAAACATGTCTCAGAATTCCTATAGCCAAACATGGCATTCATTACCATTGAGCAGAAGAAGGTGGTATCTTATCACAGAAGTTTTCTACTGCGTAGGAAATAAGCATGGCAAAGTAGAAGTAGAATATACCCATTATTAATATTACAACCACAAACTGAAATAGAATATAAAAGCAAAGTCAACAGGGATTGGCATATTTTGCAACTGCAAGTGCAGAGAATTGCTTTAATGCATGTAGGAAGACTAGAGGTTCTCAAACTATCAGAAGGAACCACAGGGCCATCCTATATGAAAATTGAATATTAAGAACTTCCCTGTAGGTTTCAAAAGGAAGTACTATACAGTGGTGCCCCGCAAGACGAATGCCTCGCAAGACGAAAAACTCGCTAGACGAAAGGGTTTTGCGGTTTTTGAGCTGCTTCGCAAGACGAATTTCCCTATGGGTTTGCTTCGCAAGACGAAAACGTCTTGCAAGTTTGTTTCCTTTTTCGTAAAACCGTTAATACCCGGGATGCATTGCTTAAAGAGGTGCAGTTGCGACTTGACTTCGAGGAGCAACTCATAGCACGCGGTGTGGTAGCCTTTTTTGAGGTTTTTGAAGACTTTGGTGATTTTTGAAGCTTTTCCAAAACTTATTTTGCAGCCATTTGATAAGTTAAACTTTTAAAACTTTTTTGGGGGTTTTTGGATTTTGGGTTGGGGTGTTTGGAATTCAAGGACTTGGTGTTGGGGAGGGGTTTGCAAGAATCTGGAAGCTTGTGTGTGTGTTTTTCTGCATTTTTATGATTTTCTGTGACCATTGGGCCACTCTGCTGTTTTTTTTTAAAAAAAAATTCTGGGTTTGAATTTCTGTGTGGTGGGTGGCTGGGGGAACAGTTGGGGAGGGGTTTGCAAGAATCTGGAAGCTTGTGGTTTTTTTCCTGCATTTTTATGATTTTTTGTGACCATTGGGCCACTCTGTTTTTTTTTTTAAAAAATCTGAATTTGAATTTCTGTGTGGTGGGTGGCTGGGGGAACAGTTGAGGAGGGGTTTGCAAGAATCTGGAAGCTTGTGTGGTTTTTTTCTGAATTTTTATGATTTTTATTGTTCCTTCAATTTTTGAATTTATTGTTCCTTCAATTTTTGAAATGCTCTTTACAGTATGTGTGACTTTAAAGAGCACGTAATAAACTCTTGTTGTACCAAATTTGGCTTTGTTTGGACTTTTTTTGACCATAGGAACGCATTAATTGAATTTCAATGCATTCCTATGGGATTTCGTGCTTCGCAAGACGAAAAATTCGCTAGACGAAAAAACTCGCGGAACGAATTAATTTCGTCTTACGAGGCACCACTGTAAGTGCAAGGCTTTTTGTTTTTGTTTTTCTTAACCAGGGCGTAGGAGTTCAGCCTGAACAATGCTGCATTTTCCCTTTATGGTGGTGGTGATCAATCTTTGTCTACAGCTACGCAAGTGGTCTCTGCGGTACAAAGCAGCTTCCACCAACATCATCTGGTGCACCAACTGCACCCTTTTATGGATAAGGATGATCTTGCTGCAACGATTCATGTTCTTGAAAGTCAATGTAAGGTTGCTATGATGTATAATATGTAGCACTGCCTTCAAAAAGGATCTCGACCTTCACTTGATACAAAAAATATATATGCAGCAAGGTAATGAACAGGGACCAAGTATAATCATCGTACAGTGGTTCCTCGGGTTAAGTACTTAATTCGTTCCGGAGGTCTGTTCTTAACCTGAAACTGTTCTTAACCTGAAGCACCACTTTAGCTAATGGGGCCTCCTGCTGCTGCCGTGCTGCCGGAGAACGATTTCTGTTCTCATCCAGAAGCAAAATTCTTAACCTGAAGCACTATTTCCGGGTTAGCGGAGTCTGTAACCTGAAGCGTATGTAACCCAAGGTACCGCTGTATTACAATAATATAAAAATATATGCAGTGGTAACTTTTTTGTACACATCCCTAAGATGGTAGTTAGGCCAAGGTGCACACAATATATGTATTTACCACTTTCCATAGAACCTAATAATGAAGCTGAACCCAAGACATTTAGGAACTCAAGCTTGGATATTTCATTTCTGGAAGAATTTCTCATTGGGTTTATCTAATTCTAACTCTTATCCAACTAGGTCTATCTAACCCACTAGGCCTGATCCTTTTAATCTTTTCCATTGTGTACCTCAGTTGTCACAGGTAAAAGAAAGGACTTATAAAGAATGACAGCGATATGTACACCTGCAGAGTATTTATGATCCTGGATGGCTGATAACCTTTGCAGGTGTGGCTTTTGGCCCCCTTTTTAGGTCACCCCCAATACTAATCCTCAAGGAATTTAAGACTTAAAAGACAATCATGTTCCTTTGGAAACTAAGTTAAATAAGCACAGATGAAGTGGTCTATTCACCTGCAATACATTCTGAGTGCTGGAACAAACAGCAATGGGCAATTGACTAACTGACAACACATAGTGACTGAAGTATCTGTTTTCCAAGAATCTTAAACCAGCACGAGGCATGTTTTGATGAGTACCAAAGAGAGGATGGGGGGGGGGGGGAGACAGAGATAGACAGAGAGAGAAAATTGTGGAAAATATTGCTATGGTTAATTATACTTGTCTGCTATTGCCAGAGTTAGAGCATAGCACCTCCCCAGCTAATACAACACTTATTCCTAACAATAAAACTATAAATTGTATGACTTGTTAATTAATGTTGCATTTATTATTATTAAGTCACTTGGGCTATGATGATGAGCCCTAGCAGATATTTAACTTCAGCTTTCAAACAGAATGAAGCTCAACGCTTCCATACCAGAAGAGAGAGTCATAGTCTACTAAGGCCTATAATGAATCGCAGAGGAGCATTCAAAAGGAAGTACTTTAACTGAGAATTTACATTTCTGCAGCTGTTTAATGGTTTTTGGAAAGGACACGCTTAAGAGTCACTGTTCCACAATTTAGACTATTTGAAAATGTACACATGGAACTAATATGCACAGTCCCTTTATGGCTCACTTGTTGTCATAGGAAGTAACTATGTTGAAAGCGTTCCAAAATACCAACATCTGCCCATCCAAAAAGACTCTCCTGTCAGGAGAGACTAAGAACAGAATACAGCGTTACCACCAAAAATGGTATTCCTATTATCGTAAGTTAGTACACTTGGTCATGTGTCTCACTACATGTCATTGGCAGAAAGATGTCCACCTTAATGACACCAAATATAACCATTAAGTTATATCAGCACTCCACACAGGGCTGCCACTCTTGCCTTATGTAGCTCCATCTTAATTCAAAAATGACTATATGAAATACCCCGTGCTTAAGTTTTCCAGAAAAGAAAAACATTTTAGTTTTGCAAATCAATTTTTGATAATTGTGTTTTTCTTGACGCTCAGATCTGGATTATGCAATGCATAGGTCACTTGGATGCTTCAGAAAACATTTTATGGCTGCTCCTGTTCAAGATAACCAATCCAGAAATAGTGTGACTTCTTAAATACAGTGGTACCTCGGGTTAAGGTACTTAATTCGTTCTGGAGGTCCGTTCTTAACCTGAAACTGTTCTTAACCTGAAGCACCACTTTAGCTAATGGGGCCTCCTGCTACCGCTACGCCGCCGGAGCACGATTTCTGTTCTCATCCTGAAGCAAAGTTCTTAACCTGAGGTACTATTTCTGGGTTAGTGGAGTCTGCAACCTGAAGCGTATGTAACCTGAAGCATATGTAACACGAGGTACCACTGTCTCTAAGGCAGGTTTCTAGATCTATCCTGTTCCTTGACTTCAATAAAACATTCAAAGGCCCCGACGCCTTCTTCCCTAGTGGCCTTTAAATTCACATCTAACTATATATACAATATATGTTGGGAAATGGTTTGTCTGTTTGTGCTCTATGTGTCTGGGTGACTGTCAGGATATCATCACCAAACTCAGCATAGGGATTTCCGAGGCATGGGTGGTGGACTTTGATGTCATATGACGCCAGGCACCATGCTGAATCAATACTGTGGAGTGAAATGTCACTTTGGCATGACTTCACCTGTTTTCTGGCATAGGTTCAGCTGCCAAATTTGGCATGAACTGAGATGGGGAGTGCCAGGTGCCATTCTGAATCAAGATGGTAGACCGAACATTACCTGTGTGTAACTTGACCTGATTTTTGACATTACTACTACTACTATTGTTATTTATTCGATTTATATACTGCCCTTCATCACGAAATCTCAGGGTGGTTCACAGAATAAAAATACAAGATAAAAACACATTACCTGACAGGCCAAAATCTACAAATTATATTATCCTTTTAAAAATCACAACTTTGAGGCTTCTAAGAATACCCTGGCAACACTGGGCAGTCAGTCCCTGCTAGTATTCAATATTTGTCAAAACTTTTCTAATTGTACAATCGTTCTGTACCGTACCAGCTCTCATGAGTCAAATCCTACTTTTCGAGATCTAAGGCACAACAAATGAAACCTCGTTGCCAGATTCTCTCTCTTTCCTTGTACACTAAGTGCTTGAAATATCCAGAAGTCACTAGTGTAAACAACTGTATTATGTAGGCTTCTCAAAGTTCAGATAGTTATATGTTTAAGAGGACTCCCTCCAGGTCTGCCTGTTTAAACTTGCACTCTCTAAAAAGCCCAATGGTAAGTCATTGTCAAGCACTTATGTAAAACCTTCTATTATGGAAAGCCAGCTGAACTCACATTTTGTTTTCTTCTGAAATCTGCTGACTGACCCCCAGTGACACCACCTCTGTTACAGAATATCTGAACCACAGCCTTGCCAGCTGAAAACCAGGTCAGCTACACAGAGTTCTGGTCCTAAAGTTGTCTGGTAGGAAAAAAATATTTTTTTCTGAGAGACTGTGATGATCATTGTGTTGTAATTTTACACATTACGTTGAAGTGAGTAAGATCTGTAAACTCCTTCCAAAATGTCATCTTTGGAAAGAAGTCCTAAATCAGGAATGGCTTCTTATGCTGTTTGCTCATAGTTTCTCAGTTCATTATTCACAATTTTCCTTCACGTTGTTCAGAGGATAGCTATCGCTACGGAAAATTACACAAGTTATATTGTTTAGTGGTAAAACTCCTGGAGTCAGCTTTCCCCCCCTGCCACGCTAAACAATATAACTTACTCTGAGAAATCATATCTCAATAAAAAAGGTGCCACAATACAACAATTACTCGGTCAGAAACTTGTTAAATGATCCATATCAGCACTGCAACTGCTGACAACTAAGGTCTACATCTCGCATAACAGAGTTTGTTTTGAGACAAAGTTAATGGTGGCTTGGATTTATTCTCAAAAGTGATTAGTTCTTAGCGCTTGTTCAGATATTACTTGGCTCTCCAAGATGAGAAGTGTGCATCTTGTTTTATGCTCCCTCCATGGGGGTGGGTGGGAAGAAAGTAACACATTCAAACCAACACAGGATGCCTGCATTTAAACAAAACACAGAAACTCCCAGCTGACCTGTAACTTTCTTTCCAGAATGAGTCAGAGAAGGGATTATAAAGGACCACTGAGGTCCACTCTCAATTTTACCTCCAGGCAGAATATTGGGGGTCAGTATCTGATAGTGCCTTTAACATCTTAGCCACAATGTGATGAAAACTGAAAATCATCATTGCCCTTAATGCGTACTGATAAATTCATAACCTATTTACACATGCTAATCTTCTTAATACCAATGTCAAGAGTGAAGAGAAAACACCCTTTGAATCACCTGTGGGAATTACAGCACTTACAATAGAGTTTAAGAATCTGTTATGTCAAATTTAATGTTGTTTTTTCTCCCTAAGTGTCAAGAACCTTTACTTGCAGGGAATAGGAGCAAATACACCGATTCCTGAGCGGTCTGAAAGTTAAAATAAAAAGTGAGCAACAAAATCATTTTAAAAAAATAAATTGCAAAAATGTTGATGTAAACTCTGCTAAAAGGGGCTGCAAATGGTCAAAATATCACATTCATCAACCCATTGTACTAAGAAAAGCTGGTATGTTTGTAAATCCCAGTCAAGCATTTAATACAATCTCTGGTTAAAGGAATGGTAGAGTTATTTCAGTGTTTCTTTTCTCCTCTCGAAGTAGCCTTGGGTTCTGCTTTACTGAGCTGAGGTGGTGTTCTCTGTGCCACAGTTAGCACTGCGGCACTTACAGAATATCAAAGAGAAAGAAGAAAATTGGCAGAGGCATATTGGATAATCTTTCGTAATATAGCGCCCTGTGCAAGGCCAAAATTTGGCGCCCCCAAATGCATCTTCTTAATTATGGATCTTCTCAATTTTGCACCCCTTTCGGCTCAGCACCCTGAGTGGGAGAACTACTACCCTCCTGGCCCTAAATCAGCTGTTTCTGTATCAGCTGCTAAGCAGTTTGAGTTGGGTAGATTTAACCCCTGCAGCTCAGTTGTTTGGGAAGAAGCTGAACAATGGCAAAGTGGGAACATACACACACAGCCTGACCAAGGAGTGAGTTTCAGTGGGTGTGGAAGGCTTTACCTTGCATGCTTTTCTGTTCCTCCCTCTCGCTCACCCCACTGCTTGGTTGGGGAAGCTAGAAGAGATTCTGATTTGCATTTCCAGCAAGCTAAGGGGAATCTGTCAGAGCAGTTCTGGACATGTTAATTGTTTTGTCCGCACCAATAGCCCTAGTAATGCAAAGGTATTTCCCCAAGGATGACTCTGATTATGCTGAGTCACTTGAAATGCTGCTGCCCTTCTCCCTCCCCTGCCCACACACCCCAACGACATCCCTCCATCTCACCCACAAAATTTTGCACAGCCCTAACCAACATTCCTATATTTAGCAGTTTCCTTTCCAACAGCTGGTGCCTTCCCCCGTTGCTCCGCTTTGCTTGCAAACTTACTAGGGATATTTCTGGCATTTCTACTTTTTGGACAATTACGTTTCCAAAATATCTTGCAGACTTCCTTGTCTGCAGCAGAAGTTGCAGGAAATTAGCAAGGAGAATAGAAGTTGAAGCACCCAAGTTTAGCAACGGGGGCAAGGAAGCCAGGGCAGTAACCACACCACCTCTTACAAACCCCAGCTTTCCAACAGGAACAAGCTCAGCAACATAAATTAAAACCAAAAGCAAATTGTGACCAAAATGATTGGGGAAGTTGACGCAACCAAGGAAAATTAAAATGTTTGGGGGCTTTTTTGCTGAGAGAAAAAAAAGGATGAGTAAGGAAAGGCATAATGGATTTATTTATAACATTATGCATGTTGTGAAGAAAGCTGATAAAAAATACCATTCGATGTAACTGAATGGTAGGATATTCAAGACAGATTAAAAAGAAGCGCTTTCTTTACACACAGCACGTAGTTAAAGTGTAGAATTTGCTTCGAATAAGATGAAGCGACGGCCGCAAGTTTAGATGCCTTTAAAAGGGAATCAATATAAATTCATGGAGAATAAGGCTACTGAAGTGCTACATTCAGGATCAGAGGTAATATTTCACTGAACACAAGTTGCTGGGAGACCACAAAGGGACAGGGCCATTGCCCTAATGTGCTGCTTGAGGACTTTCCATAGCTAATTGATTGTGAACTCTGAGAGCAGGATGAAGAACTAGTCCATGAGTAGGCAAACTAAGGCCAAGGGGCCGGATCTGGCCCAATCGCCTTCTAAATCCGGCCCACGGACGGTCTGGGAATCAGCGTGTTTTTACATGAGTAGAATGTGTCCTTTTATTTAAAATGTATCTCTGGGTTATTTGTGGGGCCTGCCTGGTGTTTTTTACATGAGTAGAACGTGTGCTTTTATTTAAAATGCATCTCTGGATTATTTGTGGGGCATAGGAATTCGTTCATTCCCCCCCCCCCAATATAGTCCGGCCCCCCACAAGGTCTGAGGGACAGTGGACCGGCCCCCTGCTGAAAAAGTTTGTTGACCCCTGATAGTCCAATCCAGCAGCTTTTCTTACATCCTCTTTTTTTAAAAAAAGAACCCTATCTGCACTTTTATTCCGAACATCAAAGTAGCTGACAGCAGCATTTCTTAATTAGAACTGCATCACTGAGGATGAAGCCCCGTTAAGCAAAGAAAAGTAAATAACAACTGAAAGAAAAGTAAATGACAATCTGTACTGTATGATGTAACATTCTTTTCAGCTACTGTCATACTACTCAGAAGCAAAGTTCAGTACTTTATACAGCCTTGTATGATCACCTTGCATTGTTTTCATAACACTGGTTGTTATGAAAAAGGCTTTGTATGCTTTATATGCATCTAAAGACATTCCCAGATAGGGCAGTCAAGCAAGCGTATTGATTTACTAACTTTTTAACAGCAAGGACAGTCTGTTGTAGAAATCAGAACAATGTGTTAAGCATATTTAGTAGACAATGAAAAGACTAACCCACGTTGGCAGCTGTCAAATTCTGAATTGTTTGTTGAACAAGATTTTCCAGGGTTTAGCTGAAACTGAAATAAATTACTAAAGCTAGTCATCTATTTGTCAGCTATATTTCATATAGCTTCCGTTCATGAAACTATCCATTGGTAGGTGTCATGGAGCACAGAATTATACAAGACAGTCTGGAAGATGTGTCCAAAACTTTACCAGCCTACTGGTCTATTATATATCTGGACAGAAAAGGGATTTTTGAGGGGTGGATATTAGCAAGTGGCTCACTTGAAGGAACTGTTATTTGGTCCATCTGGGTTCCATTCCATTCAGATTACAGTGGTACCTCAGGTTAAGTACTTAATTCGTTCTAGAGGTGTGTTCTTAACCTGAGACTGTTCTTAACCTGAGGTACCACTTTAGCTAATGGGGCCTTCTGCTGCCGCTGTGCGATTTCTGTCCTCATCCTGAAGCAAAGTTCTTAACCCGAGGTACTATTTCTGGATTAGCAGAGTCTGTAACCTGAAGAATCTGTAACCCGAGGTACTACTGTATATACAATCCTAGTTTGGAGCAAACATACCTGAAAAATTTAGCGTCACTCACTATTCCATGACACTTTCCAAGAGAGATAAACTCATAGCACCATCTTAGGTATGTCTACTCAGAACTCAGTTCCACTGAGTTAAGCAGGACTCACAGTGTAAGCCAAACCATGTGTACTCAAAAGTAAGACCTACAAAATTCAATGGAGCCTACTCGCGGGTAAATGGATTAGTATTGCAGCCTTAGTAAAGGTACCCCTTGACCATTAGGTCCAGTTGCGGACAACTCTGGGGTTGCAGCGCTCATCTCGCTCTATAGGCTGAGGGAGCCGGCATTTGTCCACAGACAGCTTCCTGGTCATGTGACCAGCATGACTAAGCCGCTTCTGGTGAACTAGAGCAGTGCACAGAAACGCCGTTTACCTTCCCGCCGGAGCAGTACCTATTTATCTACTTGCACTTTGACATTCTTTCGAACTGCTAGGTGGGCAGGAGCTGGGACCAAGCAATGGGAGCTCACCCTGTCACGGGGATTCGAACCGCCGACCTTCTGATCAATTTGACATCATGACTGCAAGTGCCTACATAAATATTAGAGGCATCCCCACGTTATTGTGAAATAATGACCCCCCTCAAAAAAAGAGACTTACAAAGCAATCCAGAAGTGTTAAACTCATTTTTATCCCAGCAGTTAGGGACAGGGTGGGTCACTTTAACAGCTGCAATGGTATTAGTCATGTTAATGGTGTTCTATCCTCCCTGGGCCACAAAGTTAAGTAAGTGCCTTATATTTCTTAGTCTCTGGGACTAAATACAGCAATACATCTTCCACATTCCTTAGTCTGCTGATTTTAACGCATTTAGTAAGCCTTAAGAAAATAAAAAGTCAGTAAGTTTGCTCTCCCAACTCCACTTGAGCATGGTCTCTTAATTTAAAAAAACAAAGCTCTTTAGAATGGATGTGGGTGGGAACCTCATTTTTCCATCCTAAAAAAGCAATGGCTTTATATGCAATGCATATAACAGTGTGGTGTGTTGTAGACTTGAATGTGTGAGAGTTTGAATCCACTTAGTTTCACATCCCACTGGGTGGCCTTATCTGAGCCTTACCCAGATAGATGTTGCAAACCATTTCATGCCTGAAGTTCTAGGCACACAAGCAGAATATTACTACATTATACTGGCCTGCCTGGCAATACTCCCATCATAATCTATACGTGGAGTGAGGAGTACAATAAGCAGGACGTGTGTGTGTACACACTAACCAAGCTACCATGTGGTGCAACCAGGCAATACCATTTCTCCATATTGGCCTAAATGACTCCAGCTGTTGCTGTTTTCACCCCTGTTTTCACCCCAGTGCTGTTGAAGTTGCTTAATATATCAGGAGTAGAACAGAGCAGACATGTAGCCCAACTCCCCCTGTGTCTTATATCAGGCTTTGAAACTTGTAACCCACCAAGCTAGTGAATCACTGCAGTCAACGTATGCCAGCCTCCTAAGGTCACAAAAGCATTATTATTATTATGGCTACTCATGTAATATTGCAAAAGGTTGGAGTAACTTATACCAATCAAGCATGTATTTTATAGCCAGATGTCTTAGCTGGCTTCTTTAATTGTAGTCCTACCCATCTCTTTCCCAACCAGTCTCACACACAAGCACATGGTAGGCTAGCAGGCTTCTGACCCACCGGCCCAAATGATTACTCATCTTAGATCCCCCACTCCACCCCCATTTGGACATCAATAGCTATGTCAAACACGGGCGACATGTGGTGTCGTTAGTAGTCCCAAGGATCTCTTTCTTTCTTCATTCTTAAAAAAAGCAAAGTGGGAAAATACTGCTACCAAAATCAACATCCGCCCAGAGACTATAAACAGCTCCTTAAAATATAAGTTAAGATTATGCTTTGGACTAGAAACAGAAACATGATATTATCTTCCTTACCTGTCCCATATCCAACTGGAGTGCTAAGGTGCAATCATTCACTCCTATCCATAATTTAAGGAGATTCAAAAACCTTTCCTTAAACTACAACAAATTAATAATAATCACATTAATATATAAAACAATATAATTAAAACAGATACCAGGTACAGAACTAAAAACAGGCCAACTGTTGAACAGGGTACCTGACCAGGAGTACGTAGTGACCAGGGCTATGCTTCCTCAAATTTAAATTGGTGCTATATCTTGAAACCTGGTGGACACAAATGATACAGGGTTAATTTCCTATCCAACAGATTTCAGTAATATGTGGGAGAGCACAGACTTCTAATGCTCACGGTTAACTATCAGTTTTTCCATTTTATCTAAATGTGTTAAGACTTTCCTGGTTCACAGTGGGAGTTCTCATCTGCCTCTCTTTGGCAGCCCATCTTAACATTGTTTTGGAAGATGTCTACAGGTTTGACAGAAAAGGAAGTGGTACATTAATCCACGCTGAGCAAATTTGTATCGATCATGTATTTTGAACAGTAGATCCATTTCTTAATGTGGAGCTAAGTCAGCATACATAACGCTTGAACCAGAAGTTCCGTTTAATATTTAATCAACTGCTGTGATATTAACTATGCTGCCACCAATTAAACCCAACAACAACAACTGTAGGATGAGTTGCTTACATTTAACGTATTTGTACAATTGATTAAAACAGGCTTAAGCTTGTCGAACACAGACGGTGTTCTAGTCAAAGATTTATTAATAGCACAACGTAAAACTCTGTAGACTCAAACAGAGCTACATACACACACACAAATACACATGTGCTTCCCATTTTCATACATTTGTCCCCAAGGCACAGAGAGGATTTCCCTGGCTCATAGAACAGACTAAAGGAGCCTACAAGCACAGAGGCTGTGTGTGCTCATTGCAGCCAATGTGTCCATTTTTTAATATGGTCTTTAAATGCACAGCAACAAATAAACCCAAACCCATGAAATGCATGCCCTAAAATTACCGGTGCCAGCAGGACCATCTCAGGATAGTCTTGGCTTTGCCAGGGACACATTTACACCTCCATTGAAAGGACTCCCAAGACCGATACTCTCTTCCTCTTACGTTGCCCTTTCCCACTGAGCAGCAGACAGCTGTATATTGTAGTTGTAGCTGCTGATCTCTTTGCCTTTTCTGCTCAGTAATGTGGGCGCAATCAGCATGCAACACTGTGCTCAACTACTAGTGATAGAACTTCCCAGGATTGTGGAACTAGCTGTCAGTGTAAATTGCGGTTTCTGCAGCTATTGCAATGATGTAGATTCCGCTGCTGGCTGAACAGCCCTGTTACTACATTATGCCAGCATCAGAACAGGGTAGCAGCTGCCAAGCGTACAAAGACCGTAGAGTTAGTCTTATTACTTATGTAATAGTTAATGCTATAAATATGTTCGAGAGTGCTTTATATATCCATAATTTAGTTATCAATGGCCTCCTCTATTAGCAGTTGGCAATTTGCCTCACAATGGTGGAAACATGCAAATCCATTAGAGTTTGAATGGAACATTCACGAAGCATTATTTGTGGCGCCCAAACCTCTGTCACATTCCCTCTCTCTTCAGCAAATACCAGATAAGCGTAAGTGTTAAAGAGCAAATACTATGTACCAGAAAATAAACCAGTTTATTGAAACAGACGATATTTTCAATGGCTGATGTTTTACAATGTGTCTTTTACGAGAGTATCATACAAAGGAAGTGTTTGATTCGTAGAACAATAATACCCAGTGTGGTTTCACAGCACACAAAACAAGAGCAAGTAAGCAGTGTTTTGAGAACAGAGATCCAGGGGTCTGAAGTCTTTCATATGTTGGACTCGAACTCCCATCAGTCCCAATCAGCATAGCCAACAGTCAGAGAGATGGATTTGCAATCCAATAACATCTGGAGGACTGCAGATTCCACACCCATTTCAAAGTTATGGAAAATCTATGCATTTGAGAAAACGTCTTTCATTTACCAAACTTTTTTAAATGAGGTACCATTTTGGTGATTGGAAATGTGAGGAGCCCTGCGCCTAATACTGCTGTTTGACAGCTTTCATTTCATCAAGGATCACCCTGCTGCTGAGCAACACTTATTATAGACGGAACTACCGCTACAAAGATCAGCCAAGATTCTGTACTTTGGGGGACCAATTGCACTGGGCAATAAAAGTCAGTACAGAGTGCGTGCATTTAATTATACCCTTCTGTCCCCCCCCCCTTGAAGATTTTATAGAGCTGGAAAAAATGACAATTGCCTGAAAGGATGAGTACACAAACTTTCTGCCAAGGCACCAAACAGAGCTCACTAATAAACAGCATGTGACGCTGCAAAAATCTGGTGCCATTCAAATGTTTTGGACTATAATTCCCATTAGCTCCAGCCAGTGTGAACAGCATGGGCTATATATGCCTGCAGCTTAAACTTATGCATACTGCAGAGCTCAGAAGGGGGAAACTTTGGTGACTGAAACTGGATAAAGGGTACTATGCACTAAAAGACAGCATTCCGTACAAACATTAAGAGAACACTGCAAACTCCAAACCACTTCAAGTGTACTGTCAGACACGAGTCCCCAACAGCATCTGCCTATGTCTGTGGACAGAAGGACAAAGCGCAAGTAACCAGGCTATCTCCCATGTCTCCCTCTCTCTGAAGTGTATGCTGTCTTCACTAAACTGCAGTGGTGGAACAATGCTTTCTCACTGGGATGGATAGCTCTGCTGAGATTAATCTCAGAGTCATGGGTTCTTGAGCCTTGTGGTCCCTTCCAACTCTACAATTCTATGATTTTAACAGCTAGTACCAATGTCTCCCACAGAGATGGTGCAAAGGTAAACATGCATGGTGCAGAAGAAGGGGAGGGGAAGGGAAGCTGATGGATACGAAACCTCACAAGCAGGTAATGTGCACGCACTCTATTCCAACCACTGCTACTGCTGGCCACATACTCACAACTGCAGAATCAAAGCCTGGAAACATGGAACTGAACGGACACAGTGTTTGATTGAAACTAAAGCAGGAGGGATAAAGTCTCTCCACAGCCACCAATGGCCCCATTCTCCCAGGGGAAAGAGGTTGGAGGCTGCTTACCTCAAAGTGGGTGAAGTTGAAGCTCACATCCCATTCTCACACACAGAAACTTGGTTCCCCTTTAGTTGACACACAGCTCCAAAATACTAAGCAGACCGTGGAGGAAGAGAACCGTGTCCTTGTCGCCGGTCAACTTCTTTGCTGTGCAATGCTGAAAGGGCTAGCGCTGCGCAGCATGGAAATGCAACAAGGTCCCTCTGTCTAACCCACTGTTTTTATCTCCAGTTAGCTGATCCATGCCAGGACAAAATTCTAAAAGGGACCTGCATAGCCTGGATAGCTCAGCTGGCTAGAGCATGGTGCTGATGACACCAAGGTTGCAGATTCAATCCCAGTATGGGACAACTGCATATTCCCGCATTGCAGGGGACAGAGGCGGGTGGGACTAGATGATCCTCAGGGTCTCTTTCCAACATTACAATTCTATGATCCCATGGACCAGAACAGCCACCTGGGTGCTCAACCTCCATCAAGCTGCTTTGTGCCTACAGGAAATACTCTTTTGCTGTTGCCAGTTTAATCATTTATTATTTTACTTGATGAACTGGCTTTATTCCAGTAAACCATTCTGTGATTTTAATGGTGCATAAATAAATTGAGTAGTAGCCATTACAACCACCACCTAGGCCCCTCCTTAGACATGAAGGGATTGCTAATTTCCCCCTCTTCCGGATGCAACTTTTCGCAATGCAATGAAAACCGCTCAGGTGGGTTGCCTGGCATTCAAAACTGGCTTTTCAGAGCATACAAAGGGCTTGGGTGATCATGGTGGAGGGAGAGTTTGAAAAGCTTCAGTGCACATCCAGAACACTTTGTGTGGCCCTTTGGATCCCAGCCAACACTCACAAATCCTGCTGTCAGAATGTATTATTTGTGTTTCCGCTATGCCATGGTTTCAAGCTTAATTTGATATTAGCCTCCCTCATTCTTTCACCCCCAGCTGTGATGGAATAATTGCACTTCAGTGGTCTCAAATATGTCAGATATTTTGACAGGTAGCTTCTTATCAGAAATCTTTTAATTCTTAAGAAGCAGGGGGTTGTTAAGTGTAGACAATCTAACTTTAAAAAAAGAAGCAAAAACTGAAGCTACGTGGTTTTAGTAAAGTAAAAAAATGGGGACAGATGGTATTATTTTGAAAAATAATACCATGTCCACTTTGCAAATAGTTCTGGGAACTACTGAGCTAGATAAACTATAATTGAAGAGAAGAGTTTTTACTTCAGCAGATAAGTTAGAACAATTTGGTTGAAAACCACTGGAATATCCCTGTCAATCTGGAAGATTTAACTAACGGAGAAAAACAAAAACCCTCAGGATCAGTGATTCACGTTCCCTGGAAACACATGTCCATGGACTCAGACAACTGCTGGAAAAATATTGACTAACAGGGTGAAGTAAAACAAAATTCAGTTGGAACAGCAATTGGCCTAGTAAGTTGCTTCCCCCCCCCCATTACATTTTCATGCCTCAACAAACTTTGCCATTCTAGAGTAAGGTAGCATTACAGTTAGCCAACTCACCTGTGGGCAATAACAATTCCTTCCAGGCAAGTAACTCACCTAACCTGTCACTCAAGCTGCCTCTACGGTATGAGCAGGAAAACTGGTAACATTTCTGTGGGCTTTCTGTTATCTATCCACAGCACTGAATCTAAGGGAGTCGGTTCCATTACGGAACTTGCAGAGAAAAAGCCCTTATCTAAGAATCAGCTCAAGTCTGAAAGCATCCACATGAAATAAATAAATAAGAAACACAGTTGAAAAGGTAAGGCACTCACTCAAGAGCACACACACACACACACACACACACACACACAAACTTGCATCATAGTCCAGAGTCATAACGTTTTGCAATACGTGGCCGAGAAATCTATCTGCCACAACCACATTCCATTATAGCTTCCTACTCTTAAGCACAAGAGAGCATTCCAAAAGAAATTAATAGATAGAGTTACAGTTGCTGCATTTTTCTTTTCCAAATACACTGTTGCCGCGGGGGTGGGGGGGACGACGACGACTAGTAAAATGTAAGTTAAGCTACAAGTCAAAGATGGATTCCTTAGGGGTCTCGTCAGGACCCTTTCAGATGCCCCAACATGGAGGCAATTTACAAAGGATTTACAAAGGATGCTGTGTCACCTTAAGCCTAGGTTAAGGTCCCTGCCATAGAATGTCTAGGTGCCGCAATGGCATTAATTATTGTTTTTCATTTCATTTCTACACCGCTTTATATTTTAAAGGAAAAAAATCTCAAAGCGGTTTGCAACACATTGGAACATCAAATAGAACAATACAGAATAAAGCCAATTCAGGCTTCAAGGAAAATATTTCAGATCCTTCTTTAAGTGGCATTTTGCTTTCACCCTATTTATTTACCTGCTTAATTTATACAGTGGTACCTCGGGTTAAGTACTTAATTCGTTCTGCAGGTCCGTTCTTAACCTGAAACTGTTATTAACCTGAAGCACCACTTTGGCTAATGGGGCCTCCCGCTGCCGCCACAGCACGATTTCTGTTCTCATCCTGAAACAAAGTTCTTAACCTGAGGTACTATTTCTGGGTTAGCAGAGTCTGTAACCTGAAGCGTATGTAACCTGAGGTACCACTGTATAGCTGCCTCATAGCAGAATAACTCTAGGAAGCCAGTGCGGTGCAATGGTTAGAGTGTCGGACAAGGTCAGGGTTCAAATCCCCACTCAGTCGTGAAGCTTACAGGGTGACCCTGGTCCATTCACAGCCTCTGAACCTACCTCACAGGGGTGGTATAGGGATTAACTGGGGGGTGGGGTGGGGTTGAAACATGTACGCCTTGGAGAAAAAGGTGGGAATCTACATGCAGTAAATAAGCTGTTCGGCAGATCTGCTTAAGAAAGATGGAGGAACCAGCCAGATGAAGATGTCAGTTCCCAACCTCGCATCCGGAGATCTCCATCTCTGGTCACAATTGGACCCATGCCAGTTGCAAAACGCACCTGGCGCCTGGCTAATTTCTAACACTGCTTGGGAAATCAGTGGGGTTTACTTTTGAGCAGGCGTGCATTTTAATATACTGTAAATGTGTTAAGCCCCTGAGCTAATTCTCAATCATTTGTTTAATTACAAAGCTCAGGATTCATGTAACAAGTCCAGGAGCCCTGTGCAAGAACTTTTGCCCCCACTCCTCCCCACACTTGCCCCCCCTCATTGGTTGGAGGAGCCAGGAGAGGAGGTGGAAGGAGAGGTGGGATCATTGTGTCTAGCAAGCTGAAATGCTTGCACTGGTGGAAAGTTCACCTTGGCAAATGTTGAATTCCTCCCAAAATAAGGTAGTGAAATCGAGGTAATGAATATACATCATTTGTTGGTACATAAAAAGCAAAAATAAAAACATGGTCATGGGGGGAGGGGAAGCAAGTGTGTACAACACACCAGAGATTAAGCCATTTCAGGGAGTGCCTATAATCTGTGGGGACACACATCTCAAAAGAAGCCTTGAAGCCATTTTCCTGCACTATAAAGAAACAGATTTATAGCTTTCCAAAGGTCAGCTGTGAAGTGTGTCATTATCATTTTTGGAACTTGCCAGACTCCAATTCTGTATCAAAAGATACAAAAATATCTAAGTATTATGAGCACACAGTGCAAATCCTTACACATAAAGCACTTGTTTTATAAGTAATGTTATGAGGCACAAAGTATAGCCAGAAGAACAAATTCATAAAGTGCTTTTAAAACAAAAAACCCCAGTAATCTACAACAGATATACAATAGCATATGCTATTAGAAATACAGATACAAATTGAAATTTATCAACTCTCATTGCAATCACATCCTAGACAGTTATTTAAAGACAAGCCAGGTTGAAAGCTTGTCTGCCACCACAATTCATAACATGTCTTCCTTTGCCATCAATGTTATCAAAATCTGCAATCCTTCAAATGTCTAATTCATCATTATTTGTGCAAACGGAAGCTAATCCTAATTCTCAGGTGCACAGCGGATTTTTTCTTGTTCATCTCCCATAAAAGTGTTGGAGCAGCGGAAGAGCCCCACGTTGGGCAAAAAAGAGCCCCATGTTTCAGGGGGTTGGACTAGATGACCCCCATGGTCCCTTCCAACTCCACAATTCTACAATTTTCATAGCAGGACTTGAGAAAAGCTATTACTTTTACATACTGGTTCTCTTCTTTACTCTGCTTTAGAACTCCAATTCTGTCCCAGATACACATGCTGATCCCCATCATAAATTAATGAGACACACCTGCTAATGCAACTGTCTTCAGGGCTAAAGACTAAATGTTACCATGATATAAATTAGACCAAAGATGACATGTTTTGCCAGAAACCTCAATCTTTGGCCAGTACACAAGGGTTCAGGGGTTAATATGGGTGGAAAGTTTTTACTATAACTCCATTGTGCTGGAACATGGAAGAAGCAGGCTAGGAACTCAGGTGGTTCCAAAACTGTCACATAAGGCACAAGTATTTCCAGCTATGGTTGCTTCCAGCTAAGGCCAGTGCTCCATATTCTAGTATGCTCGGGTTGCGAACGTGATCCATGCAGGAAGCACATTCGCAACCCGCAGCGTTCGCAACTTCCTGCAGCCAATTGGAAGCCGCGCCTTGGTTTCTGAACGTTTTGGAAGTCGAACAGACCACCCACGTCCCTCTAAATGCTTAGCCTGATTCCTTTACCTATCCCTCAAAAAGAGGGGTTATGAACAGCCACATTTAAAGCTTTATTGATGCTGCCCGCATACACATAAAATATGTATTTTATTTTCAAACCAACAGGTTCGAAAGCACTATAACCTGACATGACACCAACAGGCTATAAAATGTTAAGAAGCTTACTCTTCGGAAACATGAATTCCTTCTGTAGCTAATGTAGTTTCGTGAACAAATGCATGCACAGTCGTACCTTGGATCCCAAATGCCATGCGACTCGAATGTTTCCACTCCCAAACGCCGCAAACCCAGAAGTGAGTGTTCCGGTTTGTGAACATTATTTGGAACCAAAACATCCGACGCAGCTTCCGATTGGCTGCAGGAGTTTCCTGGAGCCAATCAGAAGCCGTGCCTTGGTTTCTGAACGTTTTGGAAGTCGAACGGACTTCCGGAACGGATTCCGTTCGACTTCCGAGGTATGACTATACAGTATTTCTGTGTCCTTATTTTGCTAACGGTGAGTATAAACACTTGATATAAGGCTAAATTTTGTAAAAATGCTTATTGGAATATAGTGCAGATGGTGACGGGAAAATCTCTGTAGTCTACTGAAGCCAACATCAAAGTACCCCTTAAGCTAGAGCCAAGCATAAGCACTGAATGACAGGGCTTGCTGATAGCCCATACACACAACAAAAACCCATTTTTAATAGCTCTACGTCATTTTTATTCGTCAAAGTCTGTCATGCACCAGCCACTATATGGTTCAGACTTGGGCTTCAAAATTATTTCCCCAACCTCAAAAGTTCACCATGACCCTCCTTCCATTTATTGAACCAACAGAGGGAGTGCTCATCTGTACAACGGACCAGTGGCAGCTGGTGCCTTAGGCACTATGTCATGTTGTTGGCTCCATGGAGCTGTTTTTACCTTGGCTTTCCTACCCTTGTAGCAATCAGCAAGCTCTAAGTAATGAGGTTTTCAAGAAAGGAAACTGCATGCTCCTGAACAGCAAAACGAACCGCTTGCCTGCTTCTCGACCCACCCAAGGATTTGTCAGAAAGCACCGTAGTACTATGCACAAAATTTTCTGCACCAAGGAGCAGCGTCTTAGAATGTTAATATATGGGTTTCCCAGTGACTCAGACCTGCCTGCCCGACCTGCATCAACAATAAGACTGCAATTCCTCTGACTTTAGCCCTAGAGTTCGAATGAACGCAAATAAAGGCTGGATCTGCAACTTGTCTTCCAAACGGAGCTTGCAGCGCCCTCAGCAAAAGCCCCTCGCCTCGTCTTTTTTCGACTCCCCCCAGCACATCGCTTTCTCGTCGTAGCCCTTCCCTAGTGGCCCAGTATTGTCTGAAACTCTTCAAGCAGGATCCAAGGCGCAGCTGACTCACACCAAAGGGAAGCAATCAAACCTGAAAGTCATTTTCACCTTTATTTTCTTAAGCGGGGGGGGGGGGGAGGGGGAGGGGAGGGGTTCGCTACGTACACAAACTGCGCGCAGAGCCACCGGCTTATCTCACCAAGCCGTGCATTCAATGTGCCACTGCTGCCTTGTGTCCGAACACCTTTCCTTTGTTTAAGAAAGAAGACAGAGAAAGGGGGGGGGGACCCTGCATGGCAAGTAAACCGGAGCAACCCACGCACCGCCCATAGAGGAGGAGGAGGAGGGGGGTGCCGATGCGGGGGTCTCACCCGCCTTTCACCGCTCCCAGGGTCCTGAAATGAGCGGCACCCCGCTTTACACGCCAGCAGGGGAGATTGGGGTGGAAGAGGAACAAGGGGGTCGCCTCCACCAAGAAAATCACAAATGAGGATTTGTGTGGTGTGTGTCCCCCTTCCCCAGCCCTCTGCTCGCCTATCCAGGGGAAATTCCCCGACCCCCCCCCCAAAAAAAAATCCCCACTCGCCTCCCTTCAGACCCATTACCCCCCTCGGGCGCTTCCCCACACCACTTGCTCCAACAAAGGCGCCCCGACCACCCGCGCGCATCCCCGGGCACGGCGCCTCCCCAAAGGAGCGGTCCCCCCCCCCAAACGAAGCCGTCCTCCCTCTTTTTTCTTCCCTCGGAGCGTGGACCCGACCCCCCCCCCCCGCCAGACACAATGAAAGGGCGGACTACTCACCCACAGCTCCGTGCCCCAGCTCATGGCGACTCCGCAGGCGGCGCAAAGCTCCGCCGCCGCTGGCGCTCCTTTGTGGCGCTTTTCGTCAGGGCGCTGCTGCGGCTTCGGCTGCTGCTGCTGCCGCCGGAGAAGGCGCGACCCCCGCCGCCCCTTGTTTGTTGCCCCCGCGTCGCCCCCTCGAAAGAAGCACCGGGAGGGAAGGGGGTGGCAGTCTCGCTTCGGGCGCCTGGGAGACGGGCGGAGAGGCGGCGGCGGTAGCGGCAGCCGAAGGTTCAATCTCCAGCTCCGCCTTGCTTGGGGATGGGAATTGGGAGAGGAGGAGGAGGAAGGCGGGCAGCCGCGATGGAGGCTGGGAGAGGGGCGGGCTCGGCCACCGCCACCGCCGCTCCTCAGGGAGGCCCTGGGACAAGACGCGAGCCGAGGCTGCGGCTCCGTCGGGGGTGGCTTGGGCGGCACGCTTCCCGTTCCCGCCCGAGGGACGCGCCCTCCGCGCGCAAAGCAGCGCCGGGAGGAGGCGCGGCAGTGGGAGGTAAAAGGAGGCGGCAGCTGGGTCGCTTTCAGGTGGCAGGTGAGCGCAGGCGAGGCGCGGATTGCGCTCCTCCTGCGAGCAAACCGCTCTTTGCGCCTAGGAACTTCGCGCGCCAAGCAGCGCAGGTGGCAGGCTCTTTTGCGGCAAGGCCGACTGCTTGCACCCCTCCAAAATAATAAAAAAGATCAGCTTCGGTTTGAAAAGGAATGTCTTTGTATGAATTCCTTTAAAAGTGATAAAAGTATTCGAAATATTAAATGGACTATTGTCAGAAATTTATAAGAGGCAACAAAAAATAATCCGTATAATGCACACTCTCCAACATTGCTCCGTTGAAAATAGAGAGGTTCTATCCCGTAATAATAATAATAATAATAATAATAATATTTATACCCCGCCCATCCGACTGGGTTGCCCCAGCCACTCTGGGCGGCTTCCAACATACTAATAAAACATTAAACATTAAGAAAATTTCATTATAAAGGACTGCCTCCAGATGTCTTCTAAAGGTTGTATAGTTACTTATCTCCTTGGCTCTGGAGTCGCATAACACTATACCGGCCAACATTTCTCCAATGAAAATAGGGATGTCCTACCATACCCTCCAACATTTCTCCAATAAAAATAGGGACGTCCTAAGGAAAAGCAGGACATTCCAGGATCAAATTAGAAACTGGCACGGCTTCTGTAAATCCAGGACTGTCCCTGGAAAATAGGGCCACTTGGAGGATCTGCATAACTGTGCCCCTCAAAAGTTAGTACTGAGCCCTTCTGAGGTCTGTGCCCAAGGCTGATGCCTAGTTAGCCTAATGATGGTACTGGCTGTGACATCCAGGTTCTAGCACACAGACCGTTCTCTGCCCTGCTGCTTCCCTAGTTAGGTGCTTTGGGGTTCTTGTTTTTAATTAGAGGGGGCATTCCAAACGTTGAGTGGTAAAATCCACGCTACGACCACCTTAAACTCGGCCACTTCGTTTTATCTGAGCACAGTCAGGGACTGCGATAATGCCTCAAGGTGAAGGCAGGCAGCCTTTTTCAACCAAGCCCTTGGCCAAATTTCAGAACAGGAAGTACAGGTTCTAGCCATTTTTGAAGGGTAATGTATCCGTTGGTCTTTTTTTAAAGACAGAAGCTAGTAATCTTCCATTTCAGAAAGAAAGGTCACTCTGCACATGCTTAGAAACACTCCGCCTGGAATAGGTTCCAGTAAAAGTTGCCACGCTCAAGGAGGAAGGAGATGGCCAGGAATTTTTTGTAGCTGCTGGAGCAAAGTGAAGAAACAAAAATGTTGGCTGCTAATTGTTGTTTTGAGTGTGGAAGTCACACTACCTTCAGTGAAATCTAAAATTCAGTGCACTCAGTGCATTGCTTAAGATAAGCAGGGTCCCTGTTCAAAGTGGCTTCTCATCTAATAGCCGTAATACCAGGGATGAAGTCCCACTTTGAAAAAAGCTCCATCATTGTATACCTTATAAAAGTAAAGGTAAAGGGACCCCTGACTTTTAGGTCCAGCCGTGGACGACTCTGGGGTTGCAGCGCTCATCTCACTTTACTGGCCGAGGGAGCCGGCGTACAGCTTCCGGGTCATGTGGCCAGCATGACTAAGCTGCATCTGGCAAACCAGAGCAGCGCACAGAGCAACGCCGTTTACCTTCCTACCAGAGCGGTACCTGTTTATCTACTTGCACTTTGACATGCTTTCGAACTGCTAGGTTGGCAGGAGCAGGGACTGAGCAACAGGAGCTCACCCCGTTGCTGGGATTCAAACCGCCGACCTTCTGATCAGCAAGCCCTAGGCTCTGTGGTTTAGACCACAGCGCCACCCATGTCCCACCCATACCTTATAAACCACCACACAAATTACCATAGTTTGCTTTTGATTGCAGTGAAACATTGTTATTCCAGGAATAACTGTTTGAGAGAAAGTAGACCCTCCTGCCTTCCCCTGTTCAACATTTGTACTTGTGAATGAGGATTGTAGGAGTGCACACTTTTTGGTTTGCACTCATTATACTTCCAGGTCTGGCCTGTTCTTCTGTTCAAGGAATGAACAGAATAGGAAGTGGTTTCTTTATGCTACTCCCCACACATCTGCACCATTTTAGTAATGTCAAATGCAGCCCATCTTCCTTTTGTCCAGTGGGGGGAACATGAGTAGGACCACTGATTGATTGAATGCATGGAATGCCTTGGTGGCTCATGAGAATTAGAGTACTAAACAGCATAACTGTTCGTGTGAATGTAACCTCATTCTGTAAACCTCAAAACATTCAGTTCCACAGAAGTCAGATTCAAGGTGCTCCAGGGCTAGATACTGTATAGTAATGAGTGAATAAAAGGCCTCTCCAGATGTGATGCGTTCTTGATACAATAATAGCACATTAGTGGTGGGTTTATTCTGCTTTATTAGTTGTTCTGTGATGCTTCCCCAATTTTATGTTTTCACTGTCTGAAAAGACTGTTGGGCAATGAAAGCAGGACAACACACCCACAGCACATTTGTAGTATGAAAAATTACAGGATTTCAGCATTAAAAGTTACAGGATATCCACAGATATTGGTATCTGAAGAAGTGTGCTTGCACACGAAAGCTCATACCAAGAACTAACTTAGTTGGTCTTAAAGGTGCTACTGGAAGGATTTTTTTTTTATTTTGAGGATATCCACTGATTGGAAGTGAAGCAGTTTGATAACTTGAAAACTTTGCATTTGCACAACCATCCTGTGCAATGGTTACTCTAAGAAATAGCAACTGATGCTAGGTCTCTAATGAACTTCATGGTTGCATGGGGATTTGAATCTTTTGTCTGCACACGCCCAGTTTTAAAGATTGGTCTTGAGGGTGGTATTGGTCATTCATTTTTATGGCCTGTGTTCTCAGTTTTATTTCTGGTTTAGGCAACTTATCTGAAATAATTTATTGTGGATTTATAAGGATTTTTATACCCTTCATGGACACTCTTAAATCTTGTCACAAACCCTTATCCCCAAATGCTCAGTTTATCTAAATGTGGTACACGCTAGGGGAACTGTAACATCTAATACAAAAGTAAGTAAAAACAAATCAAAACTGGCATTGTATGAGCTACACAGGCACAGTTAGCACCCCTATAATTTTTTTGCTTTTAACCACAGGAAACACAAAGCGTGAAAATCAGAAATAATGGTTTTAACTGTTAGTGGAAATTCTTTGCATTACACTTCTTCGGGGGGGGGGGGTTATCAAAATACTAAGTACTGTAGTATGGATTGTCTCATACAGGTGAGTTAATGGGCACTTCCATTTTCTTAAAACAAAAAAGGAACAGTGTAGTAATGAGATTCTTTAATGAGCAAATTAGAAAATACCGTAATTAGGAGCCATGTGAACAGACTGGTAATTAAGTAGAACGTGTTTGGTGCTGTATCTTAAAACAGCCATATTAAAACAGCCCATTAGCAATGACCATGCCTCGAATTAACCTCGTTTGTTACGATACTGCCCTGGCATTGACTTAAATGTAGAGGAATGTATCCTGGGCCTCTTGTGACCTTCTGAAGAGAAGTGGGACACTTGTAGCTCCAGAAATTTGAGATACCAGAGGGCAATATGAACACTGGAAAGGGTTAGCAAACCATAGGACAAATCTTTTTATATATATATATAAAACGAAACCCTTTGGGTTGTGCCCAATGTTGGTCCTACTTAGAGTAGACCCATTGAAAATAGCAGACATGACTACCTTAGGTCCATTAAATTCTAAACTGCAGAGGTAGCACCAGAAATATATATTGGAGGGGGTGGGGCTGCGGAAAAGGTAAAGCGCATTTATGGGGAAGCAAGTTTTGTTTCCCATGTTGGATTTCTGAAAGAAAAATAGCGAGATTTGTCTGAAGAAAGTTCTGTTGGCTTTTGTGCAGTTGACTTTCAAGCAGCAGCGTAGAGGTAAATCATGGAACACCGACTCTTCTTGAGAACCCCTGTAGCTATTCAAAGGGAAAGGGAAAGGGAAAGGGGAAGGGGAAGGGGAAGGGGAAGGGGAAGGGGAAGGAAGGGAAGGTGTAGCCAATGTAGACTGCAGTTGGCAAGGGGAAAGCAAAAGCAACTTGTCTGCCCAGCACCACCTCTGGCAAACAGGTAGAAAATATATTGAAAGGGAATTCCTCTCAAACGACATTTTTACAAGAAAAACATCTTCAGCCTTATCAGTGACATCTTTTCATTGCTAGACGTCCATAAGTGAAAACATAGTTCTCAGATAATTTTCTCCAAACTGTTGCTAGTCTGAGGAAAGATGCCACCTCGCTTACTTTGTGCATTTAAACGAGGGGTAGATTGCAAAATAGGAAAACAAACGACAGGTAGGTTGAGTCATAACAGAAACTTATGAACTACTCAAGCATGAGCAGATAATTAGATGATGATGAGTCAATAGCTAAAATTAAGTTGTGTGATTTGCTCCAGTGGGGCATATCTGGGTCATATAGCTTAATGGTTCAAGTAAAATATGCCCATCCCCCATCCTGAACTCTTATGACTGGCTGTCCTCTTTTCAAGACAAGTCACATATTTCCAACAAGCCCAATGCGTGCCACAATTTGGCCTACTTGTAGCTGTGCCGCAAACTTCAAACCTATCCATCACCCAACCACTTTCCAAGTCCCTTGTTTTGCCTTGCTGGATATCTTAGGACAGGGGTCAGCAAACTTTTTCAGCAGGGGGCCGGTCCACTGTCCCTCAGACCTTGTGGGGGGCCGGACCATATTTCGGGGGGGGGGGGAATGAACGAATTCCTATGCCCTACAAATAACCCAGAGATGCATTTTAAATAAAAGGACACATTCTACTCAGAATTCATTCTAAACAGATTCCCGGACCGTCCGCGGGCCAGATTTAGAAGGCGATTGGGCCGGATCCGGCCCCCAGGCCTTAGTTTGCCTACCCATGTCTTAGGAGAAGAAAAGGCTAAGAAGTAAACCCTACACAAATCCAGGGTGGAGTCCCCAAGACAGCTGGATGGCGCCTTGTTCACCTCCTTCTGGCAACTGCTGCAGCCCAGGACCTCTGATTTCCTTTGAACCACATCAGTGAGGCCAAGATGTGGGTCTTGTTGTCTGGGCAGCCCAGGACCTTCATACACACTGCCCAGGCTTGCGCCTAGGAGAATTCACACCAGTGGTGCTAACGCAGCAGTTTGACTTCACTGCCGGAAGAGCACTCTATTGTGTCTTGAGGCAAACAGATGCCAACAAATGTTCTTATAGGTTTTCTTCTTGAAACCCACTTCTTCTGTGGTCATTGGTTTATTCCCTTAATCCACATTCTGAATAGCAACTAAACATCAGCTACTATATTTGCTCATTTTCATTCATCCTTACCAATGTCACTACTTTTCTTCCTTTTTTTCCTTCCCATCATTAGATTTTAAGCTCCTTGGGGGACAGGAACCAGGGGCATTGTTGGGGGTTGCCCAATGGGGCCCAAGCCCAAAGTCTTTTGTTCTGGATCCCAGATCTTAAGTCTCTTCCTCCCCCTTTTCAGCCACTGCTTACAAGGTGGCTGGGCACACTACAAAGCACCATGCCAGTGAGATCCCAGCCACCTGAATCTTCCCAGAGGCAAAACTTTGTCCTGTGCCATCCCAGATCTTTTAAATACCTAGCAGCACCCCGGTAGAAACCCATGTAACTCTGTACGGTGCCACTATATAGGCTTGTATGGATAAACCATAATCATAAAACAAAGCAAGACAAATCATGTTTTTAAAGAGAATAAATAATAGATACAGCGAGAGAGAGAGAGAGAAATGAATGGTAAAAAAGAATCATGAGTCTTGTGTGTAATTTACCACCCTTTAAAAAAGAAAGTTGCATTTTTGTACAGCATCTCCATGGAGGACTGGATCAAATCTCATAAAGTAAGGAATGTGAAAACAAGGACATTGCTAACTTGGGAGGAAGACCTCTAAGAAAAACAACACATTGTGCAGACTAATTAAAGGAAATATGCAAGGGGAAGCTAATCCCTTGGAAGCATGCCACAGATTCAAGAACACCTACACTGGAAGAATATTTTGTTAAAATAAGAAAAGATCAGAAAAATCAGTACCACAACAATACTTCTGTAAAATAGGAAAAAAGGAGAATAACTGAAGCCCCTGATGTGACATTGTAGAAGCGCATTAAAAAAAATTGTGTTAGCTGTGTCAATTCTAAAGAGGTGCGGTCTCCCTTTGGTCTTCAAAGCGTTCTTAAACAAGGGGTCTTTGCTCACACCACCTCTCTCTTGCTACTAGACGGGAGGAAGCAGGAGTGTTTTCCTCCTCCCTGCTGCTGAGGCTGGCGGGTTGTGCTCCATCTTCATTTCTTCTGAGTCTTGTCCCTCACCTTTCTGCTTGAACCGTTTTCTTCTGGGACTGAACAAACTGGCTGTTCTAGCCCCTTGCAAACGAAAACTCTGGGAAGTTCTGGCACATCTGAACGTTGGCAGCTTTTCAGGGGCAAGTTATCACCAGGATACACGCTGATTATTCTTTCTGTGAGGCTGCCATTATTTGGCAACCTTTTGTTTACAGTGGAACATTGCTCAGGAGCGCAGGCGATGCGGACAGCTCCTGTTGTTTGCAGAGAAAAGGAAGCAGGCCACCTCAACCCTTCCCCATGCTAGGAGGAAAAATGAGGGGTGTGGGGTACCATGCTTCTTTTCAGTCCTTCTTCACAACCCATATAGCACACCATTAAAACAGATAAAAGTGGCATACAGTAGAAAGGTACCATTTTACGCGGAGGGGGGAGCTGAAAATGCACCTCATCTTCCCATAACAATCTGATGATTCATAACAAGGGAATCTCAAAATCCTAATGATACAATTTAAGTATGCTTCCTGCTGATAAGATATAATTCTCTGAGAATCAAGGAACTGGAAGTACCTTGTTTATGTGCCTGGATATTGCTGTCATTACTGGATTAGAAGCCTGCTCTGATGAAATTTACTGTTTTTGCTGCTTTATTTTTTTGTTTCATGTTGGCGTTTGAAGGATTTAATAGTGTAACCCGCTCTGCAATGCCATTTTGGTCGTGAATAATGGCCTGCAAATATTTTAAATAAATAAAATGTACAGAACCACCGCTGAAAGTGGAAAAAATATATAGCTTCTTCCTCCTTTTCTTAGATCTAGCAGTACTCCCAGGTTTCTCAAGCAAAAGCGCACACACAACACTCGCTTTGAAATGCACAATCCCTTTTTAAACTGTTCTTTTAACAGTGGTTCGCATATGGTGCATGACATCAGCTGTCATGCTTTGTAATTGCCATGTTTGATGTAGATGTATGGATGAGGAGTTCAGAGGCCAAAATGTCAATCGCAACATTGGATTAGCATAATCGGCGCACATTTCTTGCTATGATTTGCTTATAGCTTTGTGCCAGAAAGCAGGGATTTGCATGTGGTATGGTTATAAGAAATCTCCCCAGGAGATGATGGAAATCCCCAGTTGCCGAGGCAAAGTTCAGGGAAATGCATTAATGAGGAGCAGGCAATTATAGATCAGTAAGTAAATAGATCACAGTGGTTTGGCTGGCAAACGACGTCCAGTATAAGCCATGCATGTTTTTGCAGTGCTGCCAAAGACACAGAATGTGTCCAGTGCTGTTGACACCCTTAGAATCTGTTCTGGGGGTTTGGTGGACCCTCCGGAAAAGATTTTGGGAGTGCATTGGGGGGGGGGGTGCAGGGGAGAGGAGAGGAAGGTGAAGTTCTATTGTGCTAAGCGGAAGCGTACTCTTGCAATACTGTATCCTATCCCATAAGCTATGCTACCCATATATCTGATTCTTCATTATTAGGAAATTTTTATTTGATAATCAAAATGTATTTAAAATACATAGGCTAGGGGCCAAAGATGTCTGTGCATAAGTGCAAAGATATTATGCAAATGTACGGGGAGACAGCTAATCTAACTGACTGTCAGTAACCACTAATCCTTTGTTGAATTTTTGATTTAATTTTTATACCCCGTCCTGTATTGTAGATCTCGGATCAAGAAACCAAATAAAGTGAGTGCCACTCTGGGGTAAGAATAGCCAGATCAGTCAAATTCTAGTCTGTGTCACTTTCATATGGACTCACCCATAAGTCTGTTCCACTGCACTTTCATATTAATTTGCAAAATAATAATAGAATCATAGAATTGTAGAGTTGGAAGGGGTCCTTCAGGGGTCATCTAGTCCAACCCCCTGCAATGCAGGAAAAGGAGTAGTGTGCCTGAAGATTCATATGTAGATGCATATTTGTAAACATGTTTCCTCTACCAAATATATATATATTTCATTTCTGTTTCCTCTGTGACTGTTCTTCATTTTTACCCTCTCTGCCTAAACTAAGGGGCACAGGATTTGGCAAGCCATCCCACCAACATAGCAGTGCTATCTCTCTGAACTGGTGAACGCTAAGTATAAGATTGCTCAACCCACAATCTCCTGGACTTTGTTCAGTGTTTCTGATGCAGATTTCAGCTTTAAAGAAGTATCAAAATGCATTCAGAAAGGTTGGGTGGCAGTGACATAGCTCCAAACCTCTAATGAACAATAAATATAGAATTGCTTGTTTCATTATTGCATAGAATGTGGACGTGTGTTTCAACCTGGACATCAGCTTATCACTGATCTTAATTATGGTTCAATAGTTGTTTTTAGCTTTTTTATTATTATTACTGCCTTGACATTTTATTACCACCAAGCAGTATATAAATCTCATGAAATACAGATAAATTTCAATTTCTTACCATTCAATGTGCAAAGAGGCTCATAATGAAGGGGCCAGACTCACTTCTGTGGGGAACAAATTTAATAACTATAGGGCTTCCACCTCCATTCGCAACTAATTTAGTGGTGGAACTACCAACTGGGCCCACTCGGATAGTCTTTTAACACCCAAGAGGGCTTGTAGAAAATGAGTTGATCTTTTGGATATCTTTAACATTGTTAAAATCAATGCTGAGATTAACGCATATAACATTTTAAAATACTCATACTTATTATGAAAAAATATCCCTGTTTTTCTTTAAAGTTAATCATCAAACCTTTGTAATAATTAAAGGAAAGTTTCCTTAAGATAGAAAGTTTCACTATGAAAAGTCATTTCTCAGGCAGCCGCAATAAATTACTGTGTTAAGCATGAGCACCACCTAGTGGTACCTAGTGGGGCAACATACTTACAGCTGTCCACCCACCCACCCAAACATAACTAAATTTGAAACACACAAAATAATTTTTCTCGCATGAGTAGCTGATAGTAGTTATGAGTTAGTCTCTGGGGAGAGTGGAGGCTCAGTTGTAACGACCAATCACTTTTGCTGTGCAGCAGATTCTGTAACTTAAACCTTTGCAGCAACAACACTGGCCAGTAGCTTTCGTGTGTTCAGCGGGAACTACCGTATTTCTTGCTCTATAGGACGCACCCGAGCAAAGGACGCACCTAGTTTTTAGAGGAGTAAAACAAGTAAAAAATATTCTGAATCAAATCAGTGTCGGGGGAAAGGGGAAGCCCGGGGTTTCCCCATAAAGCCCCGGCATCCCCAAGCTAGAACGGCTTCGGGGACAGCCTTTCAAGCCTCCGCAGGGCAGCGGGGTGCCTTCACCCCGCTGTCCTGTGGAGGCTTTGCGCAGCTAACCCTGAAGCCTTTGGAGCGCAGCGCGAGGTCCCGCTGCGCTCCAAAGGCTTCAGGGATAGCCACCGGAAGCCTTTGGAGTGCAGCGGGACCTCGCGCTGTGCTCCAAAGGCTTCGGGTTCCTTTCACTGAAGCCAGGTGCGCACCGACCCCTCTCGCTCTCCAGGCTTCAGCGAAAGCAACGCGTAGCCTCCAGAGCGCGGAGGGAGCGCTCCTTCTGCGCTTTGGAGGCTTCGCGTTGCTTTTGCTGAAGCCAAGGAGCCTGCATTCGCTCCATAGGACACACAAACATTTCCCCTTCATTTTTGGAGGGGAAAAAGTGCGTCCTATAGAGCGAAAAATACAGTAATTGCACTCAAGACATCCACAAAATGACCCCAAACAATTTTGTCCTTCAGGAAGCTTGTGCGAGTCAAGATATTTCATGAAAGCATTTGCTCTTTTCAACAGACATACTTGAGCATTTCCCTCCAGAAAACTGCTAATCAAGTACTTGTAACTCACTGAGTAGCCCAGTGTTATTTGTATATTAATTATAGCAATGAACTTACAGCATGACGTTGTGGAATTAAATTTATGTATAGCAGTTGTCGCAGGCAATTGCTCAAAGCAGGAAAGAAACGTACGGCCCTAGTTTCACACTTACTTTCTAGTTCATCGCTTTTGAAAACACAGGCTGATCACTAGGTGGAGCTTCTTCGCTGATTACTTTTAAAAGAAACAAGACGGGGGAGGAGACACAGAAGAAGTCAGTTAATAACATGTACCATATATTGAAGAACTAAATAAATTTAAATTTTATTTATGTTTAAATGCATGGATTTGAGTGTGATTTTCCTTGAGCCACTCTTGAGAAGCTGAAAGCAGGGTAAAGGTAAAGGTAATGGGGCCCCTGACCATTAGGTCCAGTCGTGACCGACTCTGGGGTTGCGGCGCTCATCTCGCTTTATTGGCCGAGGGAGCTGGCGTATAGCTTCCAGGTCATGTGGCCAGCATGACTAAGTCGCTTCTAGCGAACCAGAGCAGCGCACGGAAACACCGTTTACCTTCCCGCCAGAGTGGTACCTATTTATCTACTTGCACTTTGACGTGCTTTCAAACTGCTAGGTTGGCAGGAGCAGGGACCGAGCAACGGGAGCTCACCCCGTCACGGGGATTCAAACCGCCAACCTTCTGATCGGCAAGTCCCAGGCTCTGTGGTTTAACCCACAGCACCACCCGCGTCCCATGAAAGCAGGGATGGGGCTGCTTAACTCTTCCCCACCCCTCTTGCTGTTTCTGTGCTGAAAATTATATACCCACCCTTACGCATAAAACAGCTGCTTTCTGCAAAGGAGATAAAGGAAGTCCACAACATGTCTCGCTTGGTTCTTTCTGGTGGAATTTGCGCTGCAGAACACACAGCATTCATTTGGTACAAATTTCTGCTCTTGCTAAGATTACTACTTTACTTCAGGAGAAATGGGGTCCACCACTGCAGGAGACAGAAAGCTAGATTGACCCAGCAAGGATTTTTTTATATTAAGTAAAAAATTCTGACCCTCGCTTCTGCCTGTCTGTCTCTCTACAAACTACCCCTAGCTCAAGGCTTGGGCAAGGAACAGAAGGAAAACAAATTAAATTAAATTGAGAATTCATCTCATCTGATTTGGGGATAAAGCTTTTTGTTGTTGTTAAAAGGCTGCTTGCTTGGTAATGCACATATTCCTACATTAAGCAGAGAAAATGCCCTCCTGTGTGAAAACAGGACAAGGGCTGGAATCCAAAAAGCGACTTCAGGCACACCCAAGGATTTTGGCACACCCAGCAGGATCGTTACTGAGTTGTTTTTATTGCTTTCTTTGAACAGGAGCCTCCCATTGAAGACAAAAAGGAAACCGCTTCTGAAAGTCCTGAGTTTGCCATGTGGCAGGGAGAGGTTCTGTTTGAGGATAGCGAGTCCAAAGGCCTCTCTGAGCACAGAGGAAGTACTTGCGCAGCATTTTGGATCCCAGCCAAGGTCTTCTCCTATGCAAGGCAGCGTCATGCTTCCACACCTTCCCAGGCCTCAAGTTCTCATTTCAAAGCATGCTTGGGAACGTTTAATTATGCCATCACCACCCTGGGACTGATCTTGCATTAACCTTTGCCTAGTGCACTGCAGCCAGAAAAGCTGTTATACATGCCAAGCAGCAAATATTAAATGCACACCCAACTCAATTTATTAATAAACTGCTTTGGAGATGGATGTGGAAACAGCTACTAACCTGAGCCCAAACCACACAATAGCATTACTGCAATTATCACTAACATTACTTAAGATGAAGGTTGGGAGTAGTGTAGGAAAATAACTTCAGGATATTTTATAATTTCTTACTTTGCGATTTCTGGGCCGTGCAGGTCTTTCTGTGCTCTTAGCATACTTCTAGTTCTTTTTCCAGTCACAAGCGTTGGAATTCCGCAACCAAAAATGCCCGTTTCCATACATTCAACTCCAGAAGCTGAGAAATTTTTAAAAGCAGCGCAAATTAATACCAGAAAGGAAATTTTAAATAGGGGATCCAAAGAGAACATTTGCACACAAAATGTAAGGAGCTGATTACTTTGCTGGAAACTGGAGATTTTCCAACTCTGACATTGTCTTGCTTCTATTGCAATTTTCTTTTAACACAAGACTATACAATAGCTGATATACTTGTTGAATTATTCACAAATCCGGTATTTATTTGACATAATGTTGTATTTAAGAGAAAACCATTAAAACTGACATGAAAAAAGTGATCTATCTTGCATTCTATACACAATGAATTTAATCCTGCTTGAGATGAAAATACAGCACATACATATTTCTGCATACCAGAAATTTATCATGGAGAAGACTGGAAGCTCCCATCCAGGGAAGTCTCCATATATGTACTGGATTTTTGGATCATAGCCAGTAAGTCATCTCAATAACACTTTCTCAAAATATCTAAATAGTCATCTCAAAATATAAAAGTAAATTAATGTGGTTCCTTAAACAAATTAAAAAGTACTTACTTGGACAGATTTGTTTTGAAAAAACAGCACACTCCTAAGCATGTCTTCTTGGAAGTCCTGTTGCGGCTGACACCCAGGTAAGTGTGATTAGCATGGTAGTCCAAAACGTGCTGAAATGGTACAGGATCTACGAGCAAACTGTACGTGATGCGACTAGACAGAATACGTTCTGTCCCTGGAAGAAAATTATGCAAACTGAAAAGAACCAGCCCTAACACGAAGGACGATTATAGGCATCTCTTTGGTGAGAACATCTTGATCCCGTGAAGTTTGCAAAGTTGGTTCATGGCAGAAGAAAATTAAGTTTCTCTTATTATATGACAAACCGTGAAAGTTGGATATTGAAACATGGAATATAAAAACACATTTGAATTTTATTGCTTGAGGAATACAGCATATGAAAAAGCACAAGAATGTCCGAAGGAAAGGTCACAGGGATTCAAACATATTATGATACATACCAGATGCAGTAAAATATTAACCTGAATTCTGCATCAGAAAAGAAGTGTGAAAATGTATATCTGTCTTTAAAAAAAGAAGACGACTTATTTCAAATAGGAAGGTCAAGGGTGTTACAGTACAAATTAGAAAAGCCAACACTGCACATTAACATGGTTTTACTAGCCTAGTGTTTCTACCTTTGGTACTTCAACCTTAATGAAGACAAACTTTCACCAGATTTTGCCCCAATACTTTTCCTGCTGAATCCACAAATGTGTCTCAGCTTAACATTCAAACTAATTTATCTCTCAGCTACCAGTGTATAAATAAGGGTGCAAGTTATTTCAGGTGAAGCTCCATAAAACTCAACTAACTGCAATTCAAGATAGTAATTTGACTCTCAGTTTGGCTCCCTGCTTCAGAGACAAGACTTTCTCCATTCATTCTCAGCTCTTGCATAATTTTCTATAGCCATCAAGGCTGTGCTAGAAAGTTTTTTTAAAAATGCAGTCTTGGTAATGTTGCATGATGCATTAATATGCAATGCATGAGATTCTACCTCCCTGCAAGCAAGGACCAGAAAAATATGCTGATGTATCTTCAAGTATATTTTCAGATTCTAAAAAGGACTCTATTGTTCCTTATTATCAACACAAATAACAATCTAAGCATTGTTATATATATAAAATCCACACCTATAATGCCCCCAGAATAATTAGGTCTTGTTGGTCAGTCTTGGGGCTCAGTCACCAAACTGAACTTGGAATTGCAACACTTAGAACTAGTACCCTACTAGTTTCTAATGTAGAAGCAGCCAGTTTCACAGATAAAACGTCTCTATTGGTACACTAGTCTTGAAAACGTCGTGTTAATATTGTGCTGACAAAAAAAAGTAATTTTGAGTTAAATGAAGATTCCTCTCATTGCAAGCATGCTTATTAGTTCCAATATTTGCTTTCATAGACCTGACTATTTCAGCATTCTGAGTCAAAACAGAATTAAAACAACTCTGTTCCCCCAAACTCCATTTGAACACTTGGAACATGCACGATGCATGTTAATACCACCTAAAGTTAAAATTAAATGGCTGTGAAACAGGAACAGATTTAATTCTTCAAAGCGGACAATATTTGAAATGAAATATTAATGTTGCTCATGACACTGAATTGATGACATAATAAAGTATTGGGTTTGTTTTCACCTCTATACAAAAGAAATTCAATCTGTACAACTATTAAACATACATTTTCCTAGTTTGGCAAAAACGTATCATTTCTCAAGATTGGTGGTATATGAGCACAGAGTATATATTGCCATATATATATCGTTTTTGAAGATAAAGAATTCAATTATGCTGAACCCTTTGCTTGGCTGCTCCGTTCCAATAAACCAAAACAAAACCCAAATTAAAAATTTCTACATAAGATTCTATGGTTAAAAGGGAAGAGAAATGCAAATGTGAATTTAGAGGCTCTGTATAAATTTTGCTATATTTTATAAACTTTATTGTAACACTGTTTGTTGATCAAATAAGTGACACACTGCTATCTAAAATTTCCATAAACACCATTAAAAATCCAAAGTTGATATGATACTGAACCTTAAGTCTTCAAGAGTTCAAAGAGACAGTTTCGACATGTACAGCACACAACAGCAGACATCCCTAAAATACCAACGGCCGGTCCAAGATGCAGACAAAAGTTACAAGTAAGCATTCATGTCCTGCACAGCAAAACCAGCGAAAACTATTTCCTTGCGGGGACTGAAACTCAGCCCAAAAGATATCAGATGTCGTCCTCATCATCTTCATCTTGAGAAGAGCCTGCCTGGTTGGATGCACTGGCCGAGGCAGCAGCAAGCTGTGCTTGTTGGGCCGCTTGCTGCATTTGTAGCCATTCCTGCTGGGCTAGCTCTGCCTGCTGCTGTCTAGCCTAGGGACACAAAACCGTAAGTTCAGTGTCTATAGCATGACCTAACACAGTTGCGCACAGACACACACATGCACACGGGGAGATCAGTGCAAGAGGTAAGCCAAGAACATTATGGCATCCTCTCGTGATCTGTTTTGAGAGAAGAAATTAAGAGCACTACTTCACAAGTGAAACAACAACAACATCCGTGGGTCCATAGGTTGCCTAACCTTGCTGCACACTTGAGAACTTCCCGTCGTGTTTGAAAAAAGATATTGCTGGGTTTGACACAAACTCCAAATGAAGGATGCTCATGAGAAAAAGTCTTTCCAAAGGTACAGAACTTTAGGAAGAATTCCCTAGAGCAGAGTTTCCCACACTTGGGTCCCCAGCTGTTTTTGGACTACAATTCCCATCATCCCTGACCACTGGTCCTGCTAGCTAGGGATGATGGGAGCTGTAGTACAAAAATAGCTGGAGTTGATCAACCCATTGATTTAACTTGAGTATACTCTAAATGACTAAGTCCAGATGCAACCCTATATTTTTGCATTGACACATTATTTGATGTAGCTATTTCAAGCAAGTACTAATACATACTGAAACAGTCGCATCCATTTATACCCAAGCTGAATGAATCAAGTTTTGCATATTCAAAGAATGAAAACTTAAGTCATTTCCAAAATTTAGATTTGTATGCAATATCCAAGTCTAGGATGCTTAGCTGATCCCATCTTCACAAACTGTGTATCTTTCCACAATTAAATGTGGAAAGATAAGCAATGCATATATTGTTTCCTCACTTACTTTCGCAAATAACTCTTGTTGCTGCCTTAGGAGCTCTTCTTCAGGAATGCCAAGATTTTCCAAACGATTATTAGCCCTTCTTCGCTTTAGTGCTACGGTTTTGCATTCTTGTAAAACTTCTTTTACCTCACTGATGTAGGAGCCAAAACCTAAGCTTTCAAGTGCTAGGGTAAAAAAGGTTTCTAGTTAATAAAATTCAAGCATTTTAGGCAACAAGACACCAACTTAACCTATCAGACACAATTGCCACTACCACAAAAAAATACAATGATTGCTATATAGTGTTACCTTCTGAGGGAGGGAGTAATTTTGGACTACAGAAATCCACAGGTTGACATATCTAAGTCAGGCCACTTCTTTTAAAAGGACAAAGAACATATGATCTGAAGTTACAGGTAGGTAGCCATGTTGGTCTGCCGTAGTCAAAACAAAATAAAAATATTTGTTCCAGTAGCACCTTAGATACCAACTAAGTTTGTTATTGGTATGAGCTTTCGTGTGCATGCACACTTCTTCAGATATCTGAAGAAGATATCAGGTATCTGAAGAAGTGTGCATGCACACGAAAGCTCATACCAATAACAAACTTAGTTGGTCTCTAGGGTGCTACTGGAACGAATATTTTTATATGATCTGAAGCTTCACTTAAGCAAGCTTTACCTTTTATCAAAAACAATTCCTTATACTGGGCAGCACTCGCAAGTAAGTGACATATTATTGACTTCTATCCCTCTAATAGCTGAGTAACAATCTGTTATAGACTATGTATGGTGCGGATATATGCAAACTGACAGGGAAGCCTTTTCTACTTTACCAGCAATCTGGTACATGAGATGGCACTGTTTAGCGGCGGCTGCTGCACAAAGGCCGGCAAATCAGACTACCCAACCTGCGGTGTTTTTCAAGATGGGGAGAGAGAAGGTGGGCATTCTGCAGGCAGTAGGCTGTCCAATGACAGGCTGTTGCTAGTGGGGATCACCCTGAGGGGGAAAGTCCACAGGAAATTACCCCTCTGGTGCCTCCCCTTCATGGGGCGCAACAGGAGGCAAGTACCCAATGAAAATGGCAGACTGATGGTGGAACAGTTCTGAGTGAGAAGCAAGGAAGTGAAGATTTCCCAAAGTGAGAAACTGAGAGCAAAGGAAAGATCCCAGGTGAGAGCTGGGTTTCTCATTTTCTGAGATTGGGCAAAGAGATTAACAGCTAGTTTTGTGCAGATAAGTATATGTACTTGTATACTGTTTCTGCACTTTAGCTATTCTGCTGCTGATTTCTCCGTGTTTTTTCAGAAGGCTGTTGTTACTAGATATGAATTATGTTTCATAATTGCACCCGAGAAAAGTAGGTAATAACTTATGCCATGAAACACTGCATTTTACAGGCGTTGTGGAGTTCAGTGCTGGGATGAGTAAAAATAACTAATAATTATGTATTATTTATTAGTATGAACTGTTTTTATATAACTGTTCCGGTTTTCTTGTATTGTATGGATATTAGGTTATGTACTGACATATATTGCTTATCATGTTGTATGTTATAAACTGCCCTTTGGTCTTTTCATGAAGGGTGGACTATCAATATTAAAAAATAAAATAAATGCTGACAAATGGGGGGCTGATATTCACCAGATCTCCCTTCCCTATGCAGCCCCCTAAAAATCTGCTCTGGAGGATTGCGGAAACCCTCCAAAACAGTGGGATACGATGCTGAGGGTTTGCAAGGGAAGTGGAAATGAGTGACAGCAGCGAATTGTCTTCCTCCAGTTGCAGCATCCACTGGATCTAAGTCCCTTCCATGAAAGTCTGGATTCAACTTACACACAAGATGTTTAACACTGGGAAACATGAAAATGGCCTGAGAATGCCTGATGTGTTGAAGCTAAGCATGTGTGGATCCAAGAGAATTATTGGGAACTGCAGGATATAATAAATATTTATTTCTAAACCATGTAGTAGCAAACCTAAAGGAATGCACTGCTGAATGAGTGGATCACTCCATAGAAACACATTCACAAAACTGTAGAGCTGGAAGGGACCACAGGTTCATCTAGTCAAATGCAGAAATCTTTCATCCAGCGTGGGGCTCGAACCCACAAACATGATATTAAGAGACTGTTAAAAGTCTCAAACTCTACCAACTGAGGCTATCCCTCCTTATTTTCATGGTGGGCAAATTATATCCAACATATAAAGAGTTAAAAAATCTAATTTAAAGAGAAGAAAAATTAACAGCAGTGACTACATTGAGCATTGTCAGACTTAAGTTTACCAAAGATGTGTTGATAAATGCAAACAAAAATGACTAAGCTAGATACAAAGAACTTTCCCCAAAGATAGTATAGAATTCGACATGTGGTAGCAAGCAGTTGAAAGGGAGGAAACATAAGCTCCAAACCTGCAGAGAGATACTGAACAGCTTGTCTTGGTGTTTTAAGCCAGGCACAGTGAATATAAAAAGTCAAAACCAAAACTGAAAGTGCAGTGGCCCAATTTGCTCAAGTTTGTGGTTTAGTGGTAACACCATTGGAAAGAGTGAAAAACAGTTTACGGGACAGACATGTGCAGACACCCTAGTGCCAGCCGTTCTCAGTTGATTGTCTGGGATTTGGCTGTGCATGGTTCTCATCAAGCCCCAACAAGCTCAGTGGCTGCAGAAAGCCCTGCACTGCACTTTGAGGCCCAACCAGCTGTTAATCAGGATTTCAAATAACCCTGCAAAGGGCTTTGCAGATGCCTCCAATCAGCTGCACCCACAAATCCTTTTCTTGGTCCAGACACTTTACCTCTCCCACACCTGATGTCAGGTGTGCAGCTGATGGGCATGGCCTGGGACGGCTAATTAGGCTTCCTTGCTGAAAGTTCCCCAACCCCTGTAGCTCAGTCAGTGGAGCGTGAGAATCTTAATCTCAGCGTCATGGGTTCGAGCCCAATGTTGAGCAAAATATTCCAGCAGTGCAGGGGGTTAGACTAGATGACCCTCGTGGTCCCTTCCAACTCTACAATTCTATGATTATTAGTTCTGTAAGTGGTCAAATACCAATGCTTCTGTGGCCAGAAGTTAGAAAGAACCCTATGTTCTTTCTAATGGCATCAGTTATCCACTGGGGTGCTCTCTTAGGAGGTAGTACTTGTTATTTGCAAGACGATGGAAGATCTTAAAGGTGAATTAAATAAGTCAGCAATTTTTAACCTTTTCAGACCTGGGATTCTCCTTTAACCGAACCATCAATGTGGAAGCCCTTAATATTTTTACCATGTATCTGTATGATGGCAGTGCTGTTGTTGCAACCCATTTTAGATCAGGCAATGATCCAGTAGCGGGTGCTGAAACCTATAGTGTATATTGCACCTATATATGGAAACCTTGATTCTACTCATTGATCATCCAACCCAGCACAAAATGATGAGTTGGAGACTTTACTTACTGAATGTGTGTGGGCCCTGTGTAGTTTTCTACAAGCCCGTTAACTTTGTACTCAGAAGAATCCAGAGTTTTCTGTGTGTTCTACCAGAAAAAAAATGCAGAATTTGATATCGGGTTCATATTTCAACATCCTGACTTTAGTTTTCATTTTTGGATATGTGTTTTCAGTTGCAAAGATAAGCATTCAAAAACAGATGGAACTCTATAGAGCAGCTTTCCCCAGCTGGCTGCCCTTCATCCCTCGCCACAGACCTTGCTGGCTGGGGGTGATGTTGGAATCCAACAACATCTGGTACAGCATCAGTTGGGAAAGGTTGCTCTACAACAGCCAGATGAAACTAAGCAGCCTAACCAGTCGTCATCGTTTCAGTGCCCATAATTTCTCATTGTTTCTCCTATAACAACAGTTTGCAATTATGCAAAAGAACCTTAGAAATTAGCATAATTTACATATGTCAGGGACACAAGTGGCACACAACTCTCAATACAGGGTGATATCCAAATATTTCTAAGCCCACTATTTCAGTGGGTCTGCTTAGAATGACTTAACATTGTATATCATCCAAAGTATCTTCCCGTACTGTATTAGGGTCTTCCTATTACAATAAAAAAAGTTTAAGAGCTATTTCCTGTGCTACAGCTCTGTGCATGCAACAGACTTCTGTTTATGTAGCAGAACCTCCTCTCTCTCTCCTGCCCCCTTCAACCCTCCCTGTGATCTCAAAATCAGTTTCAGCGAATTGAGGGGAGCTCCAGAGCCGATTTTGTGGGGGCATAGCTGATACGAATGTGTCATTATGAAAGCAGAACTTCTCTGGTGCAGCACTGCACAAAGTCAAGATGAAGCAGTAATACCATGAAAGGCTATAGCTATCAACAGCTACTAGCCTTGGCAACCATACATTACTTCCAGGCCCAGAGGCAGCATATCACTGAATACCAGTTGCTGGGAAATGATGATTATCTTCCTATTCTGCTCAAGAGCTTCCCAAAGACACTGGGAAACAGGATGCTGAACTTGACAGGCCCTTGATCAAATCCAGCTGTACTGCTCTTACACTCTAAAAACAGGGTTTTCATTTCAGGCATATTACATTTCTTAATGCTGAAAGTAGTATCATTAAGCAACAGCTGAATGAAACCAAGACTCCGGTTACTTTCACTTTTGCTGTTCTGAATGCTGAACTGAACATGAGTAACATGAATTTTAAAGGGAAAGTAACATAAAACAAAGTAATAGCCTAATGAAATTTGCCCTCCTTTTTTGTAGGAAAGAGCAACTATATATATTTGACTAAAATCCTCTAGTTTTATAAAATGGAAACAATTAGATAAGGAAATAAAGAGAGGGAAAAGTTGTTTCCAACAAACTGCAAGGAATCTATAGTAATGTTGGCTATAATTGATGTCATTGACATCCTATGCCTTTTAAAATGTGTTTTGAGGGGGTTATTGGGTTGTAGTTGTTTTTATTTTGATTATGTATTTTGCGGTTTTGTATTCTGATTTTATCCTGTGAACTGCCCTGAGACCTGCGGGTATAGGGCAGTATATAAATTCAATAAATAATTTTTTTAAAAAATTAATATTGTCTGGAATTTTAACATATTGTATTTTATTGTTTTGATGTAATTGTTGTAAACTACCCTGGGATCTTACAGGTCAATCCTAACCACATCTACAAAGAAGTAAGTCCTATTGACGTAAGTGGGGTTAGGATTGCAGCCTTAATTGATGAACAGTGGTTTAGAAATCTAGCTAAATGAAAAGTAGTGGAAAAAATGAACACGTGTGAGAACAATTGCATAATGGCGAACTCTCCTCTCATAATACTCTTTAAACTCTTACATCCTGTTCCTAAAAAACAAACCCCAAAACAAGAGGCTTTTACTTCAACTCAGATTCATGTAGCTAAACACAAAATGCTCACTTTACTAAACCTATAGCTATAATTTGCAAAGAGTTTTAAATAACTTTACTTGGAAGTTCAACTGACATCACCAAGTTTCTCAGACGTGCCTGGGTGTTTATGACACAAACAAAGAGCTTCTGCGTTTCTAGCCCTTAATGAAGCTGTAGCTCTCAGCAAATGCTACGCAGTTGCCTGAAGGGGTGAAATGTTTATCTAGTCTACAGCTCACCAGAGTCCTCCAGGCAATCCACCCTCTTGTAATTCTCTGCTACACAGCACACAGTAAGAGTGCGGCGGTGGTTGGATGCACCGCTTCACCAATTCTGAAGTTGTAGGAACAGAAAGCCTACAGAGAAGCACAGAATCGTAGAGTCGGAAGGGACTCAAAGGTCACCCAGCACAACCCCCTGCAATGCAGGAACCTTTTGCCCAAATGCGGGGCTCGAACCCACAACCCCGAGATCGAGATGCTCTCCCGATTGAGCTACCCCACAGCAGGAGACCAGAGGGTGGCAAGTGAAGGGCTTTCCTCCGGTTGGGCACTAAAGAGGTAAGAGAGCAGGCTGCCCCTTGCCTTGGATGACGTGCTCCGGGGAGATGGTTTTCTTCTCCGACTTGTTGCAGATCTCGTTGGCCTCGGAGGAGATGAGGTGGATGAACTCGGTGCAGCAGTTGACCACCAGCTCCCGGGCGTCGTTGGCCACCCGCACGTTGGGCAGCGTCTCCTTGATCATCTTGTTGATGGCCGCGCGGGGGATGGTCAGGTCGTCGTCGTTCCCGGAGGAAGAAGCCATCGCGGGGAAGCCCCGTCAAAAGCCGCCCAGGCAGCGCCTCCTCGAAGGGGAAGAAGGGGAAGGGCTCCGGGCCGGAGACGGCTGGGGCGGCCCAACTGCCGCCCCGCGCCGAGGTTGCCAGGAACGGGACCGAGAGCGACGCGGGAGCCTCGGCGGGAAGCGGCCACCCCCTCGTCGTCTCGCCCCGGGCGGCTCCTCCACAGCCGCCGGCGTCACTACAGCAACGGCGACCACCGGCGCCGCCTCCGCCACAACATCCCTTCAGGCGCCCGGAGGCGTCCCGTCTGCGCTGCCGCCTCAGAGAGAGGGTGGGAGGGAGAGGGGAGCTGGGATGACAGACAACCCGCCGCCGGCGAAGAAGGAGGCGCGAGCTTCTCCGCGTTGCGCCGGCAGCGGTTCCCTCCCTCCCTCCCTCCTCACGCGCCGCGCGACGGTTGCGGCAGGGAACGAGGCTGCCGAAAGGCTCGCGAGGGGCAGCCAACACACAAGGCTGCGGCGCGCGGCACTTCCGCCGGAAGCGCTTTCTTTGCGCTTTCCTCACCCACTCTTCTCCTCGCTCACGCCGCCAGTTCCGCTTCCGGTCTGGCCCGGAAGCGGCTTTGTGGTACTCGAACGGGGTGCGGGTCTGGGCGCGGTTGTGGACCCCTGTCTGTCCCCTCAGTGGCGCTTTAGGCTGCTTCCCCCTCTTCCCCCCATCACAACTTGGGTCCCCAGGCCTTTTTTTTTTTTTTTTGGACTACAACTCCTATCAGGCCTAGCTAGAGGACCAAGTGGTCAGGGCTGATGGGAATTGTAGTCCAATAACGGCCCTGGGGAAACACTGGCAGAGACAGCAGGAGTGTAGCCGAAGCCCTTCCGGATCGCCGCCTCGGCGGTGCTGGAAGTCCCGGACGACGGTTTGTTGTCGGAATTTCGCAGGCGCAGAAGCTTAGATCCGGGACTACCTTGGAAAGAACCGTTAAGGCCACAATGCTACTGTCTGCGATTACGTCGCCTGGGAGTAAACTCCATTAAAACTATAATATTGCGCTGTATGGTGTATCCTTTTAGTTGTGTGATTTATTTTGAAGTCAGTATTTCTACTCAGTCGGCGGAACGTGAGACTCTTAATCCTCAGGGTCCTAGTTTCGAGCCCCAAGTTGGGCGAAAGATTAATGCTTTGCACAGGTTTGGACCAGATGACCCTTCTGGTCGCTTCCAGCTCTAGAGTTCTATGATTTCTCTTGTCTTCTGTTGTGGAAATCTAAATGGGAAACGAAGGTGGACCTAGACTAGTGAAGCCTAAAACAACCCTGCATGTGCCCATGAAGAATTACGTATGGCTGTTACCAAGATTTAAAGCCATGAACTTTTTACTAAGATAACTATGGGCTGGGCATCTTCTCAGCCTAATCTACCCTACAATGTTGTTGTTAGGAGAAAATGAGCAGGCAGAAAACTACCTTGCATTTGTTGGAGAAAGTAGCATTTAGTGGTGGGTTAAAGTGGCATTTAATAATGGTACAATAAAATATGTTATATTCTCTGTTGGCTGTGTGTGTTTGTTCCTTACCCACGTGTGCATTTAGGCACACACATCTGATATAATAATAATAATAAGGGTATAAAAGGTGTACCAGGAAATCTGGTATCTTTTATAGAAGCAATGCATGTGAATATTATCACCATTAAAAGTAGAGTCAAGTCATTAGGCAAACTGTAGTTTTTAATTTTTTAGAGCTAGCAGTGCCAACAGTTCTCGTCTTTGAATGATAACCCCATTCACTGCACTGTGCAACACAGTTTACTTATTTGGTACATACACTGCCAGCTCATCAGCTGTTTTTCCTTCTGAATGCTGATTTATTCAGGATTAATAATCTAATAACTATTAACAATTAGAAATATTTGAAAAGCATAAAATGTCTTCAGTACAAGAATGATTACATTTGACATTTACTAACTTGGTGGATAAGATTATTCTAAATCCAGTTTAAGGAAAGCCATATGAAAAAACACTGCATCAAGAACCACAGGTGAAACCTAGACATTCAAGAGTGCATTACATCTCTTTCAGCTGAATGTACATTTCTAGCCACATTCTGAACACACAAGTAACATGTAAATGTTTTTAAAATGTGTGAATACAGCTGGATTAGGTTACAAACCACAACATTTCTTGCAATCTCTGCTAAAGCAATTTGTCTTCTACCCATTTTCTGTACACACAGTAAATTATATACAGTTAGCTATTTTGGAATTGGTATGTACCCAGGATCCTAAGAAGTTTGTTATGTGAATTGACCTTTATTGTAAGTGCCACCAACAAACAGTTGTACTTTCTGTAGAGGCAGCATCTAGAAATCCTCACAAAGAGATGAGAATATGGTATGTTGTGTGGAAGGTATATTCATAGCTGGCAACTTTCCCCTTTTTTTAAGGGAAATTCCCTTATTCTGAATAGGATTCCTCGCAAGAAAAGGGGAAAGTTGACAGCTATGGGTATATTTAAGATAGAGTAGGAGAGAAGCTTGAACAAAGAAACTGAAAATTGGTTGGAGCAAAGCATATGAGACATAGAGCAGCATAGTTTGCTGTGCACGAGAGGGTTATATGCAGCAAGCAGGTAAAAGATATGTTAGGATCCAAAAGGCTTCATTTAAAGACACTATGTGTGCTTGGGGGCTTTTAACCTTTTTTATTTTTTATTTTTGTAGCTTCATCCTTCCTCTGGATAAGCTGCCCTGACAGCTCTGGAACAGCATGTTGAAACTTGGTCTGATCCAGCTGGGCTCTTACGCATAAAGTGTAAAGCTTTTAGGCTGCTGGTGAGAAGAATTGCATCTTTGAATACTTCTCTAATTAAAAACAGAAACCATTTCACATAGAAACATAGTCTGTTAGGGAGACTGTGAGGCATGATAAACCCTTTCCCCTGACATGCTACTTTTCCATGTAAACGATTCCCCCCACATGGGGAAACATTAAAAGTGCAACATGTACACACCCATTGATAGCCTAAAGTGGTATATGTTGCCCTTAAGCAGATAATTTACACAAAAGCGCTATTTGATCTTTCAATAGATTTCACATTACGCCTACCCAATTTTGCAGGTAAATGAAAGTATGTGTTGGAAAAATATTGAGGTGGTCAGAATAGTATATGGACAGACTTAAAACGAAGAGATTTGGACATACGCCTGGTAAAATTGGCAGAAAGCCAGATTTCCTCCATTTTGGGACATGTAGCTTATAATTTCAGTCATGAAGAAACGAAAGCGAAAGACATGGAAGAAGATAAACACCCACACAGGAACATATTGTTTGATTTAACTTGCTTGCTAGATGAACTCGGAGGCTGTGAAAAATGAACGAAGGATTAACATCGGATTGATTTATGGGAATCACCTGGACTAACTTAGAAGGAGAACAAATGTGAGATGATCGCCACCCCCTGACCTCAGAGCATGGGAAGTCAAACAAAGATTTATAAATTGGCATAATATTTGGACTGTTTGATTATTTTATAATTTGGAATGTTTTTAATGTGGCTTTTATTGGATTGTTAAATTGGAAAACTTAATAAATATTATTTTAAAAAAGTAAGCCCCACCAACTTCAGTTGGACTTGCCCCCAAGTAAGGATTGTGTATAGGACTGTAGCTTCAGTCAGGGCTATTTCATATGTCTCCCATCCCACACAAGCACTTACACATAAGGAAACATGGAAGTGTGTGAAATAGCCCACACGGCAGCTGAAATCACCCATTTGTTCATTGGGAGGATCTTCCTCCTCCCAAGTCAAAGCTTTTTCTGCTTTTCCAACGCAGCATTTTAATGAAGTTAAGACTCGCACTGAAAACCTTATCATGCTGAAAAACCATTTTGTAGAAGGTATCAATAGGCAGGTCTCCATTTGGATCAGCATATTTCAGCGTTGTAATTGGAGTGTATAACGTGTTGGTCTGGTGGCGAAAAGGAGGGTTTTCGGCCAGAATTATCTTCACTGTATGCTGTAAGGATGAGAAAAGAAGGCATGATAACATTCTGGAATTGCACCAGACTGAGAGAGAGTGTGTGTGTGTGTGTGTGTGTGTGTGTGTGTGTGTATGTGTGTGTGTGTGTATGTGTGTGTGTGTGTATGTGTGTGTGTGTGTATGTGTGTGCAAATATATTTGGAAGTGGGGGTGGAGAACGCAAAGAGAAAAAACTCTGGGGAATAAAATCAGCACTAACTCAATATTGCTGTTTGGGTTGCTTATGTTGTTCCAGCAATGATGTTTTGAAAGTGAGCTTACTGGAAGAGTAGGAACAGTTTAAACACACCTCTGACCATTTTTAATCTGAAACTGCTATATCAGTGACGCTCTCAGAACATTCCTTCAAGATAAGTGTCCCCTACCAGTAATAAGAGTACTCCTGGATTCAAATGTGTTATTTGTTTCTGGAAAAATTGAGACCGAAGAAATAGAATGAAGCTTCCACTATCACCCGCCTACTCACCATCAATCGTGTGCTCACTACAGCCATTGCTAACAGTCGCCCAAGTTATTGGCCACTGCCAATCTCCTGTCTGCTCACCACAACCACCAATCCCCCGCACACTTACTTGCTGCCAAATGTGCTTTCGCCAGTCATCACCAACAATCGCTAAAGTTATTGAGCTTTTTTGGGGGGTCACAACTGATCCCCTGCCTGCCCACTTGCTGCAGAAAATCGCCACCATGCCCCACTCTGCATTCAGTATCAGTGTATAAGACGACCCCCAATTTTTGCCTAACATTTTAAGCCCAAAAACATCATCTTATGCACGGAAAAATATGGTACATAACATAGTAACACACACACACCACCGTTTAAAAAGGTCATAGACTGTTAATTAGTCAGAAACCTGGGAGAAGAGGAATGTTTTTGCCTGGTGCCTAAAGATATGCAATGAAGGTATTATCCACTTGAGCTCATCCTGAACATGCAAGTGATTTCGGTAAGATGCTCAGACAAAGGTTGGCCCATTGCCTAGTTACATTTGGCGTTGGCTAGACTCTTGCTGCCTAAAATGTTATTACTCACATTAACAGAGCCTTGTGAGTACAGATATTTTTAGACTTGGCTGTCACTTCCCCCCACTTTCATTGGATTGTAATTTCATCAGAAGCTGATGCTGAGCAATTGCCAGTCACATAATGTCTCAAGGCTGGCGAACCATAATTATGTAACCCAGTCTTAAATTCCACAAAAACCTTCTAATGCATTACCTCTGCTATGTCTTCAGCTGTTTGTCCCAGGGTCTGGAAAATTTGCTTGTAATTTTTCAGGTAAATATTTACAAACATGTCTGCTGTTTCTTTATCTGCAGCTGAAAGATCCATGTTCATCCCATCTTCAAACACTTTTCTTTCAAACTCTGTAACCACGGGCCCTGGTTCTATTAAACTTAGACTGTTTGGGAAAATAAAGAAACAGGATATATTGTGTAAGTCATCTACTATACGCATAAGATGGTAGATGCAAACTCTTAGTTACTGGGCATAAATTAGCAAAGAGTAAAGCCATGCAACATAGTGCTTGATTTTAGCATTAATTTTAATTCATATCCAGAAGTGAACATTCAAAATCACGAGTTTCTTTTCTTGGATTTGCATCTTGCATTTCACCCTTGGATATCCTTAGTAAAAGGCTAAAGATTTATACGATCTGAAGATTGTATACGAGTGGATGTGGTTTCCAGACCAGGGGTCGGCAAGCTAAGGGGTTCGTTTAACCGGCCCATGAGCTGCCCCCGAATTGAGCCCCCTGATCGGTGAGTCTCTGCGTGCTGCGCTAAACTGGTGCAGCATGGCATGGGGACTCGCTTCCATGGTGCTGGAAATCGCGTCTGCGCAGATGCCAGAAATCGTGTGCGTGATCCAGCCCACAGAGGAATCTCCATTGGAGTGAACCGGCCCAGGCAGGGTAAACCTAGACACTCTGCCAGTCAACATCCGTTTGTCTCAAGAGACAATGGAGTGCACCTCCTGGGGTGAAGTTAAACAGCTGCTTTAGCAGCACCGAAGTAAATTTAAATTAAAGTACAGTAATAAATGAGCCAGGCTGATACTTACTTAAGTTTAAACTTGAGCGCTTGTATGGCTAAACTTTCACAGAACCCTTCCACCGCAAATTTAGATGCAGCATAAACATCATTGAACAAAATCCCTATAGATTTAAAAAAAAAAAAAAAAAAAGAGAGTGGCTAATCTTAATATACCCTGGGCTGATGATGAAACCATCATGTAAGAGTCTCCTGTGTACCATACACAACATCAGATCAACATCATTTTAGTCTGTCAGCATTACAAATGCTTTTTTATTTAAGGAAAATTAGAGTGAATCACTGTCAAGGCCAAGAAGAAGGTTCAACGAACGTATATTTATTTTGCCCCTCTTTCACCTCTTGCCCAAAAGATTTTGCGACAAAGCTCATTTACTAAATGGGATGAATGCACATGCCATCCTTCTTTCAAATCACCTCCAGTTTTCAGGAAAGGGGATGGAAAAGGCACCAGATGGTTCCCATCCCTTAGGTTAGGCAAAGGTTTCTAAGTCCATGCAAACCAAAAGCGTTTCAGATAACATTTTGGATAACACGCAGGCAAGTAAACTTCAGTCTTGCCGTTGCTTCACCATAAATCTCCAGCCCAGTCCTTTCCCCCAGAAGGGCTTGACATAACACTTCTGTACAGTCTTTGCTGTTGCTACACACTGTGGCACAACTCCATTGACACAATGTTCTGGGTTACAATGCCACAAATAAGGGCATTGTGTTGCAAGAGCAGACTTTGCTCTTTAGCTGCAGATTGCAGCTCAGTTGCCTATAGGACTAAAATCATTGTCGTCATTGATCTTGTTTCTTGCCCGAAAACCACAAGCCAGCTATCTGGCATTCCTTTACTTGAATAAGGGAGGGAGGAAAAGCCACAAAAATCACTTTCTGCTGAATCAGGAGCAGAAGTAACCAGGGCTGAGATGTTTCAGCGTTAGCAAAACTTCAGCTGATGCCAGTGTTAAAAACTGAGGTATGAAAGCTAGGAGCTAAAGGGCATCTTAAATCTAGGTTATGAGCGCAACAATGGAATGTCTAGGCACATTTTTGTAACAAGAACATAAAGCTGAAAATGAATGAACTGCAGCTAAAACATTATGTTCATTTTTCACATGATCTAGTCCTTCCCCTGCCCACCCCAATATTCTACGAGGGTCTTTTCTCCAGTCTTCCATGAGTAGCTGGAAGTGGGGAGACAGAAAGAGGTCCTCCTTCCCTTCCACTCTGCAATTTTTATCTGAAATCTTGGGTGCAGTACTGTGCCCAGAGCTCAGAAACTGCTCGTGCTAATGAAATTCCCTGATGCAAAATGCGCCACCCTAGAACAATGGGAGTTTCAAACACTGGCTGATGCAGAATTAATTCTGGGGAAGCACAAAGGCCAAATCTAAAGGTAGTGTTACCTTAAAGCCACTTAAAATGGGATAAAAATGTAGGATGAGATGGCTCTTGAATATGGGAACATAAGAGCCTTCTGGATCATTGAGTCCAGCACCCTGTTCTCACTGTGGCTAACCAGATGCCTATGTTAGATGCCCATAACCGGGAGCCTATTACAAGAGTCCTCTCCTGTGGTTTCCAGCAACTGACATTCAGAAGCATAACTACCTCAAGCTGTGGGATCAGAGCATAGCCATCATTAAACTGCAATACACGCTGCATTAACTAATTAGATGCAATATTACTTTGCCTTGTACTCCCATGACACTGCTAATAATCACGATATGGCCGCTTTTTCTCTTCTTCATGTCGGGTAAAATCTCCTTCAGCAGTCGCACCAACCCAAAGAAGTTTGTATCCATCACGTTTTGCATCTCTTTGATAGTCTGGCATTCAATAGGTCCAATGAGTCCCATGCCGGCATTGCTAACTGTATAAATGCAAAACAACAACAACGACCAGCCATCACTTGCCACTCAAGTTGCTCTTATTCTTTTCATGTGCAACAAACGTGTGGGACCACCTATTAACCCAGGTCTCTGGCCAGTTTACAACAACAAATAAAAAATGTAAAACAATAAGCACCATTGCAAATCAGCATCAAAATGCTAGTATGAACACAGCAGCATAAAATCATTTTAAAACAAGCAAGGGGCGGAAATTAAGAGCATGAAATGTGTAACTTGAAAGGGGAATAAAAATATTTTCCTTGGCTGCCTAAAAGACTATAATGTAGGTACCATTAAGCCTTTATGGGGAGGGTATTCCATAAACTGGGATGCAGGTGGTGCTGTGCGTTAAACCACAGAGCCTAGGGCTTGCCGATCAGAAGGTTGGCAAGGGTGAGCTTCCGTTGCTTGGTCCCTGCTCCTGCCAACCTAGCAGTTCGAAAGCATGTCAAAGTGCAAGTAGATAAATAGGGACCGCTGCGGCAGGAAGGTAAACGGCGTTTCCGTGCGCTGCTCTGGTTCGCCAGAAGCGGCTTAGTCATGCTGGCCACATGAACTGGAAGCTGTACGCCGGCTCCCTCGGCTAGTAAAGTGAGATGAGCGCCGCAACCCCAGAGTCGTCCACGACTGGACCTAATGGTCAGGGGTCCCTTTACCTTAGGGTAGTAATACAATCAGGAGCTCCCAGAACAGGCCAGTTATTGTGAGGATGAAATGAGTAGGAAGAGAACTACCTTGAGCTCCTTGGAGGATTGGTGGGATAGAAATGTAACAAATAAATAAATATTATTTTTTACATTAAAATATATACATAAAATGAATGTTACATTGGTATTTATTACTTGCCTAGGACATCAATACGCCTTCCTGGGATGCTACTGACACACATTTTAATAGATTCATCACTGCACACATCCAGCTGTTTAATCTCTAAGGTGTTTCCAACAGTATTGCCTGCAGCTTCTATCAGTTTATCCTGTTTGGCCAGATCCCGCATTGTAGCATAAACTGCAAAAAAAAAGAGGAGGAAAATAAATATCACAAACAGCAGTATTTAGCCTTTCCTTTCAGAAGGGTTATGAAAATTAAACACCGATTACATAAACCTTCAGCTCCAGACTCTAAGGTCATAGAAACCCAACTATATTTCCATTTGATAGAGGCTCCAGATTAGAAGAAAATAAAACAGCATGGTCGGAACCTAACACACAATTAACCCATTGAAACCAACTGGTTGCAGCGTTCAGGGCTTCTTTTTGAACAGACATGTATAGAATTCCACTTCCTGAACACTGCAAGCAGTTGGTTTTTCTCTCTTTTTAAAAAATGGCTTACTTCCATACAAGTGGATAGAGGATTGTGGCCGTTTTTTAAAAAAAGAGAGAGAAAAATAATCAGCTGACATTAAAAATAGAAATATTCCATCAATTCTAATTTAAACATATAGATCAAAATAAACAGCTCCTGTGTAGCTTTATTTTAAGAACTGAGTGGGACTTACTTCTTAATAAGCATAGGACCAGGCTGTAAAATAATGGAGGCTAGTGACATTTGGCTTCTCCAAGAAAGAAAAACCCTTACACTTTTCTTTCTAAAATTAAATTGCAGAGCCTGCAAGGATGCAAGGTTGCATCATGTCACGCTATGTAGAGCTTTACTACTCAACATAGCTCACACTAGGAAATGTTCAGCAACACAGGTGAGCAAAATTAAAGAGAGAAGGTGTTACCTTTGAATCTTTTCTGTTCATCAGTGGCCATTTTTACAGCCAACGCCAGCCCAATTCCTGAGGAGCAACCTGTGATGAGCACTGTTTTCTGAGCCATTGTGGATGGTAGCAGATGCGCTGGAAGGTTTCCCTTAGACAGTCTGGATAGTCTGGTAGCTTTGCAGGACAAAAGCTTAATACTCCCCTGGATGCTTTTATTCACAGGACTTTAGGTGTCAGCAAATCTAAAGGTGCATACCTATGCATTACAGAGCTAAGAAGATAATCTCCGTATGGACAGCAATAAACAAAAATAGATGTTTGGGCATGGTTATATATGAAGGTTGCATAATCTGGCTTGATGATGCATTGTAGGGAAGTTAGGCTTCAAGGTTTCAGCAGTTTTTAAACTGAAAATTTGAACAACAAAATATGAAAGGTGGGTTATCATAATTTAAAGAGGTAACAGGACTGGAGGTCAACTATACCAAAACCTAGAGGACAATACTTTGCCCAAGTTGTATTTGCAAATTGCATGCATCCTTCAAAAAGGTGCTTTAATTTCAAAAGATCTGAGGCAACTCAAAGTCAGTTGCCTCCTTAAAAGAAACTCAATTAGGGCCTTCAGTCTTGGCAGTCCCTATAACTATCATTGTTGGGCACAATCATTGTGGCCAAATTACATTCTTGCTGAAGCTACCCTTTGTTTCAGGCAGTACTGGTGTTAATGGCTGCTTGGACACTGAAGGACTAGCAGAAACATATCAAGGGGTTCCACAGCAGGGAGACACCACCAAGGCTATCAAAGAATGTATGGTGGAGGCAGGCCAGGCTGGGGGTCTCTTGGTCTTCCCAATTTAAACATGCGCTATGTAACACTTCACATTCAGCATCTAGAAGAGGAAACAACTTGCCTTCTGTTATGTGCTGCAATATCTGTTTTCTGTTAGCTATTCCTGTTGACATTTTTTAAAATGCCATGTACTTAAAAAAGAGATTCATCATGAGTAAAGGGGGCTTGTTGGGAGCAAAAGGACATATGTAATAGCCCTTGATCTGAACGTTATTGCTAAGGGAGAGGCAGACATGAGAGGCTTATAGAATTATGAATAGCATGGCTTGCCCAGAAACACAGTACATTCCTCTGATCTCTTTCTCATAACTGTGGGTCACCTGATAATATTAATTTGCATTGGGTTCAGAAAAACAAAAGGAAGGACTTATTTACACAATCCCAAAATTCCCAAAATTCCAATACCACAAGGTAAACTGGTGCCTTTCAGTTTAAAAAAAAAATAAAAACTGGACAAATTTATGGATTTCCCCCCCCCACATGGTAACTACAGTAGTGGATATGTAACAGAAAAAGCAAGTAACACAATGTGTATTGTTTGTTTGTTTATTAATTCAATAATAATACATTTATCTGAAATATTCAAGTATCAGGAAAATAGTTTTTTAAAAAATCCAGATCCTTCAGATTTCTCTTTAAGAGAAAAAAAACCCCACCACACCTTTATTACTGTACAAATTACTTCAAAGCAGTAATTAAAAAATAGAATTGGGATAAATAGGAAGGGATTATGAGTCACTATGTTTCTCAAATATATACAGGGTTTGTATAAAATGGCACATCATTATATTCATGAAGACAATAAATCCATCTGTGGTTGACTGCTTGCCAGCACACTGTTACTTCACAATCTTTGTTCCTGAAACAGATATTAACATAGGCATTAACAAATGTGAAATTCATGCAGACCTCAAGTTCTAGTTAAAATGAATTACTGGTCTCACACTAAGTATTTGAACAAGCATAATAATCACCCAACCGCCCTCCCCTTATTTGATACAGAGAAGGCCTTTGATAGGATCCTATGGTCTTCCTGGGTAATTTACAAATAGGATACTTTCCCCTGCCCCACTCATTCCTGGTAAGGAATGGAATAAGCCTTATTTTTTTATTTGTGTTTGGAACCTCTGACCTGTGCAACCCATGGATATACTGTAGTGAGATCAGCAGTATCCATGCAGCTGTTAGGGAACAAGAGATAGTCATATTTGTGGATGACATGCTACGCACTATCACAAACCCAGAGAGATCCATCCCTACCTTGTCAGCTCTCATATATGATTTTGGACACCTCTTGGGAGACAGCATTAACTGGTCTAAATCAGAACTTATGCACTTGATGGTATCCTAATATCTATCAAAAGCATTGAATTACATTATTCATAATGCTCTGTTTGCAATTACCATCAGGTAAAAACTAGTCCTGAAGAAAATTCCTCAAAATGGTTTTCAGGTTTAGGCTGCACTCCTATGCACACTCACCTGATAGGTAAGCACTGAACAGTGGAACTTACTTCTGCAAAGGATCATGCTTTTTATTTTTGATTGAGCTCATGTCCTTAAAAAAAAAAAGGGACCCTATATGCACTCTTGATACATTTGTAAAGTCTGTCCTAGAGGTACATTAATTAGTTAATACATCTTAGTAGTCATGCTTGCTCCACAAAATGTAACTCAAACAGGGAACAATATTATCATTTCCCTGCCCCACCACCAGACAAAGTGAACTGTGTCCTATTTGCCTAAGAAATACTATGGTACAGAAATACATACTTGAATTGTCCTTTACATCAGGTGAAAATTATGGAGAATTTTCAGAACTCATCTCTTTGTTGATATATTTTAGCATGCCACTAAGAGTTTGGAAGTCACTGCTATCACAAGTCTCATCCTCCTCCACAATGTGTGTCAAAGGATCAAAGGACGATTCATCTGGACTTTTTGGTGAGTCGTGAATTGTGTCTTTTGGCTTCCTACAAATTACCAAAGAATTGGTTGTAAAAATGTTTTTCGGTTTTAATAGATTTCCATCATCTTTAAAACTTGGATCATTAGTGCTTGCAGATTTTCTCTGAGAATGCCTGTCAAAGTCTGGCTCTTGATCTAACCATTGATGACTGGATATGTTTTGTGGGGCTGATAGTTGCTTGATGCTTTCTGTTCTTTCATGGCCTGCAATTCTAGCTTGTAGTCTTGTTACTTCAGATTCCTAAAAATGTAATAAAAACAAATAACTCAACACTTTTATTAAGAAAATATTATGCCTTTCACATTAGCTTAGCACTTCATTCGCTGACAATGTTTTCAGCATTTCCCTGTCCCACTTCATTGGCTGCCATCTACAGAGGGCAGGAAGACACTGAACATGATTGGGCTTCCTATTTCTTATTCTAGATATTATCCAGAAAATGGGAACACATAGGTCATCAACAGCCACCCCCTAAAAATGTCTAGTCAGGCTCCAAACCAGGGGTGGGGAAATTTTTAAGTCCCATAGTTGCATTCCCTGGGGTTGAACACCCATCACGAGTGCAGCTAGAGGCAAAAGTGGGGGTGGTCCAAGATAGAACTAAGCACAGCAAAGGATGGGACTCTTAGCTTTGGATTCCATCATGCAAAAACCAGAGGTTGGCACACCCCCCTACCTTTCCATCTAGCCAAGCAAGAGGCATCATCAAGGACACATTCCAGCCAAGCAAAGGCACTCTAGGATGATACAGAGTACGGCCAGTGAGAGGCAGGTTCTGGGGAGACAGGATGTGGTCTGGGGAGAGTCTCCGTAGCCAAATAGGCTACGGAGGACCATCTTTGGCCCTCAAGTCTCACAAAAGCCTAATTGCTAATGATCTTTGGTAGTAAGTATCAGTGAAGTTGGATAATTTTATTAATTTCTCCTTGTACAGGAGATTTTTGCCACGCTGCCTTGTATGTCAAGAAAACACATTCTTGTGCTTACTCACTTTGAGAAGCAGAGCTTCGTTTGCTGCATCAATCATGTCATTTCTGGACTGAAGCTGTTCTTGTAGATTACACACGGTGCCTTGTGCATCTTCCAGGTCTAGCTTCAGCTGCTGCAACTGCCCATAAAGGTGATGAGATTTAGATATCGACTCCTTCCGTTTTGTTTCCTCTGTTTCATGTAAGAGTTTCTGAAGAGATAGACAACAAAATGTATTCAAAACTTTTATGTTTTAATTTATGTTTAAATAAACTTTTTATGATCCGTTTATTTAAACTTATAATAGAGGCATGGAACAAATAGCCTTATTAAGCTAATGTCCCAATTGATACATAATTACGGAATTCCTTGTTCAAATGACAGTCCCCAAAATCAAATGTTCTGTTGTTAAAGTCACGTCTATCAGTGTTGATTTAGTAATTTGATGAAGGTAGCTGAACTTATGTTTGGGAAGGGATGAGAAAGATGAATGGTCCTGAAGCATTTGGGGAAGGCCTATTGCTGAGTAGTACAGCATCTGCTTTGCATGCAGAAGGTCACAGGTTTAATCCCCAGCATCTCTAGGTAGGGCTGGGAGAGAACGCTGCCTAAAACCCTGGAGAGCCACTGCCAATCACCGTAGGTTGGCCAATGGATCTTCCTATGTTCTCCCTTATTTGCAATGCCAGAATCAAAAGTTTTCCTTTTAAACCAAGGTGCCAAGCAAAACCTACGGCCAGTCTCTAAAATTCCAAGATAAAAATTAACTGTTCAGTTCTAATACATCTAAAAATACAACACATGTTGGGAAGAGCAATTTTGTTTTTACCTCTGACGTATAAGACTGCTTTAGAGAGTGTATTTCTGCTGAGAGCCTCCTAATCTCCGTTTGCATTCTTGCTTCTAACTGGGCTTCCCGTGCCTGAGCTGCCCCTAGTTGTTCTGCCAAATGATTTGTACGACTTTCCTAAAAGGCAATTATGAAATGAATAATATCAGCAACAATGTATTTAAGCATGTAGTATATAGTCCTCCTTCCTCCTTTCCCTTTCTGCTTGCAGGGAACCAATGAACCCCCATTAAAGTGAGGAAGCCATTGTTGCCCAATACACATTAAATTGGGTACAGGAACACTCCTGTATCGAGCCAATTCTGTTGACAGGAAGAACTATGAAAAACGGTTACTTTTTCATGTGAGAGGTGGTTCACTTCTTCCAGTTCAAGAGAGAGCCTATCTACATCTCTCTGAGCTTGAGCCTGTTGACGGCGACTTTCCAGTAGCTCCAAATGGACCTTTTTCATCTGTTCACGTTCTAGCCTCAGCTGCTGACCCAAATCAAGTATTTCTTTGTGCTGTTCTGCCATGAACCTTTCCTGTTCCTCCACCTTCTAAAAGGGGTAAACAATGTGCATTAACAAAACTTAAGCATTTTTACATCCTTTTTTTCATTTTTAACATACCATTCTGCTGCCATGCCTTATCAGATCCATTATCTGTGTAGCCTTCTGTCCTCACTATGATAAATAATCAGTAGCATATTATGAGACTTAAAAGACCACCATGAGATGAAGGGAAACAAACAATGAGGCCACAATCCTATATAGACACTTACTGTCAAATTGATGGATCAAGAGACAAAAAGCTGCTTGCATGGGAAGTAATATTTGCTAATTACTTCTTCCCCAGCCCATCACAGCCCTTGCACTTATAATATAAAAGTCTGCTGTGAAGAGGTGTGTGTGTGTATATTCAGCAATAATTAAATAAATAAAAATTCAGACACCCCTTGCTTCCTCCAGCAGGAGCCTTCTGTTTACTGAAGAGCAAATCTGGATTCAACCCCTTATGAACAGGATGCATTTCTCTCTATCCTTTATGGTTTAGGCTGATGAAAAATCAGATAGTGACTATAGTCACAGACAAAAACCATTATGCAAATAAAAAACTTACTTTCTCAATATCTGTTACTTTTTCCTGTTTTCTTCCAGTTTCCTTTTTAAGACGATTTATCTCTTGATCTTGTTGGAGGATGATCAACTCTTTCTCCTGAAGTTCACCTTTGGAATGCTGTAGCTTGCTCTCTAAACTCTCAATCTGGCAACAGGGTGTAGAACAGCATTACTTATTAAGAGAATTATCTATTTTAGGAATTGTAACAAAAGCCCCACAGCACATCTTATATACATTATGGGAATTAAACTCTACAACTTCTGTTTAAAATCTACAGTTGGTCAGTTGTGCAGATTCTGTGACAGTATTTAACTCTTCCACTTTAGTTAATGCAATAGTATTTTTCATTAATTGTGGTTCAAGATGGCTCCTTCCCTTCCATTTTTTACCCTCATACATATGTAGTTTCAGAAAAGTCATCCTCAGAATGGGCAGGGCCTGCAACTGCTGACGCCAATAAAAGGAGAAGGGGGTCACCTATGTGAAGGGGGGGTCACCTATGTGGTTGGTACAAAAGAATGTTGCAGCACCAATGTGTTTCAGGTAACTGTTTTGTCAGGTAACTGTTCTGCAGTGGTAAAATATATTGATTGTGTATAGGCAGGTAACATGTCCTGTAAGCCTTCTTGTAACTCACTTGTGATTATGGCACTGTTCTACTTGTGCAACTGTTATAATTTTATGTACATTAATGGCACAACATGTATTGCTATGTTTAAAAAACTATATTGTTAGTTAAGATACACACAGCCCATATACTGTTTCATGCTTCAAAACTTCCGCAAGCTATTATATTAGTAAGGCTTACATTTGACTTCAATACAATAATTTTTCCCCAATAACAGATAATCAAAGCACCTGTCTGTTGCATTCCTTGATCTGCAACTCTGCTTTTTCCAAATTTCCTTCTAATTTAATTATTTTTTGTTCCAATTCTCCCCTGTGCTCACGGATTGACATATCCAACTGTGTAACCTAAAAAGGGAGAGAGATTGAAGGCAGAAACATGAAACAAGAATTAGAAGTTGCTTATTATGTATGAAATTATGCACCACAGAGTTGTGGTTATCACTTAGGCCCCCAAAACATGCATGAGGCTTCTCCAAATTCATAAATTATACTGATAAAGTTCTAACCTGAGCTGCTCTTTGTTTCAAATCCCAATTCCTTTCTTTTAGTATCTTTTCCATCTCAAGGAGTTCTTGCCTTTTGTTCTCAAGTTCATCCTTGCAGTCTCTGCAATTTCAATTTAAAAATAAAGCATAAGGTTTCCAAAGTACTAGTTCACAATGGTGATGCAGCTCAGTAACAAGGGTTCAGCCTACCTTAGTTCTTCTGTTAAATTCTCGATAGCAGCATACTTCTCCTCCAGAGCCAACTGTGTTTCCTGTAGCATATTCCGTAGTTCTTGCAGTTGTCTCAAACTAGTTTTTAGCTTCCCAGTGGCATTCTGCAGGTCAGTCTCCAGCGTTCCTATTTTCTGCTCAGAATCCTTTTGCTGTGTCTCAGCTTGAAGCAATTTATCTTCTAACTGTTTCACTGTAGTGCATATTGAAAGCAGAAAAGGATGTTAAGTGTGTGTGTGTGTGTGTGTGTGTGTGTGTGTGTGTATAGACTGAGAACACTGCTCTGTTCTAGCAGTGAAAAAGCTAGCAGCTGTGCTAGTCATACATATTAGACAGCTCTGCAAAGATTCTACAGCCCTGTTCCCTGTCAGTTTCGTTCATGTAGGCTTACCATTCCAATGTATATTATCCATGAGAAACACATCACATTCATTTCAAAGTAGTTATGTGTGGCCTTTGCATTGAAAAAGCACAGTAAAGAGCCTACCTTGCTGCGTCTTTTTCTGCAGTTCTTCATGTTTCTCCTCCAAAGTCATTTCCAAGTGGCCCAGCTGCGATGCTTTAGCGTGACCATCTCGTCTTAAGTGAACTAACTCTTTCTCCATGTCTATTAGCTCATCTTTACATTGATCCATCTCTATCTTAATTTGCCTAAGCAAGCAGAATTAGAAAATCTCAATCAGTAACTGAAATAAGCATGTTCGTCATGCTATTCTGAGCAAAATATAGATCTACGGCACACTGAGTTTGAACTTGAGTATTTAAGAAGTTGGAACTATGTAGCTGTCTCCAAATAAGATGGGTATGTAACAGCACAATAGCTTATACCAGCCTTCCCCAAACTGTTGCCCTCTATATGTTTTGGACCCTAACTCCCACCAGCCCCAGCCTGCACAACTGATGGGAGTTGTAGTCCTTGATGTCTGGAGGGCAGCAAGTTGAGGAAGGTGGGCTTAAGCTAGGTAAAGGTAAAGGTAAAGGGACCCCTGACCATTAGGTCCAGTCGTGGCCGACTCTGCGGTTGCGGTGCTCATCTCGCTTTATTGGCCGAGGGAGCCGGCGTACAGCTTCCGGGTCATGTGGCCAGCATGACTAAGCCACTTCTGGCGAACCAGAGCAGCACACGGAAACGCTGTTTAGCTTCCCGGCGGAGCCGTACCTATTTATCTACTTGCACTTTGATGTGCTTTCGAAGTGGTAGGTTGGCAGGAGCAGGGACCGAGCAATGGGAGCTCACCCCGTCGCGGGGATTCAAACCACCAACCTTCTGATCGGCAAGTCCTAGGCTCTGTGGTTTAACCCACAGCGCCACTCGCGTCCCTTGGGCTTAAGCTACCAGGCCCTTAATGCTTGAACTAACTTGCTTAAAAAGTTCTGTTCTGGAAACCTCTTCTTTCAAAAGATGATACATTCAGAAAAAGAATCTAAAAGTAATGATATATGCAGTATAGAGATTTAAAAGGACAGAGCCACAGAAGAGTATTCTGAACCTACCTGATTGTGCCCGTGAGTTCTGCTATTTTTTGTCTTTTCAAATCAGCTTCTTCAGAGACTAAATGGAGATTCTCAGTAGTTTTTCTCAACTCTTCCTCCATAATTTCCTTCTGTTTTTGAAGTTCTTGCTCTAATTTTAATACCTATTGTAAAAGGATTTAATAGAGGTAAGTGTGTAGACATACACAGAACAGCACTGTTAGGCTATTCAATATTTATTTCCTTATCCAAAGTTTAGAGAGAAAGCCAAGAAAGAGCATTTGCAGGTATATATCCCCTGAAACCACAAACAAATATACACGTGTGCAAGTTTGTGTATCTAGCTTTATCTTAAAGGCCTTTGATTACTGTTTGCCCAATGGATATAGTTCCTCTCCTTTGGAAACAATTGTTTTCAAGATACGTGTCCAATAACAAAAAATAAATGTCTGTTCACCTTCTGATTCACAAGTATAGAGCATAATTCTCCAGTAAAAAGGCAACTAAGGCATAAAACTAATGAATAATAATAATATAAATTTTTTTTTATATCCCGCCCTCCCCAACCAAAGCCGGGCTCAGAGCGGCTAACAACAGTAAAATATTACAGCATTCTAAAATCAATTCATTATAAAATCAGTTCAAATCAAATTCATGGCAACCATTGGGCTAGAGTTCTTTCAAGAATTACCAAAGGCTGTGCCATGGCCAAAGGCCTGGTGGAACAGCTCTGTCTTGCAGGCCCTGTGGAAAGATGTCAAGTCCCGCAGGGCCCTAGTCTCTTGTGATAGGGCGTTCCACCAGACTGGAGCCACCAGAAACCAGTTGTAACAGAGAAGTTAATTTTAATGTAACAAGACTGCTGTGGAACTGATGGCTTGGAGACTGCTCAAGTGGTAAAGGTAAAGGTAAAGGTACCCCTGACCATTAGGTCCAGTCGTGGCCGACTCTGGGGTTGCGGCACTCATCTCGCTTTATTGGCCGAGGGAGCCGGCGTACAGCTTCCGGGTCATGTGGCCAGCATGACTAAGCCGCTTCTGGCGAACCAGAGCAGCGCACGGAAACGCCGTTACCTTCCCGCCACTTTGACGTGCTTTTGAACTGCTAGGTTGGCAGGAGCAGGAACCAAGCAACAGGAGCTCACCCCGTCGCGGGGATTCGAACCACTGACCTTCTGATCGGCAAGTCCTAGGCTCTGTGGTTTAACCCACAGTGCCACCCGCATCCCTGCTCAAGTGGTACCACTACCCTAAAGTCAATTTTTATTGGTATGAATGAAAAGTATAAAGCTTCCATATAATGAACACAATGCATTATATGGATTATAAAACATCACTCAAACAAAATGAAAGTAAAGCAGGGAAGTGCATATTTGCACATTCCTAAAAACCCTTAACCAAGGAATAAGCTCTAACGAACACAGTGGGAGTTCTAAATAATCATGCATAAGATTGTACTGTAACTATAGCAACAGGCTATTAGTATGCAAATAAGCTCTTACAAACTTCAGAAATAAGAAAAAAAAAGTTGTGCCATTTGCCTAATCCTGTGTATGTGAATTTTGCAAATCTGACTGCAGGATATAATGCGTACAGACCTATGCTGCACTTGTGCCTTTATAGACCACATCCAGTGGCAAATATCTAAATAAACAAACTAATTCTATATGGCCAACAGGGCTTTAGGCACGTGTTCCTCAAACAGTAGCCCCTCACACTTCATAGGAAACTATTTTGATAGAGAAAGCATTTTCAAGAGCAGCATATGTCATAACATAATTTTGTTTCCCAAATATACATGATACATGAAAGTGTATCAAATAGTAACATGGACAATATAAACCCTTTACTAATCATTATGTACCTGTTGCTGGAGCTTAATTTGGCTGTCTTCTAATTCACAATTCCTAATGGTTTCCTGGTTTAACATTTGCTGCTGCTGCTGCAGTGTTTGCTGCAGAATGAAGTTTTGTTCACTAGTTGACTGAAGATTGTTATTTTTCAACTTTATTTCTTTGTGCAACCGCTGTATCTGGAAACAAATAAAAACGATGAAGTATTAACTTTGAGATACATTCTCAGCTTGCTCCCATTTCATCATTCATAGGAGAGCAGCCTGACAACATACATAAGTTACTACTAAAACACATATCATCACAGAATTTCATTATAATATAAAATCAAATTCACATAGTATAGTCTATATTTAAAAATATGCTTCATCTAAAAAAAAGGAGGAACTTTGGGAAAAACCTACTTATATTTTAAAATAAACCATCCTAAATTATTATATCTGCATACTGCTGGCACACTTTCTATCCTAAGCCACACTGAAGATTTTAATGCTTCTGTATTTCCTTACATGTCCTACGAGTAAAATATTTACCGCAATTAAGCCAATTCTCAAGTAAAGCTTTTTTCTGAACAAAGATTCAAATGCCACCACATGGAGCTACCATGATTATGGCCAACTACATGTCTGCCACCTTTAGGCGGGATATAAATATAATATAATATAATATAATATAGTGTGTGTGTGTGTAAATTTATTATACACTTACTACTAAAATAGTTTTGAGAGGACTTACGATATAAAAACACAATATATATAAAACGCAACAATTAAAACTAAACAAATTGTAATGTACAATTCTAAGAAGCAAAGCACCCCCACCTCCTCTGCAAAACATTAACATAATCAGAACCATCTGAAAGGGGGGTGGCAGTTAAAATGTCCAGAAGAACACTAAGTTGTTAACAATCGAAGAGCAATGTCTTTGTCTTGTGCATAAACAAATACCCATGTGCACACCCACAATGGACCTCTGGTTTCCTGAACTCGCAGAGGGTGGGAAAGTACTAAGCGACGGGAAAAAACAGCAGATAGCATGAATACACCCCAGCAAGCACCTCTCACTAATTTGAATGAGAAACATTATGACAGATTTTGGAAACATAAAATTGAAAGCACTCACAGGTGGATAAACCTGCACAAATGTGCTTACATAAAAATGGCCCATGCACACATTAATGCTCTAATGTAGGCATTAATGACGTAGGCATCAAAAAAGTTTACCTCGTCATTTTTCTTCGCCAGCTGTTTTTCAAATAACACTTTACTTTCTTCAAGATTACTTAAATATACCGCGAGATCTTCCTTGCAGTCATCTAGCGCTGCTTGTAGCTGTCTGACCTAATGAGAATCAAAGGGAGATAAAATTTGGGAAAGAACACCCCCAGAACCTAAAATTGCAATAAAATATGCTACTTTTTGTTATGGGTACAAAGCCAATGTAGTTTTAGTTAATAAACTGGCAGAAATGTAAACCAGTTCTTTAAAATAACAATATCTGAGCATATCTTTGAACAGCACAACATTTTAAAATGAAGCCGTAAGAAAGTATTTGCATGTTTGCACACCCACGCCACAAATGTTTTTCACAAATTAAAGTTGAATGTGGTGCAGTACTTATTAATTTATTATACCTCGGAGATAGAGAAACATTTCACCTGTAGCTCACCTGCACCTCTAATAGCTATGCAGCAGAAGGAATTCATCAGGAGTAGCTTTTCACAGTGCAGTATTCCAGGGACTCAAAAATAACCCTGGTATAATCTCATCAATGCAATGAATTAAAATTATAAGAACCCTAATGTTGTGATTCTTGTCTGTAGGTTATACAGACAGAATGTTATAGGATGTCTCATTCTCTCCCTCAAACATACTTTTCTGTGGGTTGTGGGAAATGGGGCAAACTTCATTTTAAAGTATCATGTGATTATGTTTGGAACTCTCTCCCTGATCGACATGGTGCTACCTCTGTCTCTTCAAATTCATCCTTAAATCCTTCTTTCCTCAAGAACCCTATTGGTTATTTAGCCCTCACCCATAAGGAAAATAAACGTATGTGTACATTTGTTCATATTGATTCTTAATCACCCTTGCATTTCTTCCCTCCCCATTTTTTGTTGCCAGCTCCATGACTCAAAATCTAGATTGTAAGCTCTTTGGGGCAGAGGCCTGTCTGTGATGATTGTTAGCATGTAAAGTGTTTTGTACTGTGATCATGCTATATAAATAATAAAATTAAGGATTAGTTTAATAAACCATAACAGATATAAGTATAAACATAGAATCACAAAGGGTTTTTCTTTACAAATTTAAATAGCTCAAACGTTACTTTGGTGCCTAAGAAAAATCATTTTAAGGTACTCACTCTTAAATTCTTCCCTTTCATAATGAAATAAGGAGAATAAATGATGGGAAAGAGAGCCTTCAGTATAAATAGTCTAAAGTTTTGATCAAAGAAAGGAACAGAAAGCCTACCAAGATGCTTAAGAAGCTAATTAAATTAATAAGTCATTTTTAATCTGTTTGTATGTTAACTTTTGCAGGTTTCAAAATGCAGTAGCAAACTTTTCTTGATTTTATTGCTTAAACTTCTTGTAAATCATTTTGAGGGTTTTTTTTAGGATCAGAGGTGTATACATTTTATGAAATAAAATATTGCAAGACATGAGAAGTCACAAGAAGTCAAAAAAGAAAAGGAAGTGTACATACCTTGATTGTTTCCTCAGTAAATTGGCTCTGTAATATCCTTATTGCTTCCTCTTTCTTGGTTTTCTGATTTTCCATTTCCTGTTTGAATACAGCATCAAAAGAAGAAAACATACCACCTTAAAACATGATTTTACAGTTCACTTTTAAAAAATACTAGTCCACCAAGAAAAATAAACTCAACAGGAGTGATGGAACTAATAAATCCTGACAGAAGCAGCCCTGTGCAAGGACTGTGTAAACTTATCTCCCCTCCCTGAGGAAATGTTAAGATTTTGCTGCTGTCACAGAGCATGCCAGCAGCACTTTCTGAAGCAACAACACACAGCACCGGGAATGACCATATGAAAAAAAACCCCCGGGTATTTTGCAAGCAGCCCGCACAATAAAAATAAAAAATACCTCTTTGCTTTCTATTAGCAGTAGATCTAGTGATTCAATCTGACGTTGTTTACATAAGATATCTTGCTGTAAAAGTGACATTGTGTTCTCCTGCTCATGGAATTGCTGGCATCTCGTTTCTAGTCGAGACTCAAGCTATTAAAAAGAAGAATTAGTTACTGACCCATAAAGTATTTGTTAAATGTAAAGGGACCATTAGGTCCAGTCGTGGCCGACTCTGGGGTTGTGGTGCTCATCGCACTTTATTGGCCGAGGAAGCCGGCGTACAGCTTCCAGGGCATGTGGCCAGCATGACTAAGCCGATTCTGGCGAACCAGAGCAGCGCACGGAAACGCCGTTTACCTTCCCGCCGGAGCGGTACCTATTTATCTACTTGAACTTTGACATGCTTTCGAACTGCTAGGTTGGCAGGAGCAGGGACCGAGCAACGGGAGCTCACCCCGTCGCGGGGATTCGAACTGCTGACCTTCTGATCAGCAAGTCCTAGGCTCTGTGGTTTAACCCACAGTGCCACCCACGTCCCTATAAAGTATTTGTTAGAGAATGACAAATAATATAGCTGTAACAACTGGTTACATTTATTGGCTACATTGACATGATACTCATTATAACAGGGTCGCCAACAATATATTTATGGGTGGCATTCAAGTAAGTTTTATTTTGAGTAGACCTGTTGAAACTAATAGGCCTAACCAAGCCATGTTCATTAATTTCAATAAGTCTACTCTGAGTAAAACTATATGTCTGGAGATACTTACTAAAGAATGTCCTGCAGCTATAAGTTCTGTGGTATGCTGAATTTAGGGAGAGAGCTGAAAGTCCTCCCTGACATTTTCATTTTTTGATGGAGTTGCTTCTTGAAAGTGCAGGGGAGATAACAAATTATCCATCAATGGAAGTAGGTTTGTGCCCTTATGAACATTTTTGGGAAGGCTTTCCCTTCACCCAGCTCAATGTCCGCAGCCTATTGCTGCTTCAGAATTATTTTTGTAGCTGGAAAGAACACCAGGGCAAAATCCGAGCTAACTCTCAGAAACAACTTGCCAGCTGAAGCAACTTCCTTACACTTAAATTTCAAGTGGCCTCTTACATGTGACTGATCTTATATTTATGCATCGAGCACAAAGGCAGCATGGGAGAGACACTGAATCTTTTATTAAGAGATCACCAAAATATTTAGGAACTGGGGGGGAAAAATACTATACAAATTAGAAGCTTACCAATTCAATCTGCTTTTCCAATTCTTTCTGATGCTCGTGATGAATCATCTTTGTTTTTTTAAGCACTGTGGCTAAGTGCCCATGTTCCTCATTGAAGTTTCTTTCTAAGCTGTGAAGCTGAGCATTCACTTCCTAGGAAAAACAACTTCATTATTGAGCTGCATAAATTAATGCTTCAGTGGAAAATTATATGGATCTTTCAGTGCCACGTTATGTCATATTACAAACCAAAGTGCAGCTAAAAAACAGTATAAACAGAAATTGCATTGTACTGAACTGTTTGAAAGCACTTAAGGTAAAACAATTTGCTTGTTAAAAATCACGTTAGAGGTAAACTCTGAAAACACTAATGCCTGTTGGCGTATTTAATATAACATTACATATGTAAATACATCTCCTTCCATCCAAAGAAGCTGTGAATAGGTAATAGGAGTTTTACCACTAATTCCCGTTCCAGCTCAGTATTTTTTTCAGCAGCAGTTGTGTAAGCAAGAGTCTTTTCTTCCAACTGTTTTTCAAGGGCTGAGAGCCTAGACGATTTCCTTGCTGCCTACAAAGAAATATATAAACTGAGAACACACAGTCTAAAAAAGATTTTCAGCATAAACAATGGTGAAATTATTGAAAGTGTTTCCATGAATGTCACATGCGCTTCATAAAATGTCAATGATAATACAACTTTTTCTGCCCACACCTTAAAGAAAGAACTTTGTGCAACACATTTTCACAAGTCACCTCATCACCCAGTAATGCTCTATTGTTTCACTAGACATTTTCCATTTCCCACAATCAAGTATCACGGGTGAAATGGATTGCACCTCGCTCCCTGGCATTACATGCGAACCAAATATATTGCTACTGTACTGCATTGGGTCTTGTGGGACTATGCCACAAACACTACAATGTACTTTGGGCATTCTTTGTCAAGAATGCATCAAGTTAGCTGCTAGCTGGATTATAGGTGACCAACCTCAGCAATCCAATTCCAAAAGGAACTATCACTGTGAAAGAAGGAATGTTCCAAGGATAGGATCTCTAGATGAATTACTGATGAAAAAGAGATTTATAGAAGGCATGTTTCTGTAACAATGGAGCCCTTTGGGGTGTTGCAGAGGTGCTTTTCCTGTAACAATCAAAGAGGTGCCACTATATGATTAGGGCCATAAAAATGGTTTTATTAAAAGATTTTCATGGATAACAAAGGTACGTATATCATATCTGTTTCAATTCAGAGTCCTTTCTACATGTCATTTACATTTGGTGTGAAACACTATTACATAGGCATTTTGAGGTTGGGGAGGGAAGGGAAGTGGGGAGAGAGAGGTGGGAGAAAGAGGGGGCTAGTGATTTTTCATTCCATTGCATAGTGTATGTGCAGAGTTTTTGTGTTAGCATCACATAAATAGGTTGATTGGTTGGTTGTTTTTGTTGGCAGTGCAAGAGATTGGAGAGCCCAGATCATGGCTGGTTGCATAGTTGATTGCAGTAACTTTTGTGGGGGGGGGGGATGTTGGGTCAAATTAGCCATACTGATTTGTATGCTGCCATTTCCTGCAAAAACAGCATAGCCTTTCACAGTAGGAACTATATGAAATTAAAAACTGTGGGTTGCACCTAAGGCGTTGTACGTGTACATGCAGAGGGCCTTCTTGATAGTGGCACCCACCCTGTGGAACCCCCTTCCATCAGTTGCCAAGGAAAAGAGTAACTTTCTAACCATTAGAAGACATCCCTGTATAGGGAAGCTTTTTAATGTGTCATGTTTTATTTTTTTATATATGTTGGAAGCCACCCAAAGCAGCTGGGACAACCCAGTCAGATGGGTGGAGTACAAATAAAAAAAATGTTATTACAGTCTTATAGTTCCAGTAGCAAAATTATTGTTGTTGTTGTCATAATCATCATCATTTATTAAATTTGTATACCGCCCTCCATTTGTAGATCTCAGGGCAGTTCACAACATAAAAAGAACTTGTTTTCCCACACGCACGTCCAGAATCTCTGGAAGGTCTCCGCACCCTCCAGCACTGATTTTAAGGGTGTATAGTGGGCTGGAGGGGACAGGAGAGGAAGAGGAAACACATGGCTGTAGCACTAGATAAGGCTCTAGAGAGCTCCTAAGAATACAGACTTCTTCATTTCTACTTACTTCTCGTTCCAAGCTACTAGATTTTGCAGCTTTCTCCAACAGTTCATCCTGTATTGTTTGAAACTGACTAGTTCGCTGGGCCATGGTCTCCTTCAAAAATGAATTCTCAGCTTCACATTTTTCCAGTTTAGTACGTAGTTCTTCTAACTGTCCATGCAATCTTTGCTTGACCTTTTCAAACTGCTTAGCAACAAGTTCCAGTTGTTGGTGTTTTCTCTCTTCACAAAAGAAACACATGTGTCTAAGAGTACCGATTTATAAAATCTTTAAATTACAGGAGCAGGCGTGCATGCTCTTATTGCTCAGTGGATTGTTCTGAAGCAACAATCCATACCAGAAGAAACTGTACAGTTTCAACTATTGTATATCATAGTATGCATACCTGTTTGGTTTCCTGTCAATTTTACTGGTTCAATTTCTAGGCCATTCAATTCTTGTCTCTCACTTTCATCAAAGAGATCTTGACATGGATTACTGGTCATAGTTTCTGCCTGAAATTGCTGAATCAATGCTTCTTTCATTGTCAGCTTTAATCTAGGAAAAAGAAAGAAGGGAGAGCAGTTTTATTCTTCCTTTCTTTTTTGACACTCGTTACAAATGCACACAATTACTTCAGCTTAAAATATAATACCTTAGCTCTTCTATCAGGGATCTACTTAAATCACAGCAATTGGGACATGATGCTTCTTTAGAATGATGCATGGAATGACTAGCCTGCAAGTTTAGGGGGGAAAGACACATAAAAAGGTTGTTTATGGCACAATTGGTCATTATTTGAGGAACTTTAATCTCTACCACCCAACCCAAACTAAAAATGTTTAAATTCTCCTTATCTCAGCAGAGTTAGGGTTAAGCACGTGCTCTTTCACTGAACCTGGCAGGAATTAAAAGTGCTTAACTCTAGTGAAAAACTTTGGCGATGTTTCAAAATTAACATAAAATGTGACATAGATGGGAAGAGAAAATTGCTTAGCTTTCTCCACCATTGTCATTTCTGATCTACTTCCCCCATTATTAGCTTTTGCACTTATGCTAAGATTATAAATCAACATCTGTGTGACCAAGGGACTGGGATTGTGGTTGATATTCCATCATCTCTGCCTCTTGATTAGCAGATTGGCTTTTCAGACAGTTGCATCAGTTGCAACCACTGGTGTAATGCATCCTAAGAACTTGTTCAGGATGCACTGCTCTATTTGAGAGTTATAGAAGCCCTATTCAAATAAGGGAAGGATGTGTAGCACACAAAGCTAGGTAAAAATGAGAAATGTGGGGATTTTTCCTTTGAGGCAAACCTTTCAGGGGACAATGAGAAGAGTTATTCAACATGAGTATGTGAAGTATCAGAAGCCCTCCCTCAAGGAAGAAATTGTGGTCTATTCCGGAGACGTCATTGCTCAATTATCGCTTCCTAGACTATATAACCAAAATCCAAACTAACAAACCAATTCTGACATCAATGTGCTTACTATGTAAATAGACTGCAGTGCTTGAAACAACCCTTAATAAGAGTAAAAATCAATGAACACTGTTCCAGTGCAAGGTCCAATAAAACAGGCTACTCTATATTCTTTTAACACAGCAATAGTCAGTCCAGTGCTTGGAATTTAGATGAATGTTCTGTTCAAGCAGAGGTCCCTTTAAAATGTATTCTTCTTCTTCTTCTTCAATAATGAACTATAAAAACTTTAACAAACACTGGAGTGTTCTTGTATGCAGAGGTGCTTATAAAGCTTCCCCTTTAAGAAGCTGCCCTCTGTATCCTCCCACAGTTCACTTCCAAGTTTGAGGACCCTGTGAAATGCCTTGCATAAATTACAGGCGGGTTACCATTAGAAGACATTTTTGCCCCTTCCTCTGTGCATAAATAGAAGTGCTCCTCCCTTGCACACACAGGCTTTGCATTTCATCCAGTGTATATTTAGTCTGCTGACAGTAACAAAAAACAAAAAGGTTACTGTACCTCTCTTGGTGAACTTTGAGACAACTGGGAAATAATGTTTTCTAAGGTTTTTAGTTCAGTTCTTGAATTCTCAATTTCTTGATGATACAACTTGAGGTGATCATTTTGCTGTGCAACAAGAGCTTTTAAGCTAGCAATTTCATGCAACAGGGTATTTTTTTCTTCAAGTACTGTGTCTTGGACCTGAAGTTTATTTTCGAGCTTCAGGATAGTCTGCTGAGAGTGCTTCAGTTGCACTTCCATTTCAGCAAATTTGGCTTCCACACCTCTGAGATTTTCTTTTCCAATACTATTCTCTTCAGTTAATTGTCTAAACGAATACAAAAGGAGAAAGGTTCAGGGGTGGAAAAACCAAGAAAATCTACTGCACCAGAAATACTTTATTTTTTAAAAAACTAGCATGTTTCTGGATTTAATTCTGCATATTTTCTAACTGCAAATACCATGGATTTAAAAAACTAAAATTTAAAACAAAAATATAGGGTGATGAAAATCACAGGGAAAATTTGAGTATAAATAAAAAAGTGAAGTGGATAACAAGCTGGAGCATCTCAACAGTATTAAGTTCAGCTTCCATAAGCCAATTTAAGCTAGAAAAACTGTGTTTCAGTTTCTTGTTTCAAATGTTGAAATCTATTTTTATTTTTGCATTTGTTGTCTTACAAGAATGGATTAAAAAAAAAAGCTTTTGCGAAATAGGCCAGACTTTTGCTTTCTTTAGGACAATATGAAGATGGGGTGCCCTGTGCTGTACTGGTGAAAGCATCAAGCCACCATTGGATACAATCCGTGATTTCTTATTAAAATTCCAAAACCTATAATTTCTATCAGAAGATAAAGGAAGAATCAAGCTGGGGGCAGGGGGAGCGTCACTGTAGGGAAGGGTCAATCAGAGGTTCCATGGATTGATTATGTTTCCTGCCTCAAGCAACAGGAAAACTTATTATCCACTTGAGAGTGACCTCGTGGCTGCTGCCTACAGGCAGAGCAGACAAGAACTGAGAAAACAAATCACTTCTAGTAAAAATACATGCCGACTGTTGGACTAAACAGTCATCCAGTTGTTCCACTGGGCAGTCAAACGGATCCCTCCCAATGCGAGATGGGTTGAGAAAACTTTGTTTGGAAAAATCAGTCACATTACAGCTTTGCTGCTTTGTCATCTGTCACATGGATTGAGCTGGTCACATAGTGTTGTGCCATTAGCTCAAGGTCAGAGTATTTCATGATCGAAATACCTATTAATAAAATGATCATGTATCAATGTTTTCCATGTGGAGGTGTCAAAGGTGAAACGTTTTACCTCACTTGTTCCTTTGTGCTTTCAAGCTCACTTCTATAGCTATTGCATTTTGCGTGCAATTTTTCTTTCTCTTTCACACAGTTCATTAAATTTCTTTCTAAAGTTTGCTCTTCTTCCTGAACCTGAGTACAAAGAAGACAGTTATCGGCAATACTTAATCTGTTATTAGAGGGGGAAAGTTAAGGCTACAGTCCTGTTTTCAGAATCTTTTTCAGTGAAAATCTGCACTGGTGTGGGAGGGAATAGAAATGTTCTGTCCCAATGTTCCCACTACCCAAATTATATAACTACAACTGGAACCTAAGATGTACAAAGATCAGAGAATTGGTCTCTGTGTTTGTCCAGGTCAGGAGACAGCAACCAGATAATTTACCTTTTGCCACTTTGCTATTGATTGCATCAGAATGGCATCTTGGTAATGCATTTGAATTAGTATAATCCAAAGCCTGGACAAAAAGGTTTTCAGGTGCTGCATGATGCTATTTTGCTATTTGATGTAAATGAAAGGTTTGCCCCACCCCCTGACCTCCAAGATATCATTGGAGCAGGCACAGGATTGCCTTTGCCTATAAATATAATTTTGCATTTGTAGCTATGACATAGTATTGATTCAAATTTTATTGGTACTAAGACTCAAAAGGTTGTGTCAGCACTGAATTTGCTCAGCAATAATTAAAGTTACAAGCTGTCTAAAACTACAACTATTCATAATATGTGTAAAGAAAACCATTTCTTCCAATGCAACTGAATGGGCTGTTTTAGCTAGAGTTGCTTCCCTCCAGGACTAGGTTGTGCTCCTGTGCCCTTAACAGTGAACCTGGTGGTTAAATTAAGGGAATTATGCTCTTCTTGGCACAAAGATGATTTATGCTGGTCAGGCTATAGTTAAAGACATAGGAGCATGCTAGAAGAACATAAATAATCATAGCACTGAGACATGATCTTAACACTGAGACAAATACACATAAAACGCTATTAAAATGATTGACATTTTCTAGTCAAATCTTACCTTTTCCAGTTTCTCACTTATTTTCTCTTTGTATTTTTTAAAAGTTCTTGTCAGCTCCTCAGCATTAAACAAAGCTTCATTTCTTTGACATTCAGTTCTTTAAATGAAAAAGGTATGTCAGTTTTAAACAAACCAAGTGAAGTAATGGTATAATATTATACTCACAATATCAAAGCTTTGGAACATAAAACATTGTAAACAAACAACACACGGTAACAGACATTTGCTTTTAGCCTTTAGTTTCATTCAACTGCACCTTAATAAATGGCATTATAGATTTTTTACACGACAAGGTTTACAGATGTAAATATTTCATTGGAGCATTAACAGTTAAAATTAGTATATGCTGAGCATTTCCTTCATAGGAACAGTTAAACATTTCGATGTCATGAAGCACAACAGCGTTCTCCAGTTTGAACGCTGAGAAAAACATGTATGCCTTTCACTGAATGACAGCAATGCATTAAGTAGACTGGGTGCATTTTATTTCTTCATCATTTTCCAAGCAATAAATGATTCAACCACTAAAGTTAAAGGTGAAATACATCACATCTAAAATATGAGAATAAATACTCTCTGCAATACTGAAAACATAAAACTCTAATTAAGATAATTATGCACCGCTAATTTATTTCCACAGCACTGACAGATATATAGAGGTAATGGGGATATGCAAACATAGTTAAAGCTAACAGGAAACGCTGCAAGAACCCTGATCTACTCTGTCTAAGGCTGGGGAACTCACAGCCTATGGGTCCTATTCACCCTGCTGATCAATTTCATCCAGAATGATTTTTCCTTCATTAAAAGGGACACTCTGGCTACAGCAACATCCGATCCACTCTGGGTTCTGGCTGTGGTAAACATTGGGCCACAGCCGGACACTCATCTCCGTAACTCCTTCTGGGCTCCTCCACTCAGCCTGTCCATTGGCACAACTTGTCCCTCAGCCTATAGCATCTGGGAAGCGAAGAGTGGGCTGAAAGCCAAGCAACAATTTGGCTGGCATGCTTTACTTGGCACACAGGAGGGCACAAAAGGCAAAGCAGCAAGTGGAACTCAAATTGCACCTTGACTGCCATCTCCTGTGCACACACAGAGCACGAATTAAGGATTCTTGTAAACCTCCCACTTTTGGCTCTGTCTCTGTCTACCACTGGCTCCAACCCAATTGACTTTTCCCATGGCTCAATGGCCATTCAAATTAAAAAGGCTCCCCACCTCTGTTCTAAGGTTTTGTTCTGACATGATTTATTTCCTGGAAATTGGGAGTGGGCTTCATGAACATGCTTTATGCAGTCCCTTCCTCGCTCTTGACACAAGAAGAAACCAGGAGAAGATAGCTTTAACTTGATATCTCCCAGATCCATTCATGTTGCACTGTAAGGGGGACTCAATGGTCAACTTAATATGGAATCTATTGGTTCAGTCATTCCCTTCTCCCCATAGGGAGCCGAATAGGGCAGAGGTAGAAACACACAGGGGTGTACTCAAAAGTAGTGCTAAGTAACTTCTTGCACCAGTGAAATGACCTCAGCTTGTGCAAGGATTCTTCCCCCCCCCTCCCCACATACCTCTTAAATTTGTTCTGGGGAGGGGTCTACCAAGCCTCCAGAATAGGTTTTTGGATAGCATGCAGTGCCCGTGAGAGGAAAGGGGGAGAGTCCCATTGTTCAAGTGAAGTAGTTCCACTTGTGCAATTATTTATTTGAATACCACTCATATACCACAGACTACTTCCAGTATCTCTCCAGGAGGAAATGACCTCTTAACAGCCTTGATGTATCTATGCATAGGCAACTTTATTTCCGTTCAGGCCTTTTTGGATCAAGGTTTGAAATGCTTAAACTAGGATTTACTAAATGTAATATAAATGAGAAAGCAATCTTGCAAATACTAATTTCTATTCAATTTGAGAAGCTGTTTTAATCTGTTCCAAAAGCAACCAGCCTGAAAATTTGTTTTAATCTGTTCCAAAAGCAACCAACCTTAAAATTTGTTTAACGGTTAAAAAAAAGTCATATACATCTATATGACATGGTACCAGTACAGTGGTACCTCGGGTTAAGTACTTAATTCATTCCGGAGGTCTGTACTTAACCTGAAACTGTTCTTAACCTGAAGCACCACTTTAGCTAATGGGGCCTCCTGCTGCCGCCATGCCGCTGGAGCACGATTTCTGTTCTCATCCTGAAGCAAAGTTCTTAACCTGAAGCACTATTTCTCCGTTAGCGGAGTCTGTAACCTGAAGCATATGTAACCTGAAGCATATGTAACCCGAGGTACCACTGTACTGCCAGTCATTCCACTTTTTTCCTAATTTAATTAGATTAATTCTGAAAGAATGTTGTGGGTTTTGTTCAACATCAGACAAAGCATCTTATAACAAAAAATTTGGAGCAAGGAGATATGTCATCAAGCTATCAGAATAAAAATCAAGCTCTTGTGTAATTTGTCACCTCTTTCCTTGTTTGCATTGTTCAATTAAATCAAATCTAATTTCTTTATATTCCTCCTTCAGCTTCTGGAAAGAATATTCTTTTTCCATTAGCCTTTTCTGGCTTTCCTCTAATTTATCTTCTGCTTCTCTAAAAACAAATCAGAAAACAGCATTTTAAACAACACATAATACTCACAGATGTGTATGCGTAATAACGTGTATGTGTAATACACAAATAACATGAACATATCTGGTTAAGATCATCAGGTAATGGAGAGCATTTCCCCCTTCCTCTAGCACACAAATTTGAGAGAAGTGGCCAATCAGGTATCCTACAGATCAGGTTTTTTAAATTCAAACTAGTATTTTGGTGGGTATATACGGATGGTTTGGATCTTGTTAGCTATACCAAGTGCTTGCCTGAATGAACAAACAGGTTTTACTAAGCATTTTGCCCAAAGCAAGCAAGCCACAAACTTTCTCCTTTATTCCTCCTAACAAGAGATTTTAAAGATCGAAAAACCTGATCAAAACTAATAAATATAGAACTTAATTTCTATTGGAAAAACAGTAAGTTCAAGATGCAATCAATCTGCATAAGTTATTGGGGGAAATAAAAATATAACAAATATCAATTTAGTTGTTTGGTGGGATAGAATAGAATGATAGCATAGTTACATTTGATGGGTTTAAGGAAATATCATTGTATTATTTATTAAATATCAAGGAGTTTTGTGAGTAATTATTACAATTTAGAATTTTATGTTAATTTAAAGCTGTGCTGAGTAGCCAACTAAAACTATCATGCTATGTTGAATGCTTTTAAGCCATTATGGTGTTTTATGTCCTACTATGGAAAGTATGGGGGAAACCTTTTTGATTAACAAGAATAAGAAAAAAGTATGATCAGAGCAACACAGCAGATCTTTCTGATCTCCTCATCTGGACTGTGAAAGAGGTGAAGAATAGAGTACACAAGCCTGCAGCTCACCATGGCTTTGGTGAGCTACAACCAAGTGTAGTCAAAAACCATGGTTTACCATTGTGTCTTAACTGGACCTAATTGCATTTGCCTGCCTAACACTATGACCCTGCTTGCAATGAGTTAATTTCACTGAGGTCAATAGAATTGTAAGTCAGAGGTTGGAGATAAGTGTACAAGTAATTCTGATTTTGCTGTGAGTTTTCCAAATTTGAAAAAATAATAGCATAAACACTCCTGTTTTTAGGAGATAAATCACATGAAATCCAAGACTCTTTACTCAATATGAGGTGCAATAAGTGAGCTAGGCTATCTATTTTAGGATGAGGGTACCACATTCAAACAAGCATTATATAGCCCCATTCTCTCATTACTTCCCGTGGCAAGGAAAAGGATCATGTGTACATCTGAGACCCATGCCAAAAAAATGGATGAACCAACCCTGAAGATTTGAAAAAAAAACAAATAAAAAACAAAGGGTTCACTACTTTAGAGCTTTATCTTGTGCTTGAACTTCTGCTTCCAAACTTGCTATCTGTTCTTCTAACATTGGAATGCTGACAGAGTGTGTACTCAAAGTAGATTCAAGGAAAGATATCTAAAATATAAATACAATAAGGAGAATCCATTAATGAGTTGCCTCTTGACTTCTGAACATCATAGTCACACACACAGCCAATTGAACAGGAGTTTCTTTTGAAGAAGGCTATTTCTTCATTAGTTCCCAAAAAGCTCTCTTTGCTATACTGTGGGGTTTTTTAATTAAAGAAAACTACAAATAGTCCAATCATTGAAATGAATACTGATCAATTATATGTAATTGACCAGAATGAAAATATTTTCTGTATTTTATTCTCACTTCATTGTATCTACCCAGTATTGTTAGTAATTAGTAATCACTCACTAACATTCATTATCAAAACCATAAGCCAGAGATCTGAAATTTGTTTATCTACATAGTCCAAGGCAAACATAACTACTAGGAAGGGGTTGGGAAGTAATTTGAGAACAGGATATTTATGCATTTCTTCCCCAAAACTGAGGATTCCAACTGTCCCCCAAAATGATAGTGTTACTCTAATGTTAGCTAGAAAGCTGGTATTTGATAAGCCTGAGGGAAGGGGGCTTATCTAAGAATTTGGATATCTGAAGCTCTTTCCCTCAAACAGTAGGGCTCAAAGTATGCCTTCACATGCTTAAAATATTTCTAGGGTGGTGGATGATGCTTGAGCAACATTATTTATCATTTCTTAACATATGCAATCCTTTCTGCTATGCAGGGAAAAGGTAAAGGTAAAGGGACCCCTGACCATTAGGTCCAGTCATGGCCAACTCTGGGGTTGTGGCGCTCATCTCGCTTTACTGGCCGAGGGAGCCAGCGTACAGCTTCTGGGTCATGTGGTCAGCATGACTAAGCCGCTTCTGGTGAACCAGAGAAGTGCACGGAAACGCCGTTTACCTTCCTGCCGAAGCGGTACCTATTTATCTACTTGCACTCTGACGTGCTTTCGAACTGCTAGGTTGGCAGGAGCAGGAACCAAGCAACGGGAGCTCACCCCGTCGCGGGGATTTGAACCGCCGACCTTCTGATCGGCAAGTCCTAGGCTCAGTGTTTTAACCCACAGTGACACTTAATTGCTATATTATAAAACAAAACTGTAAAAATTCACAAGTTATTATTGCTCCATAGATTTCTTAGGCACATACCTAAGATTTAAATGTAAGCCTAAAATAAAAACTGTGAATGAGATGAACATGTAACATACAATTCCCAATCATGTATACATAATGCTGCAAATCCACATATGCATAATTGCCTTCTAACTTTATGCAATACAACTTTTGGGTAACACCCCTGAAGTAATAATTTCATGATCTCAACATATGGCTCACAGGTTTACTTTCATAACATGTTTTAATGATTGTCACCCCCATACCCCTGATCCTGTAAGCAAGTATACAAATATAGAACTAGCTCCTTAACTCAAGTTAAATTAGAATAGTATCTTTAGCAAATCAGAATGCCTCAAAATTTTATCTTATTCAAATACCTACCCGTGCTCTTGACTGATTCAGTTCATAGTTTATTGTTTCAATTTTATTCATTAGATGATGGTTCTGAGAAGTCAAGGATGCATTTTTTTCACGGACTATATTCAATTTATCCCTTAGTATTTCATTTTCTTCTTCCAGGGTTTTATCCAAAGACAGCGAGTAACACTAGAAGGCAAAGAACAATATTTGCAACAAATACCAACCAAAGTGATTCATTCATCTTATTTTTTTATGATTAACATTATGAACTGACCTATAAAACTAACTCCATAAGAATATTATATACAAACTGTCAGAAAGAACAAACAAACGTCCATCAAATTCTGAATAATTACTTTGTTCCTATGTTTCCTTGAAGAATCCCTGTTATGCCAAGGCATTCTGCTCAGAGAAGATTGAGTTGAACAATTATGTAATTCACTAGGATCAGTGAGATCTTCCATGGTTAAAATCTCAAGCGTGTCATCAGGATTATATGAATTCGTACTAGAGGAAAACAAAACAAATATCAACACCTTCCCTTGATTTTTGCAGCAATTTTTCCAACAGACTATCAAAATTAGGACAGTTTGCAGCAAATATATTTGTAAACAAACACAGTAAGTTTTACCTTTGGATACATACATAAAGCTCTTCTCCTAAGTCTTGTAAATTTCTTTCCGTTTTCTTTAGCTGACTCCTTAATGACACAACATTTGCAAACAAGTCTTCCTCATCCGTATTGTGATCATGAGAAGTCCATAAGTTACGTTCCATTGATATTATACATTTGTCTAATGTAAAAGATAACTACAAAAACATATCAATAAAGCACCTTCCACCTTTTGAAGAAGAAACCCTTTAAAAAGACAGAGAAAATAGCCCTCTGTTTCAGATTTTGGATTTATAGTATGGCAGAATCGTGATATAATGCTTCCTGCAACCAGTTTGCTAATTTGTAGTTGGCCTCTTGAACATGTACTTCCCTAACACTCTCCCCTTCCTGGCATTCACAATGGCCAGAACAAATTAGGCTTCCTCCAATACTGCTTTGTCTACTGTCATTTTGGCTATTTTACTTTCACGTAATTACCACTGTCCTTTTTACATTTCATTTCAGACCTCAGAATTTGCTCCACAGTGTGTCTATATACACCAATTTAAGATTACACTTTTGACATCTGATGAAGAGTCTACAAACACTTTTCCCACAATAAAATTTGTTAGTCTTGCAGGTGCCACAAGTCACTGCTGTTTTGTCGCAACAGACAAACACAGCTAACCCTCAGGGGAGAAAATCCTCCTCATAAACACTATTTGCAAACAAGCTTCAGACAAGATTATAATGTTTAGTTTGTAAAGGATCTGTGGCTTGTGCCTCTGCATTCCAAACACAAACAAAAGTAAGTTTAACTTTGGAAATTGAATTGTTCTGGGAGAAGGCAAGGGGTGAGAATTAAATTCACCAAGCAAATTTGCAAACTGTATTTTGCAGAAAGCCATAGCAGCATTCAAATAAAGTTTTGTTTGTTTTTTGCTTGCTGATCTGTATGCTAATGCAGCATGACTTAGCTGCTCCTTGCTCTTCTGAAAAGAGCATTTAAAATCCAAATTTTAAAATGACATTTTTGAGGGTGCATTTCCATAAACAAAGGTGTTGGGAGACTAAGAACACCAGGGTGGCAACCCTACCACCCAATGGCGACCCAATCTTTTGCCAACTGCAATGCTGCCTTTTACAGCATCTGGAGCACTTCATCTGGAACAGCTCATTTCTTATACCCAGCTCTTCTGCGGTCTGCTGTGACCCTTACAAAGTATTTTTCGGTATCTCCAAGGCAAAGCATTGCCATGTGTGATGTGCTATTCCAGTACTCCCCTTTGCCTAGTTGAGGCTGACCCGTTACTAGCAGCGTTTTCTCAAGCTTGGGTCCCCAGCTGCTGTTGGGACTACAATAATAATAATAATTTATTATTTATACCCCGCCCATCTGGCTGGGCTTCCCCAGCCACTCTGGGCGGCTTCCAACCAAATATTAAAATACAATAATACATCAAACATTAAAAGCTTCCCTAAACAGGGCTGCCTTCAGATGTCTTCTAATCCCAAATCCCATCATCGCTAGCTAGCAGGGACCAGGGGTCAGTGATGATGGGAGCTGCAGTCCAACAGCAGCTGGGGGACCCAAGTTTGAGACGCACTAATGTTTTACTGGACTGCAACTCCCATCACCCCTGACCCAACGTTGGTCGGAGCTCATGGGAGCTGGAGTCCAGCATCACTACCAACCAGCCTCAGGCTGCCCTCACCTACTTATTTACAGCCATTCAGCATTGTTCCTCGGCCCCCACCTGCTGTCGCTGCTCTTCATCCTGCCAGTCCCAGAGAGCACCAACCCTGCACAGCTTCTGCCCCGGGAGGCAGGCTGACCTTCTCGCCTCAGGGGCCACCCTTCTCTCTAGCAGGCGGCGGCATTTTTCCAAGGAACCGCCTCAGCCGCGCGGGTTCCAGGCCAGAGTGCTTCGTGTTGCTTAGCAACGCTGCCTCCACGCCTCTCCCCCTCAAGCATACAGGCCTCACGCCGTCCCACAAAGCGAAGGCGCGTCCCCTTGGTTTCCCTATTATAACCAGCCCTAAGCGTTTAGCTACTGCACTCCGCTCCGGACTCAATCCCTTCAGCCAGAGCGGCAGACCTTGCTTACCAGGCCCTCTCTGAGGAAACGCCTCTTTCAATCAGTGCGGCCCTGTCGCTTCGCGCGTTCCGAATCGCGGTCCTCGGGGCGACCCGTCTCTCCTGCGTTCGAACTGCGCGGGCCGTAACCTGACAGGTGGGGGGAGGAGACGGTTGCCGGCGAAGCGGCTGCTTAAATCCTTCCGCGCTAAAGCTCTCGGGAGCCGTAGTCTCTCCTCCCCGCCCTCCCCGCTTCGCCCCTTCCGCTTCCTTCCCTGCCCTCAACTACATTTCCCGCAGTGCCTTGCGGTATCGAGGAACCTCCTGTCGGCGGCAGCGGGCACGCGTTTTTTTCAAAACGAGGGGAAGTCGCTCCCCTCGCGCTCTTTCCTCCCCTAGGCGGAGCTGCGGCGCGCCGTGCATTGTGGGTACCCAGCCTCGTTTTTCGCCTCAGAAGACCTGAGGCGGGCGAGCGAGCGAGACCGGACGGCGAGGAGGTGCCGTCTCCGGAATTTCCCGCTTCCTGGGTGTCGAGGGCTCGGCGGCGATGGAGGCGGAGATGCGGCGGTGCCTGCTGGCCTCCCTCCTGCCGCTGCTCTTGCTGCTGCTGCCTCCGCCGGGCGCCTCGGCTTTCGCCACCGCCTTGGACAGCGACTTCACTTTCACCCTGCCCGCCGGCCGCAAGGAGTGCTTCTTCCAAAGCATGCAGAAGGAGGCCTCTCTGGAGATCGAGTATCAGGTGAGGGACGGAACCGTCGCCCTTCCGAGTTTCCTCAACTGCTTGGGGTAGGAGCGCACGTGTGAACGCGGGCACCCGCGCCCAACGTGCAATCTCGTGTCCGGGAGAGGGCCAGCTCGCGTGTTCGAGTCGTAGGAAAATCCATTCCCTCGGCTGCAGTCGGGGTTGCCTCCTGCAAAGCGAGTGGAAACGCGCACAAACGCCCTGCCTGTCAAAAAGAAAAAACGCTTTATTGTGTGTGCCTTTTCTGAACCTCCCTTACTTGCTGCACAGCCACATAGAATCATAGAGTTGGAAAGGGGACCCCAAGGGTCATCAAGTCCACCCCCCGCAAGGTGAGAATCTCGTACGTGACAGATGGCGAGCCAACCTCTGCATTAAAACCACCAAGGAATCCACCATCACTCCTGGGATGTATTGTTTGGGGCTCCAATATGCAGACCTGTGTCTGTTAACACTGTATGCAAAGAGGCTTATGTCCAGCGAAGCATGCTTCGGATGGTAATTTGCGTTTTGTTTTTCCATAGTCTGGTAGAGGTAGTAATGCTGGGTCCTTAAGAAGAAAGCTATATGCTGTGTTTTCTGTTGCCGTGGAGTAAAACAGGACCTTGACTATAAAAGATGGGGTGGGATGGCATGAAAGTCACCTTTAGCCTCAAAGTACCAACCGGAATATTTGGATATACCTGCAGGATCAGAACATTAGGGTATAGTTCTGAAGGGCCAGAAAGAAAGCCATGTGAGTATTACTTCCCTCTAGCTTCAGAATGACAATTCTTTTCTTTTTTTTTACATGGAGGAAACAGGCTAGATAAATGTCATGAAAGGCTGGGTCAAACTGGTTTGGGAGCTTGATCTGATGACCTTAGCCAAACAGAGGACTTCTGAAATTTATTTAGAGCCACGTAAGCCAAATATGTTGAAATAGTGCTGAATGGAGGTTTGAGAAAAGGTGGAAATGAGCAGTATTTCTGCTCTAGTTGCATAGAATGCAACCGGTACATGTTCCTGTGATGGTATTTAATGGAGCATGATGTATGGATGTAGAAATTAGGGGTGTGGGGAGGGGGCATGCCTTGGAGAGAGGCCCAAGGGCCAGATAGAAAAGCATGGAGGGCTGCATTCAGAGGAGCCTGAGGTTTCCATCATCACATTGGGAAGTAAATAATAATACAGTCATACCTCGGGTTACAGCTGCTTCAGATTGCGTTTTTTCAGGTTGCAGGCCGCCGAAACCCGGAAGTACCGGAACGGGTTACTTCCAGGTTTCAGTGGTCGCGCATGCGCAGAAGTGCTAAATCGCGCTTTGCGCATGCCCAGAAATGCCGAATTGGAACTCGCGCGTGCGCAGACGCGGGTTGCGAACACTGCGGGTTGTGAACGTGCATCCCACACGGATCATGTTCACAACCCATACGTCCACTGTAATAATAATGAGTGCATTTATTTTTACTTGCTTTTCATCCTTTTTGTCAGCATATCTTCCAAAGGCAAGTAATGTTTATAAAAAAAATGAAGAGGTCTTCAAACTGTAATCTAGAAACTGTGTTAAATGTTCCTGGAGATCACAGTTGCTACTCAAAGGTGGAAGGTCTTATGTACACCGACACTCTTTCTTAAAACATCTTGTCTATGAATGTAGCCATTTGTTCTTTAGTGGTGTGGTTGATAGTGAGTACTGAAGTACCAAGCACTATCTGAATGCATTGAATAAAATTACAATATAGAGAAATGGGGAGCATCTCTCAGTCAGCTCTGCTGAGAGATCACCCACCTCCTTTTGACTTATGTTCCTGAACTGTTTCTATTCCAGCTGGTTTGCTATTTTGTTCCTCCCCATCCTTTTTCCTTTTGTGTCACAGCTTTTTAAATTGTAAGCTTGAGGGCAGGGATAGTCCTGATTTTTATTGATCTCTAAGCTGCTGTGGGATACTTTTCGGCCAAAGAGCAGGGTAAAAAAATCTTTAAACAAAGATTTAGATAACATCTCAGTGTTCATATAGATCCATGTGGATTTGTCTTCAAGTAAGATTTGAGTATTAAACATGATTCATTTTAGGTTTGCCTTTTTCAACAGATACTACAATTTGCTCATATACGCTGTTTGTTGACTTTACAGGTTCTCGATGGAGCAGGTTTAGATATTGATTTCCATCTATTATCACCAAAAGGTGAAGCACTGGTTTTTGAACAGAGAAAATCGGATGGAGTCCATACGTAAGTTTTTAAATGATTTCATTAAACGTTAGTTAAACCATTTTTAGTGGCATTCTAAGAGCTTAGTAATTAAGACTTCATTCCTGAAATGTACGAATGGGACTTCACCGGAGGGGATTTTTCTGTTCCCTCTTCCCTTCTTGCACTCATTAAAGTGTAATGTCTTTTGTGTTTACAGGGTGGAGACAGAGGATGGTGACTATATGTTCTGCTTTGACAACACATTCAGCACTCTGTCAGATAAGGTGATTTTCTTTGAACTGATATTGGATAACATGGGAGATGAAGAGGAAGATTGGAAGAAGTATATCACTGGCACAGATCTTCTGGATATGAAGCTAGAAGATATTCTGGTATGTATCTACAATCCTTTTTAAAAAGCTATGGAGTGAATGGCTCTGTACGCTTGGAATTTATTTGCTCTCCCCTCTGCTACTACTTTTCAATAGGATCACCCTATTGAAAGCTGCACAACTATCTCTAGTGGCCTTAAATTGTGATAAGTGTATTATTGATTAAATATATAGCCTAAATTCTGCAGCATGTGAAAAGAAAGGGAAGTGTACATACCTCAGCTTTGGAAGTAACAGATGCAAGTTCTCATTTTGAGGCTTTGGAACTAAGCACGGTGACAAGGAGTTGGGGCTCACAAGGTCATGGCTATATTTTGTAGATGAGTCTGCTGTGTTGAATTGTGTGCTTCTCTTTTATTTTTCTAAAACTAGTGTTTTGATCTTTATTAGGAATCGGTCAACAGTGTGAAGTCCAGGCTAAGCAAAAGTATCCATATTCAGACCCTGCTCAAAGCATTTGAAGCTCGTGATAGAAACATACAAGAAAGCAACTTTGACAGGGTAAACTTCTGGTCCATGGTCAACCTTGCAATAATGGTGGTGGTGTCAGCTGTTCAAGTTTACATGCTGAGGAGTCTTTTTGAAGATAAAAGGAAAACTAGAACGTAACACCAGTGTCTTAACAGCATTAAACAGGGGGAAATGCAATACACTGCTAAAGAAAAAGATTTTCTTCCCAGCTTGTTTTGAATGAACAGTTTTTAACATTCGTTTGTGACTTTTTAATATGAGCAGAATGCTTTTCTTTGCTCCAATAAATTGCAATAACTTGGTTTATTAAGATGGTGGATAACTTAAAACTTGCCTGAATCTCCTCAGCCATCTATACTGCACAATTTTTTTTTTGCAACAAATTCAGATTTTATATTTACCAATATTTGATAGTATGTCTTAATGACTGCTAGCCTAAAGGTAGTATTTTAAAAAGAAAAAAGATTCATGAAGTTATGAATTGAATTGTGTATTTAGTATTTGAGTCCTGCCTTGGATATGTCAAGTTAAATGGAATATTTGCTACAGCAAACTATGCTGTTATTTAGACAATATTTTAAAATGGGTGTAAGTGAAGACTCATGTGCCTTATTTGTACTAATTAACAAACTTATTCAACAAAAATTAACTGGCATCTAAAATGTATATTGCATCCAAATTCTTTAATTTTCCTCTGTGAATTAATTTTAAGTTCAGATCAGGGTTTGTTTTCATGATTCAGAATTGCAAAAACACAAACTCAAGGGTGCTGAAAGGCACCATCTTTTTCCTCCGGATTATTTATGTAACACAAACCCTGCAAGTGCCTAGGCATATTAGCAACCAGTTTTGAGGCCGTGTAGCCACTTACATGCATACATGTTTGTAAAAGGACTCATTATACCCAATTTGGGGGACTTCGTGAATCGCTTTTATTCTACCACACAAATTAATAACATTTGAGTTTTTTATACACAGGCACATCTAATGTGTTTCAAACCAGGTTTACTATAATAGCACATTCCCCTCATACACCAGAGGGGTGGTCAACCTGTTGCTTTGCCAATGTCTCGCTCCCATTAGCTACAGCCGGTATACTCCATTGTTAGAGATAACAGGAGTTGTCATACAGCAACATTTAGAAGGCTAGAATTCATAGCTGTCAACGTTTCCCTTTTTTAAAAAGGGAAATTCCCTTATTCCGAATAGGATTCCTCGGAGGAAAAGGGAAAAGTTGACAGCTATGCCCTAGATACTGTAGTTCTGAATATGTGAGAGAGGATGGAGATAGAATGCTCCAATTTTCATGGTTACTGGGTAGGGTAGCTGAAATTGACTTACAGCTAAAAGCCCAGTTTCCCTTATTGTGATTTTTAAAAAACAGCAAGTTTTCACTATTTCATTATGCAGTGGAACTTGGTTCCTAGTTAATGGGCTAAGGGTTACAAACTTTGATTAAAGCAGTTAACAGTTGCTCATCAAAATGCCATGCATGTTTGCATGCTGAGATGGCTCCTATGGCTGTAATCCAGCAAACCTGGATGTCCCAAACTGATTTCTGAACATGCATATGTGTATATATTCCATGCTTAGCATGGTTAACATGTTTTGGGTTTGTTTTTTTGCTTGAAACTACACAAATAGCATGTCGGCTGCTGAAGTTGATATGCAGATATTAATTCAATTCCCATTATGCTAAGCAGCTTATGTGGGGGTAAGTGTAGAAATGCACCTCAAACATAGTTCAAGGTTTTGAACCACCAGGTAATAATTCTTGTCAACTTGAACCTATTTTTCAACAGTATTAGATGTCACATACGGTACTTTTGCCATAAAGTTAATAGTGGTGTGGCTAATGATACATAAATTGTTACCAGTTTATAAATGTAAAAATTATTATGTGAACATATAAGCATATTAAGTTACAGGTAGCAGACCAAGTAGTTATTTACAGCTGCTACAGTGGTAGCATCTATGCTTATCCTCCTCTGCCCATATTCATATTTTTTACATACCAATGGGTCAAATAATTGGGCTGATTTAAATGAGTCTTAGTACTAGTGACCCATTGCTATACATTTTGAGGCTGCAGCAATGGGATCTCTAGCTGGCTGTAGTTATCTACTAAATATCAGCAGAAACGAAGTCTTAAAGCCAATTATATGAGAATTATTCCCAATTTGAGGCAACATAGTATTAAATATGTCATGCAAATGTGGATGCCAAGGTTTCAAAATATATGATCTTTTAGCACTGTAATGTTAAAAAGTATCTTCACCAAAAAGCTGTGACTAAGCCTTCTACCTCTCAGTTTATGCTAATGCCAATTGATCTGTCCTTTACAGTTCTGGTTTCCAACAAAACATTACATGTATATAAAATAGGGTGATAGCCAACTACATCGTACCCATTCTCAGTCATCCTCAGTAGACCTATTAAAATCAGTGAACTTAAGTTAGTCGGATACCATCCGCATTGCTGGGGACTTAACAAATTGCCTACTATGGCACTCATGGTTGTGCTGTACATTTTCATAATGCTGCAGAATAGTGTGTGCAATTCCACAGGTAAGAATGAACACAGCAGTAAAAATGAACACGACGGTAAATGGATAAATTTCTGGCTGTGAAATGGATTTAATAAAGGAATTCTAAACTTAATGTGTATTCAGTGTTTATTATTTGATTTCTTACCCATTTCACCTAAAGTCCCAGGGCAGGTCATAACAACTTAGTGGTAAGACATGCAACATTCAAATGCATCTTTTGCCTACAGGACAGTGATATCCCTGCCACTGCCGCAGACACTAAAGCGAGAACCCTACTCATTAGTATGCATTGGGCATGGTGTATAGAAGTGGGAAACCTTTTTGGCTCCACGGCACAGATCCTTATCAGAATCTGCCTCAAGGGCAAATTTATCTCCCCCACCAAATAAGACTACAGCAAGATTCCTCCTCTCCTTTTAAATCCTGCTGCCTGGGATGCACAATCCTGTTCCTGCAGGATTAAACCATGTCCTGCCACCCCATTTACTGCTGTAAGCAGGTGGGCATGGTTTAGTTGAAATTGCCTGGCAGGCCAAATTGGGGACACAATATTGGCTCTCGGGCCATAGATTCCACATCCCTGTTGTGTATATTATCAATTCATCCCAGTTACTCAGACTGCAAAATTTAGAAAATTCAAATATGCACAATCATTATATACTCATGAAGCAACCAGACTTATTTTAACTACTGACAAGTAAGCAAGCATAGTACTTGGCAACAGAATCTGATTAATAACTCCCCCCCTTTTTTTTACAAGTGGAATAACTGATTTATAGCAAGAAGGTAAGCAGCAAGCAGAAATGCTATATAGATAAATAATTTTTCCATTTAGTCTTTGAAGTTAGGGCAAATAATACAAAACAGGCTGCTATAAAATCAAGTATTATACAAGCATGGCTTAGTTTTCAAACAGTGATTGTGGGCTGTGCCATCTCCAATTTCAGGTTGGGACTCGACAATATTTTCTACACTCAAAAATCTGCACTAAATGGGATATTCTCTTAATTCTGAAGCACTATAGTTCAGCAACTAGGTTTCTAGCATGGTGTAGTAAGCTATCAACAGCACAGTTTAATTTGTTAGTAGACAAAACAAACTGGGAGCAATGACTCTATCTCGTATGAGGAGTTCCATCTGAAATAGGAGAAATGTTGAACAGCCATAACAGCCAGGCAAAATTAGTACTAACTAATGTCTGCATTATTAACAAAGCTGTTCTTGTGACCCCTGGGCAATATAAAATTCCTGTGCCATTTCCCCTCTCACCTCAATTTGTTCATATGGCCTCTGCCGGTGGAGCGGGCAAACACTGGTTACATTTATTTCACGGAAGGACGGGCAATTCCCTTGCTCCAATGCTATGACCTCAAAACAAAGTGTAGCAGCTGCCTCCATAAAAACTGATACTGGGTGATTTAGTTCCGTCTGCTTGCTAAACGCGGGGTCGCTATTTTTAGCACTGCAACTTATGCAGACCATTGAAAATTACAGTAGTTATCTGGAAGCTACTGAGAATACCTAATTAATGAAGCAAAACTATGCAAAGATAACATCTTTAAGAATACAACTCTATAAAAATGCAAACAAGCATTCAAATTTTGTACAACATGGCGGAAATGACTGGCAGAATCCGAGACCAGGGAGAAGAGTCGGTGGAAGAAGATTGGAAGAAATTTAAAGACTATTTACAGAAATATTGCAAAATTAATGAATGTTAGAATGATGTTGGATTGAAGTTAAGTGGTTTCTAGCTGTAATGGTATAAAAGAATATGGAAAAATTGGATTTTTAATAGGTAAAAATTTAATGCTATAATATATTAAGATTAAAGATCAGGATAAAATAAGGAGGGAAAGGAATTGCTGAATTAATAAATTGAACTGGAATACAAAAAAGGGAGGCATGAGGAGGTCCGGGAAACAAGTAAATGAAAGATAAGTGATGAAAAGATGGAATTCTTTTTAACTTTTTTTTTCTTTTTTATTATGTAATATTGTGAAAACTTTAATAAATATTTATGGGGAAAAAACAAATTTTGTACAGCAGAATATAATTCACTAGTTTGTTTGAAAAGAGTCTCACTAGAGATTCTGAACTAATAACAGAAATGGATCCAATTAATGTGGTCTCAACTATGGCATACAGGTGCTAAAACCAATACTGAATTGTGGACTACTCAGTCTAAAGATTAAATAACAACAACAATCACCATCATTATCCACCTATCTGACTTGGTGGCTTAGAATGGGCTATTATTTAGTGGTCTAAATAGTTTTCTCACATTTGTCACCTACACTGCCAAATTTGATGTCCTGCAGTGTATAAAAGCTGAAGGAGGTTATATAGTAGTCAACATGCAAGAATGCTCTTTCAGGCACTAGAAAGGGAGGAGCAATGTTCAGATAATTAGCCTCATTCCCATATTTATGCCAAAATCAATCCCACTGAGTTAAAGGAGACTGCATTGCCAAGCTGTTGTATTCTTGCATTTGCACTTGTCTGAACATGCCTAGGATTGTGCTGTTGCCTAAATCACTTGGAGGAAAACTGCAATGAAGATTGGAGTAGGAAACCTTGGGACTGGGCTACAATCCACATTGCTTAAATCCAGAACATGTTTATAAAGTCCCATTGAATTTACTTAAAGAAACATACTTAAATCAGGCTTTAAGATATAACTACAGTTCACACCTGTATAACAAAAATAGGGACAACTTCTTAAAAATACACACATTTAATGTTGATTTTAAAAATGTGAGAACAGTTTCAGCAATACAAACATGTCAACCACTGTGACAAAATGAGAACAAAAACAGCTAAAAATATGTTGATAGTTTGTCAATTTCTCTCCCCAACTAAATTCCAACTGCTGTCTTTGTATGGAAGCCCTACTGCAAATACTGCTGGTGTTTGATGTGAATTACAAAGATTGTGAAAAAGAAAATTAATGAAAATCTGGTTGTTAACATCACAACTACAATTTGCATTGTCCCAAGTGACCAACATTCAAAAAGTAACCTGGGTCTTATCAAAATATTGCAGCTATAGGCAAGGCAACTTTAACTTAATAGCCAAGACTGTGTGAGGGGAAAAGAGATTCATGTTTCTAGTGAAGGCAAAGAAAAGTATACTTTGTAAAGCTTGTAAGTTTACTGGCCAGCCACAAGCACAGAACAACATATTTTGTCTATGCTTCCTTTGGCTATATAAGGTGGTGACAAAAGATTTATTTCCCTTAACAATCATAACAGCATTTTGTTTTTAAGTCAATTTTAGCACAATTAGGTTTAGCCATATAGCCTCTCACTATTTAAAGTCATATTTTTTGTTTTGTTGGCAAGCTCGTGTCTGACAGTAAACCATTAGGCAGTAAAATGAGAAACCATCAGAAAAAGTAGTTGTTTACACTCTTTGGCAAAACAAAAAACAAAGAACAACTCAAAACCAATAAAGAAAATACATCTAGCCCCGACAAAAACACTTGTTATTTTACAAGTAAAATAAAGTTACTCATTTAAAACTTGATTCATATTTATAAGAACAGAAGAGGTAATATTGTAATAAAAGCAGTATTGTTACTTCAAGTGGCAACATACTGTTTGTTGACCCTGTGCAATTAAACACTTTGCTCCAACTATGTTTATCAAACATGACTACAAAACATTACATACAAAAGGAATATTGTGATTCCTGCAGACTTTTTAATTAACTGGGAGACAAAATTTACAATCAATGTGTCACAAATCCTTTTTTCTCCTAGCCAGAGTTTATGTTCAAATTTTCAAGTTCAGATTTGTGTCAGACAGCTAACTTTCTCCAACATTAACTGAGGCTGCAATACTGTGCAGCCAGGCTGCTTAGATCAAGAAGATTTACACCACAATCTTCAGCGTGTCTGCTTAGCAGTATGTCCCATGGAGCTCACTAGGGCTTACTCCCAGGATTGCAGCCTCAAAGCAACCTGGTCCACAATAGGTGAAATTATTCCCATATTTCTTAACATTGGCTAAGATATAGCAAAAGTACTCCCTCCTGCTAATCCCTTCTCTTTCTAGTGGTGTACATTACACCTGCATCAAGATAAACACTAACCACTGTTCGCTGTAACTAGTTTGCAAACTCTGCTTTGAGGCAACTATACATGGATCTCTAGCACTATGTATATGTAGTGCTGAAACATATCTTAATGCTGAAAGGAAGGGGAATCTGCACAGGAGAGACAGGGAGGGAGCATGTGAACCTGAAAGGTATACCAAATCTTTTCATCACTGGGCCTCTATATGGAGGATTGCAGCCTGAATTATTTTCTGAAGGCATATGACATTAACGACTGCACTCACTGCCGAAACACACAGCACTCATTTGACACATATTCTGTAGTATGTGGCAAACAACAGCACCCATTAAAGCCTGAGAAGAAATGCTGCTGTGTAAATACTGCAACTATTCCTGATAAAAGAATTATGGGATATATAGTCAAAAGCTGCCCAATCCCATAATTTATATTGCATAGGTCACAATCACACACATATATACACATGCACACGTATGTGTATATATACACACATGCAAAGAATATATTAAAAAGACAACAAGTCTAGTCACAGAGCAATTTACAAGCTCAATATATTTTTTTTACACTTTGCTTGAAAGATTTCAATATTTTACAGTCCTCAGTAGGAATTATATACACTGCACCTTATGAAAATCTAGGGTTGTCAAAGTAGAAATACACTTTTGCAAACATTTGGGTAAGAAAAGATTACGAAATCTTACTAAAAATTTGCTCTAGCTACAGAAAATATTCTCTACCCACATGGAATGTTCTCTAGACAAGTCTCTTCTGAAGTCGTGCACATTTAAAAGCAAATGAAATCCCAGATTCCCGCCCTAAACAATCTAAATCCTTATCTTAAAAAAATCCAGCCTCATTTAAAAAATGGTAGAATTTTCAGCACAATGTTTTGTACTGTTAAGAAAGAAATGTTAAGGCTAACTTGGTTTCTATTTTTAGAAATGTCAAAAGAAGTTTCCTTCTGCACTCCTGATTTATATAAACAGTGCCTATAAATAAACAGTGCAGCAAACATGTTCAGTACTACAGTCAGGAGGCAGTTGCTCCTTCCCACTCCACAAGATACTGCACTTTTCCATCGAGTGTCACTCGACGTGCCAAAACACGGTATTTTTCACCACAAGCTATCCTACCTGCTGCACCAAAGTAACTGGTAATGGAGTTTTTAAGATGATTAAGTTGTAACTCCTGATCTGCCAAGTTATTAAGTATTTCTGTATTAAGTTCATCATACTGGTAATCATCTTTGCCTTCGTCATCTTTCACAATTTCGGAATTCTGAATCTGGAGTGCTTTACGTGGAAGGCGCCCTCTTCTCCTTAAGTGTGGGATTGCAGCTGGCCAAGTTCTTCCTGTTCGTGTCCTTTTCCTGGATTCAGACAAACTACGGAAGATAAGAAACAATAATTTAAGGTTGAGGGTTGTATTCAACATAGCGTTTAAGTGAACTTTCCTTCAGAGCAACTATTTCTCCTTACATAATGTTCTTCCCCTGTGCGCCCCAAAAATCTGTTCCAGGGGTGGAATTGTGGGGAAATGTCCTGTTGCACCAGTGGAAATCCTTGGAGAATAGCAATAGTTGAGGTCCACCCTCAATTTGCATCCATGGCCTAGTAATTTTCAAGTCGGATTATAGCAATACATCTGTTGTATTACTACCCTCCAAGGGGCAATCCTTTAAAGTGATCAAAGCTTCAGTTTGTGCAAAATAAAGCGTCGATTTACACATATCGCTGTTTGCTTCCAGGCCCAATGCAAGATGCTGGTAATTACCAATAAAACCCTGAACAATGGGAGTCTACCCTTTGTAGATCCCTTTCTTTCTTCTTGTTTGTATTTTTCTACTTTCTCTTGTTTTCTGTATACGTGTGGGTATGTATCTATATCCTGCACAACTTGAGACCCAAATACAAAGCAATCTGTATGTGTTTTAAGATCTTTTCCCCTCCATGTGCCTTCCTTATCAGAGATACGGTACTCAAAAAACAACACAGGACTTGCATTGCTGACACCCCCAAACTTTGAGACAGTCCCTAGAACATGCTACCTGATGGCAACCGTTGCAATTCTTCTAGTATCAGGTAGTTTGCTACTCTGTTTCAAGCCAATTTGATTGACTGCATTGGTTGTTCTATTACTGTATTTGTATTACGACTGTATACTACCTTGAAACCCTGAAAAGAATGAAGGGTGGTAAAAGAATTTTAACAAAATGACAAATGGTGGGTGTGGAACAGGAGACTGCTGAAAGGAAGGGATGGTAAACTTTTCTGTGACCTTTCTAATTTCTCAGGACCCTATTTTGTGCAATTACCTCCTCTTCCTCCAGCAGCACCCCATGTTTGGGACTTGCCAACATTCCAGAGAGAAGTTATATTAGAATCCGAGCCAACGTGTTTCATATAGTTGGGTCACCTTTCCAGTAACAGCTGCAACCCATCATTTCACTCACGTGTACACGGCATAAAGCAAATGGCAGTGTACCTGTAATGCTTGGAAATACTGTTTGAGGTAGTTTCTTTTGTACTGGCAGCACCTGTGGATTCCACATCTGAGGTATTGGATGAATGTGCAGTTCCATCAGATCTGAGCCATTTCATGTTGCCATGTGATAAAAGTAATCAAATATTAAAATCTGATCTGATCAAACATTAGCCAAGCAAGAACACTACAAATTTAAGAGTACATTTCCTCTACTCACCCAGTAGTGCTAGGTAAATCCAAAGGAGGAGATTCTTGCACTACAACAGGTTCCTTTTCCCAAGGGGAAGAGAAAAAAAAAACAGAACTTTTCAGGCTGTGCAAATACTTGCCTTTTCAAGGAGATATAGCTTTTTATTTTTGTTCTTAAATACAGTTTAACATATTGGCCATTTTTAAGTCAATAAAATAATCAGCGAGTAAATGAAAATGCCACTTACTAAAAGAGATGGCTCAGACATCTTCTGGATCATTTTTCTGGTATATGGGCCCGGTGGACGGCCTACAGATTTTTTCTTCCCCTTTCGTTCTACACCATTAGTAACTTCCCTAGAAGGAAGCCCACAGTCGTTTTTAAAAGATACCCCAAAAGAATGTATGTCTGAGTATTATTTATGATTTCATTTTTTTACCATCATCATTTATTAAACATGATTACTACCCTGAATATATATTCACTGAACCTATACAGTTTTCTCTATAAGAAACTCACGTTGTGACTTTTTGTTACACACTAATAGGACCCAGAAGATAACCACTGCAGGAATGCATGCATGTCTTTGAATAATAGGAGAACTGGGAGTGTATTAGTCTTGAGGCTTTGCTTGGCTGCACAGAGACTTGTTCATGTAGTCTTAAACTATGTTCTTTCTTTATGTATGAATATGGCTACTGCCAAAGAGAAGCATCCCCATTAGCAGTGCTACCACTTATCCAAGCAAAGGAAGAAGAGCCTTTCTTCATGGTCTTGCCTATGTAAGCAGCAGAAATGCAGAGATTGCTGTTCTTGTTAGTTGTGAACTATGGGGAAAGAATTTTAGCGTGGGGACCAGGAGGATGTTGTTGGGGCCCTTCATCCTCATCATACTGATATACTTTTAGGCTAGCACAATGCGATAAAGGCCATAACTCACATGGGGAAACATTCTAGAAATATATGATGTAGTACCCAATCTGGGTCAGACTTTAAGCTTTATTTATATGGTACTTTTATATCCTGCCCTTCTTCCAATCTGAAGTTCAGAGTGGCTGAGAAAGAATAAAATTACACATCAATAAATCATCATTAAAACCACAAAGTCATAGTAAAACAGAAAAATAGCAGCAGTGGCACCATAATTTACCCAATGATTAATAAGCCTGGACAAATAAAATTGTCTTTCACCTTCTAGAGTGGAGGAAGACTGAATCTCACTTGGGAAGGAGTTTCATAGGCAGGTTGCCATCACTAAACACGCTATGTTTCATGTCACTTTGCTCAAGAAACAGAAATTTAAGACTGGGCAACTGTTGTCTAATACTGCAGATTCCACGGAGGACATCTTCAGGAGGGACATTTTGTTCTCTGAACAGATATGAACCCAACCAATTGACTTAATTTGCTTATTATATAAGGAGTATTCCTATAAAGCAACATTTTATAGTATTAGCTTATGCACAACAGTTAATATTCTAGGCCTAAACTAATTCTATCAAGCAAAACTTCAGTTTCAAAGAGGAAGCATAGCATATTAACCAGTGCTATTTGAAGATATCCTATAGAAACAACCCCCCCCCATATAATTCCTGCAAACTGCCACTGAAATCAGTGGTAATTAATCTGGCATTAATAAATTTGTATATCTAGATATTTAAAGTATCAGGAAATGCATTTATTTGTCAAATAATTTATTTACTCCAAGAGAGAACTAATCATGATTTACCTCTGATCAGGCACAGGTTTAGATGACTTTCTGCCTTTAATTTTGAACTCGTGTGAAGTTCCCTCAGGCTCTTTCTCAGCCTTAAAAGCAGCATTTGGTGGGCAAGGGGGAACACGAATTCTCAAACCAAACAAATGCTTTTTCTTCTTTATTTCCTTTCCAGACATAAACCTAAATTGTTAAACATTAAACACAGAACATGAAGCTACAAAAGTGTTTCTTTGGATATACACATAAACCCCAATTTAACTTACTAGTACCAATATTATGTTCCTTCTTTAATTCCCTTTAAATGCAGGGAAAGGACAGCTACACACCTAACTTGTATCTCAATAACTACAAATTTGACTTTAAACAATTTTGCAGTGCCTCTTCCTGCTGCTACCATGGACATGTTTTTAGGGAATCATTCAAAGAAACCTCAGGACAAAATCAAGAAGAGAAAAGTGTATAAAAACCCTATCAACTTACATAGTCTTGTAATCATTTAATGCCTCCAGAACATGCTCATATCTTTCAGATTTTGGTGTGTCTGCCAGCTGTAAAGTATTAAGAAGTGATTTAACCTACTAAAAGTTACAGTAAAACTTCTAATCACAATTATTACCTTCAACGATTCAAAGACGAAGAGAAAGTGTATTTGTATTCTAGAAATCCTACATGCATTAGGAATTCTAGAGTAATATTCTAGAATACCTACTGCATTTGACTATTAAGACAATGAAATTTGAAAAAGCAGTATGTTGAATAATTTCAACATCCTAACAAGATAGTACGGAAATTGTGGGGGGGATTCCTAAATTCCACATCTGTTCAAACAACTAAGCATAGCATTCATGTTTAGGAGTGTTTTATTAATAAAATAAAGCAATAAATGTTAATAAAATAGCATGCTTTGTTTTATTTACATATTACCAACAGGCTACTTCTATATCAGGTACAATGAATAGTTTTCACAGAACTAGACTTAGAATTCCTTGCATTTTAATGAAATGCTGGAACTGAACATGACAGGAGTATGAAAGAAATACATTTAGAATATGATTGCTTTTTAAAAATCAGATATAAACTTTTGTTGACTATCAAACAAAGCAGCTAAATAATGGAATTGTTATATTGGAGTGTGATGGGCTACAGAGGGAGGAGAGGAGAATGAAGTCTTATTGAGATTGTATGCACAGTGCATTATTATATCTCAGTGTTTTTTTAATGGTGCATTTATGAATTTTTAAAACATTGTTATTAATAATAATTTTGAAATCCTCCATCTTTTCTAGATTAGGTGCAATCAGAGAAAAGTAATCACCTACCAGTCTGTTATTTTTGGTACTGAATTTACTTCAACTATCATTACAATGACAGGAAAACAAGCATTTTACAAATAAAGTTAACAGTTTTTATTAAAGGTAAGTGCACAGAAAATGATGCCAGATTTGTGTGGCACACTTTTTACACAAATAAATGCAATAAAGGGGTTGGGGTTTTTTCTAATAGTGCAGTGGGATCTCTGTCATCTTGTACAATAGAGATGACCACTTTGCATGGGGGGGTTTTCCAGCCCCCCCCACATGTTGGCAGTGTGTGGGGGGGCTTTTAGTGGTATGTTTAGCAAAATTTTCAGGTCACTTCTGTGTTTGGCGCTGTCAATCAGGCGCACATTTATCGGTCGTTGCCTGTACATAAAATTATGTTTCAGGCCACTGTCACGGTTTCCATTCAATTTTGTGCATAAAACCCTATGATTCTATGGGGCTGCCACCAACTCATGCACTGGATTTCTTGAATTCTCTTCACTCTTTTCTGTAACCGGTATTACAACTTTTTCCATGACTTGATCACATTCATAAACCTCCCCCTCCCTATTATACCCCACCCTTCCTTTCATGAGAGCTCAGGATAGCTAACAGAAATGTAACATTAAAAACAAAACTAGAACCACAATGCAAAAAATCAACATTACACAATACATCAAGAGCAGCCAGTGATGTGGCACAATGATGGGAAAACACATTGGGCAACAATGCTTGATCAACTGGTAAATTACAGTAGAGGGAAAGGTGGGGTTTGAATTAGGCCACGATGCAGTCCACAAGTTGCACTAAGAGCTTCTTACTCGCCTGGATCACATCTCATATGAAACTACAACCAGTTTAAACCAACTGTTTAAAACTGTGGCTTACTATGAATGAGCAGTGCAAAGTTCCTGCAGTGTTTGGCTTGTAATGTTGTCTAAATACGCTTGTTTCTTTCCAGACAAACAATGAGTGGTAAGCCAAGGACAATCCTTGGTCACCATTCTTGATTTGTTGAAGAGAAACAAATCACACTCTCTGGTTTGCTTTGTCTGTGGTGTAGCAACCACAATGGAGGAGCACAGCAGGAACTCTCAGGCAGTCTGCACCAACATAGTGCTCATTTACATTAAACCATTGTTTGTTTTAAACTATGGCTTAATGTGCTAAATGACAGCCTTTTGTAGCTACTGGTGTGCATGTTAAAGTCCCTCGCTTACAACCCTAACGCTTACAACCCTAACGTAATCTTCTGAAAACCAGCCATCATTTCATTAGAACAGGAGTTTTATACACTTGATATATTCTGTAAATGGAGTAGCCCATTTTTTAAAAGTCTACTGATCACAACAGTTTGACCTGATGACCAATAGCATTTCAACAACTTACCTCACCAGGGTGGAGTCGATCCCAGTTTTCATTAATGTATGTCATGAGTTCAAGCTCCGAATCAAAGTATTTCTTTTTGTGAATAACACTTAGGTTGTAAAGGCATAGGTGTGCTATATCTACCCTAGAATTCCAAAGGTTTTAATAAAAACAATTAGGAAATTAACAAATTTCATAGGTATGAACCCCACCTGGCTAAACTAGTGATGTGGCTCTTCATAAATCAGCCAGCTTACTGTACTACATTAAGGAACTTTACAACTTTATAAACTACTGGGGCCGTGCCCCAGCTCGCTTTGCCTGCCAGCCAGGCCTACCTCCCGCTCCCTTGACAACTCCCCTTCTCCAATCCCTGCTGTCCCCTCCCCTGCTCATACTGCCTGCTTCACACCAATGACACTGTTTGAAATTCAGCAGAAGAGGTGGGAAGTGAGGCCAAGAGAAGAACAGGACTACAGCTGGAGAGCCTTCCTCTCTCTCCACCACATCCCTTCTCACCCTCCAACACTGATATGATGGCCTAGCAGCTTGCAGAAGTCTGCTGTCATGCCATATTTCACAGCACTACCTCTTGGTGACCAAGAAAACTGACAACAGCCTTACCTTTTTATTATATGTTAAGAATGATCACTTACTTGACATTTTATTTCTGTTTCTCAATATGAAGCCAGAGAGGAAGAATATACTAATAACAGTAATTGTTCACAAACTTACTAGAGGACTATTTGTGCTTTGTTTACAGCAAGGGTGGCTAATCTGTGCCCTGCTGTGATACCCAGTTTTTTTGTCATCCTTCAACATCACCTCCCTTAAGCCATTTTTTAAAAAAGTATTTTAACTGACCACTCTCACGTGCCCCCTACTGCAATTCTGTGCTGCCAAAACGTTTTTGTGACCTTACAAAATCCCCAAATATGTCCCTTAGAAAAACCTTTAAAACTGATTGCACCTTCCTTGGCCATGCCAACTTTGACATCTGACCCCTAGAAGCCTGATCATGAGTCAATGGGGCCCTTGCCCCAGAAACATTAGCGAAAGGCACGTTACGAGAACCAACTAAAAACAACTTCCTGAATTATTAGGTTACTGAATGATTTCCTCCAGTGCAACATTGTACTTACCATTGCAAGGGTAAACGTTTGAGGTATTCTGGTCCAGAACTACAAACTGAACAAATGAATGTATAAAACCTAAAAATAACCAAAAAAGTAATTGCTGAGAAGGTACTTACTTGTAGCAACATATTCACGATGTCTATGACTTCAAAGCCCAAAGGAGCCAATACATACTACTTAGTAGCATATCCAATAATTAATAAAGTTATCTAGATTTGTGAACTTAAAATGCTTCCTTTGTTTTATATACATGCAAGTCCCGGTTACCAAACACAATGCATTCCCTGAAAATTGTTCGTTAAGTGAGCGTTCACAAAACAAGTCCATATTGTTTCTTATGGGAACATTTCTAATCTGGATTTGTCTGACCTCTTCACCTACCCTCTATGGTTTCTTCCCGAAATGCCTGCAGTCAACCAGCAAAAGAGAGACAAAGGAAAAACTGATTTGTCCAATCTTTCCTGCTCTCTCATTTGTCTCATTCCCCACTCCCTCCATAGTTTCTGCCCACAAACGGCTGCAGTCAACCAACAAAGCACAGAAAAGGTTGTTTGGATATCTGAATCTGTGGAGTTTATAGTGAGGTTTGGACATAATTCTTTATGTTTGGATAACTGAATTTTTGCATAACGAGCAGTTATTATAAATATAATTGTTAAGATAACTGAATCTTTATCTAGGTAACTTTATTTATACCGGCTAACTAAATACATAGCTAGGTATATATTCTGTCTTTCTGTAACAAATTACAAATAAAAATATAGAAAAATATACAATCCTAATAAAGAACAGCAATAAGAACATCACCACATGTCATAACTGCAAGTGTGCAGAAAATAATAGTATTATGATGCTATAGGTATAAATGCATTCTTTCCTTGTGTCTCCCCCTGGCCTGCCCCCCAGAATAAAACCCTGACAAACACAAGTAGGATCAAGAAAATACACCTTACCTGTCACCAAACAGCATTGGCTTTTGGAGGCACTGCACACAAGCCTCATGAAACCACTGTTTGCATTTGCAGCACTGTAGCATCTTTAAATACCAGCTTCGTTAACAGAAGGAAGAAAGGAAAGAATTGAATTGGAATGTGTTACGTGTTCCCTACTGAAGTGCAAACGCATGGGGCAGAATCCAAATTTGGGCAAACAGACTTCTGCTCATGGGACATGATTTCACCTTTCTCTCCTTCTCACTGCAGCCCCTCCCCCAAAAAACTGGCTCTGGAGAATCCCCCAACCTCCCGCAGGAGATTTTGAGGGCCTGTAGGAGGCTGTGGGTGGGAAGAAAGAAAGGTGATGAATGGAAGCGCATGGCAGATCTGGATGAAATCCATTCCATTTCAGTAAATGGAAAAGTGACACTTAGCGGGCAAAAAGCTGAAGGAAATTTTATCATAATTTTACTCCAACTGAAAATGTGTGGCTTAATATTATGCATGTTTACTTGAAAGTAACTCCCACTGGGTGCTATTCAATGCTAGTCCTATTCAGAGTAGACTCACTTAAGGTAATGAACATAACCCTGGGTTCATTAATTTCTGTGGGTCTGCTCTACTCCAAGTAGGACTTAGTTGAATACAACCCAATGTGTTTAATGAAGCTTGCTCCCAAGTTAAACGTGTAGAAACGTGAGCTTAACAATCCTATTTTTATGAATGCAGACTTTAAAACTGAACAGAAAGTGTAATGAAAGCCTAGTAATGAAGGCCATTACTGTAGTAAAATTGCCTTATAAATATATACGTAATATTTCTGGAACAGAACACAGCATTCAGCTCTCATATAGATTACTGGCATTTAACAGAATATACAGCAATAAATCTGAGAGAAAATCTTTTCATAAGAGTTTCAACATGCTTACTCTCCAGGACCTCCACAGTAGCAATAACACTGTTGGGCATTTGTTTTATGGCCTGCATCCCATTCAAGGTCGGATACATTGTAAGGCAATGTCTGCTTCATGACTTGCAGTGCTTTGGCATTTGGTCCTTTCTTAAGTGCGCCACCTCTCTGGAATAAAACAGATTGAAGCAGCGACCACTACTATACAAAATCAAGTTCAAATTTAAACTGTAGTCACTTCACTAAGTGGATAACTTACCTTTGTTGTTGTTGCAAAGACACACTGCCGGCAAAGCCATTTATCATCTGAATCTATCACGCTGGAATCAATATTTGGTGTGTGACACAGCTGGTGATAACCTGAATTTAAAAAGATTTTTTTATTTTTTATTACTCTAAGGTTACTAAACACCCTTGCCATCTTAACCTTTATGGCAATAAAGAAAACCCAATCCATCTTCTGATTTACATTATAATTCAAATGTATTTTATGTCAAGAGGTACAATACATATCCCATATGTACACAACCGTATCAATAGGACGACATGTAACAGTGCCAGCCTGCTTATGTAACAGACCTACAAGTGAATTTCCAATTCCTCTCCTACACACCACACACACACACACACACACACACACACACACACCTCTGCCATCCAAATCTGCTCTGAAGGGCTAGAGGACCCTCCAGCTGGAGAAGGGAAGAGAAGGACGAGGAAGACCTGTCAGGTCTGCTGGCACAACACTCCATCTCACCCCATGTACTTACAGCGGACACAACACTAACTTAACTGTGTCACTCAGCTGATGGTAGGTCTTCCATCAGCAAAACAGGAAGGGGAGCAATTTTCTGCAAACCCCTGCCTCCAGCAATCTGCTCCAGAATATTAAGGGAACCTGTGGATTAGCTTCAAGAGCATATGAAAGGCTGTAGAGGAAATAGTGAATTGGCTAAATAAATAAACAAGATACATAAATAGATAAAATCCCCTTCCTCTTTTGCTGATGGAACCCTTGCCATCAGCTGAGTGACACTGTGTAATATGATCCTGAATTTAAAAAAGGTTCTGCACATTAAGAAGTTCACTTTACCTTGACCACACTTATCACAAATAACCATTTCATTGGGTGCTTCTGAATATTCTTCCTGGCATATTGTACAGACCATTTCCCCACTTTCAGTAGCTCCTAAAAAGATAAAATGGTATGGTTTACATTAAATAAATAAAATACATACACTAAATGGATACCAGTTATATTACCGTATTTTTCCATGTATTGGACAAGGTTTTTTGACTCAAAAAGCGCATAAAAAAACTGGGGTTGTCCAATACACCGATAGTGGCATGTGGGGGGGGGGGGAGAAGGAGGGCGTCGCCAACCATACGGTTGGCGGAAGTGCGGCTTCCCTCAATGCTGCAGCAAGTGGGGAGCAATCTGGGGGGTGTTTCCTGCCCGCATCTTTGCGGGGGGGGGGGGGGAGAAGCTGCACACGGCCAGCCAGCTCGCGGAATAAAACTACATGTTATTATTAAATTCATTTTTATATCACCCTCTTCACCTCTTTCCTATAAAAGCTCAGGATGACGACCAGTGTAAAAATGACTGCAATAGCTAATCATGTTTTGGGGACCAGCTGTTTACATCTAAACAGCAACAGATGCACTTCCCTGGGGCAGTTCCTCAAACAGGACATTGCCATACAGATGGCTCAGCCAGGTCTTTCTTCCAGCACAGACATAAGAAATCGAAGGAGATAAGACTTTAAGGCAGGCATAGGCAAATTCCAGCCCTCCAGGTGTTTGGGACTACAATTCCCATCACCCCTAGCTAACAGGACCAGTGGTCAGGGGTGATGGGAACTGTAGTCCCAAACATCTGGAGGGCTGGCGTTTGCCTATGCCTGCTTTAAGGCCAATGCTGATAAATGTTGCCCATCCAAGATCAATGCAGAGTTGTCAAAAAGGGACCTAAAGTGTCTATTAACGCAAACTCCCTGACCAAGCCTTCAACTTTATTCTGTTCCCTCCCATGGGGTCTCTCATTGGGACAAGACTGGAAATAGATGACGTCTGAAATTTCAAAGTGTCAATAAAAATAAAGTAAGGTTCTTGCCTGTTTGTATGTCCTTCCAGAGAACCCAGGATTTGGAACTGTCTTCAAATATAATGAAGCAGCTCTGCTTAAGTTTGTTTATCTGAAAAGGAGAATAAATGTTAGTGTTTAGGTGGCACAGCCTCAGAAATATGATAATTTTACAAGGCTGCTGGACACAAATTACCTTTTTGATAGTTCCAAGATAAAACAAGCCATCTGACCATCTAGCTAGGACATCTTGACCTTCTTCAAATTTGCACACTGGCTTTTTGGTTTTCTGTCCATCCCGCGAGGACAGTTTGGTCAAGGACGTTGGTGGTTTTTGGTTTCGGCGTAAAGGAGACCGCTTGTGGACCACTGAATTACCCACCCCCGTAGAGTCTCTAAAGCAAGAACAAAAACAAATGTAGAATTAATATGAATAATTTGTCACTTGCTCTTCTTCTTGTAGTAAAAATATAAAGCCCTCTTTGCACCTTGCAACCCTCCAGTTAAAAGCCATCAGAAAACTACAAGCCATGTGGCACTAAAATGCAAATAAATACAATCTAATTAAGTTAATATACTGAAAAAAGAGAGTAATCAAAATAGGAGTGGGACTGAAAGCAGAACTTATCTGAAGAAAAATCTGAGATGTGAATATGAAAGGTGAAGTTAGCCTTTCTCCTAGGGAATTGTATCTAGTGCAATATCAAAATACAGGGCTGGGGAAATAGGTCATATTCCTGGATGTAAAGATTGAGTTGTAAACATCAAAGTTCTGCCATTTCTACTGCCAATATAATCCTCTGAAATTTCCTTTACAACCTGTCTCTTTGCAGTACTTTCCAAATACTCAAGTAGTACTGATCCGTAAGCAGTGAAACTTGCACATGCTAAGCCTATATTTTAGGATGTCCTCTGAATTACTTGCACAACCAACGAGTAAAATGGTCATTTGGTGCCACTTGTAATAATAAAAATCCATGTCATTTTTAATTTTCTATTTAGAGTATAGCAACAAATGCAAAATGCTTCCTTTCACTCTGCAAGTGCGATGTTGTACTTGTTCAATGAGTATTTGCATAACACATCAGAACACAAAACCATAACCAAGGTACTTACAAAAAGTTGTAAGGAAATAGAGCAAACACTGCTCTTGGCTTCTAAATCTTGGGGTGGATGCAGTGCCAGGTAAATCATGAATTCCAACTTTCCGCACACAGTGAAAAGGAGAATGTGGTATTAATGAAAGAGTGTTCCCCTGCACTCAATAATTTATCTACCAAATTTTAACAAGTGAATTAGGCTAGCCTCATCTTCCCTGTACCCACTGGGGAACACTGGGATAGAGGGATGGAACTCATCCATTGAAAATGTCTACTGATAGAAGAGCCCCCAAAATCAGCTGTACACAACACAACAACAATCTTGACAAGTACAGAATTGTGTTAAAAGAGAACATAATGTTCTATTATGTTCTTATATATGCTGGAAGCCACCCATACTGCCTGGGGCAACCCAGTCAGATTGGTATGCTACAAATAATAAAATTAGCATTATTATAATCCTACTCATGTTCACTACAGTGGTACCTCAGAATGCGAACGGGATCTGTTCTGGAGCCCCGTTCGCATCCTGAATAGAACGTAAGACGCGACTGCGCATCGCGTTTCACTGCTTCCGCTCATGACGTCATTTTGACCGTCTGCGCATGCTGCGAAACCCGGAAGTAACGCACCCTGTTACTTCCGGGTCGCCGTGGAGCGCAACCCGAAAATACTTATCCTGAAGCATATTTATGCAGAGGTAGGACTGTACGAAGCCCCACTGTGTTCAATGGGGCTTGCTCCACAGTATTTTAAGCAGTCCACATAAAAATACAAAATTCAATCTAAAAATACCTAAAAACTAGATAAAAAAGCAAAATATGTATCACAAATAAAACCCCTTTAAAAAAGAAAAAAATAATAATCACGAGCCCAGGAAACTTGGATAAACATATAGGGTGGTATTCAGCTAAGTTTTATTCAGAACAAACAATGAAATTAATGGGTCTACTTTTGAGTAAAGGTTTGCTGAATATGTTTTAGAGATCATTGCTGCTTCCATCCCAATTACCTGGGAGACAGCGTTCTGGAGAGTGGGTGCTATCACCAAGAAGGCCCATTTTACTTTTTTACCAAGTGACAATCCACTGGTCATGGCTACTTAGGATATTCAAACTGCAATTCTAAATTTATGCTAATACTACAAACTTGCATTTGGTTGCCAATACCCAAATATACCCCAATAATTTAAAAAGGCAATGTCATCATTAAGAAAAGTCAATATACCACTAATACTTGTATAATCATTTTTTAAGATAAGCAAATTATGACGTTTTTGTGATTGTCAAGTGTTCTGCTTATGAAAACAGTAGTAAAAAAGGTAATCTTCCATCATACCATCAATGACACGAGAGAATAATATTTTCCTTTTAATACGCAATTACTTTCTTAGTGATGGAAGGAGAAACTATTGGAAATCCACATAGGGAAGTGGGCTTCTGCTCCCACAGTTGATATATATCTGCATTCATCTAGACCTCAAATAATTGGCTGAATTACAAAAAAATTATATATATACCCAACTTTCTCCAAACAAAAACACAAAGCTGGTTACATTGGTTTCTAAATACATATGATTTCTAAATGTACATAGAACTAGAAGTGCACCAGGATGAGGTTGGTAGCTTGGAAGAACTGCATAAGGAGCAGATGTTCACAGCTGATCAGTGGCACTGCTATCTAGCTCTCAGCTCAGTGCAAACAAAACACGAGAGCAATAGCGCAACACTGAGGCGAAATGGTAAAATACTGCAGAGGTAGCTGGACAAGACTAAACAGGGGGCAGAAACAGATCTGGCAAAGTCTAGAGCAGATCATGGCAATAGAAGCGGTCTCCCCCCACCCCACCCCCATTTCCTCCTGCACTGCCACCAACTGATGCTGGTAATCCAGAAGGTGGTACTTCCCCTTTCTGCACACCACAACTATCAGAAAACATGACACACAGATGCAGCAGACTGAGACTTACACATGTTCACACTGTGCACACAAGATGATGAAGTGCCACCGCACAAAGCAAGTTGAGCTTGCTCCCGCACGTATTCTTCTGCTCGAGCAAGTTGGTAAGCAGGAAAAGGTTAAAATTCTGAGTTGCCGCTGCTCTGAGAAGGGCTTGCTGCAACTGACTCTATTGGACTCCGAGTAGACCTACAGGATGCCACAGCCCTGCTTCCAGAGTCCCATTTCAACTGCTTAATAATGAGGACCCAGCAATGAAGCCGCTCTACATGCTGTATGATATAGAAGTAAGTGATGGGGACTCAACTTGTCTGCCATGCAAATGGTTGCTGGCTACTGAAGGTAGATGAGATGTTAACTGGCAACCAATGACCACTTCACATGCTCCAGGGAATGTGAACAGCAGCCAGGAAGCAGCTGTGAGGTAATGAAGAATGGAACATGGCAATCACCAATCCTTCTGTTCTGCAGAAGGAAGTCAATGCCTCAATGAAGAGGTAAGGCTTAGATAAGAGCTGGAGACCCTCTCTTGTTTCAATAAGAAGCACAAGGGATTTTGAGGATTGGGACAACCTATCCATTAGTCGTCAAGTTAAAATAAAGAAAACATACAGATAACAGAGTATAGCTTTTCTTTTTTCCTTTTCCAAAGTTTGGACTGAAAACTGAGATGCATTCATATGTCATTGTGCTTGTTAGAAGAGGAGGAGGAGGAGTTTGGATTTGATATCCCGCTTTATCACTACCTGAAGGAGTCTCAAAGCGGCTAACATTCTCCTTTCCCTTCCTCCCCCACAACACTCTGTGAGGTGAGTGGGGCTGAGAGACTTCAAAGAAGTGTGACTGGCCCAAGCTGCATGTGGAGGAGCAGAGACACGAACCCGGTTCCCCAGATTACGAATCTACCGCTCTTAACCACTACACCACCACTACACTCACCACAGTGAGCATAAGCTTGCTGTGCCCCCATTTTGCCCTCTTCCGGGTCTGAAAGCGGCCCAGATTTTTTGAATGTGCACAAAAAGGCGGTTTGCCTGTATTACATTTCATGTTTTTGCATGTAAGATAACATGTTCAGTCCCAGGCAGTTCTAGCAATTGTGTGTATTCTAGCTAGGAAGACCTCCACCTAGAACCCTTACGGTGGACAACAAGGACAGTGTGGGTGCAAACTACTTAGAGGTTACTGTAGTTAAAGTGATATAATAAGTGTGTAAATAAACAACTAAATAGAGCAGGTAAGGAACTGTGTGCTGTGCAATGAACTTTGTAGGAAGTGACTACCTTACTTTTTTACACAGAAGTCTGAGGCTGCTATGCTCCCCCTGGTTTGTGGGCTTCACAAGCAACCAAGCTTCCATGTGTTGATTTTATTACTATCACTGAATCCACAAATTCTTTCATTTGTTGTAGACAATGCAGGGGTGCACTTATCTTGACTATACCAATTAATATATCAGAAAAAATATGCTTCCCCAATACCCAGTCCCATGCTAATGTGCCCTCAGTAAGACTGCAGTCCCCGCAACCTCGTTAAATCGTTAGATTAATTACCAAAATATTCCAGTAGATAAATAACACCTACCTGGAATATATTTTTTAATCAGTTAATTATATACTATATTTCTTGCAAGGAGCTCAAGGCACCCTACATGGCTGGTTCGATTCCCCACTCCTCCACATGCAGCTGCTGGGTGACCTTGGGCTAGTCACATTTCTCTGAAGTCTCTCAGCCCCACTCATTTCACAGAGTGTTTGTTGTGGGGGAGGATGGGAAAGGAGATTGTTAGCCGCTTTGAGACTCCTTAGGGTAGTGAGAAAGCAGGATATCAAATCCAAACTCCTCTTCTTCTCAACAATCTTGTGAAGAAATTAGGCGAAGACTAAGTGACTAGCTAGCCCAGGGGTAGGAAACGTAAGGCCCATGGGCCACAAGCGGTCCACATGGGTTGTTTAACTGGCCCATGCCCTCGAACCGAGCCACCTGCTCGGCAAGACCTCCCCCCACTGCGCTAAACCAGTGCAACACGGTGCGGGGACTTGCTTCCGTGGTGGCAGAAATCGTGTGCACGCTCACACACGTGTACAATCCGGCCCACGGTAGGATCTCCGCTGGAGTGAACCGGCCCAGGGAAGGTAAACCTTGCCGACCCCTGAGCTAGCCCATGGGAACCCAGTAATCTTCACTGCTGAAGAAGCACTTGAATCCAACTCTCCAAAGTCCTACTACTCTTAACCTCTAACCAGCCTTTCTCAACCTTAGGTCCCCAGATGTTGTTGGGACTACAACTCCCATCATCCCTGACCACTGGTCCTGCTAGCTAGGGATGATGGGAGTTGTCGTCCAACATCTGGGGACCCAAGGTTGAGATATGTTGCTCTTTCACAATACTGGCTCTCCCTTTTTCTTCACCAAATAATAACTGATATTTTTCATTGTATAGTGTAGTGGAGGCTTGGTTTTTGGGGTGTCACAATGACTGCCTGTACAGGTAACCTGCAACTTACACACATTTAACACATGCAATTTCAGCTTTATGCAGTTGAAAGCCAGCTGGCTAAAATTACACAATTTAAATGCATGGATGCTGAAGAGCTTAAAAGCTCTTCTTGCACAGGGTTTTCCTAGGGTGGAAAGCTTTTAAGCTCTTAGTCTTGCTTACCAGGCTATGGGTGCCTCTCACAAGATCTTCTGAGAGCCTCCCAGAGTCTGGTAAGCAAGACTGACAACTTAAAAGCTCTCTGCCTTGCTTGTTGGAGTAAGACCCATTTGGTGCATCACCTCCAGAAGGTAAGATTGTTTGCATGGAAGCGGTTCCAAGGGGGTTGTTCGAGTATATGTATTTTTGTGTATGAGCCCCATCCCCAAAATGTACCCACTGTGCAAGATGCAATCGCACTGTACTCAGCCTAACCATCTTCAGGGTTACTGCAAGGATAAAACGGTGTGGAGAGACCTATGTATGCTGCCTTGAGCTCCTCAGAGAAAGGGTGGGATATATATACACCTATTACCTTTGTTAACCAGGAGGGTTGCCATGCCCCACTTATCTGGACTTTCTCAAGATAGTTTTCTTACATACTGCTGCTCCAATTCCACCATACTGCCACAGAGCACCTGGAGTTCAGGAATTCTAAAGAGAGGCTGGCAGTCATAGTGGAGAATTTAGCATCCCAGAAATGAGTTAAAAGCTTGTGAAACTGATTTTCCCCCAAAGAAAAGAGGACACCCTCAATTTAATTCATGAACTGAATCTGCTTTTCACATAAGGAACAAACAACCAAAACACTGAGATGAGTGGCACAGTAACATTTGAAAACCAGAATAATGTAATCTGTGCTATCCACATCAAAGAGAAAAAAAAACATAAAATACATTGCAATAGCGGTTAAGTGACAGCAGAAGGACATCAACCAAGACCACTAAGCAAACAGCAGCTGGACAGAAATTGCAATTAATCACAAGTAGGAAGGGACCACAAGGAATCATCTAGTCCTACCCCATGCAGGAATCTTTTGCCCACCATGAGGATCGAGCCTAAGCGTGTGTATTTGTGTACACACACACACACACACACACACACACACACACGGTGAGTACTTTAAAAGAGGCCCCACGGATACAGAGTACACATATTCCATGGGGCCTCTTTTAGAAGACTCACTGTGTGTGTGTGTGTGTGTGTGGCCATTTATCTATCTCAGGGCTGCTAAACTTCTTTTGCTCTAACATACCAGGAATGTGTTAAAACTATAAACATGAGATGAAGAGAAGGAGAGTAACGAGACCCTTTGAAATAATATGCAATATCATCTTTATTGGGGGGGGGGTTGCAAATCCAGAGTCTAAATTACCGGACCCCCTCATTTTCTAAACACCGCATAAACATCTACACAGGCAAAGAGCGACGATCATAACAAAAAAACAACAAAACGCCGCGGCTCGTTCATAGGTACGGATCAACAAAGCCAGGAAACTTCCCCGTTCCCTGGGAGTCGAGGTCGCCACGAGCTATCAAAGTGCCACCCTCTTCCCCACCCCCACCCGGGAGGCCCTCGCCTTTGTTTTGGTCTCCAGGTTGGAAAGTGGGGAGGGGGAATACAACCAGAAGCCCCTTCAAACCCACAAATACAGCTTTTATGTCGCCAGTAATATTACCCAAACACACCCCTCCCCGCCTTCTTTTAACAAAGCACAATTAAAAATAAGGTCGGAGTGGAGGGTGGGGGTGGGAGAGAGAGAGAGAGAGGCCTTCGTGATGTCGGTTCCCTCCACCCAACAAAACCGGATTTGGGGAGAACAGAGAAAGGAAATCCAGCCAGCGGAGGAAACTGATGGCGCGGAGGGGAGGGGAGACGGAGCCGAGCTCTTTCTCCCGCTCCCTGCGCCAGCCGAGGGGGGGGGGCTTCCCTTCCCCTTCCCGGGACCCCCCTCCCCCTCCCCGCTCCCTTCACCCACCTCATTCGGTCTCTCCGGTGGGGCCACCCGCTTCATACAGGGAAATCAAGTGAGCTCAACGCGCTCCTCCCGAGAGAAGCCTCCCGCCGGCCGGGCTCCTCGCGAACCAACCGCCTCACGGGGGCGGTGGGGGGGGGCTCTATAAGGCCGTTGGACCGGGGAGAGGGGGGTGGGCTGGGCTGGACGAGGACGAAGCTCAAGGCAGCCTCACGGGCAGCCCTTCGCCTCCACCGCAGCCCTTCGCCATTTTGCTTTCCCGCGGAGGAGGAGGAGGCGCTAGTGCATTGTGGGGGAAAACACAAAAGGAGCCGCTTTCCAACGGCAACAACGGCCCCGCCCACGCGCCGGCTCCGGCCTCGTGCCGAATCACCGCTGCCCCTTCGGCGAGGGGCGGGGCGAGGGAGCGCGAGAGCAAGAGGCAGCCAGGCAGCCAACCAACAAACCCGCCCGCTTCTAGCTGCGTGCGGAAGGACACGGGGCCGCGAAAGTGCCTTGTCTGCGAGTGAACAAAGAGGGATTATTTTAAGAGAGAGGCACGGCTCCCTCCTCCTCCTCCGCGTCTTTTTTAGCGAACTCTTCAGCGCGGGTAGAGAGTGTTGGAAGGAAATCGGGAATGTGTTTTTAGGAAACAAGTCGTAGGCAGAGCGTTTAGCTTCGAGACCGAAGTGGACAGCTTCTGCTCTTGCCTAACAGCGATAATACTCGGTGCTCTTTTTTTTCCTTTTGAAAAAAAGTTTAGGGGTACTCTCATTTTGACTCAAGAAAATCACCATTTTATAGTTCGAATCAGGAAAAATAAATACAGTAAATGTACAAAAGTACAAAAATTCACAAAATGATTAAGGGTATGCGTACCCCCAGAAAAAAGCACTGGATATACGCTATACTGGATATTTCTCTGAAATATAAAAATGCCTTCCTAGCGAAGGTGCTTTGCAGTCGCCTCCCTGCTTCTCTTCCATGTCCCTGCCTCAGCTCAGAGAGGCATAATAATAATAATAATAATAATACCCTGCCCATCTGGCTGGGTTTCCCCAGCCACTCTGGGCAGCTTCCTCAACCTCCGCCCTCCAGATGTTTTGAGACTGCAATTCCCATCATCCCTGACCACTGGTCTTGCTAGCTAGGAATCATGGGAGTTGTAGGTCAAAAACATCTGGAGGGCCAAGGTTGAGGAAGCCTGTTCCAGCATATATAAGAAAACCGTATGTTTCTGCTCCCCTGCCCTAGTGGATCAGGCCCAACAAGGCACATTTGGTGGTTCCCACATCATGGTTCCTAACACTGGCTGACTAGATGCCTCTGGGAAGCCTACAAAAGGGGGCACAGGGCAACAGCCCTCTCTCCACTTCTACTACCAATAGGCCAAATTCAGCTATTATGGAAACCCAAATAAAGATGGGGCAAGGAGGGCTGGGTGAGTGTCAGTGTGTTACCATGAACCAGACTCAGTCTGCATTAGGGGGAGCTTTTTACTGTGTCGCTTTCTATCTAGGGAAGGTTGCAATGTTGTTGTTGTTATCTTCCTTCATGGATGGAAGGAGATGAGATAGTCCGATAGGGAGGTTATTTTGTGTGATGCTGCAGTGTTATTCAAATAACGAAGAGAAGAGTGGAAATGCTCCCAGGCTACCTTCGGCAGGGTGGTGCAGTCAGGGAGCATCTTCATTTCAGCTTGACAACAAAGCCAGTTCTCCTGCGGGGAGAATCTGGTCACAAAGGAGTGGAATTGAGCCCACGTTATGCCCACGTTATTATTGGTAAAATCTCGTCAAAGAACACAGTGGCTTCAGACCGCTGATGATATATAAGCAGTGCTTGTCTATGCACTCAGAATATGGTTTGGTCTCATATCCAACTGTGCCACTATCTCAGTGCAATAAATCACTCAAAAGTGAGATTAGCCAGTTACACCTTCAGCATTGCAGGAGAATATGCTGATTTGCCTGATTAAAAATATGATGTGTTTGTACTGCAGATCTGATTGGCTATTTTTACTTTGGAGCCATACTATAGCTAGCACAAAGGTTAATTATTTCAGCAGTGTTGCTAATGCTTATCTGCAGAGCAAAATCATATTGTGTGGAGTTTAGCTGAGATTACACTGGCCACAGTTCAATACAGCGGTAGATGCATTTAAGCCAGTTGAAGTAAATGCACGTATCCCTGCACCTAACCTTGAATAAGACTGTGGCCATTGGCTATAGCAGAGCTTTCCAAACCATGTGTTGTGACATGTTTAGTGTGTCGGCTGCAGTGTGTAGGTGTGTCACAGGAATGCTCCCTGCAATCTGCCCGGGGTTGGAAAAGGATTAGTTTAACCTCCGGTTTGTGAGGAAAACTGAATTGCTGTGTCGCGAAATGATGCGTGTCTAAAAAGTTGGTCACCAACTTCAAAAGTTTGGAAAGTTCTGGGTTATAGAAGCATGCAGGTAGGTTAGGAATAAATTCCATTACATCTGTATTAAGGGATATTTAATCTTTCAAGAGTTGATTATTTCATTTGTTCATGTTGGAGCTTTGCTAAGATGAAAACTCTAGGTGACCATAATAGCTGAAATGTTATCTCACCATGTGCAAGCACACTTGGAATACTGTGTACAGTTCTAATTGCCACATCTCAAACAAGGTATTGAAGAGCTGGAAAGGTTCTGAATAAGGAAACCACAGTGATCATGAGGCTGGAACATGATGAAAGATCCTAACATTTTCTGGCTTTTTTTGGAGGGGGGAGGTGAGTAACGGGGAATGGACATGATAGATGTGTCTGAAACCAAGCATGTTGTGGATAAAGTGAATAGGAAGGCCTTTTTCTTCCTTTCTCAAAATACTAGAAGAAGCTGGGGTCATCCAACGAAGCTGAATACTGGAAGATTCAGAACAGACAAAAGGAAGTACCACTTCACACAGCACATAGTCACAACTATGGAATTTGCAACCACAAGCCAACTTGGATGGCTTTAAAAAGGGGATTAGACAAATGTTGTTTATCCTTGATGATTATGATCTCCCGCACTGGAGGCACCATGCATCTGAATACCGCTTGCCATGGAGTTCAGGTTGCAGAGAGGGCTAATGCATTCATGTTCTGCTTGCAGGTGTCGCATGGACATGTGGTGCCCACAATGGGAACAGAATGCTGGACTGGACAGGCTATTCTTATACTCTTCCCTAATCCCTGTTGTTGCTCTATTGTTATTCATTTAAAAACAACACTACCACCAAGTATATTGCAGCACTTTGTCAAAAGTTGTCTGTTTTTGAGATTCCTAATTATGGGGAGTATCCAGTGACGTCTCCCCACTTGTGAAATGGAATTCCACTTGTGCAATACAACCTCTGGTTTCTCTTCCCCACACACCTTTACCCCACCCCCACAGGCCCAAAAGCCAATCTAGCAGGTTTCTCAACCCTCTGGAACAGATTGTGGGGGCTGCAGGAGGAAGGGGAAGAAGCCTGCTCATGCTATCCTGGATCTCACTCACTCATGTATCAGATTTTCTTTAGGTTGTGCAATATACAGTTCTTTTTTATAAAAAACAAAAACTTATCATTTATAGTTGGGGGGGAAAAGAATCTGTTGATTCCCCCCCCCCAAAAATCCTACACTCATAACATATATAGAAATATTTTCATAACTAAATAAATACATTTATATACATGTATTTATATACATCTCTATACATCTACACACACACATTTACAGTGATACCTCGGGTTACAGACACTTCTGGTTACAGATGCTTCAGGTTACAGACTCCGCTAACCCAGAAATAGTACTTTGGGTTAAGAACTTTGCTTCAGGATGAGAGAGAACAGAAATCGTGCGGCGGTGGCGCAGCAGCAGCGGGAGGCCCCGTTAGCTAAAGTGGTACCTCAGGTTAAGAACAGTTTCAGGTTAAGAACGGACCTCCAGAACAAATTAAGTTTTTAACCTGAGGTACCACTGTACTTGAATGTTAGGGCCAGTTTGCAAGAGCAAACCTCTTCCTGACCAGGGCTTGCCTACTTTGGGGGGCCCATTGGAAACATCTGCAAACTGTGATGCTCCACAACTGTGCACACATTGTAACCATGAGCACATGCAAGCATGCACAACCGAAGGCTTCTTTGGGCACATGGGAAGGCATCTGGGTTGCTCACAGGAGCTGTGGTGGCCATCCATGCTTGTATTGAACCTCTTCAGGGAGCTATCATGGGAGAAGCAAACTAGCTGAGCAAATAAGCATGCAGCTGATTCTGCGCCTCCTGAACGGCCATCTCCCACACCAGAGAACAATTGAGAATGCTCACCTCGGAGCATGTCTTCTCAGAGACTATGTTTGCAGTCCTATTTTACTATGCACTCATTGCGTTTGCAGTGCTAGGTTTTTACTCCATGTTCATGTGACGTTATCCAAAATGCATATGTGTCCTTTAAAGCCCCATCCTTTAAACTGCAGAAAGAAATCTCATCCCACATTTAGAAGGACTGAGAGGAACTTCCAAACGCACAGCTGAGTGTAATTGGGGGCTATTTGTACTGCATTCATGGGTGTCCACAGGAATTTTTGGTGGGTGGATGAGGGTGGGGAGCAAAGTGAAACACTGCAAAGCTTCTTAAACAAAACAAAACAAAAATGAGACTTGTAGTGCCTGTACATTGTGCCTCACCTTGAATTCTACAGATACTGAAAACTTACTTTTTCAAAAGAAATGAAAGCTGTGAACCTGGGGCTATGGTTCTGGGGCGGGGAGCAATCCCCCCCCTTGCCCACTGCCCATGCCCATTCTAGTAGGATTTAGACAAACATCCTGATCTTGGAAGTAATTAGGCATATGGAAGGCTATATTACCTCACATTGGGTCGGGCAAGCAAGCCTGAGGGTTGGGTAGAGAGGATAAAAGGAATGGAATATTTCCCAACCCCACAGCAGTGGGACGAAACAAGCATATTAAAAGGGTAGGAGCAAACTGCACGAACCACAAAAGTCTTTGTGGAACTATTTGCCATTCACATATCGGTGGAGCGTGTACAACACAAGCCCAAGACAAACGTTTCCCCCCCTCATTTATATTTTTCATAACTTGGACAAGGTAACAGCGAACTTCATTGGGAATAGAAGTGGAAGTGTCCTACACAGAAAATCTCTGCTTTGAGGCTCCCCACTGGCTACCCCCTCCCCAACTGGTAGCACTCTTTGGTGGAGATTGGTGTGGGGAGAAACCATGTTGAGAAACCTCAAGGACCATCTCTTTCCATATGAACATACCCGGACCCTGAGATCATCTTCTGAGGCCTTTCTTCGTGTGCCTCCTCCTTGAGAGGTGCGGAGGGTGGCAACATGAGAACGGGCCTTCTCTGCAGTGGCTCCCCATCTGTGGAATGCTCTCCCCAGGGAAGTTCGCCTGGCACTTTCATTATACACCTTTAGACACCAGGCAAAAATGTTCCTTTTTAACTAGACCTTTGATTGATCTGATTTACATCCTATGCCCTTTTAAAATGTGGTTGGGGGGGCGCTATTGGATTGTTGTTTTTATTTTTATTATGTATTTTGTGAGGGACATGGGTGGCGCTGTGGGTTAAACCACAGAGCCTAGGACTTGCCGATCAGAAGGTCGGCAGTTCGAATCCCCGCGACGGGATGAGCTCCCGTTGTTCGGTCCCTGCTCCTGCCAACCTAGCAGTTCGAAAGCACGTCAAAGTGCAAGTAGATAAATAGGTGCCACTCCGGCGGGAAGGTAAACGGTGTTTCCGTGCGCTGCTGTGGTTCACCAGAAGCGGCTTAGTCATGCTGGCCACGTGACCCTGAAGCTGTACGCCGGCTCCCTTGGCCAATAAAGCGAGATGAGCGCTGCAACCCCACAGTCGGTCACGACTGGACCAAATGGTCAGGGTTCCCTTTACCCTTTACCTTTTTGGTTGATCTGATCTACATCCTATGCCCTTTTAAAATGTGGATTTCTTGGGGGAGGCTATTGGGTTGTTGTTTTTATTTTTATTATGTATTTTGTGGTTTTATATCTTGATTTTATTCTGTGAACCGCCCTGAGACCCCTGCATATAGGGCAGTATATAAATTCAATAAACAACAACAATAACCACACACACACGATGCGGGGGCTTAGGATTGCACCCTTAGCCTAGATGCGACTTGATGTCTCCGGGACCATTCAATGTGTCTAGCAACATCTCGATTCCTTCCTTTTTCTTCGCGACTAACGACCCACTGAACTCAAGGGGACCCAAGTTCAGCTGCTGTCCGGATCCAACCCTTTATGTCTAATTAAAGTTTCCCGAGTGGCCGTGAAGATAAAGGCACCCCCGCCCCGCGCGCCTTATTGATAAGCGCGTGTTGCCGGGTCACAGCAATAAACAAAGCTCCGGGGGAAAGGCAGTGCCCCACCTTGGCCAGCAGAGGGCCCGGGCGCGGTCTTCAAGGCAGGGAGGGGCTCCCTGCGCTGCAAAGAAAGGTGAAGCGAAGGCGAGGAGGAGTGGCCGCAGCAGGACTATTCGGAATGCGCCTAAGTCTGCTACGCTTTCCGTCTTGAAAGGCTCCTGTGCCTTCAAGAAGCTGACTTCGAGGAAGAGGCATTGCACGGCTGCATCTTTCACGTAGGAGGAGGTCCCGGGTTCATTCCTTGACCTATCCAGGTAGGGCTGGAGACTGAAATGTTGGCAAGCTTTGGGCGTCTGCCTTGCATGCAGAACATCCCAGGTTCAGCTGAGAGAGAGACTCTGGCATGGGTGTAGCCAAGGGGGTGGGGGGTAGTGAGGGGCAGCTGCCCCCCCTATAAATCAATAAAAATACATAGCTAACTGAGGTTCTGCCCCTTCCCCCAAAGGTCTGCTCCCCTAACAAAAGGCTTGCCCCCTCCCAAACAAAAATCCTGGCTATGCCCATGGGCTCTGGTCTGAAATTCTGGACAACTGCTGCTGGTCAGTGTAGACCAGGGGTACAACCTTTTTATACCTACCGCCCACTAATGCACCAGTGATCCAGTGATCTTTATAGGAGGAGAACATAGTTTCCTATATTCCTGATATTCACTAGGTGAAGCTTTTCCAGTCAGTGCATTTTGGGGTTGGTGAAAACTGCACCTGTTGAATGGGCTGCCTGCCTCGCAACTCTTAGCTGTGCAGTTAATGGGATGTAGGAAGTGGGGAGCGAGACAGAGAATGAGAGGTGTGTGTTGCACCCCTGGACACAGTTTTACTGGCCTCTTCACTATATACCTGTAGATTGCTGGCATGCAGAATTTGTTAGCTTTGCTCCTTTGAGCTCATGTGTTTGAAAGTGCTGTGTGAACGAGGCTGAGTTGGGGCCTGTGGCTTCACTCGTGCAAAAAGCACGGGAGATGTCATTCTGGGGAAATAACCTCTCACTTTTTCAGTTTGCCCATTGTACAGAATGGAAAACACAAGAGCACAGTGGCTCGCTGCTTCGATCCTGGCAAGTGTGCTAGGTCTGTGCCTGCCCACTCATACAAAGCACCCTTCACCGATTTTAGTGTTGCATTTCTTCCAAGGTGGAGGAAATTGTACCTGGCTGATGAAAGAAAGCAGTGGTTTATGCAATGCAAAGTCTAGAATTTGCTTCCACAGGAAATGGTAGTGATAGGCACTGAGTTGGATGGCTTTAAAAGAGTAAGGCTATTGGTGGCTACTAGCCACAATGACTTTGTTATGCCTCCACTGTTGAAGGTGGATGCCAAGTACAGGGAATCACAACTTGGGAGAGTGCATAGGCTCTTTTTATATTCTTAAAGGTGAATCCAAAACACCTTACAGCCTCCAGTTCAGCCACATCTATATTACGCTGCTCACCTCCCCGTTCCCCAGTCCTAATTTTGCTAATTTCATTACAGGTCAGTTTTGCGTGTTCTATTGTATTTGCATAGCACCAAGCATTAAAGAACACAGCACTCTTTTAGGGGGAATAAATGGATGCTACCAGCACTCAGAGTAACTAAGGTTGCAATCCTATACACCAGGCACTTAGCCCTCGAGATGCTGTGGGACTACAGCTTTCATCAGCCCAGCAAGCATGACCAGTGGTCAGGAATACAGTGGTACCTTGGGTTAAGTACTTAATTCGTTCTGGAGGTCCGTTCTTAACCTGAAACAGTTCTTAACCTGAAGCACCACTTTAGCTAATGGGGCCTCCCGCTTCCGCCACGCCGCCGGAGCACAATTTCTGTTCTCATCCTGAAGCAAAGTTCTTAACCCGAGATATTATTTCTGGGTTAGCGGAGTCTGTAACCTGAAGCATCTGTAACCTGAAGCGTATGTAACCCGAGGTACCACTGTAATGAGAATTGCAGTCCAACAAAAACTGCAGAGCACAGTGTTGGCTACGCCTGCTGTACTTACTTGGGACTTCATTGTGGCCTACTTCAGAGTAGACACGTATAGGGTAGCAGCTACTTATTTTATCACTTTATGTGTATCTTACATTTGTGCCTCTACCTTTCTCCAAGAATGAAGGGCAGCTTTGGTTATATCTTTAAGTGCCCCTACTGAGAGTGGAAGAACAGTGAGCAAATCACACTAGGCTTTGTTGAAGGAGCACTTTGGTATCACTTAAAGTTTAAATCTTGAAGTGTTAGGCAGAGAGATGCTTCTTAGGAATAGGTGAAAGGTAGGTGATGGATATCTGCCTTTATAATGCATCGACTTGCTGGTGAGTGCCTCAGGTATTACTAAGACTTAACAAGGTCCAGCAGTTTCTTAAGGGGTGGTTTAAATGAGAAGGTATTTGGTCATAGTAGATCTTAAACCAGAACTGGCTCGTCTGTCGAAATCACTGAGAGACATAGCTCCCAGCATCTTGTAAGTATCTCTGAACTGCCTCTGTGGAGAAGTATCTGATCTGAGAGGGACATCAATGATCTAAAAGCTCTGTGGTGAGTCATCTGCAAAGGGAAGAACTGAGGTTCAGCAGTAGACCTAACGTTTGGCATTTGGAAGGTCCCAGGATAGATCCCTGGCATGTCCTGGTAGGGCAGAGAGAGAGAGAGAGAGAGACCCCCCTGTCTGAAACCCTGGAGTTTTTGTCTGTAGCTGCCAGTGTAGCAGAGCAGAGCTCCTTACCCATCTTCCCAGTACAGAAATCACTGCTGGTAAGGGAGAGCAGGGGATGCGGGTGGCGCTGTGGGTTAAACCACAGAGCCTAGGACTTGCCAATCAGAAGGTCGGCGGTTTGAATCCCTGCGACAGGGTGAGCTCCCATTGCTCGGTCCCTGCTCCTGACAACCTAGCAGTTCGAAAGTACGTCAAAGTGCAAGTAGATAAATACCGTATTTTTCGCCCTATAGGGTGCACCGGCCCATAGGGCGCACTTATTTTGGGGGGGGGGAAAGAAAGAAAGAAAAATTATTTCCCCCCGAGCCCCAAAGAGCAAAGAAGCCATGACAGCGAGCGGGATGGATCCCGCTAGCTGTCCTGGCTTCGTTTTTAGCCTCTGGGCTGGGGGTCCGGGAGCGAAGGCGAGGTTGCGCTCAACCTCGCCATTGCTCCCGGAGCTTGTGGGGCTGGGGGCGGGGGAAGCCTGACCCCAGCCCCCAGAACAGGCTGTTGCCTGCAAGCCTGGCGGGAACTCCCGCCGGTCTCGCAAGGCTTGCGGACATCTGCGCGAAGCACGGGGCGCACTCCGGAGCGCGCCCCATGCTTCGGGCTGCAGGCTGCTGCCCGCAAGCCTTGGGAGCCCGGCGGGCACTCCCGCCAGGCTCCCAAGGCTTGCGGATAGCTTCCTGAAGCCTGGAGAGTGAGAGGGGTCGGTGCGCACCGATGCCTCTCGCTCTCCAGGCTTCAGTGAAAGCCTGCATTCACCCCATAGGACGCACACACATTTCCCCTTCATTTTTGGAGGGGAAAAAGTGCGTCCTATAGGGCGAAAAATGCGGTAGGTACCACTCCGGCAGGAAGGTAAACGGCGTTTCCATGCGCTGCTCTGGTTCGCCAGAAGCGGCTTAGTCATACTGGCCACGTGACCCAGAAGCTGTACGCCAGCTCCCTCGGCCAATAAAGCGAGATGAGTGCCGCAACCCCAGAGTCAGTCACGACTGGACCTAATGGTCAGGGGTCCCTTTACCTTTAAGGGAGAGCAGAGAGGTGGGGAGGTCAGTGCAGTGTGGACACAGGGAATTGCAGATTGACTCCACTGTTGCGCCTGCACCCCACTCACATCACCATTTCCTTTGCTGGCAGCCGCAAATCTCTACATTGGGAAGCCAAGCCAGTGACTTTGCCCTGCTTCTCCTGGCTGCCCACTCCTGGCCTCTGATGGTCAGTGTTGACAGTATTGAGCAGGACAGACCAGGATACTATGGATAGTTGTGAATAGTCATCCTTAGTTTAAAAATGCCAAACTTGAAAATTATTATTATTTCCCCTATTTCTCTCTTTGTCCCACCCTAACCTTCAGGTCCTTAATTTGCACTCATATTTGTCTGAAGTTTCACTTTCATGTGTCAGAAATCAATAGGCAGCAGAACCCTGTGACAAAGTTCATTTTTAATTGGAAGAAAAATGGCTATTTATTTTAAAAGGCTGGCTGGGTTACGTGAGATACGTGCAGCTGGGAGACTTTAGTGGTTTGGCTCTATTCCTGAAGTCTTAATCTCAGAAACAATGAAAAATGCTGAATGAATTGAAAGCTGATAAGTTTAAAAAGAGACCCGCCCACACGTACTTAAGAGCTGCGTGTGAGCTGCGGGTCAGTGCCTCTTATTGGTATGGGGCAGCGCGGTGACGATATGCTGATGGAGCCACTCTACTGGTGCACCCATGCAAGCCCCGACATCACCACCTTTGCACCACTCCTGGAATTCTGTGTAATGTGGTAATTTGCTAACATCTATGGCAGGCCTGGTGAGGAGTACCCAGAGACTATACAGGCTTCTAGACAGCAGACCTAACATGGTCAAGTGTCATTTACATTTTCCCAAAGGGGTAGCTGGCAACAAGCTTTTAAGAAAAAAGATTTTTTCCCTGGAAAGGGTAATAAATCCAGATTAAACGGGGGTGGAGTAGGGAAAGACGGACTGACGTTTTGCGGCCGATGGCATCCTATGGATGCTGGGGGGGGGGGGAGAACCCCCAAAACAAATTACATGAGGACACCCATCGCACAGGGCAGAACTGGCCCTGTTGCAGCTACCATATTATACTCTTTCTTTAGTGTAAACCCTGGAACTCCCTGCCCATTGACCTCAACTACGTGCGCCTTCACTGTATCTCCCTTTGGCACTTGCTAAAACCACTTTTGTTCAAGCAAGGCTATTCAGACATGTAGAAGCCGTCATGTGTTTTTAATTTAATTCTAGCTTAATGCGGTTTTGAATTATTTTTAGTTTTAAATGCTTGATTTTCACTGTTTCTCACTCTTAGTTTTATTATTTTATTACCATCAAGTAGTATATAAATGTTGTGAAATAAAACAACCTCCCTGTGACCTCACCCTGCTCTGCTTTGGTGACTCAGCTGCTGTTGTCTCCCCACACAATGAGCAGTGTCTGTTTCCAGGACTCAGAGAAATGAATTGGGGGCTCCTGCCAACCCTGGCATCTGCCACCTGAGGCAGCTTCATCACTCTAATAGCAGGACTGACCCTGGTGGTCTTAATGACAATGTATAGGACAGTCTCCCAGGTACAACAACTTTGTTGTTGGATTAAGCAAATCAGTTAGTGCATAGTGTATTATTACCACCTCGTTGCCTGTTCAGCCCCACCCAGTGCATGTCAGCACAATAGCCAAAACAATTCATTAGCATGGTGGAAGGTTTGGATTTTTGGGCTCACTGTGTATTTCTTCTTGCACCCAGAGGCTTGTAAGTGTGCTGCTCTATGAATGCATGTGCTTGTTCCAGCTTGCTGAACAACTGCTCTGGTTTACAGTTGCTGCTGCTGTAATTCACCTTGTCTCTGGTATCAGTGGAACACCACATAAATAGCATTATTGCGCCCCTGGTCTCTTGACTGGTGACTGGGGGCGGCCACCAAGACCATATAACACCGGTCCTGAAAGACCTACATTGGCTCCCAGTATGTTTCCAAGCACAATTCAAAGTGTTGACCTCGGCCCAGTATACCTGAAGGAGTGTCTCCACCCCCATCGTTCAGCCCAGACACTGAGGTCCAGCTCCGAGGGTCTTCTGGTGGTTCCCTCACTGCGAGAAGCTAAGCTACAGGGAACCAGGCAGAGGGCCTTCTCGGTACTGGCACCTGCCCTGTGGAACGCCTTCCCATCAGATGTCAAAGAAATAAACAACTACAGTGGTACCTCTGGTTACGTACTTAATTCATTCCGGAGGTCCGTACTTAACCTGAACCTGTTCTTAACCTGAAGCACCACTTTAGCTAATGGGGCCTCCCGCTGCTGCCGTGCCACCGCCGCGTGATTTCTGTTCTCATCCTGAAGCAAAGTTCTTAACCTGAGGTATTATTTCTGGGTTAGCGGAGTCTGTAACCTGAAGCGTATGTAACCTGAAGAGTATGTAACCCGAGGTACCACTGTACCTGACATTTAAAAGACATCTGAAGGCAGCCCTGTTCAGGGAAGTTTTTAATGTGTGACATTTTAATGTATTTTTAATCTTTGTTGGAAGCCGCCCAGAGTTGCTGGGGAAACCCAGCCAGATGGGCAGGGTACAAATAATAAATTATTATTACTATTACTTAACTTCACCTGCCAGGAATTTCCTTGGGTATTTGAGAAAACTGCAAGTCATCTTGAGTCATCAAAAGCTAATCAGTTTTAAAACTTAAAATATTAGGGGCAGAGGTTTAAGTACATGCCTAACTCCCCCCACTGGAAACAACAATATAATTTTAGTACACTAACATTTTGATTTTATTTATTAAACGTATCTATGTCTCCATCTAATTTAAAAATGCCAGAGCAGTTTATAACAGAGTAAAAATGCCTAACTTTGACTGAATACATAGGCGTTTGCTGTCTGCATCTTCTGTCAGCATCGCCCTTGAGCCAGTGCCACCAACTGGACTCATACACTTTAGCCCGACTGGGCTAGGCAATCTGGGTAGCACTTCCAGAGACCACCTTCTGCACAGGAACAGGTCAAAGTACTGTGGACTCACAGCTTAGAGTTGTGAGCACCGGATTCACTCCAACAAGAAGACAGTCGTCGCACAGCAGAGTATAGCAGAGCATAAACGACTCGGAGAGCAGCTCTGCAGAATATCTTCTTTATTCTATCTACAACTATAATACACAACTATGTACAGAGCTAAATGAGGTCTAAGCAAAAATGCTGAACTGCACTGAGTGTCTGCAGCTGCTCTTAGCAGCAACCTTATCTATACATACGATCTCTCTCTAACACTCATTCTCTCTCTCTCTCTTTGATGTGAGGCTGGAGTGGAATATGTAGGGAGCAGAAACTGCCCCCTCCTCTCTGGAGAATCAGCAGATCACATCAGCAGATTCTTGGATATGGGAGGAGTGAAATCTCCTCATCTTCATGGATGCAAAATATACGCTGTCTGAAGTAATGTGTTATTCTGTGGCTTATCATCTGAAAGTGTCTTTCCTTTAAGCTTAATTTTTAGCAAAAGTCTAAGCAATTGAGCAGGGCTGGGGAGCCTGTGGCCTTCAAGTTGCGGCTGGACTGCAAATCCCATCATCACTGGCCATTGACCATGATACTTGCAGGTTCTCCACCCCCGTAACAGAGGATATTGAGATATCCTTCCCCCATTTGCCTTTAAGCCTGCTTGTGCAATCGTCTGTTATCCTCACTTAAATGTTTCAAATGTTTTGCTTTCTTCACAGATGGAAAAGTTGGCTAGCTTCTTTCTTTTATGGGGAGCGTTTTCTTCAGGAGTCCTCGGCTACTCAAATGGAAAAATCAGCGCGGCTTGTGGCTCTATGGTTCCTGGTCACGGACAGATTGCACAGAACTCTGCACCGCCATATGCCATCTCCACCTCCAAAACTTCATTTGCCCCAGGAGATGAAATTATAGGTGAATTCAGAACCATTTGTTGACTGCAATGTAAACCAAAAGTGATGTCAAAGGTCCACTGTAGGAAGTGCTTCCTTCCCACTCTCCCTGCCTCCGCCCCCAATGTCTCTGTTTAACATCAAACCTTAGTTAAATAACTTTTTATCTCTAAGCCAAGTATGGGCAATCTGTTGCACTCCATAAATAGCTGTGACCGTCATTCCTGACCATTGGCCATGCTGGCTGGGGCTGATGGGAATTAAAATCTAGCAATATCTGGAGGGCAGAAAGTTCTCTATCACTGGTTTAAGCCCAAATGTGAAATGAACAGGGTCCAAATTGCTCTGTGGGTGTGCATGTATATGCATTGATGCCATGTCTCCCTGCCCTCTGCCCCACTTTTTGCTGTAGCCCTTCACATTAGATTCTCCTTTTTTGACAATCTCAGTCTGTTGGGAATGATTGTTGGAGCGGGGGCGGGGGGGGGGGGAGCCCTGAATGCCATGCTAGATCCTTTTGGATCATTGCTCAGAGCTGCGATAAGTGTGTCATCTTTGGCCAACATGATCACATGGATTAGTCGTCACTGGAGAGACAAAAGGATTCTTTGTCCTCTGGAAAGAGTTTCCTATTTCAATCACATTACAATTTGCTATAAAGGAAGTAGACATGTTTTTGTAACTTATTATCTTTCCCCTTTAGCACAGGAGTTTAGAAAGCAAATGGGTGAAAAACCAAAACCAAACATACTTATTCTCTTCCAGCAAGGGAAAGGATCGGTACCTTGTATCCCTCCAGCTGCTTTGAACTTGGCTCTTTTCCCTAAGACACTTGGTTATCCATCTATGAATAAAGCTAAGCTGAATCACAATGGACCTGATCCAGCCATTAAAAAAAAATACTTTGCCATGTGTGCTTGTCTGTGAAATGTACAGTTTGTTTTTCTCTGAGCCACACTGTGGTGGGAGGGAGGGTCTGGAGATCAGAGGTACTCATATCTCTGCATGCACAGCCTAGAGAGGCAGTACTTAGTAGGCTTTTTACCTGGTGGGGCTGGGTGCTGTTTTGCGGTAGATAAAAAAATAAGGTGTGGTTTTTTAAAGAGACCATTTTGCCCACTTTCAAATGTGTTCAAAATTTTGGCTTTGGTTATAGTTTGTTACTGTGATATTCCATGGGAGGGAGGGATAATAGTAGTGGTGGTGGTGGAGATTATTATTATTATTATTATTTCCCCAGCCACTCTGGGCGGCTCCCAATAGAATATTAAAAACACGATAAACATCCAACATTAAAAACTTCCCTGAACAGGGCTGCCTTCAGATGTCTTCTAAAAGTCTAATAGTTGTTCTTCTCTTTGACATCTGGTGGGAGGGTGTTCCACAGGGCGGGTGCCACTACTGAGAAGGCCCTCTGCTTGGTTCCCTGTAGCTTCACTTCTCGCAGTGAGGGAACCACCAGAAGGCCCTTGGAGCTGGACTTCAGTGTCCGGGCAGGACGATGGGGGTGGAGACGCTCCTTCAGGTATACTGGGCCGTGGCCATTTAGGACTTTAAAGGTCAGCACCAACACTTTGAATTGTGCTTGGAAACATACTGGGAGCCAAAGTAGGTGTTTCAGGACCGATGTTATATGGTCTTGGATGGATGGATGGATGGATGAATAGATAGATAGTCATTTTTTTCTTTAAAAAAATGTTTAGGTGTACTCTCATTTTGACTGAAGAAAATCACCATTTTACAGTTCAAATTGGGGAAAATACAGTAAATGGACTAAAGTACAAAGATTCACAAAATGTTTAGGGGTATGCATACCCCTGCATTCCTCCAGAAAAATGCACTGGATAGATAGAGAGATAGAGAGATAGAGTTGAGTGAGTACAGATCCCTAGTCTGGAATTTTGGGGGCTTGAGGAAAGGTCATTAAAGGCAGGGGAGAACAACACAGAACACAAATACATTTAATCAAGCAGCCCCTACTAGTGTGGACAGGAAACATCAAGATAGATTTGAATTGAAAGCACTCGGGTGTAGACAAAAGGGCACAAATTAAAATCAGATCTGTGTGACACACCCTGGTGCGTGTACACAGGCCTTGTAGGTTCTCACACTGATTATCCAAGTGATGATAGTAATAAATGCAATGTTAATTTGTTGTTGTTTTTTGCCCTTAATATTTGTTGTGGCAAAACATTTAAACTGACACTTTTTACAACATCTTTCCTACTCAGTATCTCTTATGGCAAGCGGCGATTCCAGTTTTGAGGGATTTTTACTCCAGGCCCGAGCAGTTGGAGGCGATGTTGCTGTGGGACATTTTCGAATCCTAGACCCTAACTCGCAAGGCCTTGCGTGCAATGACATTCAGGTATGTGTAACTTGTGTGGCTTGGGCTTGTGTAATTCTTTTGTTAGTAGCTTTTGCGATGCAAAAACAAGCTTTGGTTGCAGAGCAGAGACTCATATACACCGAGGGAACTATCCTATGGCCTTGAAGATGATCGGGGATAGTCTGTTTTTTTGTCTGAAGAGCTAATCCCACGCTATATCCTACCACATATGCTTTTAAAACAGTGATGGGAAACTTAAGGCCTCCCAAGGCCTCTTTATCTGGCTCTCAGGACTCTCCTCAGGCTACCCCCTCCTTGAATATTTCTGTCTGGCTGAAATGTGTCCTTGAAATCTGATAATGCCTCAGGCTTGTCTGGACAGAGAGGCGTGAATGCAAAGCCTAGCCTACTTTACAATGGTAGACATTCATCGCTCTGCCCACCTTTGTCTCCTGCTCTGCCCACGACTGGCATGGGGCTTCTAGAAGGTCAAAAAAGATTCCCCACACATGTTTTAAAGGTATATGTTGTTTTCAAATGCAGTTGGCTGTGAAAGGTGTGCAGTGGGGAATGCTACTTCGGCAAACAGCAGCTCTGCAGGTGTCTTGGGTGCACAGAACTATTTTCATGGTTCTTTTTGACCCTCGCCACAATACATGTGGTTGGAAGGAAGGAAGGAAGGAAGGAAGAAGACGGGGCTGCAATCACAGCAATGGGCCTCAGTTGGTAGAAAGAGATGGATATTTTCTACCCCCCCCCCAACCACCAATGCTCTTTCCTGGGCTCAAAATGCTCTACAGTGGTACCTCTGGATAATAATAATATAATAATTTATTATTTGTACCCCGCCCACCTGGCTGGGTTTCCCCAGCCACTCTGGGCGGCTTCCACAAAGACAAAATTACACTAAGATGTCATACATTAAAACTTCCCTGAACAGAGCTGCCTTAAGATGTCTTCTGAATGTCAGGTAGTTGTTTATCTCTTTGACATCTGATGGGAGGGCGTTCCACAGGGCGGGCGCCACTACCGAGAAGGCCCTCAGCCTGGTTCCCTGTAGCTTTGCTTCTCGCAATGAGGGAACCGCCAGAAGGCCCTCGGAGTTGGACCTCAGCGTCCAGGCAGAACGATGGGGGTGGAGACGCTCCTTCAGGTATACAGAGCCGAGGCCCTTTAGGGCTTTAAAGGTCAACGCCAACACTTTGAATTGTGCTCGGAAACGTACTGGGAGCCAATGTAGGTGTTTCAAGACCGGTGTTATGTGGTCTCGGCGGCCGCCCCCAGTCACCAGTCTAGCTGCCGCATTCTGGATTAGTTGTAGTTTCCGAGTCACCTTCAAAGGTAGCCCCACGTAGAGCGCATTGCAGTAGTCCAAGCGGGAGATAACTAGAGCATGCACCACTCTGGCGAGACAGTCCGTGGGCAGGTAGGGTCTCAGCCTGCGTACCAGGTAGAGCTGGTAGACAGCTGCCCTGGATACAGAATTGATCTGCGCCTCCATGGACAGCTGTGAGTCCAAAATGACTCCCAGGCTGCGCACCTGGTCCTTCAGGTGTGCAGCCTGGAACGGGATCCGTTTCGGAGCCCCGTTCGCATCCAGAAGCGAACGCAACCCATGTCCGCGCGTCTGCGGGTCGCAACTCGCCGCTTCTGCACATGCGCGTGACATCATTTTGACCGTCTGCGCATGCGCGAGCGGCGAGACCCGGAATTAATGTGCTCCTTCCGAGTCGCCACAGCGTGCAACCCGAAAGTACTTATCCCGAAGCTACTTCAGCCCGAGGTATGACTGTAGTCCTCAACCCAGCAGCTCTGAGACTCTGTATGTCTTATACTCCCCTTCCAGTTCCACAGGAGAGCAAGCCCATGGGAAGAAGGAGAGTGTATCTTTGTTGTCTATGAGGGAAAAGGGGCCTCTGGCTCTCTGAGCACTGCTGAACTTCATTTCTCATCAACCTCAGCCAGCACATGGCCAGTGGTCGGGGTGGTGCGTGTTGGAGCCCGACAATATCTAAAGGGCCACAAGATCCCCATCTTGGCAGGGGTGTAAAATTGTGTTCCTAGAGGAGTGGGAGACACTTTCCCATCTCCTCCAGCGTGACTAATCATACCATCGGCCAGACTGCTCCACTTCCCCATCACCCCAATATCAGCATTACAGTGGTACCTCAGGTTAAGTACTTAATTCGTTCCGGAGGTCCGTTCTTAACCTGAAACTGTTCTTAACCTGAAGCACCACTTTAGCTAATGGGGCCTCCTGCTGCTGCCGCGCCGCCGGAGCACGATTTCTGTTCTCATCCTGAAGCAAAGTTCTTAACCTGAGGTACTATTTCTGGATTAGCGGAGTCTGTAACCTGAAGCATATGTAACCCGAGGTACCACTGTATTTTGTTTACAAGGCCAGCATGGTTCTTGTTTGTCCAACATCCTGCTAATCAAAATTGGGACACTCCTTTTTTAAAAAAAATATCGATCTCTCACAGGAGTTAGTTGACTCGCACCAGAGATCGAGATAAAAAAACAAGCAACTTTTGGTCCGGTGCTCGGCTGACTCACACCAGAAAGCTGAACCAAAAAACAGGACATTCTGGGATCCAATCAGAAGCCTAGGGTGTCCCGCTCAAATTGGGACAGTTGAAGGGTATGCAATGAAAGTTGGTGGGGAATGGTTCTCTGTAATCACCCAGCTTATCAAGGGACTCCATGGGCCCACAGTTCTGAGTTATTTTTAGCATCTGAAATGTGCCTGATTTCCTTCTGCATCAGGATTTCTTTCTTTTTTCCCCCCACTGTAGAATTCTTCCCTGAGTCACACAAACAAGGCAAAGAAGCAAAACATAACAGCAATTTGGATTGCTGCTCCTGGTGTAGGGCATGTTGAGTTCAGGTACAGGCTTGTTTTCTCTGTATAAGGGAGCAGCACTTCTTAATGCCTTAATTCCCCTCAAAGTCTTAAATTACTTTATGGTTGTAAATGTATACTAGACTAGGAAGCCTACATCCTGCTGGGATTGGCTACAAGAATCCATGTCTCTGCTGCAGAAGGGTCAAGCATTTTTCTAAATTTCACTGTGGCTTGGCTCTTCGGCACTGGGAACTGCTGCAGTGAAAACAATAAGCAGCATGCATAATTCCCTTGACTTTAATCTGTTTTAACTGTTTTTGATTCTGAGTTTTAAGTTGTTATAACTCACCTTGGGTAAAGGGTGGGTGGTGGTGGTATTAACAGTGTAGACTGAAGCTGTTAAATCCACAAATTCCAGGCTATATAATCAATCAAATTTTAAATTTGAAAAATAGAATAGTGCAATCTAGAAGAATTGGTTGGCTGTATCTGGTCAATGCTTTCTAAAATTATTTACATGCTGTGTATTCCACCATTTTCAGAGCAACAGCGGTCTATAATTTTTCGGTATTCTGGACTCAAGTTCAAAGCCAAGTTCTCGTGTCTTCCAGTTCACCACTTGTTCCAGTAAGTTTTAATCTGGTTTACTGGCCATCTTGTTTTACAAGTATGTAATAATGATACCGTGCATTTAATTTAAACTATTCTTAGAGAACTTTATTTTTTGGTGTAAGGACTACCAGGTCATGTCAATAGTTTAAACATTCTACTGCTGAAAACTGTAGGGGGGAAAAAACCACACTCATAAGCACAAAGGAGACCAACCTTTTTTTGGCCTGAAAACTACATTGACTGTAACCCACATCTCTGAAGGCCAAATACCAGCAACGTATAGGTACGATACAGACATATAGAGTGACAAGTGCCATATGTTATGTACTGAAGTTCTCACCCTGGGCCAGCAGGGGGATACTGTAGATAGTTTTCACTCAGGTCCACATATGCAAATAAGGGATTAAAAGTGACGTTCAGTGATTGGATAGTTACAGAAAGTGTTACAGTTGCGTTGCAGTGGAGCTCTATATAAGCAGGCTGGCTGAACCCTTCAGTTCAGTTCTGTTCTGGCCTGTGAATAAACAAGAGCTGTTCGAAGAATCGCTGTGTTGTCTGATATGTTCACCCACAACTTAACACCATACACACTCCCCTGACATTTATTTCCTGGCAGGGCAGGTTACAACAATTAAAACAATATAGGTAGCTCACAATCTCCTCCTCAATCCCAGGATTTTTGACGGAAAAGCTGAGAAGTAAATTCCTTTTCCTTAACCATTTTTTAATGTAACCAATGTTCTTTTCTTTCACAGACCGTCTCCTCCACAACAGTAAGTGTTTGATCTTTGCATTTTGTTTTAACACGACTTGTTTCCCGCTTCATCCAAGCCCATTTCTTCCATGTCAGTAGTAACCTGAATATGTTTCTTTTGGAGAGGACAGTCGTTGTGTCCAAAACCCAGGTTTGCTTCAAGGTAACGTATGGAATTGTGCTGTAAAGGGTGCTGTACGTTTGGCAAACTCTGAGAATCCCTCCAGTGGAAATGACACAAGGATTGCGTATCGAAAGCATGCTAAAAACAAATGCAAGAAGGCCTGGCAGCATTTATGCACTCCAGGTGTGTGTCTCTGTGTGTAGTGTGTTCATTACGGTTGCAATGAATCTATCGACTTACCTGGGACTTACATGTACCCCTGACCAGACATGCAAACAGGATTCCATTTATTTATCATGTACTTTTAAACAGGTGAACATAGTCTTATCTTAGAGGTGGAATTAATATTTTAGAAAAATAACTAACAGCCATGTTTATTGCTGATGGTTGATGGGATCTACTCTTCCTTGCAGATCTCCACAGAGGAAGGGTGTGGCAAACACAAGTTCTGTTTCAGTAACCCTGCAGGCTGCAGCCCAAGCAACCCAAACTGTTACTTCATGTCATCCGCGGCATTAGGGAGCGATGCTTTCCAATTTGAAATAAGTGGACTTTCAGATGGATATGTAGCCATTGCCTTTTCTGATGACACGATAATGGTGAGATACTGAATGATTATTTTTTTTTTTTAAGATGCTTAGGGTCTAACTATATTACTTTAATGTACAGAGCTTGCAGCCATGTCACAATTATTTTTTAAAAAATGTAGCCCTAGGTGCAGCAAACATGACAAAGGTATTGTTGAGCTAAAGGTAATAAGAGAGGAACAAGTTAAAATTGTGTCATTTTCAATAGAATTTCACTGGTGTTCACATTGCATTGATTCGGCATACAAATCTGCAAGATTTTAGTTCTTGCAAAAATTGAAAGCGCTTTTTTTGAAAACCCTAAACATTAAGCAACCCTTAAAAAAACACAAGTAAGAAAAACTATTTGTATTGCGTTATATGTCGCTGAAAGTCAGCAGTGTTATGTACTGAAGTTCTCACCCTGGGCCAGCAGGGGGATACTGTAGATAGTTTTCATTCAGGTCCACATATGCAAATAAGGGAGTGAAAGTGACGTTCAGTGATTGGATAGTTACAGAAAGTGTTACAGTTGCGTTGCAGTGGAGCTCTATATAAGCAGGCTGGCTGAACCCTTCAGTTCAGTTCTGTTCTGGCCTGTGAATAAACAAGAGCTGTTGAAGAATCGCTGTGTCATCTGATATGTTCACCCACAATTTAACAAGCAGTCCCTGTGGTTATGAAAGCATAGAGCATTTATGGACCCCAGAGCAAGCATGAATGTAGGAACATCGTAAGATGCCAAATACCATCATACCATTGGTCCATCTTGCTTAGTTTTCTCTAGGCTGAATGGCAGTGGCTTTCCAGGGTACCAGACCACATACCTACCTTCCCCTTCCCCACCTCCATTCATTGTCGTCAAGGCTTCTTCTTCTGCAATATGCATCCCATACTCAAACCAGGTACACCTGGACGTAAGGCACCCTTAGCTAAACTGGCAGATTTCCCGTGGGCTAGTAACATTAGAATAAACAAATATAGCGTGCACTCATTCTGAATAACAGGAGACTGTTGTGTATCTTTTCCCAGGGAGATGATGATGTTTATATTTGTGGTAAGAATGGAACAGATCGCATAGAGGTTCAACACGCCTTCTCAACTGGACGTAGTCGTCCCAGCCCAAGGCCTCTGGTACTGGAAATGTCTTCTGCTACCTTTGTTTTTTAAAAGTATGATGTGTGAAACTATCAGGAGTGTGGGAAACCTGTACTCCATGATTTCTTATTGGACGACAGCTCTGCTCCTTAAAAGTTGTATTTATTTATTTAAGGCATTTCTACACCACCTACTCACCATATTTTTCACCCCATAAGACGCACCTGACCATAAGACGCACCAAGTTTTTAGAAGGGGGAATGCAAGAAAAAAATACTCTTTAAAGGGAAAAAGCCCCCAAGAGCCACACACACGCTCCGCGCGGCTCTTTAAAAGGAGCGCGGCTCTTGGGGGCTTTTGCAGGAGGTGAGGGAAGGGACTGAGGGCAACCCATCGGTCCCTTCCCCCACCTCGCGGAAAAGCCAGCTGACAGGCTGCCCTTCTCCCTCCTTGGGGAAAAGCTCCCAAGAGCCGCACACACGCTCCACGCAGCTATTTAAAGGGAGCGCTGAGCAGAGCCTCCCACCTGCATTCGCTCCATAAGACGCACACACAGTTCCCCTTACTTTTTAGGATGGAAAAAGTGCGTCTTATGGAGCGAAAAATATGGAATTCATGTTTTTATGTGGTGTACATAAAAAAAAAATCCACAGACAATAAAACAATACAAATTCATCATAATGCCAGACTGGGAGCACTGGCCGCAGGCAGTGGGATTTGCAGTCAGAAGGCCCATTGGCTGAAATGATTTGATCTCTGCTTAATAGGGCAAAGATTAGATGACGAGCATCCCTTTCAGGGAAGTCAGTAAGCTTGAAGCCTATGCCGGAAACACCCAGAGATCGATCCTTTTGTCTGATGCTGGAAATGCTAGTCAAACTAGTCAAACTGGAAAAACACGAGGGAATAGTGCCTTTTCTTCCTGAGTTGCAGTGGTGGGTTTTTCAAAGAATGGGAAAGAATATAGGGGTTTTTTTCAGGGGGGTTGAGGTGCAATAATGATGAATCTTCAGGATTTGTATAAACTCATCCCTTTTTAGCTCTTTATTATAGGAAGAAGGCAGATATACACAAATGTGGATTGTATTTCCACAATTAGGTGAAAAGGCAGAGATATTATAATAGCATCACATTATTTTACTTGATTATTATCAGTTTATTGATTACTACTGTGTCTGTTTCTGTAAGTTTATGTATAATGGTCAAAATGACTGTGACAGATAACTTTGCTGTGTGTGTGTTTAGGGTAATGTGGACGTTCTGACAACATCCTTCAGCGAGGGAATTATCAGGTGTTCTTTCATTTCGAGAAACCCCATATCAACCCAGGCAAGAAGCACTGACAGTTTGTACTACGTATTTCTGGCTTTTGGGCCATCTCACGCTGATGGTGAGTTCCACATAGAAACTGGAAATGGGGACAGTGTTTACAAGAGCAACTGCATACAGAATTCTGGAGCTCAAGGCTTAAAGAGCCTAATTGTAGCAAATGCCTTTACTTATGATAGCTGGAAGGCTTTTATCGCTCCAATATGTGGAGGGGGGGAGGGAGGAAAAATGGGGGGGGGGGAGAGAAATAAGGATGATATGTTTCTGGATAATGTGTTTTGTTTTGATTTTGAATAAAAAGGAAGACCCAGTCATCTTCCTTAACATTGCCTGTACAGAACCTTCTTGCATACTTGAGACCTGTTGACTACAGAGACCTGTTGATTTTTAAATACTGTTGATAGCTTTGTTCATGCAGGAATTCATTTTATAGCAAGAGGCCCTGCGATAACTAGTTCTTCTTCTTCTTTTTTAAAAAAACAAAAACACTTGGAGGGACGATACAGAAGCATCCCAGGACACCCTTTATTACTGATCAGAAGGTGAACATTTCAAGCTTTGCAGCAGTAGGTGGCACCAGTTCTAGACCCTTGATAATCAAAGCTCATGGTAAGTAACTTTTTTGAGAGTGGAGTCCCAAAGTCTCTTCTTTCCATTCCACCTCTTGCAGTACCTCCTTGGAGAGATGCTCCTGGTGGGTCTTGGTCTTGTGGGTAGATTCCGTACATGTTTAAGTGAGCCTAGTTTAGTAGGGATGGATTAGTTGCTTCGTGTCTTTGTTTGTTGCTCCTCTCAAGCTCTGATAGTGATAAATAAATTACATTGCGTGTTTGGACCCAGAAACCTCCCGCCTCAATAAATTCACACATGACTCAAATTTTGGTTTTGGTTTTTGGCAGAATTTAGGCCACAACTTTATTGATTACAGAAAGTGACTGGTTGCATAGGCTCTGGTTCGACTAGCTCCCTGCCATGCAGGTAGCGCTGACCCAGGGTTCCAGCATAGGTCAGCCAAGGGTGAACACCCGGATGAGCGGAAAGCCGGGAACGGGCTAACTCCGCAACCCAAATGTCCCCCTGGACTCAGGCACGGTCACAACTCCCTCTCATGGGTTGACCAAACCATTGAGTCTTTGGATTCCTTTAATGGAGTACCCTTCACCATAAGGATGGCAAGAGCATTCTCCCATCCTTATCACCTGAACCAGAGCCTATCCGCAACCTTACAAGTTGTGACGATTTGCTACGCGGCAGGCGAAACCCAAATGGCAACAGCCAATCAGCCAAGTGGGGAAATTCCTACCGTGCCCCTGTCCCAACAATAGACGACACACGACAGCATAGCAAGGTCAAGCACAAAGCCCCCAAAATAGGCAGAGGTGGGTGGGTGTTCCCAATGCACATGCCAAAAGAGGAAGCTCTGGGTCACGTGCATGGGTATATTTAGGTCCCTTGATCCATATAGCTTGCGTCCCATTGGCCTGATTAAACCCAGCATCAAGGGACCTACCAAGTGGGTGTTGTGGCTATTCAATTAAACCCACCCACAACACAGGGTTTGGTTGCCAGGTCTCACCGCTACACGTGCCCTCTTTAAGAGAGGACCTGATTTATCATTATCCTGCATGTCCATTTTAATTTAAAAAAATAATTAAAATTACTTATTGTCCATTCATATTTCCTTACAAATATTTCTAGAATCCTGCTAATGTATTAATCTGTGTACATTGCTTCTGTATATATGCAACAAAGTCCTTCCAGTCGTCTTTAAACTCATTGTCATCTCTTCCTCTTAATTTCAATGTCAATCTTGCCATTTCAGCATATTCCATTAATTTAACTTGCCAATCTTCTTTAGCTGGGACACCTTCTTCTTTCCATTTCCTACTAAGGATCGAGCTGCTTGCTGAGTAATTTGAGAGATGCTTTACCTTATACACATGGGTGGTGCAGTACCCTACGTCGCCTGTAAAAACAAAATAAAGTACATGTCAGTTTACTAGAGAAATGGTACATCTTCCAGAATAGCTCCTAGAGTTTTGCCAAACATATATTTATTTTGATTAGTAAATATACGTTCTATTTTTCTTGCGTTCCTTTGGCGTAGAAGAATGATGGGCATACCAATGTGTTTGTGTGACACAACATACTGTACATTTATTTATCTGCGGTACTTACAACGCCTCTTCAATGGGAAAGTGCTCTCAGAGTGACTCACAACAATCACATAACAAGATGGCCCCTGCCTTCATGCTTAAAATCTAAAGGATAGAACACAAAAGGATAGGAGATTGGGGTGGAGGAGGGAAAACTCCCCCCCCACATACACTCTTGAACACTTAATGAAAACCTTGTAATTTTCGGGCAGGGAGCGGCTGAAGCAAATTCCCTGGAGTTGCTCCTTCTCAGTCCAGTGATAATTTGGTTTTTCTTTGTCTCCATGTGTTTTCTTTGCTTCTGTTCTAAGGAGCCCTCATGTTGATCGCTTGGATGACCACAGGCAGCGTGGGAATGATATTTGCCAGGTACTTGAAGAAATCCATCAAGAAACCTCTCTTGGGTAAAGATATTTGGTTTCAGGTACGCACATTAATAGATCCATGGTTGGGTAGAGAGGACTGTTAGGTTGGCCCCTACGAACAGGGGACTACAGTAGTTTCAGCTGGTGAAATCGCGTTCAAGCTTTGGGATTGCACAGATCGTAATAGAAGTGTGTGCACATCTTCAGGTTTTTTTTTCTGAGTTCAATGCAGCAGCAGCAGTAACCACAATCCAACCACCGCCATTTGTTCTGATTCTGCGCTAAAGTTACTGTTTCTCCAGAGAAAAGAGGCAGAGCAAATGGAGGTGTGGATAAGCCCTCAGACTATATATATATATATATATATATTTATAAAAATTAATGATACAAATTTAATTCCTCATGTTATTTACAATTATTCTCCCTTCCCTCCTCTGGACTTCCCTCAACTCCCCCTCTGCTGAGTTATTTAGTTTTATTTATCGTATCCTGCTTTTCCTACACAAAAATAAAATCCCTTATCATTTCTCTAAAATATCTGTTACTCAAATGAAGTTGTGAAAGTTTATTCAAATCCTGCCAGTGAATCCAGTCCATTCTGTTGTTTCTGCAAATAAACTGTAAATGATTCCCAGACTCTTTTGAAGTCCTTTTTGTCCTTCTCTCGTAGTTTGTCTGTTAGCTTAGCCAATTCTGAATAGTTCATCAGCTTTTCTTGCCATTGTTCCTTTGATGGTATTTCTTCCATCTTCCAATATTGCGCAATCAAGATTCTTGCTACTGTTGTACCATACATAAATAATGTCCATTTTTCTTTTGGTAGCTCTTGATTTGAGATACCTAACAAAAAGGCTTCAGGGTGTTTGACAAAATTCATTTTAAACATTTTTTTTCAATTCATTGTATATCATTTCCCCATATTTTTTAAAGCATTTGCATTCCCACCACATATGCTAAAATGCTCCTTCCTTTTCCTTACATCTCCAACATCTGTTATTTTCTTTCCTAAACATCTTTGCCATTTTCACTGGTGTGATATACCATCTATACATCATTTTCATGTAATTCTCTCTTAATAGTATGCAATCTGTGAATTTTATATCAAGTTTCCATAATTTTTCCCAACTTTCAAATTGGATGTTGTGTCCCACATCCTGATCCCATTTACAGTGGTGCCCCGCAAGACGAATGCCTCGCAAGACGGAAAACCCGCTAGACGAAAGGGTTTTCCGTTTTGGAGGTGCTTCGCAAAACGAATTTCCTATGTGCTTGCTTCGCAAGACGAAAATGTCTTGCGAGTTCCTGCAGGGTTTTTTTCCTTTTTCCCTTTTTCCCAAGCCGCTAAACCGCTTATCAGCTGATGGCTAAGCCGCTTAACAGCTGATGGTAAGCCGCTTATCAGCTGATCGTTAAGCCGCTTATCAGCTTATTGTTAAGCCGCTTATCAGCTGATCCTTAAGCCGCTTATCAGCTTATCGTTAAGCCGCTTATCAGCTGATCCACTAAGCCTGCTAAGCCGCTAATACTGTAGCACTAATCCGCTAAACTGCTAATGGGCTTGCTTCGCAAGACGAAAAAACCCGCAAGACGAAGAGACTCGCGGAATGGATTCTTTTCGTCTTGCGAGGCACCACTGTAATCATAACTGATCTAACCTCTTCATGTTTGGTTTCCCACTCTAATGAAATACTATATGCTTTTTTAAAACAATTTAACATTCTCTTCCACTATTTCTTTTTGAAATCTGGAGATTGTATAACTAAACCCCTTTTTATTGTCTTCCTTAAAAATTTCATTTAATTGCCTAAGGTGTAGCCAACTTTGTAAATAGTCTTTCAGCTCATCATACTTTTTAAGTTTGAGCTTACCTTCTTCTTCTGCTAACAACTCTCTATGTGTCAACCAGCTTATTTTTTTGGTCGACTTAAGTGAAAATGCTTCAGTGGGTGACAGCCACCATGGTGTTTTCCACTCTAACAGATCTTTATATTTTTCCCACACTCTTATTAATGACTTTCTTATTATATGGCTTGAAAAACCTTTATGTATTTTCCCTTTCCCATTCCATAAATATGAGTGCCAGCCAAATCTAGTGTCGTGTCCTTCTAGTTCTAACTTCTAACTCATCTTCTTTTTCCAATTTTATCCAATCCCTTATCCATACAAGACATGCTGCTTCAAAATACAATTTCAAATCTGGGAGAGAAAAGCCTCCTCTATCTCTTAAGTCTGTTAGTATCTTATGTTGTATCCTTGGTCTTTTCCCATTCCAGATAAATTTTGAAATATCTTTTTGCCATTTGTTGAAGGATATATTGTTATTTCTGAAATAGAAATAGTATCTTTGGCAAAGCACTCATCATTATTGCTGCAATTTTCCCTAACGGGAAGATTCATCCTTCCCCAGATTTCTAGAAGCTCTCAGACTTTTGAGTCTTACCCTGTTCTGCCTGTAGATGGTGAAAGTGAATTGGCTATTTTAAAGAAGGAACCAAGGCCATTGAGAGACTGTTGTCCCATCTGTACTATATATTTAAGGCAGTAACATTCAACTTTCAACTGTCATGGCTTCTCCCAAGGAATCCTGGGTGTACCACATTGAGAACTGCTGTTCTGTGAGGGGGGATGAGGGTTAAAAATTAAAAATAAAAATGGCTTTATACATATCTATTCTATATAATGGCAATAGACCAGTTAATCCTTCACTTTTCACTGGTTTGTAATCTAATTTAAGCACATTTTTTCCCTTTCAGATCCACTTTTTGATGATGTTGTTAACTGTCGTGGCAACGGCAATCGCTTTCATATTAAGCTTTGTGGCAGCAAATGGGTGGAGTGAAGTAAGTTTAGCTTTCCTTGATTTCTACAGCGCCTAGATCCCTGCTGAACAACTTACTTTGATGAAGGGTGATGAAGGAGGCTGATGAAAGAGCAGGGACCAATTTGCTACCCCTCTCCAAAGCAGACTGCCATCAGCCTATAGCCAAAGCAACAAGACATGCAACACACATACACTGTAAGACACCTCTGAGTTAGCAGCAGGGACCCACATGGTATATTGAGGGTGCAGAAAGTGTTGGATTTTTTTCAGCACAATCCTCTGCATATTTACTCATAAGCAAGCATGCTTCTGAACTGTTCATTGGGTAAAGGTAAAAGTAAAGGGGCCCCTGACCATTAGGTCCCGTCACAGACGACTCTGGGGTTGCGGCGTTCATCTTGCTTTATTGGCAGAGGGAGCCAGCGTACAGCTTCCAGGTCATGTGGCCAGCATGACTAAGCCACTTCTGCCGAACCAGGGCAGCACACGGAAACGCCGTTTACCTTCCCGCCGGAGCGGTACCTATTTATCTACTTGCACTTTGACGTGCTTTTGAACTGCTAGGTGGGCAGGAGCTGGGCCCGAACAACGGAAGCTCACCCCGTTGTGGGGATTCGAACCGCTGACCTTCTGATCGGCGAGCCCTAGGCTCTGTGGTTTAACCCACAGCATTGGGAGTTACTCGTAATTGTGTGTTTTGTGATTGCAGTTTAAATTTGCCCAGAATAGATGTATATTGGACTTAATATCTATATAGCAAGCCCTGCAGTTATGCATTCTATGCCATTCATTCAAGTGGTTTTTTTATATATATAAGAATTTGCTGGATATTTAATTACATTGGATTATTTAAATACGATCACTCGACCAAAATGTGCTTCTGCATCAACATTTCATCTCCTAATTCCCCTGTCCCCAGACTTTGATTAGTCTGCAATTAAGTATGGGCGGATGCACAGTTTTTGTTGTTTTTTGCTTGCATTGATTGGTAAGTCTATTCTGTCTGACTTCCATGCAGTGGTTGTTGTTTTTTTTAAAGGAAACTTCATCTAAAAATGCCCCGGAAATGGCGGCATGATAAGAGATGTCAAACCTTCCTGAGTGACTGTACAGAGAAATAGCTGACTGACCACTTCTACTTATGGTCGGCAGCTACCTTTTCCGTTATACAATGACCGCTCCCCACATTAAATGGGGGGCGCCCTTTGTGTGGTCGTGCACAGCCCCCTGGACCCTATGTGGCACCATTAGCACAGGCTTGGCTTCGCCTTCCCCAGGTGGGATACCTGGAGGTCTCCGCCTACCTCAGCCAGTTGCCCAATCCCACCTGGGGAGGCGTTGCCAAGGTGATCAGGCCAGGTAGGGGGAGGGACTACCTGCCCACACAATAGGGGGAGGATCTTACCTGGGAATTGTCAGTTGGGAATCGTCCGTTATACAATGTTCTTTGCCTCCCCAAGGTCCCTTTGGAAGGATATTGTATGCGAACAAGGATTTCCTACAAGAAGAATTAAGATGCAGCCTTTTCTAAAGGAGAGGTGGCTTCCGTAGCATTTGCAAAGCGTAAATAGGACTCATACCCTTTTCTCTCTGACAGAGTGCAGGAGCCCATGCTGTTATTGGATGCATTGTCATGATTCTCTCTTTGATTCAACCAGCCATAGCTTTTTTCCGACCATCTCTTCAAGATAGCCGGTCAGTACATCAAATGTAATTCATGAGGTAAAAATAAATAAATGCTTCCTTGAATTGCAGAAGCATTATACGCTAAACGGGCAGAACAGTTACAGCTGGATGCTAGCTACTTCAGAACTGCCTGTGGAAGAGGAAAAATATATTCATCATAAGATCTCAGGGAGGTTCGCAGAAGCTACCCTTTCCCATTATCATTTCAGAAGCACTGAAATTATAGGGTTTTCTTGATTTTTAATTGTGCTGAGCAAAATTGTAAATACAGACAAGTGTTATTTTTAGCCATTTATTTCTCATAGTCAGAGCTTTTTTTTCAATCAGAGCTCACTGGAACGGAGTTCTGGCACCTTTTAGGGGTGTTCTGGCACCTGTTTTGTGAGCTACCTGCATAGCCACTGAGCAACCAAAACCATCAAATGCCAACAGTGCCCTTCAGCTCTCTATATTGGACAAACAGGACAATCTTTATGCCAAAGGATAAATGGACATAAATCTGACACCAGGAATCATAAAACAGAGAACCCAATAGGAGAACACTTCCATTTCCCAAGATCTTAAAGTAGCTGTCTTATTGCAAAAGAATTTTAGAAATACACTTGAAAGAGAAGTTGCTGAGTTACAACTCATTACCAAACTAAAAACTATGGAGAGACCTGGTCTGAATAGAGATATTGGATTCATGTCCCGTTATACACGCTAAAGCTAATTTTGGTCATCTATCCCTTCAAAAATCCCTTGCCCTGTGGAACCAACTGCCATCATTAACAGTCATCAACAGTTATAAGGTTGTAGCGACCTCTACTTCAGAGTATCTGAAGAAGTATGTATACACACGAAAGCTCATACCTAGAAAGCTTATACTTAGTTGGTCTTTAATGTGCTACTGGAATTATTTTTTAAAAAAATTGGGGGGGATATTCTTTTAAAGACTGTCTTAAGACAAAAAGACTTGATTCTCTTAAGGGAGCTCTTTTTGGATCATCTTTTAATATATATTTTTAAATCTTTCATCTTGTTATTTATTACAACCAAAACCAGTTCACAGCCATATCTGCGATTAGGCAAAGCTAATGGGGCGGAAGGCAAAGCCTTGGCACTTCTAGAACTAGATAACAATGAGATCCTGATTCCATAGCTCTGTGTTTTGCCAACTGTGCAGTGTGCCAGGAGTAGCAATGGAATTCCTGGCACAAGGCATGGATGGTGGCCAGCTTGCAAGATCTTTTTGGCACCCAATGTGGAAGGTGAATCTGAGTTGGGGAATCTGTGCGACCCTCCAGAAGTTCTTGGGCTCCAATTCCCATCATCCCCAGTCAGCATGGCCAGTGGTTAGGGATGATGGCAGTTGGGTGTCCAACCATGTCTACAGGGCCACAGGTTCTCCAGTCGTGTGATAGCTCTCTGTGTCTATGCATATGTATATTGGGGAAGAGGGACTAGTAGGTGTCTTGCATGCTGTCTCCCTTACACTCTCCCTGTGAGATGTACTTTAAGTAGCTTTAATTCTGCCCCCCTCTGACAGCATTGTCAGAATCACTGCTGTGTAACTCAAGCCTTTTAGTTAGGCCCGCTGTTGTTGACGACATCCAGTGCCAACCCCTATTGCATTTGGGAAAGATAATGCTTTGCTCTGGTGCAGTGCCTTTATGACTTACAGAAAACAAATCTGGAATGTGAATTGAATGCACTGGTGTGCCTAAAAAGAGGCCTGCTGGAGCAGAATAAAGAGCCATCTCATTCATCATTGTGTTTCAAGCAGAGACCAGCCAGATACTTTATAGGAAGTCCTCAAGCAGAACTTGAAGGCACCAGCATTCGCTGCTGTTGCACCCCACCAATTTGTAGTCAGTGGCACATGCCCTCTGAACATGTTTCAATAGGCTAACAGCAGCATGGCTGTGCTCCATTTCCCCCAGTGGTAGCCATAGGTGTGCTAGATGAGTTCTCCACCTCTGTTTAGTGGAACTGAACCTTACTGCCCTCTCAAAGTCTGCTCCGCCACAAGGAGAATGCAATGGACAGAGTAGGCATGATGTAACCAGCTGATGTTTACTCCTTGGGAGAGCAAAGATATCTAACAGTGTTTTGCATTGCACCAACAGGAGGTTTATTTTTAATTGGTTTCACATGCTAAACGCATTAGTCATCAAAGTTTTGGCAGGTAAGTGGATGGGTGCTTCTGTTGCAACTTACAAGTAGGATGCTCGATTCCCACTGAGGAAGGCAGTCTAGAAAGGCACAAGGCTAAGATGATGCTGCACAGAATGAGATGCCACCCACCTCAGTAAAATTAGGTCGGCAGCTGGAGTGGAATGTTCACACCCTAGTCCTAAGGACACATACTGAGAAACTCCAGCAATAGGTAGATACCTGGAACACAATAGCAGGTAATATACATAAGCAAAACTTGGCATGACTTAGCTCCAAACACTGTCTGTTCAAAATCAGGCTGCAGGGAATCTCTGTTTTTGTTTTGAACAAGAAAGGTTCTAGCTTTGCATTGTTCAGAGAAACCTAAGTACAAGTGGGCCATTTCTGTTGCAAGGGCTCCAGGTTAACGTTTGCAAAAGTCAGACAGGACATACTGTATACCCATGTTACAGAGATAATGGCATAACTGTATTTTTACTTCTTATTTTCTGGGAGTCCTGCAAATTCTGTAGACTGGGGAGGAATCTTCAGACTATGGAAAGGCCTGACAGTTTTAAGTGGTAAAAAAACCCAATGTATGTTTATAGGGCAGTATTCAACTCACTCTTTGCCTGTGTAGAAGACCTTTTGCTTGTACAAGGCTTGTGCCCTTTCCTGTAGAATAGGCCTCCTAATTTTGTTCTGGAGTTTTCTCACACACACACCCCGAGCAGATTTGGGGAGGGTGCAGGGCATGCACAGAGAGAGGTGGAAACATTCTCATTGTGCAAGCGGAAGTCATTCCACATGCGCAAGGTGTTAGCTGAACACTACCCAAAATATAAAAATTCAAGGAGGCAGGATTTCAGGGACACTTTATGAACCCAGTTGGGGTGGTGATAAAACTTCTCCTGTAGCTGGGGGACGAAATGTATTGAATATTACGCCTAGATTTTTTTATTAAAAATAACCAGCCAGTGTGTCTCCAACAGGCTATTTTCCCACATGTGTTTGTAGGTATCAGATGCTGTGGTATCAGTGTTTCTCATTCATGCAACAATGTTCACACAATGTCGTGGATGCCAATATGCCACCCCTAAATCTCCCCCCCCCCATTTGATTCAGATTTTATCTTTGCGAGGAAAATTTGATGTTAAAAACAACAACGGCCCAACCCTGTTCCTAATGACTCTTTGGTGATAGGATAGCAACCTGTTTGTGGTGTTAAGTTTCCATTTGGATCATGGAAAGGTCAGTCATCTAATGCCTCGCCTCTTCCTTCTTTAGTTGCCGCCATATTTCTGGGACTGCGAATGCTCAGCAGCTCTCCTAGCCAATGGATGGTTAAAACAATGGGAGGCTTTGTGGCCTGGGAAGTCTTAGCTGCTATCCTGATGGATGTAACTCTGTGGTTGAAAAAGAAAGGTGAAGCTTGATTCGGATCTGTGTATAAAAAGCTTTTCTTAACAAAGCACGCAAGTAGGAATTAATAACATTCCTGTTTTTTGTTTTGCTTTGTGTTTTACAGAAATGTATGAAGATTCAAACACCAAGGTAATCTTTTTGTTCTTGCAGTCATTATCAGTGTTTTGTTTTCTTAGATTTCTACTTGAGTGGAAGCTCTAAACCAGAAGGTTATTGGGAAAACCAAACAATATTGAAAATGTTGCTAGCTAACTCTATGTATGGGGTTCCGATCCTCCTCCGTCCCACTTTAAGGAACCCTCCAGGCATTATTTTTATTATGCATGTATTATGATTTGTGCTCAAGAGAGTATTGGAGTGCTTATATGTGCACCTGCAAAAGTTTGGAGGCAGTTATACTACTTTGTTTCCAGTCGGTGTGCATCCTGTAACTTCCTGTTGAAACCTTGCAATCACAAATATTCTGGCATTTATTTATTTATTTGGCCTGCTTTTGTTGCACTATAGCACATGAGTGCCCTTCCAGACAGCAAGAATCCAACAACATTGGGGCAGCATCACAGAAAAACTAATAATGTGGAATGGCATGTGGACAGTCCAGTATAAACCCACCACTAATGCAGTATTATTGCATCAATGGCATTTTGCAGAATAATACCCCCCCCCCCAAAAAAAAAGGTCTGGAGGAAGCCTAAAAAAGCTAAGTTGCTTCAGGAAGGGGGCAGGTGGTGTTGACAAACTTGCCAGGCCACAGTTATTAGGCCTTCTCTCTTTTTTATGAACATCGATGAGCCGTTCAAAAGGAATACAGTGGTACCTCGGGTTACAGACGCTTCAGGTTACAGACGCTTCAGGTTACAGACTCCGCTAACCCAGATATAGTACCTCGGGTTAAGAACTTTGCTTCAGGATGAGAACAGAAATTGCGCAGCAGTGGTGCAGCGGCAGCAAGAGGCCCCATTAGGTAAAGTGATGCTTCAGGTTAAGAACAGTTTCAGATTAAGAACGGACCTCCAGAATGAATTAAGTTCTTAACCTGAGGTACCACTGTATAGTGAACAGATCTTTCTCATGGAAGATCTCAAACTGTATATCACGTAGAGATTGTGATTAAGCTGCGTACAAACTGCGGAAATAAAATTCAAAAACGTATTAACTGTTAAGCCGAATTTTCATCGTTTTAATTTTGTTTCCTTTCTAGGTGAAAAGTGAAGTGATACTGCTGCTGTTGTACCTGTGTGGCAACCTGGCATTTTTAATAGCTCTGCTTATAGGTATTGGAAGTTCTTAAAATCAGTTTTCCATTTGGAGGAAGAATGAAAATGGCTTCTGCTCTTTTTCTACCCAGACAGAAATTTCCAACCTCCTCTGTGCAATTGTCTACCTGGATGTACCGACTACTTGTTGAAAGGCATCAACACTGATCATGAAAGTTGTCTGATAATGATTCTAAGGGAAACTAATTTACAAATGAAGCCAAATATGGCAAATGCAAGTTGTGAGCGTGTTGACATGAAATGCATCTTTAGTCCTGACCATTTTTGACGTACCTGATCAACATTTGGGTATTGGTAGGGTTTCTTTTTCAAGCCATGGCAAGAGAAACTCTCCCCCTTCTTTTGTGATGCCATCTTAATCAGTTATTCTGTTACTTTAAATTTAAGGCTGGATTTACAATTTCACTCTCAGACAAATTCTAAGTACTGCAGAGACTTCATTAGTACTCCCCTTAACTTGACAAATGCAAGTACAATCAACACGCTCTTTCTGCCACACTGAGGCTGCAACCCTGCAAACATTTATTTGCAAGTAAACCCTACTGGCTGCTTTGGAATGCATGTCTGATTAAGACTGCAGTGCCTGTGTGGTCAGCTGCATGGAGATAAACACAGATCTCTCGCCTCTGTAGACTGCTCCATTCATTTCAGAGGAAGAACACAATCTGTGGTCACATTTCTTGACATGAGTTGTGCTAGGGAGCTCTTTCCTCAGTGAACAATTACTGGAGCACAGCATATATTTAATTATGACAATCCCCAGATTAATCACATTACTCTCTTAATGTTTTCCCCCATGGTTTTGCTGTCCTTAAATTACTGATCTAGTCCAGCAACTATTGGCAAGACCTTGGATCGTCCCAAGCTGCAAATGTTTTGTCACATTTTACAACTCTGTGCCAGTGTTCAAAAACCGTTAGCAATAGAAAGACGTTTCACATGTAACACTAATCATGATAGCTGTTGAAGCACAGATTTATGAATTTAGAATCCATTTGGCTGTGCAGTCTAAATGCAATACTGGCTGCCTGCCCCTTACCTGAGCCTCGTTCTCTGTTCTTCATCCTCCTCCTTGCTGCTTGCTCACTCCAGCCATCCAGCACAGAAGAGATGACTTCTTCTTTTTGCCTCCCACATGCCTGCATTGCGTTATTTGCCTTCAATCAACAATCCTCAACAATGTCCAAGGGGAATTTTGTGGTCTTCCTCCACAAGACAGCACTTGCTGTTTAGCCTCACCCCCCACCTGTCCCTGAATACATAGAATCATAAAATTATAGAGATGGAAGGGACCCTGAGGATCATCCAGTCCAACCCCCTGCAATGCAGGAATGTGCATCTGTCCCATATGGGGATCGAACATGCGACCTTGGAGTTATCAGCACAACACTAACTGATTGAGCTACCCATCCTATTCTCTTCTTGGCAACAGTGGCCAGAAAGAGGGGAGGAGAGCCCCAGTGGGGACAGTCCATTTGGCTATGTAGACCTTGGCCTGGTCCAGCATGTTAATTCTTACGTCTGTAATAATCCAAAGCAAAACACCAGCATCAATGTTATGATCAACTTTTGTAGTATTATTATTCATATGCTGATTTTTAAATATTCCTTTTGTACTGTTCAGATTTTATATGATTAAATGCAATTCTTTTTGGATCTGTTGAAATAAAAGTCTCGTTGAGCGACAAGTGGCATTCTCTCTTGCAAATGCAAGCAGGTCTTCTGTTTTCCTACAACTTCCCTACACAAACAGCTCAGAGAAGCTCAGGAAGCTTGGTTATAACTCTTCAGGATTTGGAGAGTTGCCGCCCAAGATGTTTGGTATCTGATGCAAAGAATAAGAAGGAGCCCCTTCCTGGTCCACATACAGATTGCAACCCAAACAGCCGTTGAATCTTAACTTCAGCACTGAGATCAACACTTGAGGCCAGCAGCCTAGTTTAGGGGGCACAGGGCTTACGAGTTCAAGGTGCTTGGGGGCAGTGGTTGGAGCTATTATTGTTACCCAATTCCCCCACCAAGCACATCCATCGCTGCACTCTGCCTAATAGTAGGGTCAGCCCAGTCAAGGCTGTAAGGGCAGGTGGGACAACTGGAGTCCTTCCTCTCATTCTCACCCAAGTTGCTATGGAGGAGAGAAGGGAAAATAGCAGGAACTTTCCATCTCTTCTTTCCATAGCAGTAGTTCACTATTACAGTGGTACCTCTGGATGCAAACGGGATCCGTTCCGGAGCCCTGTTCGCATCCTGAAGTGAATGCAACCCGTGTGTGCTCAGGTCGCGATTCGCCACTTCTGTGCATGCGTGTGACGTCATTTTGAGCGTTTGCGCGAGCGGCGAAACCCGGAAGTAATGCATTCCGTTACTTCCGGGTCACCGCGGAGTGCAACCCAAAAATGCTCAACCTGAAGCAACTTTAACCTGAGGTATGACTGTATTTATTTATTATTTTAGAAATATTTATTATTAAAATCCAATATAAACCACATTTTACCAATGTCAAATTACAATTCAAATTCAAATATATATCAATTATAAAGCCAATTATACATTTTGTATGACTTCCTGCGTGCTAGATTTCAAGGTGAGATGATTTTATTTCATCCTGCTTCCGAGTCTTAATTGATCCAATTACATTCAGTTAATCCCTTATTGACAGCTACAGAGTTTTTGACTTCCATTCAAATTAACACATTCAACAATTCCTCCCCCGCAAGAGGAGTTCTATATCCCATATATTTCCTGTGTGTGGTGTTGATCTTACCCATATTGTTTCTTCATTCTTCACTATTTTTTAAACCTGTTTTCCCAGGTGAAATATATAAAGCTGTGAGAAGAGGGAGCCAGTATTGACTACGAAGGGACAAGCCTGGAAACGAAAGTGATTTTTTATTATTCTCTTCTGTTTTGTAGCCTTTGTTGTATAGGGCTGGGAAAGAATTGCCGGCTGTCCCCCCATTCCTTGGAGGACTACTAAAAGTCAGTGCAGCAACACTGGGCCTTGGTGGGCCAGTGATCTGATAATGTAGAATTGTAAGGGACCGTGAGGGTCATTTAGTCCAACCCCTGCAATGCAGGAATCGTTTTGCCCAACGTGGCGCTCGAACCCAGGACTCTGAGATTCAGAGTCTTATGCTCTGCTGTCTGAGCTATCCCACAGGATATAAGGCAACTTGATCTGCTTGATCTCTAGAGAACCACAGCACATCCTTGATGAGGGGGGAAATGGACAAACCCTGAAATAGGATGAAGATTCCTACACTGTGCATCACTTCTCTTCCTCTGTTGGTAAGACAGGAGACCCCTTTCATAATTTGCCTTCCATCCATGGCCATTAAAAAGCTAACACAATAATGATTATAGGTATTCGCTATTGTTTGTACCAATCATTGTTGCCTCATTGCATAGCTTGCTGGCAACCTCACATCCTCCAGGCCAAGGAAGTAGTAATTGCTGGCATTCATGTGTTAAATACAGATAATTAGCAATCTGTTATAATCCGCTGACAGAAGGAGCTCTCCTCTTAAAGTATCTACATTTTGGGCTTCAGATTATGTTAAATCTGGTCAACAATATCATGAGCACAGAACAAACTGTTGATGTATTATGTGCTCTTTTCTGCAGCTACAGAGAACTTTATACGAGCTCACAATGTTATTATTTCTCCCTCCGCTGTCCCTGCGAAACCTCTCTCGTATGGAGTTGCTGTTAGTCAGTACCTTATTTTCTTGCCATTTCTTTCATTTCCTCAGATGTACTGGGACTTTTGATATCTGGAAAACAGAAAATCAGTACTATTTAGGGGGATGAGAACAGCAATATTCAAATTAAGGTAGTGGAGAGAATCGAAGAATTGTAGAGATGGAAGGGACCCTGAGAGTCATCTGGCCCAACCAACTGCAGTGCAGGAAAATGCCTCTGACAACCTGAGACAGGTTGAGAGTGTAGGGATCTTGGAGTTACTGGTTCCAGCATCCAGAGCTGGACCAGCAGGATAATGTGTAGGGAAGTTTTCAGTCTTTGATGTTTTATTATATTTGTTGGAAACTGGGCAGAGTGGCTGCAGCAATCCAATCAGATGGCCTGGTTAGTTAAAGGTAAAGGGACCATTAGGTCCAGTCGTAGCCGACTCTGGGGTTGCGGCGCTCATCTTGTTTTATTGGCCGAGGGAGCAGGCGTACAGCTTCCGGGTCATGTGGCCAGCATGACTAAGCCGCTTCTGGCGAACCAGAGCAGCGCACAGAAACGCCATTTACCTTCCCGCCAGAGCGGTACCTATTTATCTACTTGCACTTTGACGTGCTTTCGAACTGCTAGGTTGGCAGCAGCAGGGACCGAGCAACAGGAGCTCACCCTGTCACGGGGATTCGAACCGCCAACCTTCTGATCGGCAAGTCCTAGGCTCTGTGGTTTAACCAGCGCCTGGTTACAAAGAATAAAAATACAACCATCATCATCATTAACCCATCCTTCTTGATACAGCAAATGTAGGGCAGCCCACAGGACAGAGGGTTGCTGCTGTCGCAGGAACGTTAGGGATTCACATGCCAGTCTCTGAGTCTGTCACCTCTGCAGCAGGAAAACTTTTGTTGGAAAAAAAAAATCCAAAATATTATCAAAGACCAAATCACCGTAATAGTGTCTCATCGTATCCCGCTTGGTGGAACGGAGGACTGCATTCATCTATTTTTGCAGCTGCCCCATGCTAAAGATGGCCAGCAGGACCCCAGAGAACATTTTCTGCAGGGTCGGGGTGTCTGAGGGAGCCCAGCACCCCAATAAAAGAAATGGCAAATAATGTTATACTGAGGAGGAGGAGAAGGCTATGCCCCTTGGATGGTATCCAACATTACACGACTGGACTTCCCCTTCTTTTCCTCCTGAGGAAATAAAGAATGCCTTGGGAGTGAACATTGACCCATACTGCTGAAATTATCTACATCCACAGGTTAATCCTGTTCAAAATTTGAATGAGCATTTTTGCTGATGCAGGTCTCACATTCTCATTGAAAACTATTCAAAACAAGAAGCAGGAGCAGTGCTGTGTTAAAAATTGATTTAATGGCAGGGTCAGTTACAATTGGCCAGTTCTGACTAGGAAGTCAAACTGGGTTCTTTCAGTCAGCTTTGTAATCTTACCAATGCATTCATAACCCTATATTAATAATCCACATCTTTATAAGAAGCAACTGGATGACTCTATTGAAACAACAGCTATCGATCCGTGCTGTAACTTAACATAAACTTGTGTAATACAGCACAATTTGCTTGGGCTTCCTTGTGTTTCCAAGCCGCACCTCTTGGCAGTCATGTCTTAAAATTAAGACATAGTGACACTTGGCTGGACATGCCTCAAAGCACTTTCAATGAAACTGATTTTGGAGCCAGCAGAGCACAGGCTGAATATCAGGATAAAAATGACAGAAAGCCAAGTTGCCCTGTGTTGTTCCTTTGGAAACAATGATCTGGTATCACCTGAGCGATTGCAGCACAGGATGGCAAGTGATGGAGAGATAATAGGTTTTGTACACAGTGGCCACACACCCAGCTCTTCTCATTCTGCAGGGTTGGCAAGTAAGTCATCTTGCCTCCAAGAGTCCTGCTTGCGCAGCACAGAGGCAACCTCCCCACTTAACAGGGAGGAGGACATCTACTCTACTTATGTGTCAGGCTGTCAGGCAAGGCTTACCTTCCGCCTCTCTGTAGATAACAGCACAAAGCGAAAGCAGTCTTCTGCAGCAACAGAGAGCTTTATTGAACACAGCACAAACATTCAGCATCCATTTTCGCCGTGCAGGTGCTCCCAATTGAGTTCCTCCCACTTCCCTCTAGTTACTTCCGTCTTCCCGTCTCCTCACCATGTGATCCCTCCACCACTGAGCCTTCTGAGAGGCTGCCCTATCCAGACGCCTGGCTCTCAGGCTCATGGGATGCATACTTTCTAGTGAGGGAGAATCAACCATCTCTCTCTCTTCCTGTTCCTCTTCCCTTGCTTGCTCTTCTCCCAGCTCAGCCCAACTGTCAGTTCCCAAACTGTGTCCTTCCACGAACCATTGCTCTAGGTCGATACTATCCTCCTGCTCCAGAGGAGCTTCAGGATTAGGCCCTTGAGCAGAGGGAGAGGGGGGCTCCCACCATTCTTCCTCAGAGCAATACCCTTTAGTCTGGTTCCTGACATCATGGGATGAGGCATCCAGCTTACTTAGTTATGATGATGTCACATGAAGGTCATACTCTTGACTTGGCTTTTTTTCCAACCGGAACTTGCCGGAACTCAGTTCCAGCACCTCTTAGCTGGGCGCCATTGGCATTCTAAAAGAATAAGGGAGGTGGTCATGGTGAGTTCCGGCACCTCTTTTTCTAGAAAAATAGCACTGCTCATAAGGTCCAACTTGCAAAAGCCCAAGTACATGGAATAATAATAATAATAATAATAATAATAATAATTTTATTTATGCCCCGCCCTCCCCGGCCAGAGCTGGGCTCAGGGCGGCTAACACCAGTAAAATTACAGTAAAAACATAATGTGGGGGGAAAACAATTTAAAATACAGGTTAAAAATACAATTTAAAATGCAGCCTCATTTTAATAATAGCCCATAGATCAAAACCATAAGGGGAGGGAAACTTAAGGGTCAGTCTGAGTCCAAACCAAAGGCCAGGCGGAATAGTTCTGTCTTGCAGGCCTTGCGGAAAGATGTCAAGTCCAGCAGGGCCCTAGTCTCTTGTGACAGAGCGTTCCACCAAGTCAGGGCCAGTACAGAAAAGGCCCTGGCCCTAGTTTAGACCAATCTAACCACCTTGCGACTTGGGACCTCCAAAATGTTGTCATTTGTGGGCCTTAAGGTCCTCTGTGGGGCATACCAGGAGAGGCGGTCCCGTAGGTACGTGGGTCCATGAGCTTCTGCAAGTTTGTTATATATATATTTTGCACAGGGTTTACAGGGTGTTAGGGGAGGGGTAGTAACTCTAGTGGAGGGCACGTCATACTCCTTCTGGGGTAGTTTGTTCACCTATGGTCCCCACTCATCTTTCACTTGTGGCTCCTAGAAGCTGTCAGAATGGGACAGTGGCCACACCCTGGGAAACAGCTTTGACTCCAGCTAAATCAGATGAGGTAGCCAATGGGTTAGGGACTTGGTGAGTTAGGGACTTTCCTTGCATGTGTAAACAGGATCTGGCAGATTGAGCAACCACTAGCAGGCCTAACAGTCAAGAAAGCAGTTTCTGCATGTGCTGTAGGGGGAAGTGATGTGGCTCGTCAACCTGGGAAGATAGCCCATCTAGGAGAAGGAAAACTGACCCTAAACCTCCACTGCCTTTTGGCATATCTTCGGGAGAGGAATAACCCACAGGGTACATCGCTTATGTGTTTGGGGAAGGTGTTGACTGCTCTGGCTAACAGCTGCTATAGCAACTTACGAACTGATGTCAGCAACAATTGTCTTCTGTAAGTGCTAAGTAAGTCATCCCTGTTAAAATTATGATGCATCCTTGAAGCTCACAGGCACCCATTGAAGAGGAAATACTTATGGCTTTATGTGCACCTGATTGCAGCAGGTAGAGCTCTTGCAACATTTCCTCTTGCAACATTTCCTAAAAAAGGCGATCCTGGTTCCTTCCTTTCAGCAGAGCTGTCCCTTATGTTTCTTTGTACTTGAAGAAACAAAGCTTATCCAATAGAGTTCATTCAGCTAGGAACACTACACAGACTCACTCTTCTCCCAACCTGGTGTCTTCCAGATGTTTTGGACCACAACTCCCATTTTCCCTGGCTGGGGCTGATGGGAGTTGGATTCCGACAACAGCTGAAGGGCATCAGGTTGGGGACACGGTCATTTGGGGAGCATGGGAAAGCTGACATTTAAAGGAAAGTGAGAAGTAACATGGTCTCTGCTTCATCAAACGAAACCTGTAGGCTTTGATCCAGAAACACACAAATCCTCACACACTGCAGCTAGGGTTGCTGTTCCAATTCAAGCCAGGTCAGGAGAAAGGCACCAACCTGCTCTTTTGAGGAACGAAAGCCTACAGAGACTAAATCCAATTCCCAAACAGCTGAATGGCATTGCTGCCAATATTCTCTTACCAGGATTATGTAGGCTGAGCTGCAAAAAAACAGTGTCCCCTCCCACAGCCATTCCTGGGTGGGCTCACTGTTTTTAGGAAGCTCACTTCACACATCAAACTCCATTTTGTAGCTACACACCCCTAAGGTATTTACCACAAGCTCAAAATAACCATATGCTGCAAAGCTGTTTTGTAACGGCCACATGATTTACACCTGTGCACAACCCCAAAAGTATGAGTGGATTGTGGATACAAAACCCCCCCAACAACAACATTTGAGTAAAATGTGAGAATTAGGGTCAAACCAGACATTGGCAGAAATGTAGATTAGTTCCTGTGATGTCCCTTCCTTGTAACACCTGACAGAAAATGGCACAGATTAGTAGTAAATGTTGTATTTATTCACATCCTGCCTTTTTCCCTGTCAGGCACTCAAGGTGGCTTACAGCTAAAATAGAAACAGCTTTAAAGTTGTCAGTTTTGGGGGTACAGGTTTGCTCTATTTCCCCACTGTGAGGAGAAAGACTTTGGGAAGTTGAAAACAACATAACAAAGCTGAAGCTTTGATTTGATTTGGCAAACTGTTACAACTTTAAGCAGTAAATGCAGTTCAAGCAATTTTAAATATCAACCTTTGCAGATCACAGAAGGAAAGAAAGTGTCTAAGGTCAGGGAAAGAATGACTACTGCCATAGATGATTTCATTTGCCATGTGGTAATTTCTGAGGTGGAGGCTAAGGTGTCATTAATGGGCTGTTCTCCATCCTCTGCCTTCTGACAGGTTGAGCCACCCAGTTCTTCCCTGCTATTTGTTACATTGCTCTCAGAGTCCTACACTACAAGGTTGCAGGACAGAGCCACAAGTACCAAGGCTGACCAGAAACAGGATTATTAAGGTAGGTTGCTGGAATTCTAAACAGTTTCCCCTTGTACCATTGATTTTCATAGACAGTGAATTGTACTTAATGGAATGTCTTGACTGAAATGTTTTCAACTGGAGAATAAACCCAGGCTTTGATATTGAACCCCGATAGGTGGACCCAAACTGGCTTGTTCGGGTTGTATTTTATTCAGAAAGTAAAGTTTGGGATGGAAAAGTGACATAACTGAGTGCATGTTTAAGGTATTTGTTGTTACTATTAACTGAGGGGTTAAACCAAGATATTGAGGATCAAATACACTTACCTATGAACTTGGTAGCTGAGAAAAGTTAATGCAGATAATGTAGGCTTATGGTGTATGAAGTCAAGCCAAGTTAAATGTGAAGACTGATGGGCAATTGGGCATACATTCTGTTAACAGCAAGAGAAAGAATATGGAAACATACAGTTCATTGAAGGAAGAGAAATCTTAATGCCTCCACTTCCTACATAAAATTCAATGGCCTTAAGCAGGAATTATCTCCATGTATCTGAAGAATGCAGGCAATTACTTTACTTCAACGAAGTTGCTCTTTATTTTCACTCCGAATTGCGCAAGTTCTCAGGTGGTAAATATACACATTTCTTTCTCAATCTGAATTTGCATTTGGATTTCCTTGCACATCATTGCTAGCCTAGTCCAACCAGCTGAAAAAAGAGTGGGTTGTTGCTGTGACCGAGAAACAGGCCCACAGACCTGTTCGGGTGCATTCATTGTGGGCCCCTCCTGGTAATCGTCATGCATCTGGAAGAAAGTGGGATCGTCCAAAGTATACGTTTCATATTGGGCCCGGAAACGCCTGTTGAGAGTTCTACCGAGGCAATTCAGGTCGAAGACATGTGAGATCCCCTGCAAGATGAAGGATCCTACTGAACACCGAAGACAGATGTGCAAGTTTGTCAATCATTTGAACCCAAAGCAAGGGTTGAAGGGAGCTGCTGCCCAAAGCACAACCTCTGAGTTGACCTCTCCCTGTCCCACAGGAGAAGGACTGAGAATAAGATGGGTAGATGTTTAGAGTGATTCTGCAACGGCTAGTCTATACACTGGGTCTCTCTTCCTGGCTGCCAAGACTCTCTTGACCCCACTTCCTCCAAAGAACTATTACACTAGCTGCACTGAATATTCGTGCCTACACTTTACTGAAGGTATTTCCTCATGGGGAGGGTCTAAGCAGTAAGTCATGGAGCGTGAGCTCAGCCCAAACTCTATCTTGGTGTTGTTGGGTGGATACGCATTGCCTCTCCTCTGGAGACATTGGGAACATAGCAACGGTTGTGGGATTGTTGTCAGAGATCAAGATCTCCTACCTGAGTGATAGTCTTCCATATCCTAGGAAAAAAGCTGCCTTGATCTCCAACAGGGTCATTGGAATTGGACTCCACACTGTGATAGAGAATAACTTCTCCTCCATCTGCAATACAGCTGCCCCTCTGTCAAAAGTCCCAGTGCCTTTCCAGCATTGGCTGGCTTGCATCAAAGTCAGCAGAAGGTCTCATGATAAACAATATTTCCCATCCCTTCTTCTGGCCTTCCACCTTTGCCTGTGCTGATAGGCTGAGATGGCAGGAATCGGAGCCACATATCTGGCCTATACAGTGGTACCTCGGTTCTTGAACGTAATCCAAGTTCCGAAATGTTCGAAAACCAAGGTGCAAAGGGCTATCTGCAAATTCAACTGAGAAAATTGAAAAACACACAGTGGAAGCTGTTCGACTTTTGAGGCGTGTTTGAAAACGGAAGCATTTGCTTCCGGGTTTTGGCCGTTCGGGTTCTGAAACGTTCGTCAACAGAGATGTTCGAGAACCGAGGTACCACTGTACTTGAGATGTAAGAATGAGTTTCCACTGCTTGGGGTCCATTTCGTGTATGTGTTCAATATACAGTGGTACCTTGGGTTACATACGCTTCAGGTTATATACGCTTCAGGTTACACACTCCGCTAAGCCAGAAATAGTGCTTCAGGTTAAGAACTTTGCTTCAGGATAAGAACAGAAATCGGGCTCCGGCGGCACGGCGGCAGCAGGAAGCCCCATTAACTAAAGTGGTGCTTCAGATTAAGAACAGTTTCAGGGTAAGAACAGACCTCTGGAACGAATTAAGTACTTAACCCGAGGTACCACTGTATTTTGCATTTGTTGAATCTTTAATGCAAGGATTTTGGGAACATGTCCTGCTGTTGTGTGGGATGTGGTTGTACGAGTGTGATTCAAGGTGCCCATTGGAGAACTGTTGTGACATGTCTGGAAAGACCACAGTTCAGTGGCTGAACACACAGGGTGGTACCCAGCTAACTTGTTCCTTCAGCTCAGGGAATTCTGCTTGTGCAACAGAACATTATGCCTCTCCGCCCCTGCACACACCCCTAAAATAGTTCTGGAGGTTCCCTCAGCCCTCTAGAGCAGATATGGGGATGATGTGGAGCATGAGCAGCGAGAGAACAGGGCAAGTTCCTTGTGGTGATAGCACATTAGTTGGATGCCACCCATGCTCTCCATACAGAAGGTTCCAGGTTCAATTCCTGACATCTCCAGTTTAAAAAAGAAATGTTGGAGGGTATAACAGAGTGTTTTGTAAGACTTCACCATTTTTGCCCAGCTTAATTCCTGCATCCAAGCCGCAACATAACTTACAGCCAGTCTGCTCCCAGTCAGAAATGAAGGATCAAGAAGACTTTCCCCAGAGTCTGTCATTTATTTGGTGACAAGCCAGAGCATGTAAATCTATTGAGTATCTTAAGCAGCATTCCTGTTTACCAGTTTTTCCAGACCAGCTAATTTGAATGCAATGGAGTCAGAGTATCGATAGGTGCACACAGACTAATTTGAGCAGCAAAACACTTTGGAAGAACATTCGGCTTCATGTTGGACCAACAATTTTGTGCCTGGGACTGAACTTAATTGAAACTGGTTCTGTTAGTTCGCTGCCGAAGCTGTCAGTGAACAGCACAGATTCGACTGGTCTCTGTGTCGTTACAAAATACCTCCCCCTGTCCATTTGCCAGAGCAACATTTGCAATAATAAAAAGGAGTTGCTGGGCACTTTTAATAATTATAATAAGTTAATGGATGAATGTTCGTCTAACTGAATAAATGGAAATAAACAAAATGCCCATCTGAAACCTGAGGAGAGTCTCAAGCCTTGGGACTGAATCAGCCATGCAACTACACATATATTGTGTGTGTGTGTGTGTGTGTGTGTGTGTGTGTGTGTGTGTGTCATTAGTAGTGTGACAATTAGTGTGGGGAGACAGACTCACTACCTAAGAGAAACAGAAGCACTTACTCCTGTTTTTAAAGTGCATTTGGGTGCACTATAATTAGAACAGAATCAAGTATATCAGCTTTATGAGTCAGATGAAAATGGTTTCAAAAGAGCTCTAACTCAGGGTTTAAACTGGGAATACTGATTACTTACTCACTATATTGCCATGACAGCTCACAGAAGTTGGAATTGCAGGTGTTAGTAGAACTCTTTTACCTAGGAAGTCAGGTGACTTGTGGATATCCAATCAACTTCCTCCTGCCTTCTCTTATATGACCTCTGAGAATTCCTGAGGAATTTTTGATACACTTTTGCAGCAAGAATGAAACTAAATATTTATTATTCTTATTTATAATTTTCATTTATGAGAAACATTTCAAACAGAATCATCTTTACGTATCATATTTTGACTTCCCTCTCCCTCTTTCTCTGGTTCCTTATATTTACTCTATTTTCCTACATATCTCAATTTAAATCTATTTTATATTTTATTTCCATCCATTTCTCTCTTTTTTTAAAAAAATTTGCATGTTTTTACATTAATCCTGCTAATGTCTTAATTTGTTTACGATGAATTTTAAAATATTCAATAAATGATTTCCATTCCCCCTTAAAGACTTCAATTTCTTATTCTTCCAGTATGTTTGGCCATTTCTGCATATTCCGTTAGTTTCTGTAGCCATTCTTCTTTCGACAGGACGTCTTCCTCTTTCCATCTTTGGGCAAATACCATTCTTGCATACATAAATAAAATTTTATGGTGCTTAGGTAACTCCAATCCCATAATGCCTAAAAGAAAAGCTTCTGGGGTGTTTTGTGTGTGTGTGTTTTTTACAAGAGCTATCTTAAAACTCTTTTTCAATTCATTATGTATCATTTCCCAGTAAGCCTTTATCTTACTACAGGTCCACCACATATGGGGAAAAGTACCTTTATTCTCTTTATATTTCCAACACTTACTCAATTTTGATTTGTACATTTTAGCTAATCTACTAGCTGTTGGATACCATCTATATAACTTTTTCATATATATTTTTTCTTAAACCATAACATGCTGTAAACTAAATAAACCCAGCCAACAATATACGACTGAAGATGAAAATGTGAATGAACAGTTTGCTACCTAAGTAGCTAAATGAAGAACAGACACAAACATGTTTCATTCCACCAGCTACACCCACAACCTACATTTAAAGAGCATTGCTCTCCCCCCACCAAAGGATCCTGGGAAATCATGGGTGTAGCCAAGGGTGAGGGCAAGGAGGGGTAGCTGCCCCCCAATCAATAAAAATACATAGCAAATTGAGGTTCTGCCCCCCCCTAACAAAAGGCCTGCCCCCTAACAAAAATCCTTGCTACGCCCAGGTACGAAATGTTAAGAATGCTGGGAATTGTAGTGCTCTGAGGGGTAAACCACACTTCCTGTTATGTACTGAGTTGAATAGGATCCAAAAGGCAGCAGACTGATTGGTCCTAGAACAATAGGATTCAGAATGCAGCAGTCTGACTGGTCCTAGAACAATAGGGTCCAGAATGCAGCAGTCTGATTGGTCTACAGGAGCCACCCAATCCAGCTCCAGGTGGAAGTGAATCCGCAACCTGATTGGCCTACAGGTGAATCCTGGAATTAGCCAATCACATGGGGCCCATTGTGTAAATAATGTATATAAAGCAGACATTCTAGGGGAACTTCCATTCCTCACCAATATGAGCTGAATAAAGAGCATGAAATCCACTCTCGACTCTTGTGTATATTTCACTTCCCATGATTCTCTGGGGGAAGCATTGTGCTTTAAATTCCTGGTGGGGTTGTGACTTTCCATCATTCTTTCTACTGCTTCTGCCTACCCTCTTTGGTCGGGTCCAGTTCCAAAGTTTTCTTTCCAGACAGAGAACTATTTCCTCAACTGTTTCCTTAAGGCATCAGAGGGTTAATTCCCAAGAGGGTTTCTCCCCACCTGCTTCCCTTCAGAACAGCACCCCATAATTTGGTAATTACAGACAGGAGTGCCCTTCAGCAATTCAACCTAGCAGTCTAAAGTTTCTTTCGGATTGCCTCGTGGATTTTGCCAGCTAACATGACTGTCTCAAGCAGCTGTTTATTTAAAGAAAAGAGTTTCAAAGATGATGTCTGCATATTTTTTACAGACACTTGGTTAATTCCCTAATATTTCAAAGATTCCCCACCTCCCTGTTTTAAGGGAGCACGTGTGACACCCTTATTCTGTGGCAACTACAAGATATAATGCCCTCTGGCATTTAAACCAGAACTATAAACCACCTCTATGGTTATAGGTTGCCTTAGTAAACTATTGTGTTGATTAGTTCTGTCAGGCAGGCAAGTTCAGAAAAAGTCAACTGTTTCTTAATTCATTGAATATGGGCTTCATATGACTGGGGGAGCAGGGAGATTAGCAACATGGGATTAAATACTAACAATGCATAGCTTTAACAATATATACTATTATTGCTGAAACTTAACCAAGATCCATAGAGCTGAACTTATGCACACAGTATGCCATTCTTGGTCTGCTATGCTACTCCATTTGGACCCTGGGGCCATTTTGGGCAAGCCTGCCTCTTGGGATTTTCAGGTCTTTAAAAGTGGGAGATATATACTAAAGCTCACACATTATCTGGTGAAACTTAGTTTGGATTAATAAAGTTGGTGAGGTCCAGTGGAAGCCGAAACAGCACTGTACTTTGTGTTTTTGAGGGTTTGAGAAACTGACGACAAAAGATACTGACTCGTTCCTCTTGTCCTTGGGTCTCCCTCTTGTAATACAGAAATACTATTGAGATTTTTCACATACTAAATACACAAGCAAGGTCCAGTTTGAATAGGTAAGGTTTGCTTATCAAAAGTGCTACGTCCATAATAAAATTACTTTTACTAATATAATCATAATCAAGCAAATAACTGAATATAACGAAGTTGCATACTCTTATTACCATTAACATTTAACTGAATTAAATGTTCTTTGTACATTGGTGTCAGCCATGGTTCCTCCACCTTCTTATAAATAACTTTATTCCCTTTCTTCAGATGGAGAAGTATTATTCCTTCGTGGTCATTTTTTGTGCTGTCTTCCTGCCCAAGGCCCTTGGGTTTCCATACAAAGATGTTTCAATAGATTGTTTCTCTATGTTACCGAATTGTGGAGGAGGACCACAGACATCTACTCCACCTTATGTCGTCTCTGTATCATTTGATAGATACGATCCAGGAAATGAAATACAAGGTACATTATATAACATGCTAACATTATGGATCAGAGATGGGATGGTGGAGAAATGTGATTCAGTTCATTTAAAAAAAGCAAAACTACCAAATTTGTACTTCCAGAACTGCGCTTTCATGTATATGTGCTTTTCTATTATTTTACCTTGCCTTGAGCTTTTAAATTTTGTAATTGGCATTTTTTAAAAATTTTATACTGGTCATTGACCATAATAAAATGACTTGACTTGCACTTCCAGAACAATGCAAGAACCAAAACACAGCCATTCATCAAAATTCACACTTCTCCAAATTTTCTAGTTAAGTAATTGCAGCTTTCTGGTTAAGTAATGTGTCAAAAAATCATGTATTAGAGCATATATTAGTGAAAATGCACTATATTAGACAAAAATGTTCTGGATTGGGGAATTCCTTAAATAGGAAGGTGCTACAGCTAGATTATTGTACCGTTTTGTTCTTTGAAGTTAGGTTATGTAGCAAAATATATTTCAGGATTCTGTGGTGGAGTCCAGTTGTTTGAATGCTGTAATTCCACAGTGCAGAACAAACACAGGAGTTACTGAGCAGAGAATCTGAGCTTCTTCCTGGGTATTTAAACTCAAACCTGAAATGGAAATAAATGCCGATGCATGTTGTCTTTTCATGAGAGCGGTGTTTCTTTGATGTAATGAACTCACAGAAGACACACTGGAGATGAGAACATATCTGATTCCTGAAGCTATTCAGAAGCGATTACTATTCACTGCCATGGATGTAAATCATCCTGGCTTTCTAAATGCTGCAATCGCTTAGCCAGTAAAGTTTCTGACTGAGACAAACCTGCTCTGCAAAAATGAAAGACCCAAGCGATCAAATGGGAAATTTCTGATGCGTAGTTTAACTCTGTTAAAAGTCTTTATATTAAATTTATCTGTTGGTTTCCCCCAGTGACTCTAGAAGGAACGTCGTCTGCTGGATTCACAGCATTTATGGTACAGGCTCGGGAAATTGATGGCAATGTTCCCGTTGGCATGTTTCGCATCAGGGATCCAAATACACAAGGCTACCCATGTGCCAACATGACGGTATGTGTTCATTTAACATGAGAAATTGCTTTCTTGATGGTGCCAGAGTGGTATTCATTAGCCTCAAAACAGAATGTATCATCGCTCTGTTTCTTCCTTTTCTTTAAAAATACGGAATATGTACCGTATTTTTCTGTGTATTGGATGAGGGTTTTTTGACTCAAAAATCATGTCCAAAAACTGGGGTCATCCAATACACGGATAGTGGCATGGGGGGCGGGGAGATGTGGAGCGCCACCAGCCATTTGGTTGGCTGGAGCGCGGCTTCTCCTGATGCCACAGCGAGTGGGGAGCAATCTGGGGGGTGTTTCCTGCCCACAGCTGACTGGGCAGACAGGCTGAACAACTTTGGGCCATCTCCCCTTATTTTCTTAAAACTGAGTCCCCCAAAATAGGGGGGGGGGTCTTATACATGGGGGCGTCTTATAGATGGAAAAATACGGTACCTGTCTTCCTCCTTTTTCATAACCAAACTATTTGTGATAGGCAAGGCAGTTTTCCGCCAGGGCATCTGCCAAGGACACAAGTGTTTATAGAGCTGGGATAAATTTCCTTCTCAAAATTTTCCTGTGTGGATTTTAATGGCAAATATTCTTGAAAACTGAATATCCAGCACATATTTGATGTTTAATGGTGGCATTGTGCATACATTGGTTTTGATGGTATCTGGTAGCTGAAATGCAACAGCAGTCAATGTTTGCTGGCACCTGACAATTAGTGGTCAGTACCTGGTGCTATCCTACAGGTGGCTTGCAATTAGGGAGCATTCTGGAAACACCTTCTTAAATAGATAAAAACTCACAGCCAAAACTTTGAGTTAATATCAACACTAGAAGCCGAATTGCAAAGTATGAAAATCAATTTCATGTTTTCAGATTTAAATGCTGTTGAAAGGTCATTCAACTGTAAGAGTAGCCTAGGCTGTAATCCTGTACCAGTGTTTTCCTGGGAGTAAGCCCCACTGAACTTAATGGGACCTACTTTTGAATAGACATGGGTAGGATTGCACTTTTAGAACACAATTCTACACACATCGGCTCAGAAATAAGTCCTGTTGAGTTCAGTGGGGTTACTCCCAATCTCAGGTAAGTAGCTATAGGACTGCAGCTTTAATTAGTGATCTCGTTTCAACTATAGCATGAGGAACAATTTACCTCAAATATTGTTTTTGAGCTGTGTGTTGTTTTTTTAACTTGTGTGTCTGGATTCTGTTTCTTTTGCCTTCTCCTTTCAGAATTCAGCAGTAAGTCACACAAATCCCAGCGTAAAACGCAAAGTCACAACTACCTGGGTTGCTCCTCAGGGTACGAATAAGATTCGCCTTATGTAAGTTGTGGATTTCTTGCTATGTAATATTTATCGAGGGACTTTAGTTCTTCTTTATAAAAGGAACAAAATATATCAAGGTTGCATGTGTGGCCATATATTTGGAAATTATAAATGTACTGTTTTTAACACTCGATTGGGAGCCGCCCAGAGTGGCTGGGGAAACTCAGCCAGATGGGCGGGGTATAAATAATAAATGATGATGATGATGATGATGATGCAGGCAGGTGCACTACCTTTGTGGTAGTGGCACCTTCCCTGTGGAACGCCCTCCCTTTAGATGTCAAGGAGATAAAGAACTACATAACTTTTAGAAGACATCTGAAAGCAGCCCTGTATCAGGAAGTTTTGAATGTTTGCTGGTGCTGCTGGTGCTGCTGCTGCTGCTGCTGCTAATAATAATAATAATATAATAATAATAATAATAAATTTATTATTTATACCCCTCCCATCTGGTTGGGTTTCCCCAGCCACTCTGGGCAGCTCCCAACAAAATATTTAAAATAGAATCAAACATTAAAAACTTCCCTAAAGAGGGCTGCCTTCAGATGTCTTCTAAAAGTCAGATAGTTGTTTATTTCCTTGTCATCTGATGGGAGGGTGTTCTACATGGCGGGTGCCACTACAGAGAAGGCCCTCTGCCTGGTTCCCTGTAACCTCACATCTCGGAGTGAGGGAACCGCCAGAAGCCCTCAGTGCTGGACCTCATTCTAATACATAGTGATGTATTACTATGTTTTTATATATGCTGTAACCCACCCAGAGTAGCTGGGGAAATAGATAATTCTGGACTGAAAAGTATAATGGAAATTCCCCCGAGAGAAAAATCTTATGTATAATATATATGATATTATATATCTCATTAGAGAAAAGCCTCAACACTAGAAATAGTGATGATTTCTTGGTGTTTTTTCTCCCCTCTCAGGGCTACTTTTCTTCAAGATTATGATACCTATTGGGTTGGCGTTCATAGCAAAACTCTCTCACCCAGATTTTCAGAAGTGGCTAATATTTCCAAACCCATCAATGATTCCAAACCCATCAATGCTTCCAAACCCATCAGTGATTCCAAACCCATCAATGTTTCAATGGCAGCCAATAGCTCAGACCTAGCCAATGATTCTGTGGCATCAACAGTTTCTGATATTACCGATGATTCTGAGGAGTACGATGATGATTTTGATTTCAACACCCTCCTTGGTGACACTGAGGCAGTTTATGACAATGAGATACCTGTTGATTCTGAGGCGACGCCGGACTCCAGAACAGAAAATGCCACAGAAAAGAGCAGGAGGAAGGTATTTGTCAAATACTTATTACAAACCAAAGGAGGGGTGTAATTCAACTGAACAGAACAAGTGCATGTTTTTCAAACACTTGATCATGAATGTTGTGAATATGACCCACCATTATGTTCCTTTAGTAGCGTGGTTGTATCTTCTGCATGGCTGATTATTGCCACATCACTCCAGTAACTTAAGAAATGGAGGAGACCCTTTAGAAGGGACTCATTTATTTAGAATCAGATCCCAGTTTGTCAGAATTTCTGCTGAAGCTGCAACACTGGAAAAGTCAAATTTTATTATTTTTCTAGCACATATTTTATTGGAACAGTATAAGATATGGCTACATTCTAGGAACTGGTAACATTATTTATAGGATCTTAAGAACCTTTATTTTGAGTGATTTCAAGCATCCAGTTTGCCCCTGCTCTCAGGTGGCGGGTATTACATATACCATGGAGCAGAGATGCGGGGGTGGGGCACAAAATTAAATCAGTTCACACTTAAATGTAAGCCTATAAAAGTTGCACTTGCCAAACCAATATGCAAACTAAAACACAGTACTCTTCTAAAGTTCTCATTTCTCTGATGCAATCCTCCAACCGACGAATGCAAGCAGAAATTTGTATGTAATTGAAAAGTGCACACAAGAATGTTTATCAGTCGAAATCATGTTCAAAATTGCATTGTGTTGGGGGGGGCAGGAATTGCTTGCAAAAATTAATACCGTAAATGTTAGGAGAAAAACACAGGAAAATGCAAACAAATGTGCACACAAGCTTTTTTCCCCTTAATTGCAAATTTATGTGGAAAGGTGGCAAACCAAACTTAAGATTGAGAAAAAGATAAACTGAAAATGATGGGATTTATGCGTCCTCACCACCAAGGTGCCACAATAAACAGTACCCCCATGAATGAGTGTGTGGATTTATGAGTGGGATAAAAAACACCTCGGATCGATCGATCGATCGATCGATCGATCGATCAATCAATCAATAATGGAACATATAACAGGAATGCTAGCATCCCTGTGGTGATGGTATTCCTACTCCAGTAGCTGGCAGTTAGCTAGTAATTGCAGTATTAGTTTGTTTCCCATTGGTGGGCGATTGTCCGGGTTGGCAAGTGGCTAGTGATGCATGAAGAATCGTCAGTTGATGCTGCAGATTTCAAATGCTGCTAAAATGAAGGGCTAAGAACATGGTGGAATTGTTGTAAGCAGATCCACCCTTACAGAACCACCAGGTATTCCTTCACAGCTTTGCAACATTTTATTAGGTATAGTCCCTACTTTACAAAGCGGTATCTCTTTTCTTTTCAGTCCGTTCTGACTGTGAATGTCAACTGTGGCGAGGTAAGAACCTTTTTAAAAAAAGATTCCTCAGCGTTTCCCTCACTTACTGTCAAGATCTTTTTAATTGCGTGCTTATATATTTACTGTGTCTGTAAGCTCACCCATAATATAAAGTTCTCTGGGTGGTTTACCCTAAATAAGTATAAACACAATGGGAATACAAGGTAAAATAAAATCTTACCGTTTAATGAAAAGCAACAAGAAAACAAAACTCTCCACAACCCCAAAGTTGAAGCACAAATTTAAAAACTGAGAGAACCAGCTATGTAAGTTATTTAAAACATTTGGATAAACAGAAAGGGCTAAAAGGGGTGGCACAAGGCAAAACTCTCTGGGAAGACTGTTCCATAACTGGGGTACGCCCATCAGGTGTGCAGTAGCACAACCGGACACCTTCATCTGCCCCAGCTGCAACAAAACATGTCTCTCCCACACTGGTCTCTACAGCCACACCAGGAGCTACAACCATCCAACAGCTTGACCTCACCCCCAAAGGCACACTCCTCCATCCTCCTTTGTCTCCCGAGACAGATGGATGCCAACCAGTACCATTTCATAAAACAGAACAGCATGCACCTGGGTTGCACTCCTGAAATGTTTAGAACGGCCCACTCTGCTTGAGTTAATCGACTCTTTTCTTTACCTGGTGTGAACAAGTCCACCCAGTTATACTGGGAAAGAGACATATTTGTACTTGGTAGAAGGCTATAATGCAGTTTGACTGGTTAAGTAAATTGAGTGGGCTGAGAACACTTCTTCATTGCACTGCCGTGAGCGCTATAGTACTTGAAATGCGTAAGGAAGGCACAAAGTCCCTTTTAATATTACCCCTAGGCCGGCCCTACCATTAGGCAAAATGAGGCAAATGCCTCAGGCAACAGATACTGAAGTGGGGAGTAGCACTCCCCTAGACTAGCCTGCTGGAGGCTATAAGGAGAGAAGTGGGGTGTTTCATTGTGTAAACAAGAGTCTGCTGCATAACTGGAAGAGCAGATGTGGCGTTTGCCCGTTTGTTTAGAAAATGTCTGTAGAGGGGGGAGAGAAAGGGTTAAAATGTAGACCAATAGGAAAGCTGGAGGCGGAGCCTACCTGTTTATAAAAGGGCTTAGCCTGAGGTTTGAGTGGTTAGTTGGTTGGTTTTAGTGGGTTGGCTGGTTGGGAAAGGCAGTTGGAAAAGCAGTTGGCAGGCAGTTGGCAATAGAGAGACAGTGCAGTGGGTTCTTGTGTGAGGGGAGGTAGAAGAGATAAAGACAGGATAAAATAAGACTAAGAAGGTAAAGAGTAACAACGTTTGGAATGCAGTTAAAGTTTATTTGTGTCTGCAATAAGCTACACTCTTTTTTGTTAACTTGAGAACTTGACTGAGATTTACCAGGGAGGACCTGGTTGGTGGCAGCGAATTAGTGGTGTATGGGTCAATAGTCCATGAGACAACCAGGGGCTCCGTACGAACACCACAGCAGCGTTGTATAGCACTCAAAGTTCTTTAAAAAAACAAAACAATCTTATTTTTTCTCAGGCTGGAGCAGCACAGTCAAGCAGTGGTGGCTGTGTCAAGGTAAGCATTATTTCCTTAAAAGGTCCTTATTCCCCTACAAGATACGACAATTATATACACATTTGTCTTAAATTTTTAAAGAATCCTTCTGCACATAAACGCTGCAGGTTCAGACAGGTTTTTTATTCGGGTAAGTTTGAAGTGTCAGGCTCATTCTTCTGCATAAAATTATCCAGCCCTTATTACTGTGTCTTCCGTCTGCGCTCCTGGTATATCTGCATCAGTACAGCTGGACGCCTTCATCTGCCCTAGATGCAATGAAACATGTCTCTCCCGCATTGTTCTCTACAGCTGTAACCCTCCAACAGTTTGACTTTACCCCCAAAGGCACATTCCTCCATTTTCTCCCATTTTCTCTCTTCCTGTTTTGACCCAAATAACAGAGAGAGGAATTTTCACTTCTTTCATTTTTTGTTCTTGGTGCCTGCCCAAACAGAACACTTGCCAAAGATTCCACAGAGGCTTTCTAACTCTTCTCCCATGTCTTAAAAATTAAACCAACCTGTGCTGGTGGGTCCACTGAAATGAATTTCAGAGCAGCTCTGTTTATAATGAAATAATTATTTTTCCTTTTGTGATCTTTAAATATTAAAGGCTTGGGTTGCATTTATTCCCTCGTCATAATCCCTCATTTATTCCCTCATCATAATCTTAAATTCCTGATTAATTTTCAGAGTACACAAGGATCATCGCAGAGCAGTGGCAGTGAAGCCAAGGTAATTGCTGTTTTTTCCTTGCCATTAATTCTTTGTTTCTTCTCAGGACTTGATAGAGCCAAACGACATGTTACAGCTCACTACAAACTACACAGTAGCCACAAGTAATGTTAGTCTCATCACAGCTGTTCCAATCCAAGCAGTCCTTGGGAGGGGACAATTTTACGAAGGAAAAGTGCTGTGTTGCTTCTCCTAACATCCTTGGTGCTGCTCATGCATGGAGGTTTTTTGCACAATCCACGTGAAATAAATTCTCATCAAAATGCCTTCCCATAGTATTTCCCCATTTAAACCAGATTTGCTGTTTCTGCAGGGAATCTGATAAGTTAAAAGAAAAAAGTACAGTGGAAACAGCAAATCAAAATTAAACACTGGATTGGGGGTGGGGAATTGTGGAATTGCACTTTGATGAGGTCAGCACCATGTGGACACTGGGAGAAACTTGCATGCATAATCAACAGTAAGTCCACAAAAAGTGCAGCTGTTGGGAGCTTCCACACAGCAGTTAAGCCAGTGAATGCTTCAAAGATTTGTATACAGTGGTACCTCTAGTTACGAACTTACCATATTTTTTGCTCTATAAGATGCACCAGACCATAAGACGCACCTATTTTTTTGGAGGAGGAAAACAAGAAAAAAAATATTCTGAATCCCAGAAGCCAGAACAGCAAGAGGGATCGCTGCGTCTTATGGAGCGAATGCAGGCTGCACAGCAATCCCTCTTGCTGTTCTGGTTTCTGGATAGCTGCGCAGCCTGCATTCGTTCCATAAGACGCACACACATTTCCCCTTACTTTTTAGGAGGAAAAAAGTGGGTCTTATAGAGCAAAAAATATGGTAATTCGTTCCATTCTTAACCTGAAACTGTTCTTAACCTGAGGTACCACTTTAGCAAATGGGGCCTCCCGCTGCCGCCATGCCGCTGCCGCATAATTTCTGTTCTCATCCTGAGGTAAAGTTCTCAACTCGAGGTAACTCTTCCAGGTTAGCGGAGTTTGTAACCTGAGGCTTTTGTAACTCGAGGTACCACTGTACTGTGCAGTAGGCTGCAGTCCCTCCCCCCACAAATTCAGGCTCAGAAATGACAGGCATCATTTTTTCTTTCCAGGTCATAGTGGTCAAAGAAGGAAGCAGCAGTGGAAGCGGCTGTGGTGGGGTAAGTATACACTCTGTCCTCTTGATTCTAGAATTTTGTCCTAGTGTAAATGTTGCATAACACAAGCTGTACTTGAGGATTCGGTGAACTGTGTTACTGCAAAATAAGAGATTACCCCATTTTATAGCTGCCCCTCTCCAGTGCCGGATTTATGTATAAGCTAAACAAGCTATAGCTTAGGGCCCCACTCTCTTGAGGACCCCCCCAAAAAAAATTAAAGGAAAAAAGCTTGGATGTACATTTCCAAAATATAAGATAAAAAACAAATAAAATAAAACCTACATACAGCAAGAGTGTTTTGTGTTGTGTATGGACCTATTAGGTCCATAAATTACCACATAGCATATATTCAACACAGAAAACAGTGGCAATTTGTTGTTGACAAAGGACAGCTGGACATATAAAGGGCCCCATTGCCTTCAGTAGCTGAGGGCCTCATCAAACCTAAATCTAGCCCTGCCCCTCTCTGTGTGATTTGATCTATCCAGTTTGATCTATCCATCTGAATGATATAGTCACAATTGTACCATATCCATGTGCACTGACGTGCCTGCTGACCAGCAAAAAAATAGACAACTGGCTTTTCTTTTGCTCACAGGGAGGAACTGCAAGCGTGTACAACAAGTTTGGCTGCAGAGATGTAAGTACTGGTATGCCTCTTTCTTTTGTGTTGTTGTTTTTTTAAACTTTTATTTTGCTTTAAACATGTACATATCAATACAGACAACCAAAATTACAAAGGAAAATTCCTTAATAGTAATGAAAAAAAACTTTAAAAACTACAAAAAATATCAAAGTACATAACACAGAAAATAAGCAACTATGGAAAAGATAAAAGAAAATAAAAAATAAAAAAAATAAAATAAAAAGGAGGATGAGCCAAAGCAGGAAGGCTCATCTATTGTACACTTCCGTCAAGCTCACAACAGATCATTATTCTTATCAATTATCTCTTTTGTGTTTTATTCCTGTTCCCTGCTCAACAACGCAGGGGAAGCTGCCATATACTATGTCAGCCTATTGGTCAATTTCACTCAATATTGTCTATGTATTAAGGGTAATGGTAAAGGTAAAGGTTAAAGGTAAAGGGACCCCCTGACCATTAAGTCCAGTCACAGATTACCCTGGGGTTGCGGCGCTCATCTCACTTTATTGGCTGAGGGAGCCGGCATACAGCTTCCGGGTCATGTGGCCAGCATGACTAAGCCGCTTCTGGCGAACCAGAGCTGTGCACGGGAACAGTGTTTACCTTCCCGCCGGAGCGATACCTATTTATCTACTTACACTTTGACGTGCTTTCAAACTGCTAGGTAGGCAGGAGCAGGGACCGAGCAAAGGGAGCTCACCCCATCGCGGGGATTCAAACCGCCAACCTTCTGATTGGCAAGCCCTAGGCTCTGTGGTTTAACCCACAGTGCCACCCATGACCCTGTATCAAGGGTAGGCTCCCCCTTTTAGCCGAAAGGCTGCTTGAAGAGGTTCTCATTTCTTATCAGTCCAACAGGGTGGTCTGCTATCCAGAATTCCTAGGATTTATACTGAATTTTAGTCTTATTTCTACATTTTCTTGAACTATAAAGGCTGCCCTAATAAATTTAGTTCCTGGACCAGCCTTCCTCCACTAAGCATCCAGTTACAGAGCTAATCATTTTCTTTCCCAAAGTGTGCCTCTGGTTAAATCATACCATTCAGGAAATTAAGGGAGTTTTGGTTTGTTTACAGAATGCAGCTGCTTCCGGTGATCAGTCATCATATGGCCAGGTAAGAACGCTTTCCACATTGTTATTTATTTTACAAGTATAAACTTTCTCCAAAGTTTAATGACTCAATTTACATCTTCAAAAAGTAGATTGCACCAGGATGTGTGCTGAGTTGCGATCTTGGCAGGGAGCAAACCATGCTCAAGATCTAGGTGCAAAACTGCTTTGTTGATGAGTTGATGCATGGTATTTCAAGCGATTTTAACTCACATTTATATTCTATATCTTACAGTCTGTTTCCACCAGCAAAGTAAAGGTATGTAGGTGGTTTTTTTTCTTCCTTTCCAATAAAATTTTAAAGGCTGGCAAACATTGATTGATCCTTGCTTCAGCAAGCCAAAGTTTTATACATGTTTTGCTATGAGGAAATCGGTTACAGTAGTCTTTTCTTTAAGAGATCGTGTGTCCATTCGTTTTAGCCTCTTGGAATCTACAAAAGGACCTCTTGGTGCTCTTAACATTGGTGATAGCAAAGTGCTGTCATTACCCACAAAATACCTTCTTTTGGGGGAAATGCCAGATCTTCTTGCAAGAAAATTAAAACTGGGAAATTGGAGGGGAGATTATTTCCTGAACTTCCTAGCTGTATGCCATTAGTATATAGAATGTGAATCTGCAGTGCTACAGCTCCTCTCTTTCTGAGTATTTTGAAGACATTTTTTGTTTCTTTGTTCAAAAAGCAGGGTAAACCACCAACACTTAATTAAAAAAAACCCTACTTTTTTCTCATTAACAGGTTGTGACCTACCCAGACAGCAAACCTTTCCCACCTGAGGTAAACTCTATTCTGTGCTGCATTTGTTTGTTTGTTTGTTTGATTGATTGATTTAAATTGTACCATTTAATGTAATTAAAATCTCTAAGCAGGTTACAATAAAAATGCAAATAATGTTCAGTTAAGGTAACCTTTAAAAAACTGGATTGAAAACGATCTCAAAACAGAACTGTGCATCACAGATCAAACTGAGCCCTGACCTAGTAGAAGTTAGGGTCCATCAAGCTAATGATGGGGACACCTGGGGCTCCCCAGATGTTATAGGACTACAACTCCCAGCATCCCTGACCATTAGTCATATTAGCTCATGGCAGTTGGAGGCTCGTGACATCTGGTTGGCTACACCTGGTTCTCCTTTCCTAGTTTATACTCAGCTGTGCTGAGCAAAACGGGTGTGTGGAGAAAGAGAGCTGAACACTTTCCCCATCTGCTATTTGACTCTCCTGGCTCACTCCTACCCTGAACATTTTTCTCCAAGCTGGCTTACTTTTGGGATCAGATCTACGGATGAATGTATCTGTCCATTTCCATTTCTCTCAGTTTCTCATATTTCAATTCAGTTCTTTGCATTTCCACACCAGTTTGTCATTTTTCAAATAAAGAAATCCCCATCAAAATTGACCAGGATTTTCATGTGAATTATTAAAAACAAACACCTTTTTGTGTGCATGCAGTTTCCCCTAATACGCACATTTTTGAAGCTGTTTTCCCTAATACAATGCATTTTGTATGCTACTTTCACATCCATTTTTATGTACTCTTCCGCCCTAATATTTGCACTGTTGTACACATTGGCTGAACTGCATTGCAAAATTCAGAGACTTGCACATTTCAAAGGATAGCTGTGTCTCAGTTTCCATATTGGTTTCGGAAGTACAAATTAGGTACTCCTTCAATAAAATTAAAACTATATCTAATTTCTCTCCCATTCCTACTTAAAACTAAAGGGGGGAAACATCTTAAGGACATCTAGTAGGGACATCGGTCACAGGCAGCAGGAGGGTTAAGGGCTTGGGATCAAGTTGTTTCTACAGAGCTGGCACAATAGAAGGAACCTATATTGAGGTTGCATGTTATGCTTTCGTTTAATTTTTCATCCTTGATCTTTTCTGTAAGGAACCCTTTTGCAAGTGAATAACACCATTGTGTCTCTTTGCTTTTCGATTTCCTAATAGCGTGATTCTACTTATCCATCGGTAAGCAAAACATCTCATTTGAATAGATATTTGTATGAGAGCAAATCCCAACCCAGTCTAACTGCATAACCCTCAGCTTCCTTTTCTTCAGCTGAGATGAGCTCTATAAGTATCTAGTTTCTCTGGAAAAACCCCTTACCTCTGTAGTCAGTAATGTTTTCTGTGTTGTGAGTGGTTTCTGTGGACAGGAGCTTACAAACTTTTCTAGCTTCGAGGAATTGTTTCCGTAAAGACTTTGGGGAAGTGTTTTAGGTTCCTGGAGTTCCTGCAGGTTGCTGGACAAGTCTATGAGGCATCGCCATTGCTCTGAATGAGCTGTAAGTGCCATATGGAACACACCCTTGTGGCTGTGGTGCAAAATAGTGTCTATGTTAGGCTTCAGGGAATTGGCTTCCTCCCCCCGCGGCAGTAGATAAGAAGAACAGAAGAAAAGGAGTCTTCTTACCAGTTAGAAACTTTAATAATCACAGCAAGGGAACAAAGAACATATCTCCTAGAAATGGCGGTGCTCCCAGTTAAGGATCACACCCCCTTCCATTCCTATTAATCTATGTCACTCCTATGTCTTGTAATCTGAGCTTGTACCCTCTGTGCTTTCTGTTCTGCCACTTTCTGAGCTTTTCTCGACCTTGTGCTGAGAGGAGGAATGCTGTCCAGAGACTGTGGATCTGTTAACCATCTCTCTTCCAGTGTTTCTTCTCCTAGCTGTTCCCCATCCAGAATTTCCCAGCTTCTGCCTTCTGAACTAGGCCCCTCTGCAAACCACTGTTCCAAATCTATAATGTCCTCCTGCTCCAGGGAAGATTCAGGATCCGGATCCGAAGCAGGAAGAGGGGAGGCTTTGGATCATAGTATTGTAGAACTGTAGAGTTGGAAGGGACCCCAAGGGTCATTTAGTATGACCCCCTGCAATGCAGGAATCTTTTGCCCAACGTGGGGCTCGAACCTACAATCATGCCAAAGGTCCCAGTTTCACTCCCAAACAACTCCAGCTAAGGCTGGAAACCCTGGAAAACTGCTGCCAGTCCGGGCTAGATGGACCAATGGATTGGCTCAGTATAAGGCAGCTTCCTATGCTTGGCCTCTGATCACATGCCCAGAACTTTGTTTTTAATAGCAGAACGATACTCATGATCCTGTCACAGAAAAATCCAGCTCCTGGTCCTGCCCCCCGCCCCCCCCAGCTTTCCACCATCCTTCATATTGGCAGCCTAATGAAGAAGAATAAAAAGCATTTTCATGATTACTTTTTAAAAACTATCGGGAGTGGGGATCCTTGCCGATCCACTGCCAGGAACTTGGAGCTCTCTTAGCAGGTTCTCATCTAGCTTCCATCTCTAAGGTTCTCTGGAACACAGTTTAACAACCACGGCTATAGATGACCAGGAGTAGACAAGGGTTCAGATTACTTGTTCATATGCTTTACTGCCTTTTCCACTAGCTGCATCATAGCCAAATTAAATGGCTCCCATTTTCTTTCAGAAAATTGCTAATGCTGGTGGAATAATCTATTCCCAGGTAAGAAGTCTTTCTTCATCCCGTCCCAATGCTGCTGTGTTTGTGTTATCGACAACACTGTTTTATGAAATGTAAATTTTTCCTTTTGATCTTATCAAAATCCTTTCTGTGATGATGGGCAAACAGTTTTGTTGTTTTTTGGGTGAAACAACCGCAAAGCTCTTTTACAGGGTAATTCTACAGCGCCACAGTCGCTGCATGATTTCTTTTAAGTTTTCATATTTGACTGTAATTTGGATGATTTTACTACTTGGAAGTCACTCTGTGTATCATTTTAATTTTTTTTAAACAATAACCCCTTTCTAACTCGTCCCAACCTCATCATTCTTTCTCTACAGGGTCCCAGACCTCAAGGTGGTTCATCGGAAACTGTTCGTATTACCGTACAGGAGGTAACTAATGTTCAGTGACAAAGCAAATTTGGCATGGGGGAAATGAAGTTTCCCAGTTATGGGCACTGTAGTAAGCCAGTCCTGGTTTTAAACTTATTTCTGTTTTACTTCTGTGTCTTAGAACAGAAGCTTCACCAAAATGCAGTGGGGGTGGCTGGGTTGAAAAGGGGGCCACAGTTCTTGGCTACATCTACTAGCCAATGTGTTGAAGAGGAGAAATAGGAATATACTATAAATGTGAAGTATGTTACATTGAAACAGGCACATAAGCAGCCAGCTCCCTGATTTCTTGATTTTGTTTTCACAGGGTGGGAAAGGTAGTCCGGCTTGTGATAAGGTGAGTGATTCATCTCCACCATAACTTGTTTATATTTATATTTTATTATAATATTACTATTTTCCCCCTACGTGGTGTGCTTATGCAATGGCATGGGAATTAAAAAAACAAAAGAAAACCTGATAAAAGACTGTCATCCAAAGAAGCTCAGTTGTGGTAGGTTCAGAACAGGCAAAAGGAAATGCTCCTTCGTAGAGCACATATTCAAACTATGGAATTTGCCACAGATGGTGCGAACAACGAAATTGAAAAAAATCTACATCAGACATTCAAAAACCAACAAGCCTGCTATCCCAGCCCTAAAAACTCTGATACTCCATAAGTAAATACAATATACCCCCACAGAGACTACCTTACACTGCGTTTAAAACCAAAATCACATTTGGATAAAAACTGTTTCTCAGGCAGCTAGTCCTAGTCTTTATAACCCTGTACCTTCTTCCAGAAGGCAGAAGCTGAAAGAGATCATTTCCGGGGTGTGCGCTATCCTGCACTATCTCTGCAGCTTTCTTATGACACCTGGAAGCATAGATTTGATCCAAGGTGGGAAGAGTGCACCCAATTATTCTCTCCGCAGTCTTTACAACCCTGGACAGCATTGTTTTTCCCCTGACCGTGCAGCTCCCAAACCACACATACAGACCATAAGTTAATACACTCTCAACAGTACAATGGTAAAATGCCATCAACAGGTCCTTTGAGAGATTATTTTTCCAGAGGATTCTCAGAAAATATAATGGTGGGAAATGGAGGGAAAGGTTATTACTGGCTACTAGTCATGATGGCAATATATATCCTCCCTGGGACAATCCACTTCAAGCCATTTTACAGGGAAGGAGGATTGTGGCAAATTCACTCCCCACCTCTAAAGTAGCAGCAGCAGCATATTTGTGATGGCAACATACCACCTCCAGAGCCCACAGATTGGAGCTTTCGAATCTGCACAGGATCGATAAACATTTATTGTTTTGATGTCTTAAAGGTTGTGTTCAGATAACCTGTTTCTCAATGAAGTAATTCCTTTACTCTTTTACAGACTTCACCTGCCTATAACGTCAAGATTTGCAATCAGGTAAGCACCTCCATTCCACATTACCTTGGATTTGACTGGATGGTGTTCATAGTTTTAAATACGTTAATAAATATTGTATCCTTGTTTTGCTCCCCCCCCCCATTTCTTAAATAAACTCTGAAGTAGGGATGGAAAGAGCTTTCAGTTTTGATCCTCTTATTTGCTCATTTCCCCCACCTTAAATTTAGTTCTCCGCATTTCTGCAGCAAATTGCAATTTATCTTTTTTTTAATTCCTCTTGAAAATCCATCAGAATTTTAGAGCCAATTTCTCCTCATAAACACATTTCTATACACACTTTTGACTAATGTACATGTTTTAACAAATACATTTCCCCAATACATTTTTATATATTATATCTTTTGTAAAATATTTTCATAGTTATGCATACTCTCGTCATATATGCATTTTTGTAAACAGTGTTGGGTTAGAGAACTGCATTTCAAAATTTGGTTAATTGCAGATTTTGAAACACAGCTGTGTTTTGGTTCTCCCTCTGTTCAGGAAAACGTGAATTTGATAAATTTGCCTTTAAATGCGAACTTTTTTGAATTTCTCTCCCATCCCTACTCTAAAGTAAACGTTTCCATTTTGGATTGCCTTTTTTAATCAAGGACATCTGTTTTCATTATATAGTAGTAAGGTATACATAAAATGTTGCTTGCTTTTCCGAAATAAAATTCTAACTGCCAAAAATTTTGGTCAAGAATAGCCTTGTTGATGTCTGTTTTTCTTTGTAACAGAACCAGCTTTCAAACTCGCAGAGTACCAGCTCCTTCGGCGGCACACAGGTATATAGATATACACATTCACCGTTCTATTTAAATGTTGGCTACTTTCCTGATAATGCCGCTCTTAGATTGGTTGGCAATAGTATGGCTAAGAGGGACAAGCAAGCAGAAGGCTGCTAATGCCCCCAGATGAATTGGGTCTTCCCTTCTATGGCAGGTGCCAACAGTGGTTCTTTGTGTACCCAGTAATAAAGTCCTTCCACAGTGCAATTCTGTAGAGCAGAGTCCCATTTAATTTGGTGGGATTAACTCTCAGGTAAAGCACCCTGCTTTCCAGGGAACAAGCCTCATCAAATTCAGAGGCGTTTACTTCTGAGTAGGCATGGTTAGGACTGCAGTGGAAGTGTAGACAATCCCTAAGTGACATTGATCTCAGTTGTATCTGGGTGAAGTCTGGAATTTCCTGTTGCTGTTCTGTTCTTGCTGGAGAGACGCTAAGATCCTAGCTTCCTGGCTGGTATGTCCTCTAAGACAGGATAGAGTTGTGTGACCTGAACTGGAATAATAATTTTGTGTGTGATTTTTATAGGAAAGCAGCTTAAATAACCCTCATCATTCTTTCTCTACAGGGTTTGAAACCTCAGGCTGGCTCATCAGAAACTGTCCGTGTTACCATCCAGGTAACTATTAGGGTTATGCAAAGAAAATAAACACATGCAACCCTTGGCAGCTGCTTTGTTGACCTGGGTAGTGTTAGCTCAGTGGCACGTACTGAAATTGTACTTTCTCACGGATCCTTGGCGGAGGGTTGCCTTACCTTGTTTTCTGTACCTTGGTTGACTGATCCATTGCCTATGAGGAGGAAAATAAATGTTTCAGTTTTCATCAGACTTGTATGAACCTTTTAAGCTGAGTAGCTCCTTCTGAACTTGGGACGTGGGTGGCGCTGTGGGTTAAACCACAGAGCCTAGGATTTGCTGATCAGAAGGTCAGCGGTTCGAATCCCTGCGACGGGGTGAGCTCCTGTTGCTCGGTCCCTGCTCCTGCCAACCTAGCAGTTTGAAAGCATGTCAAAGTGCAAGTAGATAAATAGGTACTGCTCCAGCGGGAAGATAAATGGCATTTCCGTGCGCTGCTCTGGTTCGCCAGAGGCGGGTTAGTCATGCTGGCCACATGACCCGGAAGCTGTACGCCGGCTCCCTTGGCCAATAAAGCGAGATGAGCGCCGCAACCTCAGAGTCGGCCACGACTGGACCTAATGGTCAAGGGTCCTTTAGCTCCTTCTGAAGATATCAGTGCTGCCAAATTTCAGACACATAGGGACAGGGTTTTTGTGTGTGCTAGGTATCTCTTTAAAGCAAGGATATTTCAGCCTGAGGGCTGGATTTTAATGTAGCCCAACCTTCTGAGGGCCACATTTGAAGGGAAGGCAAAAAGAATGCCTAACAATAGCATGGCTGATGTCTTGTTTTTCTTCACAGGAGGGTCGGCCTTCAGGATCACAGGGCGGTAGCTCTGTTAGCATACAGGTATATACATATATATTATACACTTTATAGCAAATGTTGACTTTATCTCAAAAATATTAACTCACAGCAGCAAGGCTGATGTCTTGTTTTTCTTCACAGGGGGGTCGGCCTTCAGGATCACAGGGCGGTCAGCCTTCAGGATCACAGGGCGGTAGCTCTGTTAGCATACAGGTACATACTTATATATTATACACTTTATAGCAAATGTTGACTTTATCTCAAAAATTTTAACTCACAGCAGCAAGGTTGATGTCTTGCTTTTCTTCACAGGGCGGTCAGCCTTCAGGATCACAGGGCGGTAGCTCTGTTAGCATACAGGTACATACAAACAAACACATACATACTTCATATCAAATGTGAGGGGCAGATGGGGCTCATCAACCTGGGAAGGTAGCCCATCTGGGAGAAAGCAAACTCTGATCCTAACCCTCTGCTGCCTTGTAGGATATCTTTGGGAGAAGAAAAAGCTAAGCAGAAAACCCCTCACAAATCTGGACTGGAGTCCCTAAGATGGTTGGATGACCTTGTAGGCCTCCTTCTAGAGAAACAGTGGAGGTGGTGGTTCCTTGTAGACAGTAGAGTCTATTGGGGAGGGGGCAAAGGACGCAAGCTGTACAACACAGCAATTGTAGCTCAGCAGCAATGATATCGGAAGGAAGGAAAAGTTAACAGCATGGAGATACTCTATGTCTCCTGAAATTTATGGGGAAAGTGTCTTCCAAGGAGCCACTACCCACATCCCATTCTGGGTCTTGGTAAATTTTTCTCCCTGGACATCAGAATGAGCTGCTGGTGGTGGCTGTACAATAAGGACAGGCGAACTGCTTGATGTAAGCTGCTTTGCCAACCCCGGCTTTGTAGGGATTGGGCAAAGAAATTGGCCTATGCTAGCCCTCCTGCACAAGTTCCTTAATGGTCATTGCCTGCTTTTCTTCACAGGGCCAGTCTTCAAGCTCACAGGGTAGCAGCTCCTCTGGCAAACAGGTATATATGCATGTGAAATCATGGAAATCATAGAATTGTACAGTTGGAAGGAACCCTGGGGATTATCTAGTCCAACTCCCTGCAGTGCAGGAATACATAGCTGTCCCACACAGGGATCGAACTTGCAACCTTGGCATTATCAGCACCATGCTCGAACCAACTGAGCTATCCAGGTTGTGTAGTGGTTTAAAGAGTTTTGGACTCAGAGGTGTGAAACATGATTTAAAACCCTTGCTTACCCCAAGATGCTGACTGTGTGACTCCAGACCAGTCGCTTTATCTCAGGCCTAACATGTGAATGGTGGAAGTATTTTATTGTTTTGAAGTGATTTTTTTTAATAAAAAAAATGATGGGAAAGAGTGTTAAAACAATTATAGACTGCAAGAAAACAACAGCAAACAAAACACAAACGGAGGGAATGTGTGTAGAAAATATATTACTTTGAAGGCGATAGTACATTTTTTTATTTCTTTGTTTTTAAAGCAGGGTGGATCTTATTCAACCGGTGGCAGTCCCTGTGGCAAGGTATATTCTTTTATTTGACAATATTTTGGAAACAGTCTCAGTATTAGCTATCTTACAATAGAACTATTTGTTGAGAAGGAGAAGATGTGAGCAAAACGTAAAGTATACAGTAAGGAAGCTCTGCAATTCCTTGTTACTTCTGATAGCAAACAGTACTAGAATTGGTAATATACAAATATTTGCACACAGCAGATCTTTAGATATAAATTATTCTTGGACCAATGCTGGTGTAGAATTGATTTTCCATGGAAGGAAGTGCTATTATCTTAACCTTTATCCTTCAGCAATAATTGGCATGGACAACATCCCCTTTGAGGCTTTGTCTACGTGTCACCAATATGAGAATGAGTGCAATTCTTTCCATGTGTTTCATATACAGTGGTACCTCGGTTTTCAGACATAATCCGTTCCAGAGGACCATTCAAGTTCCGAAACATTTGAAAACCGAGGTGCAAAGGGCGGTCTGCAAACTTAATAGGTCTCGCCCTGACCTAGCCACTGTGATCCATGCGACGGTCACCTCCAGACTGGATTATTGTAACTCGCTCTACGTGGGGCTGCCCTTGAGACTGACCCAGAAACTCCAGCGGGTGCAGAATGCCGCGGCGAGACTCCTTATGGGGTCTTCGCTGCGAGATCACATTCATCCGGTACTATACCAGCTGCACTGGCTCCCGGTGGAGTACAGGATCAGGTTTAAGGTGCTGGTTTTAACCTTTAAAGCCCTATACGGCCTAGGACCCTCGTACCTACGGGACCGCCTCTCCTGGTATGCCCCACAGAGAAACCTACGGTCTGCAAATAATAACATCCTCAAGGTCCCAGGCCTCAGAGAGGTTAGGCTGGCCTCAACTAGAGCCAGGGCCTTCTCGGCTGCGGCTCCAACCTGGTGGAATGCTCTGTCACAAGAGACTAGGGCCCTGCGGGACTTGACATCTTTCCGCAGGGCCTGCAAGACAGAGTTGTTCCGCCAGGCCTTTGATCAGGGCGCAGCCTGACTCCCTCCTCTGGCAACCTGCACAGAACTTTGCTTAATTGGTTGCCATCAATTTGATTTAATTAATTTTTATAATGAAATATTTTTAGATTGTGTGATTATTTGATTTTTTGATTATTTGATTGTTGTTAGCCGCCCTGAGCCCGGCTTCGGCTGGGGAGGGCGGGATATAAATAAAATTTATTATTATTATTATTAAAAAAACCTCAGTGAAAGCCGTTCAACTTCCGAGGTGCGTTCGAAAATGGAAGCATTTACTTCTGGGTTTTCGGAGTTTGAAAACCAAAGCATTAGACTTCTGAGATGTTCAAAAACCGAAGTACCACTGTATATTGAATGTATCACTGAAATACTTTCTCTCTCTGCTTTCTAAGGCAAGAGAGAGAGAAGGGGAAAAGGGTGGGTGCTTGTGGTTTTGCATGGATATGTGTGTGTGTGTGTGTGTGTGAGAGAGAGAGAGAGAGAGAGAGAGAGAGAGAGAGAGAGAGACAGAGAGACACAGAGAGACAGAGAGAGAGACAGAGAGAGAATGAAGGGCACTCTAGCCATGTGTCTGCATACATAGTGGTGCTGGTTCTAAGTACAGATGTGCTCAGATCCATAATCCAGGACTTTAAGGAACTAAAAAAATGATAATTGATTTAAAAAATGCAAACCTAAGAATAACAAGAATAAACATTCATTTTAAACAGGGGATTACATATGACAGCAATCCCTGCAACCAGGTAAGATTTCCATTCCATTCACGTAAAAGACATATGTCAATAGAACATCTAGTTTTAGGGTCTAACTAAATGCAAATATAATGGATAAAAGCTCCTGAAGATGACCTTGTTCTAGTGCATTCATGATGCTTTGTGCAACTGATGGTATCGGGTTAGCTTTAAATGATTCTGCTTTGAATACTGTTCGCACCTGCCAATGTTTTGAGGCAGACATGCTGTTTTGTTTCCAGTTGGTGCATGTCCTGCTGAAATCCCACAACTTTTCATGGTATAAATGTTCTGGGTTCCCTCTTTCCCCACTGTTCTTGCGATGCTGTTGCACAATAGTGTCTCTCTAGACAGCAATAAACATTGGGGAAGCAAGTTGAAAGCTGCTCAAGTGATCGGAATCTAAGAAGAGAAGAAGCCCAAACACATTTTGGTGTGGCAAATTCCCTAGAGTTTTGGGGAAAGGCCACGAAATAGAATATGCAGAAATAGTGTGGTGCATTGTTTAGAATTTCAAACAAGCAATCTCTTGAGCAGCCAACAGCATTTGCAACTCTACCTCCATCATAGAAATTACCGTGCATTTCCCACTCAAATAAGAGAAGATGGTAGCATTTGTGTGTGATTATTGATTTTGTGCTGCTTTACAGGGCCAAGCGTCACCGCCGTCGTCATCATCATCATCATCATCATCATCATCTTATTCATCGTCGTCTTCTTCACAAAGCACCTATGGCCAGGTAGGGGTTGTTTCCTTTAGCTGTTTCTTCCCAGTGTATGATGAATGGATGATGCACTGATTTTCAGGCGCTTTAACTGGGAGAAAGGATCTGAAGATTCCCATAAGGAAGAGCACAAATGCAAAACATGGCTGCAAATGTGCTGACAGAATACTGGAACGGCACAGGGGACCTATGCCAGAAACAGATGGCGTGCAGACCTTTAGACATTTTCATTGGGATCAGAATATAATGCATGATCAGAAAATGCCCATTGGTGCTGAGACAACACAGGACATCAACTCACTAGAAAGTTCTCCTTCACAAACTCCATTGCACTGTTGCACACCTCCCATTCCTTTCAAGGGAGTTTGCTTGTGCAAGAAAACATTTCGGCCGTTTGTGCCCTGGGTTTCCACACATTTCTAAATTTTCTTTTAAATTCCTGTGAGCCAAAATAATCTCCTTATTTTGAGTGCCCCCAAAAGATTCTAAACACTAGATTTCTGAAATTCAACTGACAAGAACTATTTTAATGTGTTTTCCTTCCCTCCTCACTCCGTTTGTCTTCTTTAGGGTGGCTCACAATATCAAGGCAACCCCAACGCTTGTCCTCCGGTAAGTTCCCTTTCTCTTAAGTTTTATCATGATTTGCTACCTGACAAAGTTATATATATATGATTCTGTCCCTCTAATGTCCTTGTCAGCAACCAAGTTTTCCTTAAAGACCAATTTCAGAAGCAAATGATGAGAGTCAGTTAGCGCCTCGGTCCTGTTACTTCTTCAAGGCAATCCAAGAGTGTTCATCAGTTGTTGTTTGTTTTCTTATATCTTTATCCTGCTTTTCCAACAAACATTGTCTGCCAAAGTGGCCCACTTCAGTAGCAAACAAATAAACGCAAGGGTTGTTCTCTGGCTTGCTAACCTAATTTTCTGTTCTGAACCACCCTGGGATCTTCGGATGAAAGGCGGTATACAAATTTTAATAATAATAATAATAATAATACAAGACACACAGAAGGGAAGGGGATTAGAGGAAACAAGCAGAGAAGGGAGATCAGTTTGACAATGCAAGGGATGAGTTGTATATATGCTTGTAGTCTTGTATGGACAAAGGCGTAGGAACTACGTATATGAGAGAAATTCAATTTCATGCACATTTAAGGGTGAACTTACATAATTCACACTTGGCAAAGTAATTTCTGATTTTGTATTTTTTTCTCTCAGGGGATAGGTACTTCTTCCAACAACAGAAACAGATGCTGAGTGGTAAATATCAGCTTTTATTATACAAAGATGAGTCTCAAAGTATGATAGTCTTTGATATCTTTTCTTTGAATATTGCAGAGACATTTGTATTATGGGTTGCATTTGATGGATTTTCTGTGTGATCCCAGGGAAGCTTTCCCAAACCCAAGGGAACCATATAAAGGAAGGGGCACCAGAAGATTATATGCATGGGACTTAAATTTGTTACATGGCACAAGAGGCTCCAGAAAGTGAACAAACTTTCACTTAACCTCAGAATATGCCTCATAGTAAATGGAGTCCCGAATGTGATTGTAGGCGGCAACATTTTCATTTTACCTTGACAATTCCAATAAACAATAACCACATTGTGCTCGTGATAAACAAATTCACACTGTTCAGCTCCTCAAGCAATTGATGTATAATGTCAAATTTAAATGAATTGGCAGGTAGGTAGGCAACTTGTATTTTGCCCATTGCTCTTAATATGAGATGGAAGTATTTAGCATTGTCTCCCGAGACAGACAGATGCCAACAACAGCTAGAACTGTGGACTTGGTTCGCATAAATGATCTCAAGATTAGATCATTAGCTGTGTCATTCCATACAAAGGAAGTTGTATTGTTAGTGAAATGTTACCAGGAAAGAATTTAAGCAGTAGGGGATATGTAGGTTGTCTTTTTCCCCCCCTTTTCTTTTTAAGAATCCTGCTATAGGTTTAATAATAATAATAATAATAATAATAATAATAATAATAATAACAACAACAACAATTTTAAATGAAATACCTACAGAATGACATGGTTGTATTTATGTGTTTCAGCAATAAAGTGTTGAAACAGAAAATCAGTCTGGAGAGGAAGAATATAATTCAATAGTCACGGGAGCAACTGGAATTTCTCAAAGTTCAAATACATTGCAAAATTACCCGTCTGCAAGACACCTCCCTGACACCTCACGCTGCAGAACAGAAATGTTCGTGTTTTCACAAGTCAAAATCAGGAGTCGTGAAGTGAAATAAAAACAACTTTTTCCTTAAAACGCTCAAGTCTTTATTTTTATTGATTACATTTCTATCCATGCCTCCTCTCAAAGGAGCTCCGGGGAGTGTCTTCCCCTCATTTTGCACAAAAGCCTTGCAGAATCTGCACATCCTGATAAGCTAGTCCACCACTCCCTGGTTTCTATGCTGTCCTCCTTCACCCCAGTGAGAATATTTTACCCGCAGAGCTAGCAACCTTAACTGCAAACCAAACCTGAGGGTTGCAGGGAACAGCCGTTCAATGTGTCCAAACAGAACTGCCCCAATTGCATTGGAAGAAGGAGCAGGTTTCCTTCTTCAAAGCAAAAGGGGTGTGTGGTTGATTATGAAGACTTCTCTTGGCTTCCTTCCCTGAGCTGTGTGCCTGCAGTTGCAGATCAGGGACACTAGAGGACACTGCTCCCCATTGGCGGTGCCAATAGTCCCTGACCAGTCACCGCAGCAAGCTGGGCTTTGCAGCTGCAAATATAATATAACCCCATTGCACTCTAAAGCTCATACCCTTTCCAAACATGGTGTTGATGGTTGTGGCAAGAGAATTCTTAGGAGGAGAGACCAGTGGAATTGCATTGACAACCGAAGTGACTACATGTGCCAATAAAGTACAGCTGAGTTAGCATTTTGGAACATGGCATTTTCTGGGTACCAGCCATAGGAATTTAAGGGCTATTGGCTAAGTGCTAGAGTAACGCTTGATGTCATGGTGTGTAGGAACTGTCTTGGCCTACCTACGTATGTTGGGGGAATCCTACTAATCGCAGAACAGAAAAGGCAAAGAGAAGAACCAAGAACTAATGGTTAAGAATTCTCTCCAGGAACAGAAGCAAAGGGCCGGTGCCAGACTTGGCATAGTCTGGCAGATAGCCCCCCCCCACTGCCAAGCCTTCACTTTGTGGAAGGAAAATATGAGTCCCTGTGACACACATGTATGGGGTAAATAACACGAGAATCATCTGGGTGCCTGGGTTCAAAACACAAGATAAACTTGCCCTCCAGCAGCAGAGAGCCCCCAGTCAAACAGCAGTATAGCTTTAGGAATATAGGTTGTTAGACCCTTTTGTCCTGTTTAGTTGCATCCAGCGCTCCCCTCTTTTAACGCCCCCCTCAATGAACAGACCACACACTGCTAAGCAGTGCTTTTTTTCTAAAAAAAAATCTTAAGGGGTACTCTCATTTTCCTACTCAGATTGAAATACTGCCCCTCAATGAGGCCAAACTTAGATTCACAAAATGTTTATGGGTATGCATACCCCTGTGTCCCCCCTAGGAAAAAAGCACTGCTGCTAAGTAAGTTTAAAATACTTTACTTACAAAATGCCCCAAAGGTCTGATTTGTGCATTTATCGAAGCAGCAGCAAAGAGCACACAGGCAGAATACTCTTTGGTAGAAAATACAGAGAAATCGCTTCAAAAACGTGCTCTGAGCTTGGAGCTTGCTTATACATGTCCTTCATGGAACAGGAAGAAAAGGCTTCACTCCCTCATCAGAAAAGAGGGGGCGTGACCTAGTTGAGTCTAGGAATCTAGCTCTGTGGTCTTAACCCCCTCATGCATAGCTAGATTTGACTGCAATTTCCCAGACACTTTGCTGCAGCAGGACAGCCATCTTCACCACCACCCCTCTAAGCCTGTGCCACTGCTGTGGTCAGCCACAGCAGCTAAGAAGACTTTTTAAAAACTTAAGTTTGTTTGTTTTTAAGCTGCTATTGCTCAGTGGCAGCTTTCCTCCTACCAGTGGTCAGCAGGGCGGTGGCACCACCGTGACTTACCTGGAGGGAGAGGCGGCAGAGAAGTCTGTGCCGTGCAAACACACTCTTGGGTGTGTCGGGTTGGCTCTGCTGGTGCCTTTGCACCAAATGAACCTCGCCCTTCTCCCTCCCAGTAAGCTTTAAGCCCCACCCCTACGGTGCTTTTATCCACTGCAGGTATGGCAGCTCAGCCGCAATGACTGATGAACGTCATTTGAAATGGTCCATTGATCCATACATTGGCTTTCTCCTTGCAGACATCTATGTTAGCCAAAATATGTCCAGGGAGAAGGGCCTGATGCTAAGACTGGACCTCTTCCCAGACATCGTTGAGCCTTCTTCCCACAATGAATGCAGTCTCCAATACATTCTTTAGAAACAAGACCAGACATGAATTGATTCTGAATAATATACGGTGGTACCTCGGGTTACAGGTTCAGGTTACAGACTCTGCTAACCCAGAAATAGTACCCCGGGTTAAGAACTTTGCTTCAGGATGAGAACAGAAATTGGGCGGCGGCGGCGGCATGGCAGCAGTGGGAGGCCCCATTAGCTAAAGTGGTACCTCAGGTTTCAGTTTAAGAATGGACCTCCTGAATGAATTAAGTTCTTAACCCGAGCTACCACTGTACTTAGTGCATGTACTAAGTGCATGCAGTTGTCACGAGTCTTAAAACTTTAGGCCAGTGGTGGGGCCCTCGGGAGCAACTAGGATTTCCAGGGGTGGGACAGGTAAAAACATGACTAGGCCAAAAAGGGGCACCTGGAAAGGTCTGCCCATAGTGCCCTGTGCAGCTCTTTCATGCCCCAACAACCAGTCCTTGCAGACCACCAGCTGATTGCTGTGGTTTCAAAGTGCTGCACACTCCAGAAGACTAAAACAAGTCACCTAGCATCAGTGTGCCGTCAAGTGATTGGCAGGTGGGTTAACTTGGCCCATGAGGCATGGGGGAAATTAGGATCAGGGCCTGCTGACTGGATCCAGTTTCCCACCCCTGCTCTGGGGCCTTATTTATATTCTCACTGGAAGCGCACCTCAGTCACATCCTGTCAGTCACATAACTGTATGCCCTGCAGTCCACAAGCAAGTAACATCCTAAAGAAAATAACTTCCTTGATGGAGGCACATAAATGACTGCAATAATGGGCAGCAGAACAAGGAGATGGAGTTATTTGAAAGTGGATGTTAACCCCTCAAAGTTCAAGCATTGTATTAAACCACAGATAGAAATAATTATGTGTATCAGCACTGTGCTCGTGTGTATTAAAACACTGTCTGTTTTTAATGTTGTGTGTGAACCAGGCCTATAGATGCACAACTAAGCTATTCTGAGATGATGGGGTGTTCAAATTTCAACCTTTAAAAAACAACAACACATCACTACCTGAGATGGAGAGCAGCCCGGGAACGAGGCTTCTCCAGAGGCATGTCTCTCTCTTTCCATTGTATACAATCACAGACGATGCCCACAAAGTAACAATTAAGCTGATGCATCCACTACAATTACAACTTGAGATAGTAAACCAACTGGCATCGTCAAGAGTTGGTTAAAGTTGACATGGTACCAGGATGAAGGCTTGGGGCTTTACAAGAAGAGGAATAAAATATAGGCATTAGAGATTTGGAAGGCACGCTTAAGTGAAGCTAGTCCTTGCTTTTAAGCATAGGTGTACTGCCACCCTGCCTACAGAATGACCTAATTTGATCGTATATTCCTCCCTGTCTCTGCACTCCACCCAGGCCTCTGTATCTAGCAATATCTCTCTTCCTTCTCCACCCACTTCTGATTCCCTTCTAGTTTGCCTTCATGATTGCTCTGCACGTGGCAGAACCCCAAGGTCAGGAATGATTTGTCATTCCCTTTCTGCCTTCATTGATTTCACCACTAAGAACATATGGATCAGGCCAATGGCTCTTCTAGCCCAGAATCCTGTTCTCACAGTGGCCAACCAGATGCCTATGGAAAGCTTGCAAGCAGTGCCAGAAGTGCACAGCAGAGATCATTATCTTTGCAACTCAAGGGTTAATTCTGTTAGTGCTGAAGGAAAGGGGTGGGTGGAGGTGCTCCTTAGCAACCAGACAGAATGGCATGATGTTGACAGACATTGCATGTGCCCTGACTGGCTGTGTAAGTCTGAGAGAGTTTTTATTCATATGTTTCGTTGAATGCCCACCTTCCACGTACAAGGGCGGAAGTAAAGAAAGGCAAAGATTTTCTCTCCCTTTCTCCTCAGAATTGCACTGCTTATATCTATTTTCCTCTGTTAAGCGTTTTCAAGGCTATTCTCTCTGGACTCCGCACAGGGCTGTCTTAAGCATATCCGGCGCCGTGGTGCAAAGCTCCCTCCGAGGCCAAACACGCCCCCCCATTTCCCAGAGTTGCCCACCTTTTTTTAGGGAGGATGGCATTGCCGGCAGGGCTGGAGGAGGCGGGCAGCAGCTGGAGGGCAGCTTCTCCGGCGGGGAAGAGGTGGCCATGGCAGATGGAGGCTCCGGGCGCGGCGCTGCTTTGGTGCAGCATGGCGGAGGTGGGCGAGGGCGGTGAGCTGATGCTGGGAGACCTCCATCTCTTCCTTGGTGCCCTCCAGAAGATGGCACCCTGGCGCCCCGTGCCACTAGCCTCTATGGGTAAGACGCCCCTGACTCTGCATTATTTAAGTCACGTTACTAGCAAGCGGGAACTTATAGCCTGGATAGCTCAGTTTGTTAGAGCATGATGCTGATAATGCCAAGGTTGCAGGTCCGATCCCCGTATGGGACAGCTGCATATTCCTGCACTGCAGGGGGTTGGACTAGATGATCCTCAGGGTCCCATCCAACTCTATGATTCTATGGTATCTATGAATGCAGCAGCAGTTTCCCCTGTTTGATGCCTAAAATGAGGTTTCTTTTTTATTTTTTATTTATTTTATTCAAAATTATAACAAGACATATTATCCAAAAACATAGCATCCTTGTCCCCCCCCCATTTTTCCTCCCTCCCCCCTCCCACACAACCCCACCCCACCTCACCCCGACTTCCCTCAGTTCCAGTCTTTGGTTTCTCTAAGAATGCTGTTTTGCGTGGACAGGCGGAGTCCCCAGATCCCGAGCGGTCCCCCCCGTCATGTGGAATAACGACTCAAGACAACGTGCTATGGGATTAAATTGGCCACAACTTTATTAAATTTCAAATGTGGGTAGACCTTGGCTCAGGCATTGGGCGTTCTCCCTCCCCAGTCCCCAGCCGGGGACCTAGGGAGCTTCAGGGTTATCCAGTGTGTGTGGGGGGGATGGGCCGGCTCTGGAGAACATATGTTCAAGCAGAGATAGCCGCCCCCGTTACGCCGCCGCCGCAGGGGAGAGCAATGACGACCTTTCGGCGTACGGTCAAAGCCTCCCTTCAGAAACCCCTTTAACGGGGAACCCTGGTATCACCGCCGCAAAGAGGAAGATGGACTAAAGGATTCCGCCCAAGGCCTGATACCGCCAAAGTTGTGACTTTTGCTACGGGAAAGGCGAAACCTGCCAATGCAGGGAAATTCCTTTCCGGCCCTTTAACAGTGACCTTAAAGTAGCAGTGCCCACATACCTGTGAAGAAAAGTTAACCTGCAAAACCTGTGAAGAAAAGTTAACCTGCAAAAGAAGACATTAACTGAGGGTGGGTAGGGTGGGAGAAGCTCTGGAGCCAAGTGAGGATTCCCAGGTAAGATCCTCCCTCTATTGTGTGGGCAGGTAATCCCTCCCCTCCCCTACCTGGCCTGGTCTCCTTGGCAACGCTTCCCCCAGGTGGGATTGGACAACTGACTGAGGTAGGCGGAGACCTCCAGGTATCCCACCTGAGGGAAGGCAAACCAAGCCTATGCTGATAGGGGCCGCTCCAGATCTAAGGCTGCGCGCGTCCACGCAAAGGGCGCCCCCCGTTTTAAGCAGGGAGCAGTCATTCTGCATGTTACAAAGTTGTATAGATCCTCAAACTATTTAGCTGATTATTATCAATAAAAAGTTTGTGAATGTTGATTCAAAACCTGCCAAGGAGTCCATAAAATGAGGTTTCTAGGCACGTAGTTCCAAATTTCAAAATCCAAACCAGTTCTCCTTCAAACTGAATTCCTAACACCCGAAGGCCTTTTCCACTGGCATTTTGCGTGGTTGTGGCAGACAGCATCTAAGGCATATTTGGGGAGATGAGCATAACCTTCACATGGCTTTCTCCGCTTGTGGGTTCCCTAGCTTTCTCAGCCTCGTGGCAATAAATCTTTATAGCAGAGCTTGCCAACACACATTCTATACTTGGCAGCAAATTGTGATGTCGTGCCAGAGTCCTCCAAGTCCTTGGGTCCTCCCTGGGCCACAGCTATAACCTATAATCACCTGCATGCCAAGGCAGTAAATAATGTCTGAAAATGCTCGTGAACAAATCCTGCCAGTCTGAATGAAAGCAAATGGTAAAGCCTTATGGCACTTGCAACCAACCGCATTCTCGTTATACATGACAAGCAGCCACTTTTGTCCAGCCAGCCTGAGGAAAAGTTCTGTTTAACTCTCATGCTTGCATATCACAACCAGATTTGATACCTGCCTCTAGGGTTGGGGGACAAATTCCACCCCATTTAATGCTGAAATTACCTAAGTCATGCTTTCTGCAACAATACAGTGGTACCTCGGGTTACATACGCTTCAGGTTACATACGCTTCAGGTTACAGACTCCACTAACCCAGAAATAGTGCTTCAGGTTAAGAACTTTGCTTCAGGATGAGAACAAAAATCGTGCTCCGGTGGCGCAGCAGCAGCAGGAGGCCCCATTAGCTAAAGTGGTGCTTCAGGTTAAGAACAGTTTCAGGTTAAGTACGGACCTCCAGAACGAATTAAGTACTTAACCCGAGGTACCACTGTATGCCCCCTGAGACACAGCCATCCTTTCAAATTTGTGCTTCTCCGAATTTTGCAAGGGGCTTCTCCAGCCAAGTAATTGTCCCAAAACGCAGAGGATATAAATGCACATATTTCTGAAAATGACACATAAAAGCATTATATTAGTGAATACGGCTTTGCAACAATAGGTATGTTTGGCAAAATTACACACATGTATAAGGAAGAAACACCGATTAATTTTCTTGAGGATTTTTTTTTATGTAAAAAAAAATCACTGACTGATGTAGAATTGTGGAGAACTGAACTCAAGACTGGGAAAATGAGAAACTGAATTTGACATATTAGCCCAGCCCTACCTGTGTCATGGGTATCTCATTCGCTGAAACCACCTCCATGGGACAGATTTTTCAACACTCATTGTTCTTTCTCAGTCATGGTTTCTTCTGAAGATGTGAAAGAGAGCTTCCCTAAAAAGCAGAACAGAGTGGTGCAGCCAGACAATTTTTAGACCCCGGACTTAATAGCCCTACAGCTTGGGAGGGGGTGTCCTCCTTTGTGGAGCTCAGTCCCAACATTCATCTTCTGTCCAGCAGCACTCCATGAATGACAGCTGCTGTTACACTGCTGATACGTTAGAGCAACAAACAAACATCATCCAGTTTGACAGCCCTGAATTTCTTTTATTCTTTAAAAACGCAGAAATAGCCTGAGTGCATGCTGTTTCGCACTGTAAGCTCACCTAAATCATAGCACCACTATTATGCCTAAAAGAAAAAAAATGTGGCTTGCTTCTGTTGCTGCGATTCTCAACACATTTTCTTGGGAATAAGCCAGTGTGCTGTAGTGGTTAAGAGCGGTGGATTCGTAATCTGGTGACTTCCCCGCTCCTCCACATGCAGCTGCTGGGTGACCTTGTGCTAGTCACACTTCTTTGAAGTCTCTCAGCCCCACTCACCTCACAGAGTGTTTGTTGTGGGGGAGGAAGGGAAAAGAAGATTGTTAGCCGCTTTGAGACTCCTTAGGGTAGTGATAAAGCAGGATATCAAATCCAAACCCTTCTTCTTCTTCTTCTTCTTCTACATCTTGTTGTAGAAAATGGTTTTCGGTAGAAAGTCCACAGTAGCTGAAGAGTCTTTGTTAGCATGTGAAATTAATGGGTACCAACTTCTGTGAAGGAATCTCCCTGTGCAAAGCCATTGGCTACATGTATTAGTTGAATTAACTTGTCTGTCAAAGCCAATTTACATAATGATTGGGTACTGATTAAGTGTAGGCAGCTGAGTTGCTTTCCAGCTACTGGTTATTTCCATTCTAGCGGGCTGAAGACAACTATGGGTGGTATCCAAGTCATACTCAAAGTAGACTCATTGCAAACAATGGGCTTAATGGGTCAACTTTAAGTAAGACTTTTCCAGCTACCCTGTATAATTATTTCTAGTTTAGAGTGAGCATCTATATTTGGACATAGGAAGCCTTCTACTGAGTCAGATCACTGATCCGTCTAATTACCTATTGTGACTGTCATCAGGTCTCCAGGCTAGCAGGCAGGGGCTGTTTCCATCACCCAAGAATAATAGAATTGTAGAGTTGGAAGGGACCCTGAGGGTCATCTAGTCCAACACCCTGCAATGCAGGAATCTTTTGCACAACGCAGGGCGCAAACCCACAACCCTGGGATTATAAATCTGCAGAAGCCAATCTGCTACTGACTTAAAAGGCTCAGGATTCAACACTTTGAACGTGGCAAGAGAACCTGTGTAACGCAGGCACAGGCTTTTGTGGAATGATTTATGGATTCCAGTGGGAAAAATCATTGGCATGCATCACCAAGTTTTTGGTATAATAATTATGGGAGTTGCAGAGAACCAGGTAATCCGCTTTTGTCACGCGGCTCCCGGCTAAAAGCCATGTAAAACTATTAAAGTTCCTAGGTGGCTCAGAGCAAATTGTTACTTTCCTAGTCTAGCCTACTTCAGAGGGGCATTTGGAGAATGAAACTTGATCAACTTGGTTGCATCCTCCCCTCAGGATAAGACAGGAAAACTCAACAAACAAACAAACAAACAAACAAACAAACAAACAAACAAACAAACATAGATCACCAAATATCTTTCCCAAACTAAGGATAAAACTGGTTTGACAAGCTGCTTGCTCTTTGTCTTTGCAGAATAAGGCCCAGTCCACATAGGTAGCAGAATGAAATAATCGAATGGACTGTACCACTTCAGGTGACTGCTGTTTGCATAGGATGGATTTCCATCTTTTTAATGTCACACACAAACAAATACTGCTTGGAAATAAAAACTAACACATCGGCTGGAAAGGCGCTAACCCTGCTCACTCCATGATGTATTGCTTTTTATGTGTGATGACCTCGTTTATGCATGGGATCATTAAAAAACATGACCCCACCTGCAGTCTAAAGGGCTACAGCACATTCTCCAACCTTGGAATACTACCACTTCTTTCCACTATATTAGGTGTTAAAGAGGACTTCAGACTGCAGCATTTCCCCCCGCTCCCTCCAGGCAAATGGATATTTTCAATGGTGTCATTCCATTGCAGACCCGCTGCTGCAGATTGGAAGTAAATATTAGATGGGCTAAACTTTGTGTTTCATGTTGTCACTAGCACCTCCTCCTGTGCTGATTCCAGTTTTACCATGGTACTATTATGTCGGGAAGGGAATTGGTGATGGGAAAGGAGGGAGGGAGAGAGCAGAGGGGAGTATTAACTACAGTACAGTGGTACCTCGGGTTAAGTACTTAATTCGTTCTGGAGGTCCGTCCTTAACCTAAAACTGTTCTTAACCTGAAGCACCACTTTAGCTAATGAGGCCTCCTGCTGCCGCCACGCTGCCAGAGCATGATTTCTGTTCTCATCCTGAGGCAAAGTTCTCAACCTGAGGTAATATTTCTGGATTAGCGGAGTCTGTAACCTGAAGCGTATATAACCTGAAGCGTATGTAACCCGAGGTACCACTGTACAGATTGCTGAGGCCATTCCTGACTCTTAACCAAACATACCATACATTTTAAGCCCTTGATTCCCCCCCCCAAAGGCAGAGGCGGAGCAAGGTGGGGGCAGTACACCCCAGGTGTCATCCCTGAGGGGGCTGACTTCACCATGGGCGGCATCCCCCCTGGAATGCTCCCTGCCGCTGGCACACACCCCTGGGACATGCGCTGCCGCCGCTAGCTCCACCTCTGCCCGTCCCTATGGGCGCGCCGTGCCCTGTCCCTAGCCCCTATGGGCACTGCGCTGTGTGCCCCACCCCTATGGGCAGTTTGCCCTGCCCCGAGCGCACTGCCCCTGGTGCCTGAGAGGCTTCCTCCGCCACTGCCCAAAGGATTCTGGGAACTGTAGTTTGATAAAGGTGCTAGGGATTGTAGCTCTGTGAAGAGTAAACTGAAGTTCCTAGGATTCTGGGGTGGAGGTGGGGAAGACATGTGCTTTAGATGTGCTTTAATTGTATGGCGTGTTTGTTGCCTTACAAATTGGCCTTTCACACAACAGGAGCAAGGGGAGAGGACAACTGTGCCCCATCCTAGGCTCTTAAATCTTATTTTTCTCTTTAACTCATTTCACCCTACAACTCTCTCACATTTGTACCCTGCACTGCAGTCACCAACCACTTTCGCACAACTGCCGCACGTACCTGCCACTCTTTCCTAGTTGTCTGTAATCTCTCAAGGCAATATGCAGGCTTCCCTCTTTATTCCTTCGTATCAACTTGCTCCCATTTTTCCAGAGCTGCTATCATCCTGGAAACCGATCACAAGGACTGAAAGAGCAATCATTTGGGAATGCATTACAGGGGATCAGTTGAAAGAAAGCAATTATTCAGATTCGGCATTCCAAAATTGCAAACGAATATGCCTAACTATTTTGTCTGCCACACCCCTTATTGGCATAGGCATCGCTTATGCATCAGGTTTGGAGTTATTTTTAATTAAAACATGTGCATAAATGGCACAGGTTCTTGTTGCTTACTAGTCTCCACACGCATATTTTTCCAATCTCCTCACCTTTATCACCTGTGTGGCATTTTGTTAGGACAGAGGTAGTCAAGGTGTGTGCCTTCAAGATGTTCTTTGATGCCACCTCCCATCAGGCCCAGCCGGCTTGTCCAATGTCCAGGGATTATGGGAGTTGAGAACAACAACATCTCAAGGGCACCATGTTGACTACCCTTGTGCTAGAAGTTTCTCTTGACAACTTCTTTCTGAAAACCAGATGGATGGTCTAAACCAGAGTTTCCCAAACTTGGGTCTTCAGCTGTTTTTTTGGACTACAATTCCCATCATCCCTGGCCACTGGTCCTGCTAGCTATGGATAATGGGAGTTGTAGTCCAAAAAAACCAGCTGAAGACCCAAGGCTGGGAAACCCTGGTCTAAACTAAACCTAATTCAAGTTTTCTGATACAGTGGTACCTCAGGTTAAGTACTTAATTCGTTCCAGAGGTCCGTACTTAACCTGAAACTGTTCTTAACCTGAGGTACCACTTTAGCTAATGGGGCCTCCTGCTGCTGCCGCGCCACTGAAGCCCGATTTCTGTTCTCATCCTGAAGCAAAGTTCTTAACCTGAAGCACTATTTCTGGGTTAGCGGAGTCTGTAACCTGAAGTATATGTAACCTGAAGCCTATGTAACCTGAGGTACCACTGTACTATTCCACAGACCCATAAAATAGAAAAATGGAAAGCCCTCCTTGTCTTGCCAGTCTTTGGCTGTATATCACCATACTTTTAAAGCACATTGAAGCACATTTTTCTGGGCACTGTAGTTTGCTGAGGATTGTAACTCTGTGTGGGATAAGCTGCCATGTCCATAATTCCTTTGGAGGAAGGATGTACTTGGAAATAATACTGTGCGTATGCAGCCTTTGAAGCAATTGTCCTGATTCTACTTGAGGTGTGATTATGGTACAAGTGTCAGTAAAAGGGACATAATTGGTAGGCTATGTGTTTATTTCCTCGCCTTTGTGAGTGCGGATACAGATGCCTCAGCAATATTGCTCCGTCATTGGGTGTCTCACATGCATCTCACGATGCGTCAGTTGAAAAATACTTATACATTCAGAGCAATCATCTAATTGTTGGCTTAGCTGGGTTAAAGCTGTTGACATTTTGGGCTCCCCGGTTCCATTTTTAGCCATGCGGTTATAAATGGTTCCAAACACAGACATTGTTCGCAACTGGGCTAAAGTTGGCAATGATGTTTTTCTCCATCAGGGGGACCCACTGTGCTTTCCTCCATGGCTGCAATTCATCCCTCACCATTCATTAGCCACACAGATGAGAACCAGAGTCTGGCAACATCTGGAAGGTTCTGGAGGTGGGAAATCATTCGTTGTAGTTTTAGGCAGAAAGCGTCACAAATGCACCCAACCTCAATCAGGGTTGGTTCAGAATCAAATAGCTACTTTTTAGTCACCCAGATCTCATAACGGAACCTGCCAATTTAACATCCTGTCAATTTCATAGTCCTTTCCCCTCTCCACGATGCAAGTTAGAGGGAAATCAGTGGCCAAACCCACATTTCAGCACTAAAATTGGTATGGCATTAATGGCAATACACCAAAAAAAATGAGAACCTTAATTGTAATTCATAGTCATACCCATTTCTAAGTAATTTTTGGAACAGTCCTCCTTCATTGCCAAGGTGGTTTTGAAAAAACATTTAGAGTTTTGTGCCACTTCCATCCATATCAATTCACCTAAATATGTTTTTCCCCAGTTATTGTCTAGCTTTACTTATCAGTAATGAAGATTTAAATCAGTCCACTTTTCAATTAAAAGAAACCTCATCCTTCATCAGAGAGGTGCATATTTTACAAGCAAATGCCATGTGTGTGTGTTTGTTTCTGAATGGAAAGTACCTCCAGAGTTGCTCATATTTTTGGAGTAGAGGTACAAGGCGAAGGATTTCTCTGAATGTTTGGGAGAATCTTACACACTGTAGGATTGGAATGCAACTCCCTGAACTCTTCGGCTGGCTGGGTAGCCCGAAGGAAGGCCAAACTTCCTTTTTGACTCAAAACAGTGTCACCGTCTGTCAAGTACAAGGAGGAGCGAATGCCCTTCAGGGAACAGGAGATCTACTCCTATAAATAATTGCAGGGCGTTGATAATGAATCAATGCAAAACAGGATATGTTGAAACACACAGTCTTCACTCCACCGCTTGCCTGTGTGCTTCTCTCCAGCTGTCAGCATTTTGTGTTAATCTGTGTGGGTTGGTGTGGGTAAAACCCTTGCAAGTGTCTGGTACCTTTCAAGCCCATGGAAAGTTGAACTTTCCTTTTAGAAGTCCAATTGGGGTTGTCTATGGCTGTTTCTAGACCATGTTTCTAGATGTATTCCTGTGTCTTCCCAGGCAAAGGACATGCAATGGCTGTATTTCAGATATGGCGTGTTGGCTTGGATCCAGGGGTTCCCATGAGTTCTCTGGGGAGGTTCTTGCAGGAAGGAGGGATATTCCCTGATCCATCCTTCTGCATCCCCTGTGCCCCTAAAAAGCTGTTCCAGAATGGGGGGGGGGGCGCTTCTGGAATAGTGTGAGAAGTGGTGCAGGGCAAAAGGTGAGTCAGCAAAAATAATCTCCCTCCTCCTTCTGGCCTTCTCCTGGGTCTCAGTCTCTTCCATGAGCCAAACTGTTGTTTCTCTCTTTGGCCTTGATTTTGGCAGAGGTTCCTCTGACATTTTCATTGTATATCTTCTGTCATATGCTGAAGACACACCTCTTCACCCTGCCTTTGACACCTGAGATATATGTTTTTAGGATCCATGCTATTCTCTTGATTGTTTTGATTGTTTTTAATATTGCTTTGAACATGCCCTGCAACCTTATGGTGAATCATCAACAACATCATGGCTACCCCTCTGCAAATTGCTCCTTCTCTACATTATATGTCTGTCTGTCTGTCTGTCTGTCTCTCTCTCTCTCTCTCTCTCTCTCTCTGTCTGTCTCTCTCTCTCTCTGTGTGTGTGTGTGTGTGTGTGTGTGTTTGTCTTTACTCACCCAAGTGCATGTCTTGCAATAAACTTTGTCTTCCATTTCTGGTTCTGACCTGTGGAAGGAGGAGGAAATGATAGCGTTGTTTATTGCTTTTAGCGTTTCTGTGGTTGCGTTGTTGTCATGTCTTTTCACTACATTACACAACGACTGGAAAAGAATAAACTAATTTCCCTTTCTGTTTGGATTACAACTCCTTAGTCTACACACAATGTAATTTAGCTAATATGGATTATGGCAGCCCATATTTAAAATAGAAGACACAGGCTGAAAATGGCCATCTACTCTTAGTGCTGATGGAAGTGAAAATGGTATAAGAAACAAGGGTGGTAAAAAATGCAGTGTTCTCTTGCAGTAAACCAGGGGAGTTTTAACACCCCTTGACTCACAATGTGAAGATTACTCTGGGTATACCATAGGTCAGGTGTAGGAAAAAATGCAGCATTTTAGCTGTTGTTGGACTACAACTCTCACCATCCCTGATGGCTGGGGTTGGTGGTGGTCTGACTCCAACAACATTTGAAGGGCAAATCATGGCAATTGCATTGGTGAGTTGTCTGTGCGAGTGTGTGTTTTAGATCAGTGCAGAGTTTCAAGTTTTCCTAAAGTGTCATCAATTGCAATCTCAGTACCCACTTACCAGATGAGGCAAAGCAGAAATGGTGCTAAGGACAAACGCAATGTCTTAGACACAGCAGGATCACGACAACTCATTTGAAGCTGAAGGACCACTTAGTCTCCTGTTTTAGGAAAAGCTATGCATATGTCACACTTCTGAGCAAGCACACAATTACCGCTCACCCAGAAAAAGTGGTGGGCAGGGTTTGCAACCCGGCATGGGTTTCCTGTTCCTGGGTGACACCCCCTCGCTTGCTGGCAATTGCTCTGCCCCCTCCCCAGTTAACCAATCGACTGCTGGTTGGGGGGCGGAGTGAGGGTCAGCTACTGTGGGCTCCAGCTGACCGTCTCTCCAGTCAGTCTTCGGAGCGTCACCCAACCACCCTACCCTCTAACTTTAACATGGTTTTCTTTTAGGTTATCTTTTCCTTCCCAGGTTCACAGGCGTTGCTACAGTCCATGGTGGTTGCTGTTTCCCAGGTTTTCTACAGGTTTTGCCTTCCCTGTAGCAACTGTCACAACTTTGGAGGTTTTAGGTCTTTAACTGTCTCCTATAGTCTTGGGGGTAGCATTATTATGTGCCCCCATGTGGCGGCGTTTGCAGGGCCCATTAAAGGGTTGATTGTGGGAGTCACTGGCCCTGAGCGGCGGCGTAAGGTCAAACTCCCTACTTCAGGTTAAGGTGGGGGGGGGAGCTGTGTAAATTCTCGTTTTACAGCCCCCCTCACAACACCTGTCTGCCCTGCGCATCCTCAGACCCAACCGGGGCTGAGAGGGTTGCTGTCCAATGCCTAAGCCAAGGTTTCCTACATCTGAAATCGACAAAGTTGTGGCCTAATTTTATCCCATACATCAGTGATGGCCAAACTTGGCCCTCCAGCTGTTTTGGGACTACAACTCCCATCATCCCTAGCTAACAGGACCGGTGGTCAGGGATGATGGGAATTGTAGTCCCAAAACTGCTGGAGGGCCAAGTTTGGCCATCACTACCATAACATGGTTGTTGTGCCTCCTTATTTCAGGCTGGCTCCCGGGGCGGAGGGTTAGCACATGGTCTCGCAATTCATTGTTCCTTTGGTTAAACATTTTACACACACACACAGAGAGAGAGAGAGAGAGAGTCTGTTTACTAACACACCATGCTAGTCAAACTATTGAAGAAGGCTGTTCCAAGCAAATTAATATGGCAGGCCGTGAAGAGCCTTTAATGATCTGTGGTGAAGGGGTGGAGGTTTTTCAAACCGTAATACAAGTTGATGTGATGATAGAGATGTTAGAAGTGCACAAAGGTGTGTCCATTTCCAGATGATGAGATGTAGTGAGACATGTTCTGCTGCCTGGCTGGCTGAACTGAGTCTGAGCTATGTGACATGGAGCCTCATATAGGCCCATTCCTTGCAAGATTTTGTATTCTTTCTCTCTTTTCACAATGGCTGGCAACTCCTAGACACTTGTAGGTTTCCCTGAATGGGTCTAGAAAATGGGTAGGCAAACTAAGGCCCAGGGGCTGGATCTGGCCCAATCGCCTTCTAAATCCGGCCCATGGACGGTCCAGGAATCAGCGTGTTTTTACATGAGTAGAACATGTCCTTTTATTTACAATGCATCTCTGGGTTATTTGTGGGGCACAGGAATTTGTTCATTTCCCCCCCAAAAAACATAGTCCGGCCCCCCACAAGGTCTGAGGGACAGTGGACCGGCCCCCTGCTGAAAAAGTTTGCTGACCCCTGGTCTAGAATGCCAGGAAAGATTCACAAATGTGAATCTTGACCTTGACATGGGCAATGCCATAGTTCAAGAGGCCCTAACGCAAGAGTGTCTCCATTTTCATCTGTGAAACGTTGGAGAATATACTCTGCGGCAGCAGGAAAGACGTATTTTAGGAAAGCTTCTCCACCACCATTACTGATCTTCTCATGGAAGAATCTTTGAGACAATTCCAGGAAGTCCCGGCATCATGCATCGTTGTTCACAGGACCTCTGGTTTGTTGTGTCGCTGCTGCTTACCAGGAAGTAGAGGGGAAGGGGAAAGGTGGCGCCAAGGTTGGCATGGTGCAAACACACCAGTGGGAGTCCAGGACTGGCTCCACCTGTTTATTTGCACCACATCAACCTTACTACTGCCTTACTTATTGAATTCATATTGAATTTATCTACTACCGCCCATGAGTACTTGCCATTCCATCCCCCACATCATGTGCTACTGATGGCCAGGGTTCCTCGGAAGAACGCAGATCAAAAACAACCACTTCACTTCACGATGGCTTTGTTTTGCTTTGGAAAGGATGTCATTTAGACCTGCATCAGCAGCAAATCTGGACCAGCCCCTCATTAAGGTGTGACTCGTCTGATAATCAAACTGTTAACATCTCCTTTGTTTGTAATGAGCCCATAGACCAAACGGCAGCAATGAATGTTTATGCAGAAGCGACAAGGGCAAACGCTGCTGCAATTTGTCTGCAAAGTTGAATTGTTATGCCGCATCTGGAAACAGGGAATTATAATAATGTACTGTGGGGGCAGAGTCAACAATGTTAATGATCAAGTGAGATCCCAAAACTGCTGCAGTATGCAATCAATTTGATAGACTGGTAAGATTCCAAGAAACCTAACCTGTAGTACATCATCGTTTCAGCGCTTGAACAAGTCAACTTCCTTGTTTGAGGCTAAGTGCTGGGTTGAAAGAGCTGGGTATGTTTAACTTGGAAAAGAGAAGAAAGAGGGATGATGTGGGGCCAGGACAGGCCAAAGGTTGTCATGCAGAAGAACGGAGTCTTGTCTTGCCCCAGAGGACACAGCTCAGTCTTATTGACTTAACCTAGAGGAGGTTAGATTTTAGTGGAACATTAAAAGAATCTCATTGGTGGTGAGAGCAGTTTGACAATCAAACCAAAAGCTGGCACTCGGGGGCTGGGTGATTCAGCACCCAGGTATCAGATTTGACAACAGACCTGATAGGGTGAATATTTCACCAGCATTAGCATTAGAGATTGGTTGCAGATGTGACTGGTTTGGTGGCGGGTGAGCAGGGGGTGGTCAACTCAAGTGGCTGATAAGGCATTAGGTTGGTGGGCGGTGGGAGGGGTTGAGAGCCCCCTCCAGTCCAAGAAATCAGGGTATCCCATTAATGGGATCCAATGGGAGGTGCGGTCCACGTGGCCCGATGGGGGCTGGTGGGACATAATACCCTCCCAAATGGTGATCTCAGTGGGCCACCCCGATCTGATGTATGTCATAGGGCAATATTGTCATGGAAGATAGCTCATCTGGTCATAGGTCTTTAACCTTGGTTAACCCTACCAAATAATCCCCCAACCAACAGGTTGGTTGATTCGGGAGACACACCCAATGCCTGTGCCAAAACATTGCCAGTATCTGTAATCACTAAAGTTGTGCTCTGTTTATATCCCATTTGGCTGCCCTGTATTTATTGCAGTTCACCATGCCTCAGTCTGCCACCCATGGCTTCACAGCACCTGGACCTGCAACTGATGTTTTAAACAATGCCTTCCAATGCTAATTGGTTGATGCTGTCATCAAGTCTCCACGGCAGCCTACAAAACCAAAATAATAATCATTTGATGACTACGCAGCACCATCTGCAACCCATTTCACAAATATTAACAAGGCGTCCTCAACACCTCTGAGGCTTACATAAAAGTCTATTCTCAGTTTATGAGAGGAAACTCCTGTTAACTCACATGTAATCTCTTGTATCTTAACAACAATACCTTCAATAATCTTAAATGGTTTGGATTCTAACCCACTGCATGTTCTTTTTTTACTTTTTCCTTAATTTTTCACTATAGCAGCCCCAATCACTTCTCTGCATAACCATATTTTTTTATGATAGTTCAACAGAGATTATAGAAAATTTACACACATATTATGTTTCTTCCTCGGCATTACAGAGTGAATTCCAGCAAAAATTGCCTAAAAATGGCAGATTGTATATATCATAGCTTGGGATATGTACAACCACCTGGCTGATGTGGTTTTAATTAAGGATTGTATTCAGTGCTGTGTGAGCAGAGTTCCATTTGTGCACTCCTTTCCTTGCATGGCCCAGAAAACTGCTCCGCAGGGTCCCCCAACTCTCTGTAGCAGATCTTGAGGGTGAATAGGAGACTGCAGGAGACAAGAGAAGAGGAGAAAATTCTAATGTGCAAGTGTGCACACAGCCAGAGGGAAATAATGACACTGATTCTGGATATACTGCAAAGCACATGCCTTCCTTTCAGGTGGTGGTAAAATTGGGGATGAATGTCTAAGCACTGTTAAAACTATACAGTGGTACCTTGGGTTAAGTACTTAATTCATTCCGGAGGTCTGTACTTAACCTGAAACTGTTCTTAACCTGAAGCACCACTTTAACTAATGGGGCCTCCCGCTGCCGCCGCGCCGCCAGAGCACGATTTCCATTCTCATCCTGAAGCAAAGTTCTTAACCCGAAGCACTATTTCTGGGTTAGCGGAGTCTGTAACCTGAAGTGTATGTAACCTGAAGCGTATGTAACCCGAGGTACCACTGTATATGTGAACCACAATTGCAACTGGTGACATGTAAGGCCAGTAAGCCGTCAATTATAATCACATCATTAAACTGTGATAAAATAGGGTCGTCAGAATTTTGTTCTAAAATTATGGTACCTCAGGCTTTGAATGTGTAAAAAAAAGGTAAAGGGAAAGGACCCCTGGATGGTGAAGTCCAGTCAAAGACGTCTATGGAGTACAGCACTCATCTCACTTTTCAGGCCGAGGGAGCCCGCATTTGTCCACAGACAGCTTTCCAGGTCATGTGGTCATTCTGGTGCAAGGGGACACCGTGACAGAAGCCAGAGAGCACAGAAACACTGTTTACCTTCCTACTGCAGCAGCACCTATTTATCTACTTGCACTGGTGTACTTTTGAACTGCTAGGTTGACAGAAGCTGGGACAGAGGAACAGGAGCTCACACCGTTATGGGATTCAAACCGCCAACCTTCTGATTAGCAAGCCCAAGAAGCTCCATGGTTTAGACCACAGTGCTACTCACATCCTTATTGTTTGAATGTGTGCAAAATGCCTTTCCCTGATGATGGGAAGTAGTATTATAAACACAATCTGTGTACAGAGAGGATACCTTGAACATATACATTCAGAGCACCCCTCTTCTGAAGTGTGCCATCTATCTAGGTAAAGGTAAAGGGACCCCTGACCATTAGGTCCAGTTGTGACCGACTCTGGGGTTGCGGCTCTCATCTCACGTTATTGGCCGAGGGAGCTGGTGTACAGCTTCGGGGTCATGTGGCCAGCATGACTAAGCCGCTTCTGGCGAACCAGAGCAGCGCACAGAAACGCCGTTTACCTTCCCGCCGGAGCAGTACCTATTTATCTACTTGCACTTTGACGTGCTTTCGAACTGCTAGGTTGGCAGGAGCTGGGACCGAGCAACGGGAGCTCACCCCATCGCAGGGATTTGAACCGCCGAACTTCTGATCGGCAAGTCCTAGGCTCTGTGGTTTAACCCACAGCACCACCTGCATCCCTTGTGCCATCTATCTACTTATGCATTTATTTTTTAAAAAATGCATCTCATTAAAAGTATGGTTGTCACAAAAAACACAAAGCAGGGGATGTTGGCTTCTGCCTCATTCTCTTCCCATCCTGGGAGAAGGTCACAATGAAATTTTGTCCTAGTATAATTCTGATTGACTAATAAAGTTGTGGTAAAGCCATTGTACACAGATACTAGCCAGCTTTGTATGCAGTGTGTGTTTACATTGTGAATAAATAAAGGTATACATATCCATGTCTAGCTGCTAATTGCTCTTTTGGCTCGTTCCCTTTAAATCAGCAATTAAACCTGCTCCGTCTTGCCCTTTTCTGCATCTGTTTATAGCAAGAGCACCTAATAGCTAACATGCTACATTTCCACACATGTAAAACACAACTAATAGCCACTTTCCGGTTTCAAAAGGGTGTTGTGAGAATTGGGGATTAAAGGACCAAGGCTGAAAGAAGTCTGGAAGTATTAGTAAGGCAGTGGTGGTGGAAGAACAAGTGTCACACCATTGGTGGGGGGAGTCACACCCTGGAACGTGCCTCATTGATTGGATGTTAGCTAGCAGTGACTGAAGATTTTAAATCCGCCATATCCTTTTCCCTTTAGGGCTTCTGCTAATGGAAGACTGAATTGTGAATCATAGGTGTTTCCATGTCAGTGAATAAGGCTTGTTTCCCCTACGATTCCACTCTGTGAGCATATTTCCATCCATTTCACACCAATCAGCAGTTCATACCTTGATTTAACCCAACTGTTCTCTTCCTGTAATAAAGAAGGAGGCATGCATAAAAAACTCATCTGCTACAGACACAGCACAACACACGTCCATTCAAAAGTTCTTAACATCTCCCCCAGATCCTTTTAATAGGATACCCCATTTTTGGAGGGGCCAGGCAGAGGCTACAACCTCCCCTCCAACCAAGACTATGCCTATTCAATGCCTAAACCAGCAAAGTTGTCACAATTGTTATGAGGAAGGTGAAAACCAGAGGTCTGGAGCCAATTTGCCAGCTGGGCCCGAATTTGGCGACCGGCTACGCCATAGCAAGGGCGGGGAGAACAACATGCAGCAGCAATATATAAAGCAGGCTTCCTCAACCTTGGCCCTCCACATGTTTTTGGCCTACAACTCCCATGATTCCTAGCTAGCAGGACCAGTGGTCAGGGATGATGGGAACTGTAGCCTCAAAACACCTGGAGGATCGAGGAAGCCTGATATAAAGGGTGGGATGGCGGGAGATCCAACAAAAAGTGGCTGCAAAGCAAGCCACATGTCTATGTCATATACTGGAGGGGTGGGCTAAGCCCTCACCCTGATGGCCCATGCTGGCTCGCGATTCGCTGATTAGGTGAGTGGGCGGGACCAATTACCCAGGCAGGAAGCTCAGCCCAGAGGCCTCCTTTGCTGCCTAGGAAACAATCCCTGGGACCTCCCACGTCAGATGCTGGCGCTTGGGGGAATTCCAGCCCACAATGGTGCCCACCTGAGAGGGCAAGTAGACCAATAATAATAATAATGCGAACATGAGATTGTTTTGACACTGAGGCAATTAGTTTACTGTTGACAACACAGAGATGATTACTATCATTATCGTTATCAGATAGGAAGGATGGGCATGTGGTTAGAAACACTTTTCTTGGAATGTAAGAAAGCTCGAGTTTCTGTTCCAGTTCAGTGTTAGTAAACTGAGAATAGTGATGGATCTGCCAGCCTTGGTTCTCTTAGTTTTTCATTTTTCCAGTCTTAAATTCAGCTCTCCACATTTCTGCCTAATGATCTCCTGCTATATATTTTAATCCTCATAAAAATTTGTCAGCCTTTTAGTATGAATTTCTCCTAATAAACACATTTTCGTATGCGGTTTTGACTAATGCGCACATTTTTGCAAGCAATTCCCCCCCAAGAAATGCATTTTTACATTATTTTCAGTAAGATATTCAGATGCATTTTTGTAAACATTTGTCGCAAAACTGTATTGCAAAATTCAGATAAGTGGGGCTTTTGAAGTGTTATGGTTCACATATTGTTTCAGAATGTGTGGGTTTGATCCCTTACAGGGGATAATGATCCCTCCCACATTACTAGTACATTACTGAATAAATAAAGGAAAAACTATGAGCACTTATGTGTTGGGCTAAGTGTTCTTATTCAATGTGGTTCTGAATCCATCTTCAAAAGTTCAGATCACCTTACATTCAGTTCCCACAGCCCACAGGGGTTCAGCTGTGCCACTGTCATTAATGTGGTATGCAGTTTGTTGTATTTACTTTTTTAGAATCCTTTTTTCTCCATGTACTTCCATCTGTACCATTTTAGGTAAGTTGCCATCTGTAATATAATATCCCTCCAACTTATATTTGCTATGTCTGCTGTAAGGAACTATGTTGCAGGATGATGGAATTGTCACCAAAGCCTTGCTCAAATTTTACTTGCATGCATTCAGTTGATCTCATCTGATCTACTATCGAGAGTAACAGGTATCACAAGAGTTCCTTCCACAGTACTTAGAACAGTTGTTGTACTTCAGGTTAGTTTGTTTTCCACAGGTGAAGTTAGTGGGGTTGCCAGTCAAGATCTGCGAACCTTTAAGGCTTCCGATCTGAAGGCCAACACCGTTAATTGTTTAATTTACTCTGAAATGGAGAATGCCTGTGTGTTTTGCTGAAAGGGTTTAACTGGAAGATTCCACTGAAGCTAAAAAACAGCTCTCTAAGCACTTGGATGGGTTGACAATTAACTGTTGTTGCTCTCTGCTCTGTCATGTGCCTGACTTAGATCACATGAAAGATATAGGATTAATTAATGAAACAAAAAACGTTTGAGTCGGCGAATAAATGTGGAAAACTGCTAGCTTGGCAGTTGAAGAGAAGACAAAGATTAAATACGGTAACAAACTTAGAGGTTGATGGAAAAAACATTCAGAATCCAGTGGACATTAGAAAGTGTTTCCAGAGATACTTTAAAAAACTATACACCCAAGGGCCGCAAGACGAAGTTGAGATTAAACAATTTTTGGCAAGAAATGGACTATCTAAATTGTCACAAGAAAATAGGACAATCCTGAATTCTAAAATAACATGACAGGAGATTGAACAAGCCATTCAGAACATGCAACTCGGCAAATCTCCAGGGCCAGATGGGCTGACTTCCAAGTACTATAAGACATTAAAAGACTATTTGATACAACCTTTGATGGAGGTCAGCAATGAAATTATGGAGGGGAAGAGGGCACCGGAGTCGTGGAAGGAAGCGTTTATCACATTAATACCAAAGTCGGAAGCTGAAAAGACACAACTTAAGAACTACCGTCCCATCTCCCTTCTAAATGTGGATTACAAAATATTTGCAGACATTTTGGCAAGTAGATTTAAAAAAGTTTTAAATGAAGTAATTCATAAGGACCAGGCCGGCTTTCTCCCAGGTAGACATCTGTTTGCTAATACAAGGAACATTATTGACATTTTGGAACTTTTGCAAACAGATATAAATACAAAAGCAGTCTTAATTTTTATAGATGCGGAGAAGGCCTTTGACAATATCTCCTGGAAATTTATGATGGGAAATTTAAAAGAGATGGGAGTGGGACGGGGTTTTGAGAATGGGATTGAGGCGATATATTCAGAACAGAAAGCTAAATTGATAGTTAATAATGTGGTTACAGAAGAGTTCAAAATTGAAAAAGGGACACGACAAGGTTGCCCTATCTCCCCTTTGTTATTCATTTCGGTTCTGGAAGTGCTATTGAACATGATTAGAGGGGATCGGTTGGTGGAAGGAATTCAGGTCGGACAGAAACAATACAAATTAAAAGCTTTTGCAGATGACCTGGTTTTGACCCTGCAGAAGCCAGAGCCTAGTACGAAAAGAGTATTACAACTGATTAATGACTTTGGTCGGGTGGCTGGATTTAAATTAAATAAACAGAAAACTAAGGTCTTGGGGAAAAATTTGACTGATACAGAGTCAGAACGGTTTCAGAATGAGATGGAACTTAATGTGGTTAAAAAAGTAAAATACCTAGGGGTAAACATAACAGCAAAAAATCTAAGTCTATTTAAGGACGACTATGAAAAATGCTGGACAGAAATTAAGAGAGACTTAGATAGTTGGTCAAAATTGAAACTTTCTTTGTTAGGCCGAATTGCTGCTATCAAGATGAATGTATTGCCAAGGATGTTGTTTTTATTTCAAACACTTCAGGTTTTGGACAAAAAGGAGTGCTTTCAGAAGTGGCAGAGAGATATTTCTAAGTTTGTCTGGCAGGGCAAAAAGCCCAGAATTAAGTTTAAGATACTAACTGACGCAAAACAAAGAGGGGGCTTTGCCCTGCCAGACCTAAAGTTGTATTATGAAGCCGCAGCGTTCTGCTGGCTAAAAGACTGGCTACTTCTTGAAGACACTGATGTGTTAGATCTGGAAGGGTTTAACAATGCTTTTGGATGGCATGCATATTTATGGTATGACAAGGTTAAAGCAAATAGGGCCTTTAAGAACCATATTGTCAGAAAATCACTGTTTAATGTCTGGACAAAATATAAAGACTTGCTGGAAAATAAAACACCAAGGTGGCTTTCACCTTTGGAAGCTAAGGCCCGAAAAAGACCCAATATGGAGGCTAAATGGCCAAAATATTGGGAAATACTAGAAAAGGATGGAGATAATTGGAAATTGCAGAGTTTGGAGAAAATGAAAGACAAAGTGCGAGACTGGTTACATTATGCTCAGATTAAAGAAGTTTTTAAAAATGATAAGAAACTAGGGTTCCAGGTGGAGAAATCGAAACTAGAAACAGAATTGTTAGAACCAAAGATTAAGGTACTTTCAAGGATGTATAACTTGCTGTTAAAATGGAATACACAAGATGAAACGGTTAAATCGGCTATGATAAGGTGGGCACAGGACATTGGGTATAATATCATGTTTGAGGACTGGGAAAGGTTGTGGAGTAATGGATTGAAATTTACTGCATGTAACGCATTGAAAGAAAATGTAATGAAAATGATTTATAGATGGTATATGACCCCAGTCAAACTTGCAAAAATTTACCACCTGTCTGATAATAAGTGTTGGAAATGTAAAGAGTGTGAGGGAACGTTCTTCCACCTCTGGTGGACTTGCCCTAAAGTGAAGGCGTTCTGGGAAATGATTTATAATGAATTGAAAAAGGTATTTAAATATACCTTCACTAAGAAACCAGAGGCTTTCCTTTTGGGTATTGTCGGCCAAGGGGTGGTAAAGAAGGACCAGACATTTTTTATGTATGCAACAACAGCAGCAAGGATACTTCTCGCAAAACACTGGAAAACTCAAGATCTACCCACACTGGAAGAATGGCAAATGCAACTGATAGACTACATGGAACTGGCTGAAATGACCGGCAGAATTCGTGACCTGGGAGAAGAGAGGATTGAGGAGGACTGGAAGAAATTTAAGAATTATTTACAAAAACATTGTAATTTGAGTGAATGCTAAATAAGATGCTAGACCAAAATAACTGAGCACCACTAAATTTAGAGGTTTTTAAGAAAATAAGTAAGATTGTGAAAATTTAACTCCTTTTGAGAACTATAAGATTATGAAACATAGAAGGGATATAAGAATGTAAATAAGATGATAAATTGCTGACAAAATGTTATAACGATGAAAGTGGGAGCGGGAGATGTGAGGAAGTCCAAAGAAAATGTGAAATTATGTTAAGACAAATGTTATATTGTTTATTATGTTTATTTCTATTGTAAAACCCAATAAATTGTTTAAAAAAAAAAAAAAAGAAAGATATAGGATTACACTCTAAGCATATGTTAATCTGTGGGTCTCCATTTTGTGGTGAGTTAGTATTTCTCTGAACGCCACAGAGAGACCAAGGGAGGTGTAAATGAATCTCCTGAAGTGAGAGAAAAAAGCTCCAGACTAATAGAAACTGTTGTCTTTGTCCATGGAGTTTTCTTGGCAGAGATACTGGAGTGGATTGCCGGTTCCTGCTAATCACCGAAGAATTGATGCTTTTGAATTATGGTGCTGGAGGAGACTCTTGAGAGTCCCATGGACTGCAAGATCAAACCTATCCATTCTTAAGGAAATCAGCCCTGAGTGCTCACTGGAAGGACAGATCATGAAGCTGAGGCTCCTTTGGCCACCTCATGAGAAGAGAAGACTCCCTGGAAAAGACCCTGATGTTGGGAAAGATGGAGGGCACAAGGAGAAGGGGACGGCAGAGGACGAGATGGTTGGACAGTGTTCTTGAAGCTACCAGCATGAGTTTGACCAAACTGCGGGAGGCAGTGGAAGACAGGAGTGCCTGGCGTGCTCTGGTCCATGGGGTCACGAAGAGTCGGACACGACTAAACGACTAAAAAACAATAGACACTGTAGGAAGAGAGACCTTTGCTTCTAGGTCTGTTTGGAATGATCTTTTATCCCCCCCCCCTTTTTTAAATTAATTTTCCAAATTATTACAAGTCAAACTGAATTACTTGAATGAAATGATCTTTTTCTTCTTATCAGATGCTGAGCTTGTGCTACACATGCACAAGATATTACATGTATAGAATTATTTGGAAGTATCTTTGATCTTTTTTGTTCTGCTTTGAGAAGAAAGTTCTGCAAGTAAAGTTCTAAATAATAATTATGGGTCTGGACAGTTTTTATTCCAAAAGGAGCCAGCTTTTATGCATCCAGCTTCTTCATGCTGCACATTATTAATATCTGCAGTAGACATACCATCCTAGCATGCCTGCTGGGAAATGCCGTGGAAGGTGACCAGTATCCCATTGGAAACCTGAAACTGGTGGTGCCAGGCTCAGACTGGGAACTGGCAGTGGCGTAGCGTGGGGGGTGCGGGGGGGCCGGGCGCAACATCTGGGGGGGCGCGCGCTCACACTCGCGGCTCTCTGCCCCTACCTGGCTCCACGGGTTAGGGGGCGCAAATTACTTGCCTTGCCCCGGGTGCTGACAACCCACGCTACGCCACTGGGAACTGGAATTTCTCCTCAAGACGCCTTATGAGGACTCCCGTTATGTTTAGATCCTACCAGGTGCCATTGCTACGAAGTTGCAACAGATATAAAGTAGCCTAACCATCACCTGCTATCCACTAAGGCAGGGTCCAGCAAACTTTTTCAGCTGGGTGCCGGTCCACTGTCCCTCAGACCTTGTGGGAGGCCAGACTATTTTTTTGGGGGGGGGGAAACGAATGAATTCCTATGCCCCACAAACAACCCAGAGATGCATTTTAAATAAAAGCACACATTCTCCTCATGTAAAAACACCAGACAGGCCCCACAAATAACCCAGAGATGCATTTTAAATAAATAGGACACATTCTACTCATGTAAAAACATGCCGGTTCCTGGACCGTCCGCGGGCCGGATTGAGAAGGCGATTGGGCCCCTGGGCCTTAATTTGCCTACCTGTGCACTAAGGGAAAGGCGAAAACCTCTCAGCCGAAGACCAATTGTGGTTGTCCCTCTACTATTTAAATAAACAAGACTTTTAATTTTGGCTGGATTGAGACCACAGAGGAGCCTTTAGAATGCTGGCCTGCAACTAAGGATACACAATCAGAATTCAAAGAAAGGCCATCCTTCTAACAGCAATGACATACCAGCTTGGCCATTCTGTAGGGCAGGGACGGTCTAATTGTTCTGATATGTACAGCAGCCAGTGGAAAAGGATGTGGGCCTTAGGAGCGAATGCAATAAAACGTACAATAGTAGTAGATAATAAGTTCCTCTGAGTCAAGCAAAGGGAAATAAAGACTGAAGCATTCAACGCAGAGGTGCTGACATAGCTGTGAGACCTTAAATGCCCAAAGCCTCGCCCAGCTGTCTCATGGATGTCACAGCAAATAGGCTTGCACCATCCGTCTCCCAACACCTCCTTTCAACACCTCCTTTGGTGATGATGCTGATGACACTGGGGACCGAAATACAATACTGTATTGTGATGTTAGTGACGTCTGCAATGTATTTACTTCAATGGGTGGAATTAGAGCCTTTAAATTGGGATATGGGCGAGCAAAATGAGGTCTGTCTGCACCGCAGGACTTCTCCCACCTCTCCTGCCACTGCGTCCCCATAACTTGTCCTGGGGTTTCCTCCAACCCCCCAGAGCCGATTTAGGGGCACACGGACGTGGGGAGAAGAGATGGGAAACGTCTCCTTGCATGGGCAGACCTCGTTCCACTTGAACAACTTAGTTTAGTGCTTCCCAAGCTGTTTTTGGACCACAACTCCCATCATCCCTAGCTATCAGGACCAGTGGTCAGGGATGATGGGAACTGTACTCCAAAAACAGCTGGAGACCCAACACTGACTTAGTTGAATCCTTCAGCTTTGTGGTGTCATTCAAAACTCCCAAAGAGGAGAATGGTGTTGAGCATTGGAAATGTGTTATACTTTTCCACATTTCAGCATTGGAAATGTGTTATACTTTTTCTTCAAAGGGTTGGTGTGAAAGAAGGATGGTTTCTTGTAGTGTCCATACCCTCCCACTTTTGCTTCTCTAGTAACCCCACCCCATGGTTGGACTAGATAACCCTTGTGTTCCCTTCCAACTCTAAAAACCTGTGATTCCATGAGAGCGATAACAGACAGTGCTCTGTTTAAAGAAGTCCTCTGTTTGAAAGGTTAGTCTGGTGCAAGTCCATTTTTGAAGGCAAAGAACCATAAGGCAGAGTGGGGAACTTGTGCAAGGAAATATTATAAAGGTTATGGTTTCTGTTAATTCTTAGCTTTAGCAAATTGATTAGCCTGTTACCCATGAAACGTGGCATGCCACATATTTTGGGAACCAAAAATGCTATTGTTTTCTACTAAATTAATGGTGGAGTAAATAGTTGCACTTTTACTTCCTTGAATGTCTGCTGTGTTTCGTTTGTCACTTTGCCTATTAACCTTAAGACTGTGCGTGAATGTACTTGTCTGCTGCTAGAAGTATTTCACACAGTAATTTACGCTGGGATTTATAGTTTTCTGTGCACGCCTCCAGACTGTCCCTTCTACTGCTGGACCTCAGGAAGTTTCTGATATTTGATGTTTTATTATGTTTTTATATGCATTGGAAACCACCTAGAGCGGCCTGAGCAACCCAGAGAGATGGGTGGGGTATAAATAATAAAATTGTTGTTGTTATTATTATTATTATTATTATTATTATTGACATTTGCACCGGGACACTAGGCAGGTGACCAGCTCACACAACTATGGTGAGCTTCACTGTATTTAAATTGGAAGAATTATTTCTAAGTTTGCCCATATATAAATAAATTAGCATGTGGAAATTGTGTGCAGCCCTGTGCTCTCCCTTGGTGACGCATTTCCTCTTTTGTGGCAGTGCGGAAGTGGACACCCAAATATCGGTCCCAACCCAAGAGATTGTGTGTGTATCAGGAACCACCAGACTGTCTCCAATTAGCAGAGCGGATGCAATTAAACCCAGTATCCCTCTTCCTTAAGCTGTCTATTGGCAGAATTCCACCTTTTCTTATAATCAGAGGTTGAATTGCCTAGGGCAGGGGAGACAGGATCGAGCTCCCTGTACCCTAATGGTCTCCTTTACCTATTACAGTGGTGCCTCGCAAGACAAAATTAATTCGTTCTGCGAGTTTTTTCGTCTTGCGAAGCACGGTTTCCCATAGGGTATTAACGGTTTTAAGAAAAAGGAAACAAACTTGCAAGATGTTTTCGTTTTTCGTCTTGCGAAGCAAACCCATAGGGAAATTCGTCTTGCGAAGCAACTCAAAAAATGAAAAACTCTTTCGTCTTGCGCGTTTTTCGTCTTGCAAGGCATTCGTCTTGCGAGGTACCACTGTACTTATAGAAGGTCACGAGGAGAGGCATGATTTGGGAATATTGTGTGGGGAGGCTGGGGGCTTGTGGGTTTCATTAAGCCACCTCTGCCACATAATACAAACACTACTACTCACCCCTTCCCAAGCTGTTGTCTTGATCCAGGGAATCGTATAAGGAGCACCCATTTACTCATGCAATTCGCATTTCAGCTATGGATTCATGAATGTTTAGCAGCCTCTAGCAGGCTTTGGGCAAAGAAGCAATCCTGGTTTTGCAAGGAGAAATAGGCACCTGTGTACAAATGCAGGTATCTCTGCTAATAAATGGGTTTGACTCTTGGAAACAATTCTTTCCCCGTGAATAAAGAATACAGTGGTACCTTGGGTTAAGTACTTAATTCGTTCCGGAGGTCCGTTCTTAACCTGAAACTGTTCTTAACCTGAAGCACCACTTTAGCTAACGGGGCCTCCTGCTGCCGCTGTGCCTCCGGAGCACAATTTCTGTTCTCATCCTGAAGCAAAGTTCTTAACCCGAGGGAATATTTCTGGGTTAGCGGAGTCTGTAACCTGAAGCATATGTAACCTGAAGCATATGTAACCTGAAGCATATGTAACCCGAGGTACCACTGTATTCAGAAGATTTCGTTAGTGTTTGGGCAGGAGGAGGTTTGCTTATTTTTTTGCCAGCTAATTTTGAAACTGCTGGCAATCCGATATCTTTGATTACTTAAGTGCAGTTAACTTGTTGCTGTCTCTACATTTTTTGTTCTAGACATACCTTGTTTTTCTTAACTATATACCTATTTGTGTTTAATGCCTTTAGAATTCCTAGCATTGGGATTTTTGAGGGTGAGGGAGCATAATTTCTTATTGATCATCACGATTTATTTTTTAACAACTTCTTGCAATTTTTTCACAAAGTGAATATAGCTTTTTCTTTTTCTTTTTCAACATTTCCTTTTCAGGGTCACATTGGCCTAATTTACACATCACTTTAAAGCACAAGTTAAACACAGTTTAAATGTGAACATGCAGAGTACTGCTGCAGGACGGCTGTTTTGCTCCTCCCTATATCCTGTCAGGAGCCAAACCATGGTTTGATTTAGTGCTACATTCAAAATTTTGTGGTTAGTCTCTCTGCAAAATAACTATGATCTATACCCAAGGTTTGTTCTCGGATTACTGACTATGGTTTGTTTGGAGGGAGTTTGTTTGGAGCCCAGTTTGGGACATAACTCCAAGCCAAACCATAGGTTAGCTTGTGGCAGCAACACAACTGTAGGAAAAAAGTGAAATAGCCAGCCATAGGGGCAGGGCGAGGGTGGGGTAAGGCCAGGGCCTCCAGAGTCTGCCTGCCTCCTCCCACTCAGCCGCCCTACAGCTGGGGGGGAGGCAGTGGGCGAACTGTTTGGGCAGCACGGAGCCTGCACGCTCCCAAGCCACCGTGTCTCTCCCAGGAGAGACGCGTGTCTTGGGAGCACTGCAGAGTGCCACCCGACATTTTGTCACCCCCCTCAGTGGTGATACCCGGGGTGTCCTGCACCTACTGCACCCCCCTTCCTCCACCCCTGGAAACAGCCACAATTTTAGCCTCATGTACCAGCATACCACACACTCATTTTTAAATCATAGCTACCCTTAACTGTGGTTTAAAGCAATCTCCAAACCATTGTCTGCAAACCCCTAGGCCTGACAATATTTATTTTTTAAAAAAAGTTTATAGGTCTGCGTCACGTTGCCTGTAAATATTAATTTTCTCCCTTCCTTTCCTTTCCTTTCTATGAAATTTATCCTTTGGTAAATTTTCCTGAAGTGACTTCATGACATACAACCAGCTTAATATAAACATAGATTTTAACTTGGACACTAGAAAGGGAGAAGCCGAAATGTATCCTAGTCTTCACTTCACAGTAATGTAATAGTAAGATGCTTGCCTAGAGATGCAAGTTCAAAATGATTTTTCGTTTGAGATGCCAACAAAATGTGTAAACACTTGGGTTTCCTGTCACCTTCTCTTCCATTCCAACCAGAAGCCTTGGCTGGAAACAAATCTCTCCCTAGGCTCCATTTTTAAATCTACCAGTTTCAACACAGGTGGTTTTAAGGTCAGAGAAGGAGTGAGTCATGAACAGCGCAAATGGCTATTGCCACACTTTGATGGAGGATTCCACCTGCTCCGTCCTAATTGTTGAGGAGGTGATACCAGTGTCTGTGATTGGCTGGCTTCCTTTCTCCGCCCTGCTTGTGATTGGTGTATCCACCCACCTCTGATAGGCTTTCCTTGCCATTCTTAGCTCAGCTGTTGCACTCCAGGGCTGTACACTTGCTGCACACTGACCACAGGAGTTGCTCACAGCTGATCTGCACTCCAGAAACAAGGTGTGTTGGTTGGAATTTGTGGGGAGGAGGAGGAGGAGAGGTTTCACCTGCTCCCTTTGTCACCACAGTTTGCTTTAATGGGATAGAGTGATTTCATTCCTAAAGGGAAAGGATGTGCTATGCTAAGAAATATTGAAGCTGGGTGGAAATCTGGCTGAGAAATATGCAATTGGGACAATGTCAAAAACAAAAAAAAGCATGTGGCTTCTTTTGCTTCTTGAGGGTGCTCTTATTTAGGTTTTCTCCATAGGGATGAAATTTTCTAATGCCTGCAGCTGAGGCTGTTGTATATGTAAGCATATATATTGCTATGAGGGACGTGGGTGGCGCTGTGGGTAAAAGCCTCAGCGCCTAGGGCTTGCCGATCAAAAGGTCAGCGGTTCGAATCCCCGCGGCGGGGTGCGCTCCCGTTGCTCGGTCCCAGTGCCTGCCAACCTAGCAGTTCGAAAGCACCCCCGGGTGCAAGTAGATAAATAGGGACCGCTTACTGGCGGGAAGGTAAACGGCGTTTCCGTGTGCTGCGCTGGCTCGCCAGATGCAGCTTTGTCACGCTGGCCACATGACCCGGAAGTGTCTTCGGACAGCGCTGGCCCCCGGCCTCTTGAGTGAGATGGGCGCACAACCCTAGAGTCTGTCAAGACTGGCCTGTATGGGCAGGGGTACCTTTACCTTTACCTTTATATTGCTATGAAGTAATGCTAAATTATAAGTGGTTGGATGCTTTGTGTAAATGATTCGACAGTGCTGTCTGTGGTTGAGGGCAATAAGACTCGGAATGCTTTCAATACAAGGACAAAATATAGTACAGCATTTATTTCCCATTTGCACAGTTTGGCCAATTCAATGTCTGTAGTCTTTCCTTCTGTGATAGTTTATCTGAAATTCTGGATACATTTCTTTCCATGTGAATGTCACCCATTTCCTTTTGGTTAACATTTATTTTCAGGCCTGAATCAAAAAGTCCCCCCCAAATTTTTTTTTAAATCTCCAAACATCCTTTGTAATATTATGCAAAAGATATACATGATAACTTTGAGCATAGGATATCCACTTGGTATCTTTGCACAAGATTCTTATTTTTTATAATGGAAGAACACAACCATTTGAGGATTAGTTCCAGCTGTGTGTCAGTGGTTCTCCAAGGGTTTGGCAAGCCTGACTGGTGTGGCAAGAGAAGATGGCAAGTATGGCAGGAAGATTAATGACAACCAAAGGAAGGATATTTCAGTGTAGTATAGTATCAATTTTTTAAAAAAATAGTTGCAGAATATGGATATGAATATCTTTTGAAAAAGAGAGGAAGAGCGTCAAGTGAGACTGAGGGCAACCCTAGTTGTGTTTTCCATCGTCTTGCTTATCAATAAAAAAATTGGTGTGGGGAACAAGCAACCTTTTTTTCCTGAAGTGTGGCCCAGAGAAACAAGTTTGAAACTGCTGTAGGTGAAGTGGTAAAACTTCATAATGTGTGTGTTACGAGGGGTGGAGGGGAGTAATTGTATGGTTGAATACCTTCCCGTGGGTGGGTAGAGGGGAAATCACTGCATGCAAAATTAAAATATCAGGGAAAAGACAGTTCTTTAGTCATTTCCCCCAACATCTACTTTTGTGTGTCTAAACCCAGCCAGATGGGCAGGGTATATATAAATAATAATAATAATAATAATAATAATAATAATAATATTTGCTTTGCATATGGAGGGGCATTCAGTCCCTGGCTATGCAATTTGAAGTGGAACATAGACTGTAGATACAGAATATATTTACCACCTCACCTGTTAATTGTATGAGCCAGGGTTGGTAGACATGTGAAGCAAACAAATGAGAATCTGGGGTTCCAACTCTGGTGGCGATGTTCTACCTCCACTATCAGAGGCAATATCCTTCTAGATAGGAGTTGCTGGAAGCCGCAGGTAGGGAGAATGCAAGTTGCACTCAAGTTGCTAGTGACTTGGTATGGACACTTGGTTGGCTACTGTGAGAACAGAATGTTTGACCCAACGGCCTGATCTAGCAGATCCTTCTTGTGTTCTTATGTCCCTCAGTGCAACTCTGATTTTGACCGTGTTGGCAGTGCCCAGCATGGGCAGCAGCAATCTCTTGGGTAATTGTGAGGGCACAATGAGGTAGAAGTCTGGAGAGAAGGTTTACTCTGCCTTATTTGCTGTGGTTGCCCCAGTCAGGGATGCTTCGATGTGCAAAGGAGTTTTGGTTTTATATTTCCTTCCTGCCCTGGTTGCAGCCCCTCCTCAAGCAGCATTACTGACAAAATAAAAATGACTGGGAAAGGCTGCTATGGTGTTGTTGTTGTTTGTTTGGACATGAAAGCAGAAGCTGAAAGGGACAGAGAGAAGAGGGAAAGATTACATAGCTTTAATAAGGCTGAGTGGTGTGAAGGGCAGTTGATAGACCTACGGTCATTTGTGCCCAAAGTTGAGAAGATGAAGGACATGGCAGGCATGAAAACATCTACAGACGTTTTCCTGAGGTGAAGTGGCTTGTGGCGCTGCTGTGAGAAAAAGCTGAGGGAGTGCAGGAGTTGTGGGGCAGGCACATTAAGCTGCTCCAGAGACAAGGCCAGGCTACAATAAGACAAATGTGGGTTAAAATAGGCCACAACATAATTGTGGGGTTGGCATGGCATGTTCTCTGCTGCAAACGTCTGATGTTTTTTTCACAGAAAACCCATCCCAGAATGCCTGCTGAGGAATGTCATGGGAGTTAACCAGTGGGGAGGATCTAACATGGTGCAAGTCATGCACGGGATGCCGCTGGCAACCCGAGTTGAGTGACACCAGGCTGAGCTCCACGGGAGCTGTGATGGGCTGCTTGGTGCATCACCTCAAGATCCAACATGGGGTTCCCCATCCCTGTGATTGAGATCCTGCCCAATGCTATGTCCTCTGCAAGAGTGGGCACATAGCAAACCACTTGCTGCCACCCTCACCTACCACAGCAGCCAGCCTAGCAAACCTGAGCATGGGACATCCTGCCTCTTCAAGAGTTCTGGAAAGAACAACGAAGAATTTTGAGGTTCTGGAATTGGCAATGGTATAAAACAGGGTTGAGCTAGTTGTAGCAAATATAATCAAAAGGCCTGTGGCATCTTAGGACTCCTGTTTAATGAACACTCATTCTGATTTGCTGGCACAAAGCTTGCATGGAGATTATACAATGTCCACCTTTAACAGAGCAATCAGTTCTGGTTTCCCTGTAGGGAAGTTGTATGTCTTCTCATCAACCAGTCACTATCCTATCCTTTTTGGTGCCCTTTGCTTTCCTAACTGCAAGATTACCTTTTTTTTAAAAAGGGAGTGGAGATTTGTTGCACCAGAGGATTTTAATCCATTTTAATTGTGCAAGACTTAATTTCTGCCATGCAATCGAATCCCTACCGCAAAAATACCGATCGTCCAGAGGTGAACTTAAGAGCCTATCACATTTATTGTGGCATAAACATTTGAGATCCACAGAAAACTTCATCAGATTCATGAAGTGATCTGGAAAGTTGGTCAGGCATATGGATTTGCAGAGGGAAATAATTCCCCACGTCTTGATTTGGAATATAATCCTGGTTCTTCTGTACTCTTCTGTATGGCCAAACAGCCATGCACTAATCAAGCTCTCTCAGCCATACTTGAGTTTCCTTTCCGTTTTGGGTAGAGTGGGCAATTGCTTCTCCTCCAGTCCAGCCCATTGCCCCACCCTCATGTCCCTGCAGGACCAGAACATGCAAATGCTAACTGCACATGTAAAATGCAACAAACGCCAGCTGAAATGATGCTGACGTTTGTCACATTTACGCTTCAGATTTTTATGTGTACTCTTAAACCATCTTAGGCTATACTCACCTAAACAAACACACACACCAACAACCGCACTATATGCAGTGGTCCTTTCAGCTGATTGTGGTCAGGGATGCTGTGTTTTGCTCCTTCACCTCCAGGTCAAGAAGGAAGGAAGATAGTACAAAGTTCAGGTTTAGAATTATTTCAAAGCTCCCATTTCCCAAACCTGTCCGATTTAAATGTCACATTTCAGACCAGAACAGAGCGGCTCATTACTTAGGAGTTATGAGTCAGAGGGAAAGATCTCAACAACACAGAGACTAGCTCATACGAAATCGCTGTTTATCACAGCACTTAAAAGAGCAGCACCCACATGCCGTACTTAAGATTTAATTAGAGGTGGGTCAAGTGGATGTACCCACAGGAAAGCGAGCAACCACACCTACCACACTGATACCTGAACATAAATCCATGTGGAACATCCCATGTGAATGAGTTCCCTTGGCACCCAAGAGCGAAACAGTCTCCATCCCTTTTGTTTCATAGGGATGGTCATTGTTCCTCCAGGCGTCTGATTGCTCACTACCTTGCATCGATTGTGACAACGGCAAAGCTTAAGCAGGTCCTCCTGGGCTGTTCCCCTGGCATGACTCAGTTCTTTCATCACAGCCTTTGCAACCTCCTCCTTTTTCTGCTGACACTGTGACTTGTTCCCATGGCTGCTTGGTTTCTGTTGTCACTTAAGCTTGTGAACCTAAAACACAGCTGCTAGAAGACTCCAGCAGCCCATGGATCTTGTTTGCTAGCTTTGGGATTTGAACTTGCCGAAGTGGTCTTAAGCAGGGGATGGGGAAGCACACCTCACCCATACTCCTTTATAATATCCGAAATGGGGCTCAGAAGATGTGCTTGGTCCCACCTAGATCTTGTTGATGCCCCTCACTGATCCGAATCTGCTTTACTTCTGTTGATCGACTCATGTACTATGATTCTGCTTTTGTTATTCGTGCCTTTTGCAAACATTTTTGCAAACTGGGCCCCTCTGTGTGTTTGTGTAGATGCACATGGGTCTATATCCAGCACTTTCACCATCTCCTTCATGGCATCCATCTCATGGGGGTAGGTTTCTGCCAACTAAAACTCATGCCACAATAGATGCATCAATTTCTTGGTGGTTTAAAATCTTGCACCCGTTAAGAAAGCACTCATTTCAGAAATTACAAAGAAAAAGTGGAAACGACTTCAATGTCCATATGCAACCCACTGACATCCTTAGCATTCATTGTCTTTATCGGTGGTTCTATGTCCACTCACTGTCTCTGATGGGTGCCATTGCGGACTGCCATTCCTGCGCGCAGTAGAATCTGACATGGGAAGTCCCAGGGACCGTTTCCCAGGCAGCAAAGGAAGCCTCTGGGATTAAGCTTGCTGCCTGGGTAACTAGTCCCGCCCGATCACCTAATCAGCAAATCACAAGAGGGCATGGGCCACCAGGGAGCAGGCTTAGCCCGCCCCTCCCGTATATAACATAGAGCTGTGCCTTCATTGGACCCAGTGCTCCCCTTGCCATTAATATTGGTTCTATATTCCTCCTACGTGCAAAAAATAAATTATATGCCGCTTTGTGATTTTTGTAGGATCCGACAGCAAGTGTATTCCTTTCGCTTTGCTTCAGGAAACTTTCCTCCACCTTGAAAATGTAGAACCTTGTGTTGACATTGCACAGGGACTTGGCAAGCAGTGTCTCCTTTGCAGGTCCTGCTAAGAAAGCAACCCCCCTTTCTTCCCATGTGGACAGTCAGGGGAATTGACACAGGCTCCAGTTAGGGACCATGTGGCAGCCAGTGTGGTATAGTTGTTAAGAGCAGTGGACTTGTAATCTGGTGAATCGGGTTCGCATCCCCGCTCCTCCACATGCAGCTGCTGGGTGACCTTGGGCCAGTCACACTTCTCTGAAGTCTCTCAGCCTCACTCACCTACAGAGTGTTTGTTGTGGGGGAGGAAGGGAAAGGAGAATGTTAGCCGCTTTGAGACTCCTTCGGGTAGTGATAAAGCGGGATATCAAATCCAAACTCCTCCTCCTCCTCCTCCTCCTCCTCCTCCTCCTCTTCTAGAGATGTAATGAGTGAATGCAATACTGAGTACATCCAGTATGCTGAATAAAGGTTCATCCAGGTTTTCTAGGCATCACCCATGATTTCTAGGCATGGGTCCATAATGTTGACCTTTTGTCCCACTGCTTTTCCCAGGAAAACCCCACTGTTTACCCTACGTGTGCAAAATCCACTTCCTCCAAAAGCCTGTGTGGATCTGTCCATCTGTCCATCTGAAAAATTGTACCTAAAAAGAAACAGAATGTTGAACATTGGGCTTGTCCACACTTCTGCTTCTCCTGTGCCTAGAAAGCAAGAGTCCGGGCAGTTTTCCCTTTGCCCGCCCCTTTCCCAGGGAAAACCCACTCTTTAGTGCTAACTCAGAGCAGACGTTAATCCGGAGAAAACCCGAATTGCCATTTGCTCTGATTGAGTGGTTTCCCCTGGTGGAGAGCGGGAAGCAGCAGGACAAGAGGAAGCGTGGCTATGTTCATTGTCAGGCCCTGGAGTATTAAATGAAGGATGTGAGAGTAGCTTTCCAGTGGGTATGGGAAGAATCAGGCGATGCTGAGTATGAATGGAATCCTTTAAAGGAAATTAATATGCCCTGAGCTCTGAATCAAACATGTCAGTGCAGGTTCTTAGCTGATGTGAGTCCTCATAAATAAGAATCAGGAAAACAGAAAAGAGGATCGTTCACTTAAGGTGAAACATCAAGTTGGGTTGCTTTGTAAGGATTTATGTGTTAAAAGATTTCGGTGGATTCACTGCACACATGATGCAAAAGGTGAAAGCAGTCATAATTGTTAAGGCAATGTGATTAACAACTTAGAGAAGGCTGTCGTGAAACCACAACATTCTTTTTTAAAAATTCCTGTCCAGCCTTTCTTACAAAACCTTCCTGGGGTAAAAAGGTGCACACTGTTGAATCCAAATCACTTCCCACAAATAGGCTTTGGTTGATCAGTAGCTGCTTTGAATTTGACAGGTGTCAATCACCTGGTGTCATTATGATGGCTGGTGATTTCGGATATAGGGTGGTATAGAAATAACAACAACAACAACAACAACTGGGGAGTTGTTCTGCTCAGCTGTCAAAGGTGATTCACTGGGGGTGCGGAAATTAGGGATTTGACCCACTGAGCAGATCCCGTTTCTGTCCTCCAGTTAAACTGCTACTACATTTGCTGATTACCTATCCCCTTAATATTGATTATTTAATTTAATAAAATTCACATATTTTTAATGTATTGCTCAATTTGCTGCTTGCACTATCTTTGGTGGCTGTTGCGATCAGTTGTTCCCCCTTTTTGGCTGAGATGCTTTCAAAATAGTTGAAAACTGATATGCCTCTCACTTACATTTTTTATTGAGGCAGAAAAAGCTCATTCATTTTCATTGTCTAGAATTATACACAATGAAGTTGCTTAGCATTGGCTTAGATGATAAAAGCCTAAAATGATACCAGCTTTTCGTGCATTGTCATCATAACTGATTTTCATGCTTTCCTGTCCTTTATAACTTTCTGAACCTTATTCTTAACTCCATAACAACTTAGCCAGTTATTCCTCATTTTGAATTTAATATAGTTTTGTGTCAATTAAGTCAATATGTCTTAAGACTGCACACAAGGAAATCAAATGCGCACTGAATCCTTCGTGCAATATTTGTGCCATTGTTGTTCAAAGGCAATAAGCTGAGAAGGAGAAACGGAATGCCTGTTCTGATCATTTGCCAGTTTTGCATTCACATTAGGCATTGATTTCAGGGCAAGCCGATTTAAACTTGACGTATGACAACACCCTCAGCCACCTTCTTAATCAGGACAGTCAGGCTTGATGGCTATGCAGAATAGATATTGCGTATAGGTGAGCCACCTGAAAGATGATGCCTGTGCAGGATGTTTTGTTATCAACATCCTGTAATGTGAGTGGCCAACCTGCAATGCAAGGTACCACAACTGACATAGCACACTCTGTGTTTTCCTAGTGGTTCTAGGATACTAGAATCTGGACTAGTTCCAGCTGAGATGTTATGTAGGATTCAAGCTTGCTCTGAACACAAGATAGACCAGAAAGGTTCTGGTAGGACTCAGTCTGAGGTTGAAGCTGTTGTAATGACACCATACTGTCTCTGCTTAGACCACTTCTCTATGTTTCCTCGGGTCCCTCAAAATAAAACGACAGCTTCCACTCCAGCCCTTTACTTACTGCCAAAATTGCCCTGGCCCATGGTGGGCTCCAGGTGTACTGTAGTGTATCAGAGTGTCATCACCTCATACTTTGACCCAAGAGGTAGGCTACTACGAGAGTTGTGCCATTTGTGTTTGCTTACTGCTTTGGTCATAGGGACGCGGGTGGCACTGTGGTCTAAACCACAGAGCCTAGGTCTTGCTGATCAGAAGGTCGGCGGTTCGAATCCCAGCGACGGGGTGAGCTCCTGTTGCTCGGTCCCTGCTCCTGCCAACCTAGCAGTTCAAAAGCACGTCAAAGTGCAAGTAGATAAATAGGTACCACTCCGGCAGGAAGGTAAACGGCGTTTCTGTGTGCTGCTCTGGTTCGCCAGAAGTGGCTTAGTCATGCTCGCCAGAAGCGGCTTAGTCAAGCTGTCTGCGGACAAACGCCGGCTCCCTCAGCCTATAGAGCGAGATGAGCGCTGCAACTCCAGAGTCATCCGCAACTGGACCTAACAGTCAGGGGTACCTTTACCTTTACTGCTTTGGTCACTAGACTTCTGCTCACCTATTTCTTGTTCTCTGTTCCCCTTCAAGATGGAGAGGTACCACTTGGTTGTGCTTCTGCTCTGTGGCGTCTTCATGTCAAGAGTCTTCAGCGTTACGTACAGGAATTTTTCAATAGATTGTGGAACTCTGTTGCCCGACGACCCAGCTCGGCCTCAGGAATCTGAATTGCCCTATTCCATTTCTGTGCCATCAGAGGTGTACGACCCAGGAAGTGAAATAAAAGGTATGTTACATAAGAGTCCTCTTACTCTGCGAATTTTGCTATAGTTCACCATCCTTCTTATTCTGAACACTTTCTTGGAAAGAAGGTGACTGGAATAAGTTTGATGGTGAGTTATGAGAAGATAATGTGTCTTATGAGACCAACTTGTTGGTTTGTATGCCAAATTACTATAGCAAAATAGACTATAACTTTAATTCCCTAAATGTGTCCATATTTTTCCTGCTTTTACAACCTGTGCATTGGGGTATTATAGAGATGCTTCTTTAAAATGGCTGTTTTAAATTACTCATGATAGTGCTTGTATTCTTCTGATAAGCGACTGATATGTAGGGGACACCTTGTGGAGCAGGGAATTTTCTCCATGCCATCATCGGTCTTTTTGCCGGAATGGAATTTGGAAACCAGAAAATACATTGCATAACTCCTATTTCTGCTTTAATAGAAATATTATGGATTTAGCTACGGCAGCTAAAAATGTGCCATATTACTGAAATTAAGGCAATGTGGAGAGGCGTAAGTGAGGCCAACCATCCATATATTATGGTCAGTACTATTGAAACAGAATGCAAAATATGTTACACTTATGATTCTCATGTTCTGTGTTTCTCCAGTCGACATACAAGGAGCATCCGGAGCTGGATTTAAATGGTTTATGCTACAAGCCCGAGACATTGATGAGAACATCCCTGTTGGTTCGTTTCAAGTCACAGATCCAAATACACAGACCCACGACTGTTACAACATGACGGTATGTGTTTACTCCTTCAGCTTGGCTATTTAACATGGTTGAATTTGTTGGTCCCATCTAGAGGAAATCTGTCTGGTACATTACACAATAAGCTACATGAAAAAGGATTCTTAGTGGGACGTCAGTCAGAGCTGTCTAGAGGGAAGACAACCTTTGATTTAACCCCAGAACGGCAGTAATAAACAAATCACTTTCGCAATAGCGGGAAATAAGCATTGGATTTCCCCCAAGAATAAATATTGGGACCGTTGCAATATATTTATGAATGAATACAGCTGCTGTTATACTTAATGAGGATGAAGCAGGGATGTGTTTATAATAGGGAATAACATTTCGACAACAGGCATCACTCTCTTACTATGTGAGCCTGCGTAGGGTGTGTATTGTGTCTGCACATGCACAGTTGTCCTCACTGGGCTGCCTTTGCAGGGCTCAGCCTCTTAAAATCAAATAGCAAATGCGGACATTTATTTTTGCAGGAGTCTGATCTGTACTTATGAGTACAAAGCTCTGGATCACGCAGTGGGTGGGAAAGGCATCTTGTTAACTGTTCACCTGAGGGGAAAGGATAATTTCGTTTGCGTCAAACCACTGGATTTCATTCAGTGTTCCAACCTTGTAGCATTCTGTTCTGTGTGCTTGGTAATGACTCCATGGTGATTCCCCAGGGCTGGGCCATTAGCACCACTTTAAAAGAAAGCAAGACGGCACCCTAGGGAGATGCAATTCAAACTGACAGAAACAGTGTTTTGCAGCATGGCCAGATCTCCATGTGACCCATGGGGAATAGTCTCCTTTTTCGTAATCTCTACAAAGGACAGAAGAAACCTTACCTAGGACAGAAAAAAACCTTATATGGTCCTGACACAAAGCAAAGCACAATAATGAGCTTCTGCAGAAAACACAATGGGAATATTTTATTATACAACGCTAGCAATGCAGAAAAACACATCTGAGTTGCACATCAAGAGCATATGAGAGGGCATTACAGTGCTGTTGAATGCCTTGTTTTGTCATTTTCTGGAGTACCTATTTTTATTTTGCCTATTTATATACTACTCAGTAACCTTGCAAAAAGTAAACCGGAGTTCTGTCTCCAGTGCTGCTGTTAAGACATTTCCTTCAAAGAAGCAAGTTCAGTAAATGTCTAAAAATGAACGAATAATCTTAACGCTTGTCTTTAATTTTTCAGAATTCAGCATTAATTCACAAGGACTCAGAAGAGAAGCACAACATATCATCTCTTTGGGTTTCACCCAATGCTAAAAAGGTTCAGTTTATGTAAGTGCATATTAGAAAGGATTAAGCCTCGCTATGATTTTCTGTTTCTTTGGGTTTTATTTTTTAATCCAAAAATTTCTCTGATACTCACAAACATCCTCTAGTTTTAGGAGTGTTGTTTTTTTTAAACTTCAGCTTGGCATTCAGATTAAATATTATAATACTGCATGCAGGGAAAGTTGCATGTTTTCGATAGACATATAAATAGGGTGACATGCAAGCCACACCTGTTGAAACTCCCCCTTCTGCACAACTATTAAAGTCTCAGGAAGAGCTGTCTCTTCCCCCATCTGGCCGCCCAACATATGACATAGTGATCCATCTGGTTTGCTGGTGTGGTGATTCATTGAATATGTACATTAGGGCCAACCGAAATGGTACAAAATAGTGTGCAAACTTCTGAGGTCTTCAGAACTCTTCATCAGGCTAGACAGTAAACAAAACCAGGGAGAGAAAGCTTGGCTGATGATGGAGCCTGCATTCAATCACACTCTTAAGATAGAAGGTGAATTTATTAATAATCCTGGGTAGATGGAGAAGTATTAGAAAAGTGGAGGAGAGGGAGGGAGGAGAGTTTTGATTCAACAAATTATTTATATGTCAGAATGGTGTGACATATCATGTGATATAGTTTTGGTGAATAACAACAGTCTGTTAAAAATAGAAGAAATATGCATACATTCGGATTTAATGGGAAAAACTGCAACCAGAAAGCCTACCTTAGAGCAATAAGGCAAAACTGTTATTGACACTGCACAAGAAACCCATTCTGATCCAAACCATGACCTATTAACAACTGCATTTTCTTTCCAGAGCGACTGTTTTCCAAGATGCTGAAACGTACTGGCTGGTTCCCAGCATAGTCCTGTTTCCTAAGCTTTCCAATGAGACTAAAGTTGAAGATGAGTCTAAAAAAGCCAATGTATCGTCAAAAAGTAGGAAGAAGGTATGCTGAAATAAAGACCAGATAAATCTTTGATATTCTCATGCACTTTTCCCCTACATTATTATGACTGGACTTTGGCCCAGACGGTGAACTTTTAAGTCCCACGGATTGCACAACCAGCGAGAAAAGTCTAAGTGTGGATTGTGTGGTTAGATAGGATGAGCACTTGTGATTACAACATCTGTACTTGTAGAAGGGACAGCTGTATCACTCCATGTTCCTCTGGTTCACACGCTATGTAGTCTCTGATCCTCATACAGTCATGCGACAGAACCTGTTCACGTGATTTATTTTTATGTCAATGATACGTCCAGCTTAAAAAAAAGCTGTAGCACAAGCCCTTTTCCTAAATCGTAATTATTTTTGTTTCTTTACAGTCCGTTACCATAAAAATAGACTGTGGACCAGTAAGTATCCTTGAACTCCTTATTTCCCATGATACCCCTTATTGACACAACTGCTTTTTTTAATGCATTGTGTCCATTACTGTGCATTTAAAAGCAGCAAAATGGTTCTCAGCCGGCAGAATGACGGTATTTTTCTTCTCTGACACCTTTTCTTGTGCTGAAACCTTTGCCTACATCTGCCCTAATGCAATGGAGGAGAAGGGAAGGAACAGGAAGTGCTGGTGGCTCCAACTTCCTGTCTCCATCTTCCTGCTTCTGTTTTTCTTTGGAATGCCTGGGAAAGCACTTTCTCCTCTCCCCCTTCACTAAACCTGAAACTGTACTACATTTGCAAAAGTCCTTAAAAAATCAAATGCCTTTTATTGCTTGCAGGGAGGAGCTCATGTAGGCAGCAGCAAATGTGCCCAGGTAAGTGCTCATTTTTTCAAAATATAGGGCACAAATGATAATGTTAGCCCTTTGATAGCCTTTCTATTATTTGCTGAAAGCTATTTCCTTTATCTTTACACCTACTCTCTGTCTCTCTCTATTGAACTTCCCCCAAGCATAGCTGTCATCTTTCCCCTTTTCTTGCGAGGAATCCTGTTCGGAATAAGGGAATTTCCCTTAAAAAAAGGGAAACGTTGACAGCTATGCCCCCAAGCCACCCCATATACTGGGATTACTGCTATGAATATTACCACTGCTAATTTTTGTTGTCAGTGTATGCAGACACTTATACCTGACAAAAATGCCACACAGAGGTATTGTGAACAGAGGCTATGCTTGAGCAGACATGGCCGCTGTTCACAAGACTCAAACATGAATCTAGGGCAGGTGAGTCCAATATTTGAAATGTGGCACGTTGCTTTACACCAAGTTGAGCTGTTGGCCCATCAAGCTGACTGGCAGAGGGCACTTTTGGGTTTCAGACTGGAGATGTTCCCAGCTTTATCCAGACATATTGGGAATCAGGACCTTCTGCACTCAGTGCAGGTGTTCTGCCACTGAGCGACATGCTGCCCTTCTTCATATTGTTCCTCCTTCCCTATCTTGGATGCCATATTAAGCAGTTGGTCCCTTACCTTTCTCGCCCACAGTGATCCATGTGACGGTCACCTCCAGGCTTGGCCATTGTAACTCGCTCTATGCGGGGCTGCCCTTGAAGCTGATCCAGAAACTCCAGCGGGTGCAGAATGCCGCAGCGAGGCTCCTTATGGGGTTCTTGCTACGGGATCACATTCATCCAGTGCTTTACCAACTGTGCTGGCTCCCGGTGGAGTACAGGGTCAGGTTTAAGGTGCTGGTTTTGACCTTTAAAGCCCTACGTGGCCTAGGACCCACGTACCTGTGGGACCTCCTCTCCTGGTATGCCCCGCGGAGGACCTTAAGGTCCACAAATGATAACATTTTGGATGTCCCAAGTCACAAAGTGGTTAGATTGGTCTCAACTACGGCCAGGGCCTTTTCAGTACTGGCCCCGACTTGGTGGAATGCTGTGTCACAAGAGACTAGGACCCTGCGGGACTTGACATCTTTCCACAGGGCCTGCAAGACAGAGCTGTTCTGCCTGGCCTTTGGTTTGGACTCAGTCTGACCCTTACGTTTCCCTCCCCTTATGGTTTTGATCTATGGGCTACTTTTAAAATGAGGTTGCATTTTAAATTGCATTTTAACCTGTATTTTAAATTGTTTTTTTCCCCCTATTATGTTTTTACTGTAATTTTACTGGTGTTAGGCACCCTGAGTCCGGCTCTGGCCGGGGAGGGCAGGGTATAAATAAAATTTATTATTATTATTATTATTAACTGTACACACATTTATCACGTTAGCAGCTCGAGTAAGTTATGCCTGCTTATGTGGAAGCAAATCCCATTGAGTTCAACAGGGTTTACTCCCAAGGAGAGTGGGTGGAATTACCACTCAAATGATGCAGAGCAGCAGAATGATGTAAAATAAAACACAGGATAAGCTGAATAAGCCATTGTGTCTTGTTCATGCCTTGAAGGAGGGTTATGGAAATTCTGTTATTTAACAGTTGTGCTTGATAGACAGAGCATCACATTTTCGTTCCTTTTTACTTTACAGGGTTCAACGTTTTCCTCTCAGGGTGGTAGCTCTCAAGGCCAGGTAAACTCCAATTCCCCAATATGTTACCAATTTCATAGGCTCACTCATCTTCGCGATAATCTTGGGTCTTGTACAACCATACCCAACTTCTCAGAGCAGAAATTTACACTTACACAGAGAAACAAGAGTACAACGATTCCTTCCGGTGACTCCTTGATTGTGTGCATTAGTGCAGTTCTGTGAAAATATGCACCTACATAGTCCGACGCGAATTGCATAGAAGTAATTCACTGCTGCCACCTTTGTTCTTCTCACGGTGCCTTGTTTTCCATGTGTTGCATTCCATGCCCTTATATTTTCCACATTTATGTACCAGTCTTAACAGCACGCAAAGCTATTTCTGTCCCAAAGGTATTTGCTTTGTTAGACTCCGCAGTTTGGGCTTTTAAAGGATAAATGTGAGGGAGCCAGCTTCTGGGCTGCTACTGCACCTTTTCTCTTTCTCACTTGAATAACCTCTTCTGTGAACAATTAATAATATTTTAGACTGCGGTCCCCAAGCTAGTACCCACCAAGGCATCAAAATGCCAACCCCCACCCCCACCCCAATTTAATCTAGATTTACCCTTTCTGGAGAAAAACTGATACATTGAAAAATACCAACAATGTGTTTGCAAATTAAGTCCCCACCTGGAAGCATCTATTATCTCCAAGACACCAGCAGGCAGCAGCATCCCCATGTCACTTTGCCCTGGTTGTGAATTAGTCATTTAGAGCAAGAGGATGAAGACTGAACAGGGGGAAATGAAAGCTCTTCTTGTCCTTCACCTGTGTCAAAAGCAAGCAAGACACTTGAAGCGTCCAGTGGGTTTCATTCTCCCTTTTACACCAAGACAGTTTCCAGGGTCTTTGCAGATTACACGTGTCGCTCCCAAGGACAGCAGCTGTACTCTCAAGCAAGCTTCTCCATCCCCTCCAAACTGAATGGATTGCGATGAAGGCACTGCAGTTTTCTATGCCTGCATTGAATAAAGTCTTTGACAAAGAAATAACCTGTCCCTACTTCCTTTACAGGGAGTTATAGTGTACCAAGGAGGTGTAAAGAAAGGCGGAGGATGCCTTGCGGTAAGCAGACATTTTTCTGTTCTCATTTAAAACCTTGTCCCTGTGCAATTATTGTAGTTGAAAATCTAGGCAGCCTTTGTGGGAGTTCTGTATTCTGTATATATTCAACCTCCCACCCCCCCCACCCCCAGCTGCATCCACTTCAGTTGTCCTCAGCCATCAGAACCCATATTATTGTATGCCATTAAATTCCATTTACCAGCAGACCAAAACAAAGAATCATATCAGTTCTCTGTTTTTTTTCCATACAGGGTGCCACTGCTAATATCTACAACAAGTTTGGCTGCTACGATGTAAGCATTCTCCTTCTTTACCTCATAGAAGTTTATTGTCATGGTTAGCTATGTGATGGATCGTTTGTGTGACAAGTGAATAGTCGTGCAAGTGAAAACCTCCACATTGTGTCTTCAGCATTAGCTCATTTGGATGTCTGAAATCTGAATTAGATTCTCCCAACCACCAACAAGGGTTTCCCCGAGATCTACATATTTAAATTAAAGGTTAATCAGCAACAGAATGTCCCTTAATCAACACCGTTTTCCTGAATTCTTGTCTTCTCTCTTTAAACTTACCATTGCAAATGGGTTTAATTTCATAACATAGCAATTTGTTGAAATGCGTGGCTTTTATAAAGAAGTAACTGAAGTTTCTTTTTTATGCAGCCTGGTGTAAGCTATGGTAGTGGCACTTCCTATGGACAGGTGAGCAATCAACTAGTCGTCGTCTTCTTCCTCTTCTTCTTTTTCTTCTTCTTCTGCAATCACTCGTAGCCAAGTAAGATTGTCTTCCATAAATAAGGTTTTAACAGTGAGTCTGTAAGCGATTGTGGAGGCCAGTTCTGGATCCACACATCCTTCCACAGTGTGGACATTAGTTTCCGGGTGGGAGTTGATCATGGTGAAGGTTTTCCAAGCATGCCTTCCTCTTTGCACTTTTCTCCAGTTCGTCTTGAGATTGAGTGTCTTCAAAGCCCATGACACCTTTGGTAAAGGCTGTTCTCCAATTGGAGTGCTCGCATGCCCAAGCAATCAACTAGTACTCCTGCATCAAAGGTGTCCAAAAATGTGGAACAGGCCTCATAGAAAGGAAGTACTAGGGCAAGGTTGAGGGACCTCAAAGCTGGGGACCAAATGTGGCCCCCAGGAACACTGTCTCCATAGGCCACACCTCTCCCCAACTCTACTTGACACCCGGTTTGAGTGTTTTTTTGCCTGCTTGGAATGTGTCCTTGAACTCCTATAATGCTTCTTGTCTGCTTGAATGGATGGAGGATAGAGGGTGGGTGTGTGTGTAGAAACTAGCCTGCTATAGAAAGCTAAAATCCCCATTTACCTCTAGCTCTGCCCACCACTACCATGCGGCCCCTGAAATAATGCCCAGAAGGGACTGTGGCCCTTCAGTGGAAAACTGTTCCCTATTCCTGTCCTAGTACTCCCTGATGCTTCCAGCCCAGTCAGCTGAGCACAAGGGAACAAAAAGTATTCAATGTTTGCTTTCTGTTTTCCTTACAGTCCGTTCAACTGTTTCAAACCAAGGGAAGGTATGTATCTCTTTGAGCTAATTTCCTACTGATTTAAGCAACAGCTGGGATGAAGATTGGTGCAGCCACGCTGTCCTCAGTAGGGATGGCTCAAGATGTTTTGCCACCTGAGGCAGAACAGGAAATGTCTTTTGAAATTAACCCAATTTAACTTGTCATTTGATTATATTACTTTTTGGCAGGTCATAGTGTATGCTCCCAGCCAGCCCTACCCACCCGAAGTAAGCTCTTTTAAAATATCATTTTGTGGTTTGAGGTTTTTATTAACGTGGGAAAAGTTATTTGGGAATGGCTAATTATTTGTATTTTTGTTGTTTTTCACAGCGCAACACATACTCGTCGGTAAGAAATATTTTCATTTTTCTTGCTCTTAAGCTAATTCAACGCAAGAAATTCTTCCGTTCCTGGAATTATTTCTGGAAGTGATATTTAGGCATGGGTACCTGTGGAACTACAACATATTTGTACTAGAATTTCTAATTATTATTTTTTTGCAAAATCTATTTGTTTAAAAAAGACGTTTTTGAACAATTTATAAGAAAATTTGCCAAAACCTACACTTCCGACAAAATCTACGCTTCTTGCCTTATGTCCAGATTTTTCTGGACATTTCAGCAATTTCCACCCAGACAGCTTCTGACAGCTGAATCCCAGCTGTGTCTGGGAAATTCGGGACGTATGCCAACCCTATGTTGTACTCCTGCTTTGCTTTTCATGAAATGCCCCTTGCAAAAAAAACCCTATTTTGTTAATTTGTTTAGCTGCTTCTTCAGCAAGATTAAATTCAGTGGGGCTTACTTCTGATGAATCACGCATAAGATTGCACTGTTCATTCCTGAACAACTTTGGGGTCTGCTTTCAAATAAAAGCATCATTTACTTTTTTTTTGCTGGACACTCTCATTTCGTCGTTATGCCTAAAAGTCTTTATAAACAATTCATTTTGATTTCCGTGAAACAGCTTTGGGTTTATTCCCATTTCGAGCATGCCCTAATTATCAGCTGGTTTTTTTTGACAAAAGAAACATTCTTCCAACCTCTCTTCCTAATCATTATCACAGCACAAAGTCATGACTGTGAGAATAATGATGTGATGTGTGCATACGCAGTACAAATAAAATGGTTTCTGATTCCTTTTTAGCAACTGGCCAACTCTAAATATAAACACATTCAGTAAGCCACTTTCTACTCTTCTTGGTGCAGAAACCCTCACTCTAAGGGAATTGCCATTTGCTCAACTGAGCACTAAAGAGTAGTGGGTCCCCCCCCCCCCAGGGATGGGGAGTTGTGGGGTGAGAGGAACTGTAGATGAGCGCTGTGATGCAAAAGGAATATATGAATGAAGCGAGGGGAGAGGATTAGGTTATTGCTTTGAACTGCTAGCTTCTTAGAACACTCCACTTCAGTGTAACGATGACACAGGGTTCAGGATGTAGAAGCGGGATATTATCCAGCAAATATTAATAACAAGGGATATCACTTGTAAGAATGGAGTACACACAAAGTTAGCAAGTATTTCAAGAAGGCAGGTACTCCTCTATGTTGAACTAATTAGTTTCCGGTTCCTTTGCAGAGCACTATATATGGTGACAAAATCAAGGCCCAGGTACGTTTTAATTTTTCTTTGCCATCTATAGGCTTCTCTGTTACAATTAACAGCTTGATTCTGGTCCTTGTTTGCACTGGCAGATTATCCTGTGTTACTGAGGATGCTTTCACAGAGTACTGTGGAAATATGTGCCAAACACCTGAGCTACAGTCTAAATTGCTTAACAACTCAGGAGCCATGGAAGCAGCATGTGCCGTTGCGATGGCTGTGTAATTCCCCCCCCCCCCCAAGATGGTGAAGATTTAGTAAATTCAGTATTGAAAGAATATTCAGAAAACTCCATGCCTCATGGATGAGAGCTGTAAACTTCCTCTCTTGACTGCTGAAGAAATAATACGTAGCAAAATAAATAAATAAACGTTGCAATCTGGTGGAGGAATGTGGTCAAATGAGAAATGAAGAAAGACCAAAGTAGAGATATTTGCCCATCCAAAGTTAACAGTCATCATCTCTCAGCCTCACTTTCCCATCTGTAAAATCAAAATACAACAATATAGCCTAAAGCTTGTGAAGAGGACCCCAAAGAGACAAGGAATGTCAGACTTCTATTTCTTAAATGACACCCACCTCCAGCAACACAGTGGTTTGTTTAGTCAAGCTGGTTGCCCTGAGCGTGCTGGAGTCTGACCTGTAAAAGTCAATTTATAAAGATATGGTGCAAACCATGTGTGGGAACAGACCTGATCTCTCTCACACACATCAGAATTTAGCTTCAGTGAAAGCAAGTGAGTTTTCAAGCATGCAATTGCTATAGAATACTCCTGGCTTTAAGCAGAGTTCAGACGCGTTATATCCTCTTTCTAAGAAAATGAGTTGCGATTATCTCTTTATATCTCTTTAATTATATAATTGCACTTGCCCCAATGCTTTTATAATAGTACAGATCATTGCTGTGGCAACTTGCTTTGGTTTACGAGAGGGAGATCGCCGATTGTTCATGCAACAAATATTTATTTTTCCCATCTAGCTTGTCACCTGGGCAGGTGTGACATGCGACTAGTTCGCCACGGTTATATGCCCTTTGTTATTAAATTATTTTAATAAAAATTGTCGTCTAGGGAAATCTTTGTAGCTGTAGGACATTCTGCTGCCTGCACTTTGATTGCAAAATTGTTGTTGTTGTTGTTGTTGTTGTTGTTGTTTTTATTATTATCATATTCTCCCCCACAGGGCTCAAAACCCCAAGATGACATCCGAATAACCATCCAGGTAACTATAGTGTAGCCGCACTAAACCCTCTAAGTGACAAAAATGATAACAGTTGTGTTTCTCGGTAATGTTCACTTCGCAT